>NC_086444.1:1160613039-1161225539 GCF_028390025.1 Pseudophryne corroboree
CCCAGCATCCACTACGGACTCCGAGAAATAGAATTATCGGTAAGTAAATTCTTATTTTCTCTATCGTCCTAAGTGGATGCTGGGGTTCCTGAAAGGACCATGGGGATTATACCAAAGCTCCCAAACGGGCGGGAGAGTGCGGATGACTCTGCAGCACCGAATGAGAGAACTCCAGGTCCTCCTTTGCCAGGGTATCAAATTTGTAAAATTTTACAAACGTGTTCTCCCCCGACCACGTAGCTGCTCGGCAGAGTTGTAATGCCGAGACCCCTCGGGCAGCCGCCCAAGATGAGCCCACCTTCCTTGTGGAGTGGGCTTTTACAGTTTTAGGCTGTGGCAGGCCTGCCACAGAATGTGCAAGTTGAATTGTGTTACAAATCCAACGAGCAATCGACTGCTTAGAAGCAGGTGCGCCCAACTTGTTGGGTGCATACAATATAAACAGCGAGTCAGATTTTCTGACTCCAGCCGTCCTTGCAATGTATATTTTTAAGGCTCTGACAACGTCCAACAACTTGGAGTCCTCCAAGTCGCTAGTGGCCGCAGGCACCACAATAGGTTGGTTCAGATGAAATGCTGATACCACTTTAGGGAGAAAATGCGGACGAGTCCGCAGTTCTGCCCTATCCGAATGGAAGATTAGATAAGGACTTTTATAAGATAAAGCCGCCAATTCAGATACTCTCCTGGCAGAGGCCAGGGCTAGTAACATAGTCACTTTCAATGTGAGATATTTCAAATCCACCTTTTTCAATGGTTCAAACCAATGGGATTTGAGGAAATCTAAAACTACATTTAGATCCCACGGTGCCACCGGAGGCACCACAGGAGGCTGTATATGCAGTACTCCCTTGACAAAAGTCTGGACCTCAGGGACAGAGGCCAATTCTTTTTGGAAGAATATTGACAGGGCCGAAATTTGAACCTTAATGGATCCCAATTTGAGACCCATAGATAATCCTGATTGCAGGAAATGTAGGAAACGACCCAGTTGGAATTCCTCCGTCGGAACCCTCCGATCCTCGCACCACGCTACATATTTTCGCCAAATGCGGTGATAATGTTTCACGGTGACTTCCTTCCGTGCCTTAATCAAGGTAGGAATGACTTCTTCTGGAATGCCTTTCCCTTTTAGGATCTGGCGTTCAACCGCCATGCCGTCAAACGCAGCCGCGGTAAGTCTTGAAAAAGACAGGGACCCTGCTGTAGCAGGTCCCTTCTCAGAGGTAGAGGCCACGGTTCGTCCGTGAGCATCTCTTGAAGTTCCGGATACCAAGTCCTTCTCGGCCAATCCGGAACCACTAGTATTGTTCTTACTCTTCTTTGCCGTATGATCTTCAATACCTTTGGTATGAGCGGCAGAGGAGGAAACACATACACTGACTGGTACACCCAAGGAGTTACCAGTGCGTCCACAGCTATTGCCTGTGGATCTCTTGACCTGGCGCAATATTTGTCCAGTTTCTTGTTGAGGCGAGACGCCATCATGTCTACAATTGGTCTTTCCCAACGGTCTATTAACATGTTGAAGACTTCTGGATGTAGACCCCACTCTCCCGGATGAAGATCGTGTCTGCTGAGGAAGTCTGCTTCCCAGTTGTCCACGCCCGGGATGAACACTGCTGACAGTGCTATCACGTGATTCTCCGCCCAGCGAAGAATCTTGGCAGCTTCTGCCATTGCACTCCTGCTTCTTGTGCCGCCCTGCCTGTTTACATGGGCGACCGCCGTGATGTTGTCCGACTGAATCAACACCGGCTTTCCTTGCAGGAGAAGTTCCGCCTGGCTTAGAGCATTGTAGATTGCTCTTAGTTCCAGAATGTTTATGTGAAGAGACTTTTCCAGACTCGTCCATACTCCCTGGAAGTTTCTTCCTTGTGTGACTGCTCCCCAGCCTCTCAGGCTGGCGTCCGTGGTCACCAGGATCCAATCCTGAATGCCGAATCTGCGGCCTTCTAATAGGTGAGCCTTCTGCAACCACCACAGAAGTGACACCCTTGTCTTTGGTGACAGGGTTATTCGCAGGTGCATCTGCAGATGCGACCCTGACCATTTGTGTACTGACACTTTTCCTGGTTTTAGGAGGTTCCTGACCAGATCGGATAACTCCTTGGCTTTTTCCTCTGGAAGGAAAACCTTTTTCTGAACCGTGTCCAGAATCATTCCTAGGAACAGCAGACGAGTTGTCGGGATTAAATGGGATTTTGGAATATTCAGAATCCACCCGTGTTGTCTTAGCACCTCTTGAGATAGTGCTAAAGCTGTCTCCAGCTGTTCTCTGGACCTTGCCCTTATTAGGAGATCGTCCAAGTATGGGATAACTAATACGCCTTTTCTTCGAAGAAGAATCATCATCTCGGCCATTACCTTGGTAAAGACCCGAGGCGCCGTGGACAATCCGAACGGCAGCGTCTGAAACTGATAGTGACAGTTTTGAACAATGAACCTGAGGTACCCCTGGTGTGCGGGGTAAATCGGAACGTGTAGATACGCATCCTTGATGTCCAAGGATACCATAAAGTCCCCTTCTTCCAGGTTCGCTATCACTGCTCTGAGTGACTCATCTTGAACTTGAACTTTTTTATGTAGAGGTTCAAGGACTTCAGATTTAGAATAGGCCTTACCGAGCCATCCGGCTTCGGTACCACAAATAGAGTGGAATAATACCCCTTTCCTTGTTGTAATAGGGGTACTTTGACTATCACCTGCTGAGCGTACAGCTTGTGAATGGCTTCCAACACCCTCTCCCTTTCGGAAGAGACGGTTGGTAAGGCAGACTTCAGGAAACGATGAGGAGGATCCGTCTCTAATTCCAACCTGTACCCCTGAGATATTATCTGCAGGATCCAGGGGTCTACCTGCGAGTGAGCCCACTGCGCGCTGTAATTTTTGAGACGGCCCCCCACTGTCCCCGAGTCCGCTTGAGAGGCCCCAGCGTCATGCTGAGGTTTTTGCAGGAGCCGGGGAGGGCTTCTGTTCCTGGGAAGGAGCTGCCTGTTGGTGTCTCTTCCCTCTTCCTCTGCCTCGTGGCAGGTACGACAAGCCCTTTGCTCTCTTATTTTTGTAGGAGCGAAAAGGCTGCGGTTGAAAGGTCGGTGCCTTTCTCTGTTGGGGAGTGACTTGAGGTAAAAAAGTGGATTTCCCGGCAGTAGCCGTGGCCACCAAGTCTGATAGACCAACTCCAAATAACTCCTCCCCTTTATACGGCAAAACCTCCATGTGACGTTTTGAATCCGCATCGCCTGTCCACTGTCGTGTCCATAAGGCTCTTCTGGCTGAAATGGACATAGCACTCACCCGAGATGCCAGTGTGCAAATATCCCTCTGTGCATCACGCATATAGATAAATGCATCCTTTATTTGTTCTAACGACAGTAAAACATTGTCCCTATCTAGGGTATCAATATTTTCAATCAGGGATTCTGACCAAACTACTCCAGCACTGCACATCCAGGCAGTTGCTATAGCTGGTCGTAGTATAACACCTGCATGTGTGTATATATTCTTTTGAATAACTTCCATCTTTCTATCTGATGGATCCTTAAGTGCGGCCGTCTCAGGAGAGGGTAACGCCACTTGTTTGGATAAGCGTGTGAGCGCCTTGTCCACCTTAGGGGGTGTTTCCCAGCGCGCCCTAACCTCTGGCGGGAAAGGGTATAATGCCAATAACTTTTTTGAAATTATCAACTTTTTATCAGGAGCAACCCACGCTTCATCACACACGTCATTTAATTCTTCTGATTCAGGAAAAACTGTTTGTAGTTTTTTCACACCATACATAATACCCTGTTTTACGGTATCTGTAGTATCAGCTAAATGTAACGTCTCCTTCATTGCCAAAATCATATAACGTGTGGCCCTACTGGAAAATACGTTTGAATTTCTACCGTCGTCACTGGAATCAGTGCCCGTGTCTGGGTCTGTGTCGACCGACTGAGGCAAAGGGCGTTTTACAGCCCCTGACGGTGTTTGAGGCGCCTGGACAGGCATTAATTGATTGTCCGGCCGCCTCATGTCCTCAACTGACTGTTTAAGGGAAGATAAACCATCACGTAATTCCACAAATAAAGGCATCCATTCTGGTGTCGACCCCCTGGGGGGTGACATCTGCATATTTGGCAATTGCTCCGCCTCCACACCAATATCGTCCTCATACATGTCGACACCACGTACCGACACACACCGCAAACTCACAGGGAATGCTCTAATGAAGACAGGACCCACTAGCCCTTTTGGGGAGACAGAGGGAGAGTCTGCCAGCACACACCACAAAGCGCTATATATACAAGGGATATCCTTATATTAAGTGCTCCCTTATAGCTGCTTTAATATATATATATATAGCCATTAATGTGCCCCCCCTCTCTGTTTTACCCTGTTTCTGTAGTGCAGTGCAGGGGAGAGACCTGGGAGCCGTTCTGACCAGCGGAGCTGTGACAGAAAATGGCGCCGTGTGCTGAGGAGATAGGCCCCGCCCCTTTTTCGGCGGGTTCTTCTCCCGCTATTTTTCCAGTCAGGCAGGGGTTAAATATCTCCATATAGCCCCTATGGGCTATATGTGAGGTATTTTTAGCCTTGTATAAGGTTTATATTTGCCTCTCAGAGCGCCCCCCCCCAGCGCTCTGCACCCTCAGTGACTGCCCAGTGAAGTGTGCTGAGAGGAAAATGGCGCACAGCTGCAGTGCTGTGCGCTACCTTATGAAGACTGAGGAGTCTTCAGCCGCCGGTTTCCGGACCTCTTCACGCTTCAGCATCTGCAAGGGGGTCGGCGGCGCGGCTCCGGGACCGGACTCCACGGCTGGGCCTGTGTTCGATCCCTCTGGAGCTAATGGTGTCCAGTAGCCAAGCAGCAAATCCACTCTGCATGCAGGTGAGTTTACTACTTTCCCCCTAAGTCCCACGTTGCAGTGATCCTGTTGCCAGCAGGACTCACTGTAAAGAAAAAAACCTAAACTAAACTTTCTCTAAGCAGCTCTTTAGGAGAGCCACCTAGATTGCACCCTTCTCGTTCGGGCACAAAATCTAACTGGAGTCTGGAGGAGGGTCATAGGGGGAGGAGCCAGTGCACACCACCTGACCTAGTAAAGCTTTACTTTTTTGTGCCCTGTCTCCTGCGGAGCCGCTATTCCCCATGGTCCTTTCAGGAACCCCAGCATCCACTTAGGACGATAGAGAAAAAATTATTATTATTATTATTTATTAATGCATAGTTAATAATTGACCCTTTATTATTTGTAGGGCCCAAGAATGACTTTCCCCAGTTTATTGTCATTTGTCCTTTTTTTTAGATCCATCCAACTCATTTAATTAGACAGATCATGACGCTCTTCTAGTTATTGGTGCTATACTTTTGTGTGGGGTATTCATCAGGGTCAAACACAGTCTTTCTAGTGGTGGGTTTCTGGAGTGAGCGTGACCAGCGGACAATGGGTGTGGCTATGATTTCCATCCCCATTAAATACATGGCCAGTGCTTTGTGCAGTTCTGTCAGGTGCATGAATGGGACATATATCTCTCTACTGTACCTGCGTGACAAAGCTCATGATTATGCGGGACAGTCACCCCCAAATCCCTTCTTCTTGTCCAGAATCAGGACAGTTGTCACATTGTCCTGCTTTCTCCAGCGAGGTCTGTCAGCTCTCACTACTTGCGGCTGCTGGTGTCTTGAGATCAGTTACTGCTTGTCTGGATCCAAGAATCTTGGAACCCTGTCTGGATAAAAAAAAAAGGTTTGGTGCATGAAATATGGAAAGTCTGGCAGTGAGGCAACAACTGTGGCAACTTCATGTGGACGGGGTGGTGCAATGATGCAATTCATAGTGAAACGTGTTATCATGGTCTTTGCCCGGGTGGTCTTCAGTATGCCGAATGTCGGGATCCCGGCGCACAGTATACTGGCGCCGGGATCCCGACACCCGGCATACCAACAGCTATTCTCCCTCGTGCGGTTCCACGACCCCCCTGGAGGGAGAATAAATAGCGTGGCGCACGTAGCCCGGCGAGCGCAGCGAGCCCGCAAGGGGCTCCTTTGCGCTCGCCACACTGTCGGTATGCCGGCGGTTGGGCTCCCGGCGCCGGTATGCAGGTCGCCGGGAGCCCGGCCGCCGGCATACCATACTACACCCCTTTGCCCTGCTCAGTTAGCTTGAGAAGCAGTGGGATACGGGACAGTTTCCTCTAGTACTCTTCCCGGAGCCAGGATTCTGGGAAATTGAGCAATTATGTTTAAAACTCTCCCCCCCTCCCCCAACCAGACCCAACACTAAGTGAACATCACTGATGTTGATTGTATATTGTTTTTTCCTCACTATATATCTTGATACCTACTATGCTACCTGTAGCAGCTGTTCATATTATTGTGTATCCTAGAGGTTGCATACTCCAATAAAAGACTTTTTCTTGAAATAAAAAATAACATTATTATTGTTTGATAGTTTGATAGTATTTACAGTTAAATAAACCTATTCGCCCACCCTGAACAGGCACTACAAAATAGAATAACCTTCTCATTAAATGGGACAAACTAAACAATCCTAAATCAAACTTTCACTTTTTAATACTTTGTTGCAAATCCTTTGCAGTCAATTAAAGCCTGAAGTCTGGAACGCATAGACATCACCAGACTCTGGGTTTCATCCCTGGTGATGCTCTGCCAGGCCTCTACTGCAAATGTCTTCAGTTCCTGCTTGTTCTTGGGGCATTTTCCCTTCAGTTTTGTCTTCATCAAGTGAAATGCATGCTCAATCGGATTCTGGTCAGGTGATTGACTTGGCCATTGCATAACAATCCACTTATTTGCCTTAAAAAACTCTTTGGTTGCTTTCGCAGTATGCTTCGGGTCATTGTCCATCTGCACTGTGAAGCGCCGTCCAATGAGTGTGTATAGAGCCCAAAATATGAGAATTGTGTCGATGTCCCAATATTTATGGACCTGACTGTGTGTGTGTGTGTGTGTGTGTGTGTGTGTGTGTGTGTGTGTGTGTGTGTGTGTGTATTGTGCTACAGTATATTGGTGGTCATTTCAAGTTGATTGCTCGCTAGCAGTTTTTAGCAGCCGTGCAAACGCTATGCCGTTGCCCACTGGGAGTGTATTTTAGCTTAGCAGAAGTGCGAACGAAAGGATTGCAGAGCGGCGGCAAAGTTTTTTTGTGCAGTTTTAGAGTAGCTCAATACCTACTCAGCGCTTGCGATGACTTCAGACTGTTCAGTTCCTGTTTTGATGTCACAAACATGCCCTTCGTTCGCCCAGCCATGCCTGCGTTTTTCCTGGAACGCTTGCGTTTTTCGAGCACTCCCTGAAAACGGTCAGTTGACACCCAGCAACGCCCTCTTCCTGTCAATCACTCTGTGGCCAGCAGTGCGACTGAAAAGCTTCGCTAGACCTTGTGTGAAACTACATCGGCCTGTGTAAAAGTACGTTGTGCGTGCGCATTGCGCCACATACACATGTGCAGAAGTGCCATTTTATTTGCCTAATCGCTGCACAGCGACCGAATGCAGCTAGCGATCAACTCGGAATGACCACCATTGCCCTGAGATCTTATATTACACCAGGTAAGCTGCACAATTACATTCCCACAAAGGTGTTGTGAAGTTGTATTTTAGGGTAGAGGAACATTGCCAGTACAGTGCCGGAGGCTTTCATTCTCCGCTCTATGTGAAATACTGCTTAGATTTAATTCATGTTTACATTTCAGTTAATAAAGCGGCTGCTTAGTTAAAACCCTATTTGGTTTGGGGAGAATCCATTTGCTGCGTCAGCTTCTGTGAAAGGTAAAGTGATGGTAATGTCTAGGCTCTTCCAGAGAATTTCATGAACAATTTCACTTTGGAAATTCTAGTAGCGCCTATGCATTCTGAATGTGCACGTCTACTGTTATCTGTGCTGGTGTACCGCAATGCTGATTTATCCTGTATAAAGCCAGATTATAGAGGCTCTTATACTCGCAAGCACTTCTTTTAACTCCATTACACCCTGCCAGCTCCAACGTGTGAGCACAGTATGTATGTAAGGTGTAATAACATTTTATGGGATAAAGTAAACACTGAAACATATTAACTGGCAGCGAATGGATTGTTATAAATCACACTGGATCGCAATTGCCAAACGAGAGTTCATGGATAAAGCTAATTCAAGCACCGCCTGGAAAATCGCTTTCTCTGGGATTTTCTTTTTTTTTTCAGTATAACATACGGTAGGTATTTTTTAAAATGCTTTTTTAAAGCTGCATTGTCACTAAACATATACCTAGTTTATGAGGTTTTTATGCTGTTTACGTTTTAATTTAATCAACAACCCAATTATTGTGGGATTAGTGATAATTGAGAGATTTCCCCATGGTTATGGAGACAATGTAAATGAAAAAGTATTTTAAAGCAAAAATATTTCCTGTATCCTCAGTGAAACTTGAAAGACACAGGGGAAGATGTATCAAATCAATGGAGAGAGATAAAGTGGAGAGCTTTTAACAGTCGTTTTTCAAACATAGGCCTAGATTTATCAAGCCTTGGAGAGTGATAAATAGCACAGTGCTAAAGTACCAACCAATTAGCCCCTGTCATTTTCAAACACAGCCTGTAACATGGCAGTTAGGAGCTGATTGGTTGGTACTTTATCTGTGCAATTTATCACTCTTGGGCCATAGCCTGTGAAATAGCAGTTAGAAGGTGATTGGTTGGTACTTTATCTCTCTCCACTTCATCTCGCTATGGTTTTATACATCTCCCACTGAGCCATTCAGGAGTTAGAGAAGCCATGACTGGCTGTGTCTTATCTTGGAGGAAAGACAAAGATCTGGACTCGCTGTTCATCTAGCCAGACTGTCTAATTTTAATTCATTGCGTTACCATCATCTTTGGGTCACAAAACTGTAAGGTTTTGTTTTGATTTAAAATAATTCCCATTGAATTTAGGGGGTCATTCTGACCCGATCACACGCTGCAGTTTTTCGCTGCGTAGCGATCGGATCAGAACTGCGCATGCGCCGGCTCCGCAGGGAGCCGTCGCATGGCCGCCCACCGCTGCGCTACGATCGCTGCTACGATTGGTCGATGGGGGGGAGGGGGCGAAACAGCAGCGTTTGGCCACAGTTTCGTGGGCGCGTTCCGGACAACGCAGGCGTGGCCGGACCGTGCGGGGAGTGGCCCGCAGCGGCTGCGTAACGTCACACGCAGCCATTGCGGACCGGGGAGCGAAGAGTAGTGCTGGGCGTCCCCCCGCATGTCTGAGTTCATAAATTTAGCACAGCTACGATCAACTCGGGATGACCCCCTACGTCAGATCAATCCTGGAATAAGGGTCCAGGTTAAGACATACTTTGCAACTTGTAATTTCTCCTTTCTGGTAGAAGCCCAGAAAGAAGATGTAGATGACCACTCCAGGGGCCTGTTCCTTTACTTGCCTACCCTTCCAGAACGGCCAGGAGGCTCCCAAAAATTGGCTGGCGTTCACGGCCCCCCAGAAAGGTAGGCAAGTCTCCTGCATCCGCCGCCAAGCACCCGCTTCCCCCCTTGGCCACCCACAATGAAGCACCAATGGGGACCCGATGACGTGATTTGCGCTGGATCGCGTCATCGTAGCTCCGCCCCCTGCTATCCAGTCCTTCTTTCCTCTGCACTGTATAGGGGGGGAGGCAGAGCCACAATGATGTATTAGTGCCGCCACACCCGCCAGACACGTCCCTTCCCATCGGACACGCCCCCTGTTCGGCGATCAAGCTACCCTCTCCCGGAGACGGGTGCAGCAATGTCAGCAAGTATGCAGTAGGCCCTGCTCCAGTCATTGCAAAATTACGTAAGTTGCATGTCTGCGCAAGGCTAAAATTTTCCAATTCCTCTAGAATGGCAGCATACTGGTCCTACGATTCCCAGTGTTAGCTCCCCATCGTGCCCACTTCATTGCAGGAGATCCACCCACTTTTCTTGGAGTCCAGGGTACTACTCAAAAAATCGTGAGTCTCCTGGATCTCCCGAGACAGTATATATATAGGTAGCTATAGTTAAAATTAAACTAGGGAATACTTTATTTATTTACATTTTTATACTGCCAATGTTTTTTCTTTCCACAAAGGGGACACTATTTTTTATTTTATTTTAACGATATTGTATTTTATTATTGATTGTAATTCTGTGTTATTTTTTATTTAGAGAGCCAATGATTTATTTCATTTTGTTTAGAATAGAACACCATAATTCTATACATTGTAGTGACAACTTCAGGGGCCCTTTCAAGATCTTGCTATGGGGCCCACAACATTCTAGTTACACCCCTGCCGCTTGCACTAGTTAATCGATAACTACAGGGGTGTATGGGTAGCTGGGAGGGCTGCCTGGCTGGTGTGGGCAGGCTTCAGGAGTCCTGCCCTTCTTTCTGGTGGGATGGGAATGCCACATGACTTTCTGGAGCCTCCTGGCCGTTCCGGGAGGGTAGGCAAGTATGCATAAAGGCGCACCTGTTGTGTACAAAGTGTTCAGCTCTGAATCAGACCCAATGTGCACACTATTGCTACTTATATGGATATTAGAAGTCACCCAAGAGCAGGGCTGTAGGAAGAGGTGTGCGGGCAGTCCTGTTGAACCAGAACACAGGTCCCTGGGGGCAGTACTGACACTGCCCCATGGCCCCTGCATCTGACTGTATACTTTCTCCTGCCAGTTAGAGTGACCAATCCAGGACCATTTTTTCAATCCCAGGTATCGGGATTGAAAAATGGTCAATCCCGGGATACCCGGGATTGTCTTTTTTCCTTGTGTCCGTCCCTCCCCACCCACCCCACACATAACTCACCATACTACAGTGGTGGGCGGGTGTGGGGCTCGGCGGCGGGTGACGGGCGGCTTTCTTTCAGGCTGGGCAGCGGGTGACGGGTGGCTGGCTGCGCAGCTTGATCTCTGACTTCAAGTCACGCTGCGCAGGGGGAGTGGGAGCCAGGCAGCGTCTGAGCCTCCTGAGGCTGCTCAACGCTGCCCGGCATTAAAAACACAAGGGGCTGCCTGATTATTATTATTATTACATTTTATTTATAAGGCGCCACAAGTGTTTCGCAGCGCCATACAAAGGACAGTACAGAGAGACAAAACTTAGCATTACAGTAAATAAATAACAGAAATAGAGTACAGGTAACAAATAGCACCACAATTCTCAAGACATAATACATCTAAGATGTAAGTAGCGAGGGAGTAATCATTGTACTACTTGGTGCTGGTAGCCATAGATAGAGAGGAGCCTTAGGAGAAAAAGCAGGTAAAGATGGTCGCTGAGTAGGAGAGAGCTGCGAGTGAAATGTGTCGAGAAGAGGACTTTGACAACAAGAGGAAAGAGGGCCCTGCTCTGAAGAGCTAACAATCTAGTGGGAAGGGGCGGCAGACAGATGACATGAGGTGCAAGCAGGCGGGAGATAGCCTGATGGCAGGATGTAAGCAAAGCTGAGATGTTCAAGGCATGAGCAGGGGGATGGAGGAGCAGCCTCAGGACAAGGTTATGCATCGGATCCCGCAATCCCCGGGATTGGCCACTCTACTGCCGGTGGCCCCGCCCGCTTGAATAATGTCATGTGTTCGGGGGACGGTACAGGTTGGCTATGAAACCTGCTTCGGTGCTGCCCAGAAGACTTCCTCAAGTGGCTCCCCGACATATATCATGCTGCCTGTTCACCATGATGCAGTACATGTCTACACAGGGAAATGTTGCATGTAGACCAGTAACAGCATTGAACTGACAATCTATATAACTAAATGTAATAGAACACTTTACGGATAGTTCTACAGTAGAACAAGTTGGAGGCCACCAAATTCTGACTAATTTCGGTGCAGAATGAATTTTCTAGATAATTGTTAATGTGAGTCACATCCTGTAGTTTACAAAGGAGTAATAACATGTCTGACACGTTATATTTTCCATCTCGACATCTCCGTAACCCTTAGGAGAGAAGAGCTGTGTTCATCTTATAGGGTTAATGAGACAGAACAATTTTTTAGCCACAGTATTGGCAATTCCACAGGCTTGTAATGGGTTTACTGTATAATTCTCAGGAGCCTTTATATCTTCTAGAGTTGACGATGATTTTAGTTGTACTGTACGGCAGATGTCATTGCAGATTCTTATTTGGGTATGGGACTCATGGTCGACAGTGTCTAGGTCGACACCCATTAGGTCTACACCTATTGGTCGAAGGTGGCTAGGTCGACACTAGAAATAGTTCGACACGGCCATTAGGTCAACAAGGTTGATATAAAAAAAGGACGACATGAGTTTTTTGTGTTTTTTTGGTGTCGTTTTCTTCATAAAGTGACCGGGAACCCCAACTAGTGCACCGTGTCCCCTCGCATGTTCGGGCAAGGTGCCTCGCTCCACTACCGATGCGCTTGGCACAGGTTACAGTTCCCAGTCGTAGTCCACGTGGATCGTAAAGTATGAAAAAGTTCAAAAAAAGAAAAAAATTGTGAAAAACTCATGTCGACCATTTTGCATGGCGACCTAATGGTTGTGTCGACCTATTTCTAGTGTCGACATATTCGCTGTCAAAATAATGGGTGTCGACCTAAATGGTGTCGACCCAGGGTCCAGATACCGCTTATTTTCCCCCCCGAATTTGCATTCGCCCCATCGGCAGGGGTCTGGAAGAAATAATACTGACCTTTTCAGACCAAGGCCGACTAATGAAAGATCTGACACAACAGAGAAAAGTGACACCAGAAAGTCAGTGAAGTTTTTTTTTCTGCTGTTCGTAGAAAATTGAGCCTCCAGATTGTAATCTAAAAGAAATCACTGTTCAGCCAAGAAAAGACAGGCGCTAACCTGCTCAAACCGGTATTCTACCTCTATGCGATTCAGATTTTATGGTGTGTTCTTCTCAAGATCTCATGCCACTTTTGTGGAAACCATTGCTTTATCTTTGTAAATTGCCTGTGTTTCTCAGCAAAGCTTATAAATCATCAAGGCACAGTCTTCTTTTTTCCCTTCCTATTGACCCCGAATTCAACATAGGTTACCTCTGCTACGTTCATTAGATAAAACGGTATAAAAACTACCCAGAAACCCAATCCCCTATATATGAGCCCAAGTCTGTGACTCTGTGCCTGGCCATAACGCTGGGCGGAGTCACAGATGTGGGATGATCAGAGTCACTCCCGCTCCCCGCCAGAGCCCCGGCGCCTCTCCCCTGCCGCCTGCCCCAGTGAGGAGAGAGGCAACCCCCGCTCCTATTGCCGCCACAGCCCTCCGTCCCGGTCCTCCCGCTACAGCCGGCCGGGGGGGGGGGGCTGCCGAGGGAGATGTGCCTGGCGGGTGAGGGACATGTGCCTGGCGGGGGGGTCATTTGCCTGGCGGAGGGGGGGGGGGGAGATGTGCCTGGCTGGTGGGGGGAGAGGGAAAATGTACCTGGGGGGAGATGTGCCTGGCTGGGGGGGAGGTGTGCCTGCCTGGGGGGGGGAGATGTGCCTGCCTGGGGGGGGAGATGTGCCTGCCTGGGGGGACAGACCCCCTACCCCACCCGCTGCCCCACTGTACCCGCCCCTCAACCACCCGCACCGCCTCCGGACCCCCTCCTCCATCTGCCGCACCCCCGCACCTGTCCCTCCCCATGCGCATCGCTTCTGGACCCCCTACCCCACCCGCAGCGCACTCTGCCCTTCACCACCCGCAGCACCTCCTGACCCCCTACCCCACCCGCACAGCCCCGCTGCTCCTCCCGACCCCCTCCTCCATCTGCCACACCCCCCACCTGCCCCTCCCCCACGCGCATCGCTTCCGGACCCCTACCCCACCTGCGGCGCACTCGCCCCTTCCCCACCTGCAACGCCTCCGGAACCCCATCCACCAGATCCCCATACCTGCCCCTCCCCTATCCGCAGCAACCCCGCCCCTCCCCCACCCATACCGCCTCCGGATCCCACTCCCCCGCACATCCCCACCCGCAACGCCTCACGACACCCTCCCCCATCCGCGTTCCCCCCCACACGCACTGCATTCTGTACAGTGTGCCCTGCAGGCGCTGTTCACACCGTCGCAAGGGGCTACGCCCCCTTCATCATCCAACTCCCTTTCATTGTGCAACATTTAACCACTCACAAAACTAGGAATGCAGGTAATACTTCATATAATACATATATTGAACGGCGTACAGGGGTTAAGGGGGCGTAGCCCCTTACGACGGTGTGAAGAGCGCCCGTAGGGCGCGATGAAGCACCTAGTTATTTAGTAAGTTCCAAAAGCTACAAATGAACAAAAAAGAATAGATATTGTGCTGCTTGATGATTAGGTCACACACAGATATGATCACCAGGGGATAGATTTAGAAAATGCGGCTTTTACAAAACACGCCATGCTTAACTTCATTGCCACTTTCAATTTTCAGGTCCATCCCACCGAAAAGTGGCAGTTTGCAACACCCTTCCTAAATCGAGCCTAAGTGTTTCTTCCAACAGTTACTGTGTGGAGCTCTGCTAAGCAAATACATGAGTAGGCAGGGCCTGGGCAAGTATGGTTGCCTGCCTCATACCTCCCTCAGAAGCGCTGAACATGCCTCCTAGGAGTGGCGTGATCTTTTCCAATGGGGGCGTGGCCGCCTCACTATGAGGCGGTGATGCCCCATTATTCTGATTACGAATACTGGATGGTGTTCTACTCTCTTGGAATGTTCGGGAAGCTCTTGAATTTCAGGAAGTTCTTCCTGGAAAAGCAGGGCACCCTCCCAGGTTCCCAGTTCTTAGGGAAGTGGATGGGGACGTTGTGACATAAATCACAGCAATCCACATTACCATGTCATTGCGCAACAGGAGGGGGGGGGGAATGATGTGCGAATCTTGTTGCACAGCCCCCTATTCGTGTCACTCGCAAGCATGCCTCGGTAGTATAAGATACGACTGCCCAGCTTATAGGGAACTACAGGTTCCAGGCTTCCATAGTATCCCGGAAAAAAAGAAGAGCCACCATTTGTTAGTACATATTGCACAGCATATCCCATGCCTGTGACTTTCAGGTGGGGATTGCTGTACCGTACGCATGAGTCCAGGTGTAACCAGAGAACGTGTCAGGGTTGAGAAATGTTTGTGGTTCCAGCTGTCATTGTTTAGCATACATTTCCCGCGTGAAGCAAGCTCCAAGGTGACTGTTGTGAAAGGTTTTCTCAGTATGAGAACTGTTTGTATACTCGCAGGATAAAGTGCTCGCTGCTTAACGAGCCGCCACAGCGGAGAGGTTCTGTGACAGCCGCGCAGATCCACGTGCAGGAGAAAATCACAGGAGAATTCATGTCTCCAGCTCACGTCAGCTCAGCCACACTGCCGGCTGTGAGTGTAATGATAGTTCTGTCAGAGCCCCGAGATTACAACGTTAGATAAACCTGTTGTTTTTATCTTTCTGCTTTTTCCCATTGTAGAACTTTTGCTAACATACAGCGCAAGTGCTTCCAGGAATATGTATTAGGGCCTTTTCTTCTATTGCAGCTCATTAACGTGAGTGTCTGAGGAAATGTAGCAGTGTTTAACCCCCCGCTGTTTTATAGATCCCCGGCTTTATGCTAAACGCTGAGTCTGAATATTGGGCCTGATTCAGACCTGGATGGATGTACAGCATGGGCACAAGTGCGTCTGTGCATATTGCACGTCCAAGGAGCATCTCGGACATGACCGTCAGTGGGCGCAGATTGGAACTGCATGGAGATTCATGGGGTGGGAGGTTGGCATGTCAGGAGCTGCATTGAAAGATGTAGTTCCACAGACACGGTAGGGTTTCTCAGAAGTCCCATGGTGTGGCATTAGAGCAGAAGTCGGTGGGCATGTCAGTAGGCAGCCCATTGGCTGCAGTATTGGCATAAATTTGCATAACAGCTGTGACAATAGTGTCAGCTGCACCTGCATACCGTCCACCTCTCAATCAGGCCCACTGTGCATAGCTGTCACAAATGTACTACCAGGTGGGGCCGCAAAGAGATTTCTTAGGTCCCAGTACTAGGGGACATGGTCAAGAGTCTGAGTGTTGTCCACCTCATCTTGATGGCATGGTTATGCCTTCCTGGCAGACATGATTACCCAGACAGGCTGGGGTATTTAAGGCCTAATTCAGAGGTGACGCCGGAGTGTTTGGTTCTGCATCTTCGGTAGCAGCGGAGCTGAGAAGGGTTGTAAATATTCTCCTTAACAAAGGTGCAGAAGCCAGAGTATCCGCGTCAGAAGATACAGTTTCTGGCAGACTCTCAAAATGGGGGTGACACGCCTCCATTTGGAGCAACAGTCCACTACTCCCTCAAACGCCTGCAGCTGGTCATTCAGGCTGCATTGTACAACCATAGATCAATTGCGACCAATAGAGAATGCTGCCAGTGCTGAATCAAGGTCCTTAGTAAACACCTTTCCCCAGGTTTTTAAGTTTTAAAGAGGCAGATACTGTCCTGGAGCTGTAAGGAGATATGCACATGCATGACCCGGCTAGCTGGTTCACACATGTGTAGTGGAACTTGGACTTTAATTTCTGCTAATTAACAATAATAATGATTAAAAAAAAAATTTTTTTTGTAATCACTTTTGTTCCAAGATCACCATCCTGAGATAGTCCTCGTTGCAGGGCTTTTTAAATAACAATCTGACTCTTTCATCATCATATCTCAGTATATTGATATGATAATTGGAACAGGAGGGGGGAAGGGGCGGGGCTGCATCATAGTAGGCGTAGCCAAACATGGCTTCGCCAGACAAGCATTCAATGGAATACAATCCTGTGGGAATCATGGAACATGGGGACAGTTCTCAAAAAAGGGGAGATGTACTAAGCAGTGATAAAAGTGGAGAAGTGAGCCAGTGGAGAAGTTTCCCATGGCAACCTGCTGCTCTTTATACTTTTACAGTATGCAAATTATAAATGTTACATCAATGCTGATTGGTTGCCATGGGCAACTACTCCACTGGCTCACTTCTCTACTTTTATCATTGCTTAGTACATCTCTCCCCCCAAACATTTTTTATATATCAACAGCAAAAGATTAAAGTGTAGGCCCATTAAAAGACAGGCTGGGAGTCTTAATCAAAAACGATAATGACATAGCGGATAAATTAAATGTGTTTTTCTCATCGGTAATCACAAGAGAGGACCAGATGCAGGAAGTAACAAACAACCTCAATAAAGATAATGTCACACTGCTAAGTGCTTTTTTAAGCGAGGAGGAAGTCTGTGACCGATTAAAACCCCCCCACAAAGATTAATAAGTCACCTGGTCCCGAAGGAATTCACCCAAGGGTTCTCATGGAGCTTCACTCCGAGCTAGCAAGACCACTATTTACGATCTTCAATGACTCACTTACATCAGGCATGGTTCCCAAAGACTGGCGTATAGCGGAGGTAGTGACGTTATTCAAAAAGGGAAGTAAATCTGAACCAGGCAACTATAGACCAGTTAGTCTTACATCTATAGTGGGGAAAGTTGCTAGGAGGCATTCTAAGAGATAGTATACAGAAGTTCCTTGATACCAATAAGGTTATTAATAGGAAGGAACCAACATGGATTTGTGAAGGATAGATCATGTCAAACAAACTTACTAGGATTTTATGAAACAGTTAGTGCAAACCTTGATCAGGGTAAGGATGTGGATGTAATCTTTTTAGACTTTGCTAAAGCGTTTGACACAGTACCGCACATGAGACTTATATATAAATTACAAGAACTGGGGCTAGGGAGCACAATATACACTTGGGTAAGTAATTGGTTGGATAATAGGGAGCAGCGCGTTGTTGTGAATGGAACTTTTTCAAATTGGACAAAAGTACTAAGTGGTGTGGCACAAGGGTCTGTACTTGGACCACTATTCTTCAATATTTTTATTAACGATCTAGCTGTAGATCTAGAGAGCACGGTGTAAATTTTTGCAGATGATACCAAACTGTGTAAGGTTATAAATTCGGAGGGTGATGCTGAGTCTCTCCAGAACGATTTAGCTAAACCGGAATCATGGGCAGCAAAATGGAGAATGAGTTTCAATACAGATAAGTGCAAGGTAATGCACTTTGGTAGCAAGAACAAAAATAACATATACTCACTAAATGGGGTGAATTGAGGGGATTCTGTACTGGAAAAAGACTTAGGTCTTCACATAGATAGCAAATTGGGCTGCAGTACCCAAAGTAGGATTGCAGCAAATAAGGCAAACAAGGTATTAGCATGCATTAAGAGGGGAATTGATGCAAGGGATGAGAGTGTTATACTCCCATTATATAAATCCCTAGTGAGGCCACATCTCGAATACTGTGCACAATTTTGGGCACCATACTACAAGAAGGATATCCTGGAGCTAGAAAAGGTTCAGAGGCGAGCAACTAAACTAATCAGAGGAAAGGAGACGCTGGAATACCAGGACAGACTTGCAAAACTAGGCATGTTTACACTCGAAAAGAGATTAAGAGGGGACATGATCAACATTTATATATATATAAGGGGACAATACACAGAGCTAGCGGGGGTTCTGTTTTTTGTAAGATCGACACAGAGAACACGTGGACACCTGCTTAGGTTAGAGGAAAGGAGGCGAAAAGGTTTTTCACAGTAAGGACAATACAAGTTTGGAATTCCCTGCCTGAGAGAGTAGTAATGGCGGAGTCGGTCAACATTTTTAAGAAAGAGCAGGATACATTCCTAATGGATAAGGATATACAGGGTTATGGTGCATAGATCACACGCTACAGTTATAAAAAAAAAGAGTAATAAACATAACGGCCGACTTTAGCACAAGATTTAGTCCTGATAATAATACAGCATATGAGACCACAAATAGGTTGAACTCGATGGACAAATTGTCTTTTTTCAACCTCAGAAACTGTTACTATGTTACTTTTATCACTGTTTAGTTATCTCTCCCAAAATGAGAGTTTCCTGCCCAAGCAGGATGGTTGGGTGGTATCGATTGGGATGTAAAACCAGCCCGGTAGATTAATGGAAGCAACCGTAATAGGGGTGTGGTCTGATGAGGGGTGGGGTCTGTTGAATGGAGGGTGGGATCCCTCCTCATACGGCCTGATTCTATGCATTTGTGTCCTTCCTTGTGTCTTTTGCTGCAGTTGTGTCTGAAACCAGGGGTGGATTGGGGACTAAAAGTGGCCCGGTTAAATTTTGTAGGAATGGCCCTACATGGGCAGCACATGAGGTATAACATACAATGTAGCCATGGCAGCATCACTGGATGGCAGAGTTGCGGTACTGCAGAGATGGAATAACAGAATGGGGACAGTGTAGTGTACTGAGTGTGGTGGGCTTCCTGTTATGTGAGGGGTGGGGCCACATGACAACACACAAAACAGTCCCCACAGACATGCCGGCCTGCCCTATGGCCAATCCCCTCGGGGGTACGGAGTGGGGGGATGGGGGGGGGGAGATTCCTGGTGGCCACTTGTAGTATGTTGGCAATTATGTATTTTAGCTATACAACACATACTAAGTGCGTCACATGTTTTTGTCTAGGATTGTTTTTTTGCGCTTTTGCATAACTTGTATTTGCATGCAGAAGTGAATGCAGGTAATATGCAGAAGTTATGGAAAAGCAATCAGCTCAGACCTCTGTCTGAAAATTAAAAACATCCTTCAAACTACTTTACACAATATGATATGATCCAGGTTCAGCAGAATCCCTTCCTAATATGCAGCCCCAGGATACATGTAAATTGGGCAATGAGGTGAGGGGAGGTCACTGGCTACTTACTGGTGGCCTTATGTGGTGCATGAGAAGGTATGTGTTGTGTAATGTGTATTTGTCTAGAGGGAAAAGCAGAATTAGTCATCTGTATGAATATGAGTCACACATAATGTAAATTCACATGCAGCGTAGACGAAATCAATTCCTAAAAACACATGGGACCAAAAAAACCATAATTTGCTATTGTGTTTACTTCTTTCCCAAACTTTATTATTATGGCACTATTTATTAAATGTGATAATAAAATAATACTACAGTATTGAGCAGCACATCTGTTAATCCTGGCTTTTACCGTAATGATTTAGTGATTTAATATTGCTTTATCCCCAGAGACATGCCAATAACTTATTCCAGGCTCACACTTTTATAAGAAAAACAGTTTGTGAAATCGCAAAGTACTAGAAGCTGTCACAGCATACTTGCCTACTCTCCCGGAATGGCCGGGAGGCTCCCGAAAATCGTTTGACCCTCCCGGCCCCCCGGAAGAGCAGGCAAGTCTCCCGGAATCAGGGGTCCCCCCTGCCCGTCCGCCCACTTAGTGTGTAAAGTGGGCGGTCCGGGCAGTTGATGACGCGATTCTTGCTGAATCGCGTCATCATAGCCACGCCCCCTGCAGTGTAATGCCGGTGATCGCGGCATTACAGAGCAGGGGGCGAGGCTTAACGGGTCTGACGAGTAACTCCGCCCCCATCCCGCCCCTGCCCCACCCCCGTCCCGCCTCCGGTCCACCTCCTCCCCACGTCACAGCCATCCCATGCCCCCCTGCTGAGCTGACCTGGCTGCTCTCTCCCGCCGAGCAGCCAGAATGTCGGCAGGTATGTGTCACAGACTGAAATGCAGGAATGTCAGCTATTTGTTTTCCAGCTGTCCTCAAATTACAAGTACCAGCAATAAGGGGGCTGCAGTATCTACTAAGAGGCAGTTCTAAGAATTATCATTTTTGTCACTCACTTCAGGTTGAAGGCAGGGGCGTATAAGTTCATCCCAGTCGCCCGGAGGCAAGTTGGCGTTAGGTGGCCCCCTCTGAATCAGCGTTCACCGGCGGGTCCTATCTCACAGTCCAGCAGCAGTGGCGGGTGCAATACCAGGCAGGAACCATCCTGCCCCCTATTGCAAGTGTTAGCAGAGCTCCTGGGACAGAGCTGATTAAATCTGCAACAGCAGTGGGTGCACCGCAGAGCTCCGTTGGAAGAGCAGCGGTCACACGTGGATCAAGCTGTGAACCACACAGGTGCTGCTGTACATTCAGGTTCCCCTTCAGGGCTTGGAGCCCGGAGGCAAGCATCTCCATTGCCCCTGGGAGTCACGCCCCAAAAGTATGCTAGCTGCATAAGTGCATACAAACAGGTGTGTGGCACAATCACACATGTCCCTGGGCTTAGCAGCACAATGCAGCAGCGTGCCACAGAGAGTCTTATTATGCATTGGTATCTTTCAGTTATGTTGCTGTCTTTATGTATGACTCTTATGTTTGTACAGTGGGGGTATATTCTTATAGCGCTGTATGGTAAATCACTGACAGTCTGATGCCATCCCTGTGTTCTGTGTCACAGGACTTATTCGCGCAGGTGCAAAACAGGTCCTTTGCGCTTCAATGGCCACCGGACCTGAATGAGGTCCAGTGTTAGTACATTACCACCGGTGTTACAGCATAACAGACTCCAGCATAGGAACTAACAGGCAGTCATCACTGTCATTAAAACGTCAGCTTCCTAGACTAGGTCCCTGACTGACAGCAATACAGATATGGTGACAGCGGGATGTTTCTGTAGAGCCCCGAGTGTCACTTACACACCGAGCGTGTCACAGCACAATGTGATTTCAGATTCCTACGCGTGGAACTCTGTGTAAGAAGCAGAACGCAGCTCCCAACCGCTGTGATAGACAAATATTGTGCTTAGCGTCCAGCCAGCAATGTCAGCGTGACATTCTCTCCAAGCGTCTCTCTCTCTGGTATTTCTTTTTAGGACTGAGTATAAATAATAGCGGTAACGTTTTAATAACTCTGGAGACAGACTGACGAGTAAGTCATGAAGCCTGTCACACAGCCGTCATGGAGAGTAATTAGAGAGCACATGGGGCTTACAGTACAGCATTGTCACAAATGCAGCTTAAAAGAGTGGGCCACATTTCCTGTGTCACCCTATACAGTTTCAGATACACTTCATTTCATTTACTTTGTATTTTATTTTCTCTGACGTCCTAAGTGGATGCTGGGACTCCGTAAGGACCATGGGGAATAGCGGCTCCGCAGGAGACAGGGCACAAAAGTAAAGCTTTAGGATCAGGTGGTGTGCACTGGCTCCTCCCCCTATGACCCTCCTCCAAGCCTCAGTTAGATTTTTGTGCCCGAACGAGAAGGGTGCAGGCTAGGTGGCTCTCCTGAGCTGCTTAGAAGTAAAGTTTAAATAGGTTTTTTATTTTCAGTGAGACCTGCTGGCAACAGGCTCACTGCATCGAGGGACTAAGGGGAGAAGAAGCGAACTCACCTGCGTGCAGAGTGGATTGGGCTTCTTGGCTACTGGACATTAGCTCCAGAGGGACGATCACAGGTACAGCCTGGATGGGTCCCGGAGCCGCGCCGCCGGCCCCCTTACAGATGCTGAAGAGTGAAGAGGTCCAGAAATCGGCGGCAGAAGACGTTCCTGTCTTCTTTAAGGTAGCGCACAGCACTGCAGCTGTGCGCCATTGCTCCCAGCACACTTCACACTGCGGTCACTGAGGGTGCAGGGCGCTGGGGGGGGGGGCGCCCTGGGCAGCAATGTAAATACCTCCTATGGCAAAAAATACATCACATATAGCCCCTGGGCTATATGGATGTATTTAACCCCTGCCAGTTTTCCAGATAAAAGCGGGAGAAGAGCCCGCCGAGAAGGAGGCGGGGCCTATCTCCTCAGCACACGGCGCCATTTTCCCACACAGCTCCGCTGGTAGGAAGGCTCCCAGACTCTCCCCTGCACTGCACTACAGAAACAGGGTACAACAGAGAGGGGGGGCACTTATTTGGCTAAAAATATATATAAGCAGCTATAAGGGATAGACACTTATTATAAGGTTGTCCCTATACAGTTTATAGCGCTTTGGTGTGTGCTGGCAAACTCTCCCTCTGTCTCCCCAAAGGGCTAGTGGGGTCCTGTCCTCTATCAGAGCATTCCCTGTGTGTGTGCTGTGTGTCGGTACGTTTGTGTCGACATGTATGAGGAGAAAAATGATGTGGAGACGGAGCAGATTGTCTGTAATAGTGATGTCACCCCCTAGGGGGTCGACACCTGAGTGGATGTACTGTTGAAAATTACGTGACAGTGTCAGCTCTGTATAAAGACAGTGGTTGACATGAGACAGCCGGCTACTCAGCTTGTGCCTGTCCAAACGTCTCATAGGCCGTCAGGGGCTCTAAAGCGCCCGTTACCTCAGATGGCAGATACAGACGCCGACACGGATACTGACTCCTGTGTCGACGGTGAAGAGACAACCGTGATTTCCAATAGGGCCACACGTTACATGATTGAGGCAAGGGAAAATGTTTACACATTTCTGATAATATGAGTACCACCAAAAAGGGGTATTATGTTTGGTGAGGAAAAACTACCTGTAGTTTTCCTGAATCTGAGAAATAAAATGAGGTGTGTGATGATGCGTGGGTTTCCCCCCGATAACAATTGATAATTTCTAAAAAGTTATTGGCAGTATACCTTTTCCCGCCAGAGGTTAGGGTGCGTTGGGAAACACACCCTAGGGGGGATAAGGCGCTCACACGCTTGTAAGAACAAGGGCTCTACCCTCTCCTGAGATGGCCGCCCTTAAGGATCCTGCTGATAGAAAGCAGGAGGGTATCCTAAAATGTATTTACACACATACTGGTGTTATACTGCGACCAGCAATCGCCTCAGCCTGGATGTGCAGTGCTGGGTTGGCGTGGTCGGATTCCCTGACTGGAAATATTGATATCCTAGATAAGGACAGTATATTATTGCCTATAGAGCATTTAAAATATATGCGAGATGCAAAGCGGAATATTGCCGACTGGCATCAAGTATAAGTGCGTTGTCCAATTCTACCAGTAAAGTGGTCAGGTGAGGCGGATTCCAAACGGCATTTGGAAGTATTGCCTTAAAAAAAGGCATTTGGGGTCGGTCTTTCAGACCTGGTGGCCACGGCAACAGCTGGGATATCCACGTTTGTACCCCAGGTCGCCTCTCAAAATAAGACGCGGTATTATCAGGCGAAGTCCTTTGTTGGCAAGCGGACAAAAGGTTCCTCTTTTCTGCTCGTGACAGAGGGAGAGGAAAAAGGCTACAGAGATGAGCCAGTTCCCAGGAACAGAAACCCTTTCCCGCCTCTGCCAAGCCCTCAGTATGATGCTAGGGCTTTACAAGCTCAGGCACGGTGGGGGCCCGTTCTCAATGAATTTCAGTGCGCAGTGGGCTCACTCGCAAGTAGACCCCTGGATCCTTCAGGTAATATTTCAGGGGTACAAATTGGAATTCGAGACGTCTCCCCCTCGCCGTTTTCCAAAAGTCGGTTTTACCGACGTCTCCCTCTGACAGGGAGGCAGTTTTGGAAGCCATTCACAAGCTGTATTCCCAGCAGGTGATAATTAAGGTACCCCTCCTGCAAAAGGAAACGGGGTATTATTCCACACTATTGTGGTACCGAAGCCAGACGGCTCGGTGAGACCGATTCTAAATCTAAAATCTTTGAATACAGAGGTTCAAATTCAAGATTGAGTCACTCAGAGCAGTGATTGCGAACCTGGAAGAAGGGGACTACATGATGTCTCGGGACATCAAGGATGCTTACCTTCATGTCAAAAAATTTACCCTTCTCACCAAGGGTACCTCAGGTTATGGTACAGAACTGTCACTATCAGTTCAGACGCTGCCGTAGGGATGGTCCACGGCACCCCGGGTCTTTACTAAAGTAAGGACCGAAATGATGATATTCCTTCGAAGGAAGGGAATTTTAGTTATTCTTTACTTGGACGATTCCCTGATAAGGGTAAGATCCAGGGAACAGTTGGAGGTCAGTGTAGCACTATCTCAGGTAGTGTTGCGGCAGCACGATTGGATTCTCAATATTCCAAAATCGCAGCTGGTTCCGACGACTTGTCTTCTGTTCCTAGGGATGATCCTGGACACAGTCCAGAAAGAAGGTGTTTCTCCCGGAGGAGAAAGCCAGGGAGTTATCCGAGCTAGTCAGGAACCTCCTAAAACCGAGCCAAGTCTCAGTGCATCAATGCACAAGGGTTCTGTGTAAAAATGGTGGCTTCCTACGAAGCAATCCCATTTGGCAGATTCCACGCAAGGACTTTCCAGTGGGACCTACTGGAAAAATGGTCCGGGTCGCATCTTCAGATGCATCAGCGGATAACCCTGTCACCAAGGACAGGGGTATCCCTCCTGTGGTGGTTGCAGAGTGCTCATCTTCTAGAGGGCCGCAGATTCGGCATTCAGGACTGGGTCCTGGTGACCACGGATGCCAGCCTGCGAGGCTGGGGTGCAGTCACACAGGGAAGGAATATCCAGGGCTTATGGTCAAGCCTGGAGACATCACTTCACATAAATATCTGAAGCTAAGGGCCATTTACAATGCTCTAAGCTTAGCAAGACCTCTGCTTCAAGGTCAGCCGGTGTTGATCCAGTCGGACAACATTACGGCAGTCACCCACGTAAACAGACAGGGTGCCACAAGAAGCAGGAGGGCAAGGGCAGAAGCTGCAAGGATTCTTCGCTGGGCGGAAAACCATGTGATAGCACTGTCAGCAGTATTCATTCCGGGAGTGGACAACTGGGAAGCAGATTTCCTCAGCACGACCTCCACCCGGGAGAGTGGGAACTTCACCCAGAAGTCCTCCACATGATTATAAACCGTTGGGAAAAACTCGACAGGTATTGCGCCAGGTCAAGGGACCCTCAGTCAATAGCTGTAAAGGCTCTGGTAACACCGTGGGTGTACCAATCAGTGTATGGGTTCCCTCCTCTGCCTCTCATACCCAAGGTACTGAGATTGATAAGATGGAGAGGAGTAAGCACTATATTCGTGACTCCGGATTGGCCAATAAGGACTTGGTAACCGGAACTTCAAGAGATGCTCACGGAGGATCCGTAGCCTCTACCTCTAAGAAGGGACCTGCTCCAGCAAGGACCCTGTCTGTTCCAAGACTTACCGTGGCTGCGTTTGACGGCATGGCGGTTGAACGCCGGATCCTGAAGGAAAAAGGCATTCCGGATGAAGTCATCCCTATCCTGATCAAAGCCAGGAAGGATGTAACCGCAAAACATTATCACCGCATTTGGCGAAAATATGTTGCGTGGTGCGAGGCCAGTAAGGCCCGACGGAGGAAATTCAACGGTTCCTACATTTCCTGCAAACAGGAGTGTCTATGGGCCTGAAATTGGGGTCCATTAGGGTTCAAATTTCGGCTCTGTCAATTTTCTTCCAAAAAGGAACTAGCTTCAGTCCCTGAAGTTCAGACGTTTGTAAAAGGGGTACTGCATATACAGTCTCCTTTGGTGCCTTCAGTGGCACCTTGGGATCTCAATGTAGTTTTTGGGTCCCAAAAGTCACATTGGTTTGACCCACTTAAATCTATGGAGTTAAAATATCTCACAGGAAAAGTGGTCATGCTGTTGGCTCTGGCCTGGGCCAGGCGCGTGTCAGAATTGGCGGCTTTATCCTGTAAAAGCCCTTATCTGATTTTCCATTCGGACAGGGCGGAATTGAGGACTCGTCCTCAGTTTCTCCCTAAGGTGGTTTCAGCGTCCACCTGAACCAACCTATTGTGGTGCCTGCGGCTACTAGGGACTTGGAGGACTCCAAGTTGCTAGACGTTGTCAAGGCCGGAAAATATATGTTTCCAGGACGGCTGGAGTCAGAAAATCTGACTCGCTGTTCATCCTGTATGCACCCAACAAGCTGGGTGCTCCTGCTTCTAAGCAGACGATTGCTCGTTGGATTTGTAGTACAATTCAGCTTGCACACTCTGTGGCAGGCCTGCCACAGCCAAAATCTGTTAAAGCCCATTCCACAAGGAAAGTGGGCTCATCTTGGGCGGCTGCCCGAGGGGTCTCGGCTTTACAACTTTGCCGAGCAGCTACTTGGTCAGGGGCAAACACGTTTGCTAAATTCTACGAATTTGATACCCTGGCTGAGGAGGACCTGGAGTTCTCTCATTCGGTGCTGCAGAGTCATTCGCACTCTCCCGCCCGTTTGGGAGCTTTGGTATAATCCCCATGGTCCTTACGGAGTCCCAGCATCCACTTAGGACGTCAGAGAAAATAAGAATTTACTTACCGATAATTCTATTTCTCGTAGTCCGTAGTGGATGCTGGGCGCCCATCCCAAGTGCGGATTGTCTGCAATACTTGTATATAGTTATTGTTACAATAACATCGGGTTGTTTATTGTTGTGAGCCATCTTTCAGAGGCTCCTACGTTTTATCATACTGTTAACTGGGTTCAGATCACAAGTTGTATGGTGTGAATGGTGTGGCTGGTATGAGTCTTACCCGGGATTCAAAATCCTTCCTTATTATGTACGCTCGTCCGGGCACAGTATCCTAACTGAGGCTTGGAGGAGGGTCATAGGGGGAGGAGCCAGTGCACACCACCTGATCCTAAAGCTTTACTTTTGTGCCCTGTCTCCTGCGGAGCCGCTATTCCCCATGGTCCTTACGGAGTCCCAGCATCCACTACGGACTACGAGAAATAGAATTATCGGTAAGTAAATTCTTATTTTATGTTTTTGTGCTTGTAAAATATTACTTGCATTTCATATTTTGTAGGGACTTGTATTTTATGGGTTGGGCACTCGTTTTCATCTGCCAGGATTCCGGCGGTCAGCATACGAGCGCAAGGTGCGAGCCCAAGAAAGGACACGAGTGGGAATAGTCCCTGTTGGTAGGCATTCCGACTGCCGGCATTTTGAGCGCTCAGATCCCGGCGTCGGCATGGTTAACACCAGGATCCCTAGCGCTGGTCACATGACCGCATCCTGTATTTTATCACGTTGCCAGATATGCCCCCACATTGCAAATACACATGCCCCACAGTGCTCGATATGCCCCCACTGTGCCAGGTACACATATTCCCCCACATTGCAAATACACATGCCCCACAGTGCTAGATATGCCTCCACAGTGCCAGTTTAGATATTTTTACCTGCGCGTTGCCAGGGGTTTCATGCGCGTTGCCAGTGGTGTTCAGCACGTTGCTATGGGTTTCCTGCACGTTGCCAGGGGTCTCCACTGCATTGCCAGGGGTCTCCTCTGTGTTGCCAGGGGTTTTCTCTGCGTTGCCAGAGGGGTCCCCTGCGAGATGCCAGGGCTCTCCTGGCTGCTGTTCCAGTATGGGAGGGTGTGTGTGGGCAGGCTATATAATTCTAGCCCCCGCAGTGGATTGAGACGCGCTGGGGGCTGCTGCAGCGCTTCTGTACATTTCAGTGTGAAAAAACCCTTAAAATGCTATTTTTGGTGGGGGGTTTTACATTGCAACGGACGGAAGCGCTGCCGCAGCCCCCAGCGCGTCTCAATTCACTCACTGCGGGGGCTGCGGCGGCTGGAATCGGCAGCTGGAATCGGCGCCTATGCTTTGGGCCCCTTGACAGTGGTGGGCCCCAGTGCAAGGCACTGCTTGCACTGGCAGTAGTTCTGCCACTGCTTCAGGCTGTATTCAGGGCCTAATTCAGACCTGATCACAGCAGCAAAATTGTTCTATAATGGGCAAATCCATGGGGGTGATTCCGAGTTGTTTGCTCGCAAGCTGCTTTTAGCAGCATTGCACACGCTAAGCCGCCGCCCTCTGGGAGTGAATCTTAGCTTAGCAGAATTGCGAACGAAAGATTAGCAGAATTGCGAATAGAAATTTCTTAGCAGTTTCTGAGTAGCTCCAGACCTACTCACAAATAGCGATCAGTTCAGTCAGTTTTGTTCCTGGTTTGACGTCACAAACACACCCAGCGTTCGCCCAGACACTCCCGCGTTTTTCCCTGAAACGCCTGCGTTTTTCCGCACACTCCCAGAAAACGTCCAGTTTCCGCCCAGAAACACCCACTTCCTGTCAATCACACTCCGATCACTTCAACTATGAAAAATCTTAGTTCGGACGTGAGTAAATCTACTAAGTTTTGTGCTAAAATACTAACCGCATGCGCACTGCGAACCATGCGCATGCGCATTTTTGCCTTAATCGCTCCGGTGCGAAAATCGGCAACGAGCGAACAACTCGGAATGACCCCCCATGTGCACTGCAGTGGGGGCAGATGTAACATGTGCAGGGAGAGATTTGGGGGTGGGATGTGTTCAAACTGAAATCTAAATTGCGTGTAAAAATAAAGCAGCCTGTATTTACTCTGCACAGAAACAATATAAACCACCCAAATCTATCTCTCTCTGCACATGTTATATCTGCCCCACCTGCAGTGTACTTGGGGGGTCATTCAGACCTGATCGCTCGCTAGCATTTTTTGCAGTGCTGCAATCAGGTCAGAACTGCGCATGCATATGCACCGCAATGCGCAGGTGTGTCGCACTGGTACAAAGCGGATCGCCGATGGGTTTGTGCGAAGAATCCATTCGCACGGGTGATCGCAAGGAGATTAACAGGAAGAAGCCATTTGTGGGTGGTAACTGACCATTTTCTGGGAGTGGTTGGAAAAACGCAGGCATGTCCAAGCGTTTGCAGGGAGTGTTCCTGACGTCAATTCCGGTCCCGGACAGGCTGAAGTGTTCGCAGCGGCTGAGTAAGTCCTGGGCTACTGAAAGACTTAACAAGATCTGTTTGTACATCTTTGCTACACATGCGTTCGCACACTTGCAAAGTGAAAATCCACTCCCCTATGGGCGGCGACTATCTGTTCGCAGCAGTGCAAAAACACCCGAGCGAGCGATCAACTCTGAACTACCCCCATGGTTTTGCCCATTAGCTAACAAATTTGCTGCTGCGATCAGGTCTGAATTAGGCCCAGAGTTAGATTTGGGTGGGAAATATTGTTTCTGTGCAGGGTAAATACTGGCTGCTTTATTTTTGCACTGCAATTTAGATTTCAGTTTAAACACACCCCACCCAAATCTAACTTTCTCATACGTCCTAGAGGATGCTGGGGACGACATCAAGACCATGGGGTATAGACGGGATCCGCAGGAGGCATGGGCACTCTAAAGACTTCATTGGGTGTGAACTGGCTCCTCCCTCTATGCCCCTCCTCCAGACCCCAGTTTTAGAAATGTGCCCAGGCAGACTGGATGCACTCTAAGGAGCTATAATGAGTTTCTCTGAAAAGACTTATGTTAGGTTTTTTATTTTCAGGGAGATCTGCTGGCATCAGACTCCCTGCTTTGCGGGACTGAGGGGGCAGAAGCAGAACTAACTTCCTAAAGAGTTTCATGGCTCTGCTTCTGGCTGACAGGACACCATTAGCTCCTGAAGGGTACTGAACGCAAGCCGTGTCTAGATGCTCACTCCCACAGCACGCCGTCACCCCCCCTCGCAGAGCCAGAAGTCAGAAAACAGGTGAGTATGAGAAGAATGATCTTCTATCAAGCAAGTGACGGCTGAGGTGCGGCACGGCTGGCGGGAGCGCAGCGCGCCATTGCTGCCCACACACACAGGCACTGCAGGGCGCGGGGGGGGGGGCACCCTGGGCAGCAAGAAATATACCTCAAACTGGCTAAAAGGGGGCATAAGATGCCGCTGGCACAGCCCTACCCCCGCCAGTATGAATATTATAATGTATGCTGAGTGTAAGGACATTGCGGGGGCGGAGCTTCTTCCTCAGGCAGCCAGCACACTACTCAGTGCCATTTTCTCTCTCTCCTCAGGCTGCAGAGAACACGCTGGTCCTCTCCTCCACTTCTGACAACAGGGTGCTATTAAGGGGGGGGCACAAAGCGATTGTGGTGCATTTTAATAGTGTAATTACTGTTTAAAAGTGCTATTTGGGTGGGGGCATACTGTGTTCACAGGCACTACTGGCGCTGGGATTGTGAACTGGCTGCTCCTATCCTGTGTCCCTCTGACAGATTTTACTGTGGGTCTGTCCCCAAATAAGTACCAGTGTGTCTGTGAGTGTGCTATAGACGTGTCAGGCATGCCTGAGGCAGGGAGTTCCTCCCCGGAGGAAGCCATATTAGGGACACAGAGTTGTAATGTGGTGGCGCTACTGGCACACCAAGAGCCTGCATGGGTGAAAGAGCTACGTGACAGTATGCATCTGATTAACCGAAGATTAGATAAGTCTGAATCTAAGGCTGCATACTGGAGAAAATCTGTGGAAGATGTAATTTTTCAGGATGCTGTTATTCCTTATGCGGGCGGCCCCTCTGGGTCACATAAGAGACCATTTGCGAATGTTGTAAACACTGAGACCGACACGGACTCTGATTCTTGTGTCGACGATAGTGACTCCAGAGAGATAGATCATAAATTGGCAAAAAGTATACAATATATGATTGTGGCTATAAGGGACGTGTTGGAGGTTACAGAAACCACTCCTGTACCTCAGGAGAAGGCTTATTTATGTAAGGAAAAGAAATCCAAAGTCACGTTCCCTCCTTCACACGAACTAAATGCTCTGTTTGAAGGGATGTGGGTGAATCCTGATAAGAAATTTCGTATTCCCAAAAGGATTCAGATAGCTTACCCTTTCCCGGCTGAGGACAGAAAAAAATGGGAATCACCCCCTGTGTTAGACAGTGCACTGTCCAGGTTGACAAAGAAGGTAATTCTCCCTGCTCCTGGCACGGCTTCTCTTAAAGAGCCGGCAGACCGCAAAATGGAAACGACATTGAAATCCATTTATGTTACCAATGGTACACTGCTCAGGCCCACTATTGCCTGCGCACGGGTGAGTCGCGCTATTGAAAAATGGTCAGAAAGCGTGTCATCAGAAATTGACACGATTGATAAAGATGAGATACTCCTTAAGTTAGGGAATATCAAGGACGCTGCCGCCTACATGCTGGAAGCAATGAAGGATATTGGACTCTTTCTTGAGTTCACAAGCCGCTACCATGGCAGTATCGGCTGGGCGGGCGCTGTGGATTCGCCAGTGGAACGCGGATGCAGATTCCAAAAGAAACATGGAGGCGCTCCCATATAAAGGTGAGGCCTTATTTGGCGATGGCCTGGATGCGTTAGTCTCGGCGGCTACTGCAGGTAAGTCGACATTTTTGCCCTCTGCCCCTGCACCGGCAAAAAAGACCTATCACCCGCAAATGCAGTCCTTTCGGCCCAATAAATACAAAAAGACGAGAGGTTCCCCCTTCTTTGCAGGTAGGGGAAGGGGAAGGGGAAAGAAGCCCACAGCGGCTCCAGGTTCCCAAGAGCAGAAGTCTACCCCTACTTCTGTCAAATCCTCAGCATGACGCTTGAGCTCCCTTGCGGGAGGCCGCTCGGGTGGGGGCACGTCTCAAACTCTTCAGCCAAGGTTGGATTCTGTCTGGCCTGGATCCCTGGGTGTTGCAAATAATATCCCAGGGATACAAACTGGAGTCTCAAGAAGTTGACCTTGCCAGTTTCTCCGCCAGAAAGAGAAGCAGTAACAGCAGCAATCCAAAAATTATGTCAAGACCAGGTCATAGTCCTGGTACCGTTGTCACAACAAGGGCGGGGTTTTTATTCAAGCCTCTTTGTTGTTCCGAAGCCGGACGGCTTGGTCAGACAGATCCTAAATCTAAAGGATCTGAATTGCTATCTGAAAAGGTTCAAGTTCAAGATGGAATCGCTTCGAGCGGTGATTGCCAGCCTGGAGAAGGGGGACTACTTGGTGTCAGTGGACATAAAGGATGCTTACCTGCATGTTCCCATTTATCCTCCACACCAAGCTTATCTGAGATTCGTGGTTCAGGATTGCCATTACCAATTCCAGACGTTACCCTTTGGCCTCTCCACAGCGCCGAGGGTATTCACCAAGGTGATGGCGGAGATGATGGTCCTCTTCGTCAGGAAGGAGTAAATATAATTCCTTATCTGGACGATCTCCTGATAAAGGCGAGATCCAGGGAGCAGTTGTTACAAAACATATCCCTCTCCCTGTCAATACTCCAACAACACGGGTGGATCATAAATTACCCAAAGTCACAATTGGAACCGACGACAAGGTTGTCTTTCCTCGGGATGATTCTGGACACAGAAGTTCAGAGAGTATTTCTTCTGGTGGAAAAGGCTCTGGAAATCCAGAAAATGGTAAAACAGATATTGAAACCATCGAGTGTGTCGATCCATCAGTGCATTCGGTTGTTGGGCAAGATGGTGGCGGTCTACGAGGCCATACAGTTTGGCAGGTTCCATGCCAGAGTATTCCAGTGGGACCTGTTGGACAAGTGGTCGGGGTCACACCTACACATGCACCGAAAGATAATCCTGTCGTCAAGAACCAGGATTTCGCTCCTGTGGTGGTTACACGGCTCTTACCTACTAGAGGGACGCAGGTTCAGGATTCAAGACTGGGTCCTGGTAACCACGGATGCAAGTCTCCGAGGCTGGGGAGCAGTCTCTCAGGGAGAAAACTTCCAAGGACGTTGCTCACATCAAGAAGCCTGCCTTCACATAAACGTACTGGAGCTAAGAGCCATTTACAACGGCCTTCAACAAGCGGTACATCTTCTTCAAAACCGTCCCGTACAGATCCAGGCGGACAATGTAACAGCAGTCGCGTACATAAACAGGCACGGCGGAACGAAAAGCAGAGCGGCAATGGCAGAGGCGATAAAGATCCTCCGCTGGGCAGGAAAACATCTACAGGCTCTGTCGGCAATATTCATTCCGGGAGTAGACAACTGGGAAGCAGACTTCCTAAGCAGACACGATCGCCATCCAGGAGAGTGGGGCCTCCACCAAGAAGTCTTCGCAGAGGTGACAAGTCTTTGGGGAGTTCCTCAAGTAGACATGACGGCGTCTCACCTCAACAAGAAGCTTCAGAGATACTGTTCCATTTCGAGAGACCCTCAGGCAGTAGCAGTGGATGCGCTAGTGACCCAGTGAGTTTTCCCGTCAGTGTACGTCTTCCCTCCACTTCCGCTGATCTCAAAGCTACTCAGGATCATAAGAACAAAGGTTCAAGCAATCTTCATTGCCCCAGACTGGCCAAGGAGGGCTTGGTACCCAGATCTTCAGCAGTTGCTCATAGAGGATCCTCGGCCTCTTCCTCCTCGCGAGGACCTGCTACAGCAGGGGCCGTGCGTGTACCAAGACTTACCGCGGCTATGTTTGACGGCATGGCTGTTGAGCGCCGTATCCTAGCCCGAAAGGGTATTCCCAAAGAAGTCATCCCCACCCTTATTCAGGCAAGAAAGGGAGTAACGTCGAAACATTACCACCGTATTTGGAGAAAATATGTGTCTTGGTGTGAATCCAAGAAAGCTCCTACGGAAGAGTTTCAATTAGGGCGTTTCCTCCATTTTTTTGCAGGATGGTGTGGAGGCAGGCCTCCGATTGGGATCAATCAAGGTTCAGATTTCGGCCTTGTCAGTGTTTTTCCAAAAACAATTGTCCTCTCTTCCAGAGGTTCAGACCTTCGTGAAAGGGGTTCTGCACATCCAGCCTCCATTTGTGCCTCCAGTGGCACCATGGGACCTTAACGTGGTATTGCAGTTCCTTCAATCGGATTGGTTTGAGCCTCTACAAGAGATAGAGTTGAAGTTTCTCACTTGGAAAGGGGCGATGCTTTTGGCTTTGGCATCTGCAAGACGGGTGTCTGAATTGGGGGCCTTGTCTCACAAGAGCCCTTACCTGATCTTCCATGAAGATAGGGCAGGGTTGAGAACTCGTCCACATTTTCTTCCAAAGGTGGTTTCATCTTTCCACATAAACCAACCTATTGTGGTGCCAGTAGTTACTGACACATTCACTGAGTCAAAGTCTCTAGATGTGGTTAGGGCTTTGAAAATCTATGTTGCTAGAACAGAGCGAATACGGAAAACAGAGGCCCTGTTTGTCCTGTATGCTCACAACAAGATTGGGTGTCCTGCTTCCAAGCAGACTATTGCACGTTGGATCAGAAATACAATTCAGCAAGCTCATACTACGGCTGGATTGCCGTTACTGACATTGGTAAAGGCCCACTCCACTAGGAAGGTGGGCTCATCCTGGGCGGCTGTCCGGGGGGTCTCGGCATTACAACTTTGCCGAGCAGCTACCTGGTCAGAGTCAAACACATTCGCTAAGTTCTACAAGTTTGACACCTTGGCCGATGAGGACCTTAAGTTTGGTTAATCGGTGCTGCAGAGTCATCCGCACTCTCCCGCCCGTACTGGAGCTTTGGTATAAACCCCATGGTCTTGATGTCGTCCCCAGCATCCTCTAGGACGTATGAGAAAACAGGATTTTGATACCTACCGGTAAATCCTTTTATCCTAGTCCGTAGAGGATGCTGGGCGCCCGTCCCAGTGCGTACTGTACCTGCAGTTTAGTTATTTAAGTTACACAAGTTGTGTTTTCTTAGTTTTCAGCATGTTGCTGTAATTGGTTCATGCCTGTTGGCGTGTGTTATGTTGAATGCCATGTGTGCAGCATGGTTGAGGGTGTGAGTTAGTAGATATCTCACCACTAGTTGAAGTAAATATTTTCCTCGAAATGTCAGTCTCCCTGGGCACAGTTCCTACAACTGGGGTCTGGAGGAGGGGCATAGAGGGAGGAGCCAGTTCACACCCAATGAAAAGTCTTTAGAGTGCCCATGTCTCCTGCGGATCCTGTCTATACCCCATGGTCTTGATGTCATCCCCAGCATCCTCTACGGACTAGGAGAAAAGGATTTACCGGTAGGTATCAAAATCCTGTTTTGCCTGCACATGTTATATCTGCCCCACCTGCAGTGCACATAGGGGGTCATTCCGAGTTGATCGCTCGCTAGCTACTTTTAGCAGCCGTGCAGACGCATAGTCGCTGCCCACGGGGCAGTGTATTTTCGCTTTGCAGGAGTGCGAACGCCTGTGCAGCCGAGCGGCTGCAAACACATTTTGTGCAAAACAAGATCAGCCCTGTAGTTACTTATTCTTTGCGATGATTGCTGTGACGAATGACACGGTAATGACGTCAGATACCCGCCCAGCAAACACTCCCAGAAAACGGTCAGTTGCCACCCAGAAACTCCCACTTTCTGTCAATCTCCTTGCGATTGGCTGTGCGACTGAAAGCGTCGCTAGAACCTGTGCAAAACCACGATGCTCTTTGTACCCGTACGCCGCGCCTGCGCATTGCGGTGCATATGCATGCACAGTTTTGCCGTTTCTTTTACTGATCGCTAGGCAGCGAACAACGGCAGCTAGCGATCAATTCGGAATGACCCCCATGGTTTTACCCATTAGAGAACAATTTTGCTGCTGCAATCAGGTTTGAATTAGGACCTCAGTACAATGTGACACTTAATGGGCCATAAGCCCAGCATGTTGTATGTGCACTACAGGGATCAGTTATGTCACATAACAGGCTGTACTTGATGTCGCTATCACTGTATAGTAAGCTCTTGCTACTGTAGCTATTTGAAGACAAGAGAAGAGTTGTCCCCTCTCCTACCAATGACGGCTGGTGTTTCCAGAGGATAGCAGTTTAATTGGGTTCCCTTGCATCACATGGATTTCTCAGTGAGCACTAAGGGATGCTTCCTCATTTGGAGTGGGATGTACTACGCATCGCAACAGAGTTAATAATGCTGGTATGTACATTACCTACAAATGCAGTTAACATTGCAAAGAACAGCTCTCCCGATAAGAACCATCCTTTGCCATTACAGGAATCCTTCTACATATGTGCAGTGAGACCCACGCGCTGTGGGGGGTGCTGGGAGGGATCTGATTGGATCCCTCTCAGGATTGTGAAAAGAAGCCAATAGGCTTCTTTTGGGCAACGTCATCTCAAGATGGCAATGCTCACTGGGTCCAAACTCAGAGAAGTATTGCATTCTGGAGCTAGGTTCATATGGGAATGCGGCCAAACCTCTGAAAATGCCATTTTTTTTTAATTTTTTTTTTTATTTTGGGCTGCATTTTGCTTTTAGTACATCCCACCCTTGATGAAAAGTGTTTGTAACATCCCTGACTTCCTCCAGCAAAGGGCAGCGCTGTATCAGGTCTCCTCTGTATCAGTCCTCCTCTACCTGTTAGATGTAAGGGATCCATGAAAAATAGGGGTGAGTTTGGTGTGAGAAAAGGAAGATGTTACTAGTTACTTGGTTAATAATGACTGGTTAGTACATATAAAGCTACAGTAGGTACAGACCCAAAACAGTCTCTGTGCGGGCCCCCTCCTCACTCGCGGGCGTCACCAGTGAGTAAGCTGTGCAGGACTCTACTATTCATGTGCAGTCTCTGAGCGGGCCCCCTCCTCACTCGCGGGCGTCACCAGTGAGTAAGCTGTGCAGGACTCTACTATTCATGTGCAGTCTCTGAGCGGGCCCCCTCCTCACTCGCGTGCAAGGGCGTAGCTACCATAGGTGCAGGCAGTGCAGCTGCTATGGGGCCCAGAGCTGAGAGGGGCCCATCTTCCCTGTCAAAGTTACATGTGTTATATACATATTTTGCCATTGGGTGGTACGTAGGGGTTCTTTCAAACTTTTTCCTTGGGGCCTGCAATATATCTAGGTATGCCTCTGGACCTGCTCATTGTAGTGTGGTATAAAATGAACTGTAGGGCATTTAAATGTATATAATATGAACCGGGGCACTGTAATGAGGCACAATATGAACGGGGAGCACTATATATCATAATGTGAATTGGGGGTACTCTGCGGCATAACGTGTACTGGCAGCTCTGATATGTGACATAGGGTGAATTTAAGCACTACTGCGATTCATAAAACAAACTAGGGCACTACTATGGGGCATCACATCAAATAAGGCTCTACCATGGTTCAGAAAATTAACTAGAGCACTATTATAGGGCATACAATGAACAACTGCTTCAGAGAGGTTGTCTCTCTAGAAGCATTGGGATGGGGGCCCCTTCAAAATGTTGCTATGGGGCCCACAAAGTTCTGGCTACGCCCCTGCTCGCACGTGTCATCAGTGAGTAAGCTATGCAGGACTCTACTATTCATGCGCAGTCTCTGTGTGACCATATCTACGCATTTTATATATTGTGGCACCTCAATGTTTTTCCAACCAGAAATCCATGGCTTTCTGAAGATGTGAAACTCTCCTGTAGGGACACACGCATTGCGTGGCAAAGTCCATTTTTCCAGTCACGTGGGAGTGCTTCAGCTGTTAAAGCTCCAACTTTAGTGCCCTCAGTGCCAAAGTGCCCCTGTAGGACAGCAAATCATGGCTTCCTATTTAATGTACTGTGCTACTAAAGTAGCATTTATTGCTTCAAGGGCAATGCAGTCTTCCGGTCAGGTTTCTGCAATATGCCCATTGCCCTAAGACTGCATTTACTATTTTGTGCTTAACAGTATACAATAATTTCATGTCACGTATTATATAGTACTGTAAGACATTTAAAAAAACAGCTTAAGTCTCAAGGTAAAAATACTAGTATGATATATTCTGCCACAGATTGCATGCTCTAATGTGGAAGTATTATTACATGCAATCAGTAAGGCATACTGTACTTCACTAACGAAGATAATGATAATTAGGGGCCGAGAAGTGTTGGTTCTATGGCAGGAGAGATGTCTGACAGAGACAGTAACGTAAGAGAGCAGCCATATTGGTAACACACTGCTGCTTAGAGACTTAGCAATGGAATCACTGTAAGCCTGCCCACATGGCATTTAGACTGGGCACCATGCTGCGTACATAGCCACGTTGGACAGGTTCAGCCGCTCTGTTAAGTCAGATATCCTCTTTTTGAAGATTATATCTAACAGTATCTGAAAGTGATAACCTAGCTACTCTGACACAGACCCAATCTCAGGCAGGGTACTGGATTACTAATAAATATATCAGGTGTGGCTGTATAATGCAGAAAACTCTTGTCTCCCTGGAGCAAGACGATTCCTGAGAGGTCCATCTCCCTGATAGCACTCGTCTCTTACTGTGTGTATTGAATACACGGAATCACCAATACAGCATATTAGTGGTCAGTTAGGGAACTTCCATGGGGGCAAAGCATGCACCGCCACAGGGCCCCCACATAACCTGCAGGCACTGGCAGGACTCCTCATTCTTCTCTCTAAAAGAACGGAATCCTCTTCATGCACAGTGGGCAATTTACAGGACTGCACATGCTCAGTAGAGGCCCCCTCACTGTGTTAAGGGGGAGGGGATCCATGGGCTACAGAGGCATTGTTCCTCTTCTGTTAGTGGTATTTGTGCAGGAGATGGGAGATAAACACTTGGAAGGTTGCAGTAGTCATTTATCAGCCTTCTCAGTTCTGGATTTTTAACCCAGTAAAGTGTGGATCCACCAGTGCATTAGTTCTGATTTGCAAGCTGTATGTTTAATGAATATGACAGTTCTCGCAGCAAAAGGTGTCAATGGCTGCTTCATCCAACATCTGGCAGATCACTGTTCCATAGACAAATAATCATAAAGTCCCGGTGGCTACAGATAGACACAAACTCCAACAGACACTTAATCACATCATAGCGTACAATGGGGATACTATTGCAAATTGCAAGGTGCCAAACAAACACTTTGGGGATTCAATGCAGTTTAAAAAATAAAGCTGTAACTGCCGTCCACCTTCTGCGATATGTAGCTCATTCTATCTAATCCCACAGATGCTTTACAGGATTGGGATCCTATGAGAGGCGGCTGCTGCATTAAGATAAATTCACTGTCACATAGCTGGAACCATTCCAAGAGCTCTGTGCAGCTGAAGAAGCCCATTCACAGCTGCCGAGGGATGGACCCAATCAGAAACTATGTTCAAATACCTCTTAGCATTCTGACATTCTCATACTGTATCACGACAGATGCCAAGACAGGACCTCTACACCACTGCACCACTCCTGGCAGTATAGATCGATGGCACTAGGCAGGACTGATGCGTGGAATCATGAGGCTTTGCCATGTTATACACATGGATTCAGCAATGCTTTTCCAGTTCTAGTGTGTCCTGGAGTTAACTGATGTTTGGCTGTTGTATGATGACCTGTGGTACAGGGTGGTACGGAGTACCATTAAGAAGTATGGTGGTGGTACGCAGTACCACCAGCCCACCACTGGGTCATCATTTATCAGGGGCATTTTTGTGTGTGGGACATAAAATGGTGTCAGTGGCATAACTGTGTGTGGTATAATATGTAATAGGCATTACGGTGTGTGGTATAATATGTAAGGCATTACGGTGTGTGGCATAATGTGTAATGGGCATTACGGTGTTTGGCATAATGTGTAAGGGGCATTACGGTGTGGCATAATGTGGCCATGCCCCTATTGTCATGTAGCCACTCCCCTAGTTCCATGTGACCACGCCCCCTCGTGACACGTGCCCACGCCCATTTTTACTATCAGTACCACTAAGATTTTTTTTTACTTGCACCACTGATGATGACAATGTATGACGCATTGTGTATTCTTCTTACATGTGTCTTTCAGCAGCTCCGTTCCACTGAGCTGTTTGTTATCTGACTGTAGTCCAAATTATAACAGACTAGTAGTGTGCATCTTCTATCAGCGGTACATTCTGGCCACAGGAGTGCCACATGATGGATGTTATGTGGGTGATGATTCCCTTCTCATTGCATCCAGGATACCATCATGTGATGCGATGCTGATGTGCTGTTATGGTGCCCTCTTCTGTACATACAAAGTCATTACAGTTTTTCTGCCTGCCAATCCTTTCTCTGAATTTCACACAGGGATAATCGTTGGTGCCTGTTGTAAACAGCATTGTCTTTATGTATGATTCCGTCACTGATTGAGCAGACAGTTACATTGGAAGGACAGGTTTACCAAATAAACTGGGTTCTTCGGGCTGGAATTTGGAGTTGAACATATAGTTGCCCTATGTGCGTGTGAGCAAGGCTGCCATGAAGAAGCTTGGGCCTTGGTGCAGCTGCTTCTTTAGCTCCCCCCAGGCTGATCTGACAACCATGATAATAGCTAGTATAGTGTGCAGCCTATGGGGGAGTTACCAGCCCAGAGCCACTGTACATGCATCTTCAGAAACAGCTGCTGCTGCACATGCAGCTTAAGTGGGTGTGACTACCCAGGCCAATGGGAAGCTATTGGTCAGAGTAGTCACTCATCCTTTTCTCATAGGGCTGCAGATGAGACCAGAGCTTACAGTATTTCCTGTCCGTCACCATTGCCATCGCCAGGCCCCTATAGAGATCTGAGTAATTTGTACCATCCCTCTTTGAAACTCATGTGTATGGGCAAATATGCACGTCTGCGTTTCCATGTCTGTATCTTCAGTTGCATGGGTGTTGGCTGGTAAAGTCCTGCTTGCCTCGGTCATTATGGATTTTTCCAAGTATGCTAATTATATTATTAACCTAGTCAGCGCTTGTAACTCCAGCTATGGTTCACACCCAGAAACATCACACCGTGGCTATCTCCCAATTATTCTGTGAAATGAAGAATTATTTGGCCACTGCAGATAGTAACAGCCGATAGACAATTTTATAAAGCTGCTGTCCTCACTCCACTATAATATATATTTTTGATGTCATAGTCGGTCCTTTCAATACTGCCATGGACTTTGGGATGATGAGGCCTCCTGTGAGCATCATGCAGGCTGGCCATACTTTCCCATTAATGTTTTGACAACATGACCATTAAATAACTCACAGCCATTGGTGGATGCAGGGGCCACCAAACTCCAACAATGACAGATACATTAATTCTGGAGAAGTGATAAAGCAGTGATATAGCAGTGATAAGTGCAAGGTGATAACGCACCAGCCAATCAGCTCCAATATGTAAATTCACAGTTAGGAGCTGATTGGCTGGTGTATTATCCCCTTGCACTTATCACTGCTTTATCACTTCTCCAGGCTTAATACATCTGCCCCAATATCTTCACAAGTTAAAAAGCCAGTTTAGGTGTTCATGTTCATTGCTGTGGCCTTAAATGTGTTATTTTGATCATTCAGAAGCCATTAAAGATCACAATTGACATCCGATAATAATTAATCAGATCCACCTCTACCCCTACATTAAAGTATGTTGATACAATAGATAAGTACAGAAGTCTTTCTAGGCTGAGACTTTTTATGTTCAAATTTGAATAGAAATTAAGGGCTATGGTACTGCAAAGATTGTTTCCTCTCAGCTGTGGTGGCGGGTGTAGCATGGTATGCCGACGGCCGGGCTCCCGGCGGCCAGCATACCTGCGCAGGAATTGCGACCGCTGGCATACTGACAGCTTGGCGAGCACAAATGAGCCCCTTGTGGGCTCGCCGCGCTGCGCTCGCCACGCTGCGGGCTCAGTGGCGCACTACGCTATCTATTCTCCTTCCAGGGGGGACAAAAGGTGTCTGAATTCCTGCGCCGGTATACTGTGCACCGGGACACCGACAGCCGGCAAACTGAAGACCACCCGTGGTGGCTCCTAGTGCATAGTCAACCTCCCAGATAACCTTCAGCACAGTCTGTATAGTTTATGTTATTTCAAAGAATCCTTTTGATTTAAATGTAGATACAAGTCTCCTTTAAATGCATCACACCCACCATGCACAGCGGCAAGTTGGTTTGGACTTTGTTGCAGAAGATCCGCAGGTCGCGGCATTGTGACCTAACCCTGGATGTGGCGAGCTGATATTCAACAGGAAAGTCTGACAGCTTGCGATCTGAGAAACAAATGCTGGAAAGGCCAGTGACGGAAGCCGAGAGACGAGATAGGACAGATTGGAGTCAGGAATCAGGAGACACATAGAGCAGTACCAATACCGGAGCTGGAAAATCACCAAGAACACTAGAGGTAGGAGACAGCAATACAGCGATCAATGGCCCTCATTCCGAGTTGTTCGCTCGGTATTTTTCATCGCATCGCAGTGAGAATTCTCTTAGTGCGCATGCGTAATGTTCGCACTGCGCATGCGTCAAGTAACTTTACTAAGAAGAAAGTAATTTTACTCACGGCTTTTTCGTCGCTCCGGAGAACGCATTGTGATTGACAGGAAATGGGTGTTACTGGGCGGATGTACGGCGTTTTAGGGGCGTGTGGCTGGAAACGCTACCGTTTCCGGAAAAAACGCAGGCGTGTCTGGAGAAACGGTGGGAGTGCTTGGGCGAACGCTGGGTGTGTTTATGACGTCAGCCGGGACCGAAAAGCACTGAATTGATCGCACAGGCAGAGTAAGTCTGGAGTTACTCAGAAACTGCTAACTCGGTTTTGGTCGCAATATTGCGAATACATCGGTCGCACATTTAAGATGTTTAGATTCACTCCCAGTAGGCGGCGGCTTAGCGTGTGTAACTCTGCTATAATCGCCTTGCGAGCGAACAACTCGGAATGAGGGCCAATGCACATGGCATGCTAGTAAAGGCAGACCAGATTACACACTGTTACCCTGGTGATACTCTGCCGATACTACAGAGTAGTGCAGAGAGAACGCTGGACACTGTGGATCTGGCAAATGTAAGCCAGATTTCTGGTCTGGCGGGTTACACCAGATTTATTGAGATCTATATTTTTTTCTATAAAAAGGGATAAATTGGAATAATCCTGTGATTTATACCTCAGATTCAAATAGAGAATGTCAGGGATTTGTTTACAAACCTGGACAGTTATTACTCAAATAATTGTCATCACCGCTGTTGTTCGCACTTTACATGTGTATATGGAAATATTCAGTTGTTCTAATGTGACTTTCTCGTTCCATACGTTTATTTTATAAACCAGTGCTGCTTTGAAATGTGACGTGGAATATTCTTGATAGGTCAGAGAGTTTACGGCATTCAATACTAACTGGTTCAGTTGCTTTATGTCCCCTGCCTCCATTATATCTGTTGTACCGACCTGCCTTATAATGATTTACTACACCTCTGTAACCCTGCAATTTAACTGTAGAGTGATGCAGTGTCGGACTGGGGAATGAAAGGCCCACCGGGGGAATGCTGCTGTAGGGGCCCATGCTTGAGGGTGTGGCCAGGCTCCACTGGGGCGTGGCCAGCCACCACAGAGGTTTGGCTAACCATTACAGAGAACATGTTCTGTGCCCCTTGGTAAATTTATAAAAAACCATGCTCTTATGAAGTGTAATGTAACATACGTATAATGCATAATTCAAGTGCACTATGATAGAGACTGGAACCTGATCCCTAGAGGAGGAGAAGGGCCCACAGGCAGTGGGGCCCACCGGTGGTTTCCCCTGTTCCCCTCTGGGCCACTCCGACTCTGGAGTGATTGGCACCTCAAGCGTCTCAATAGCTCAAATTTAGTTGCTAAAAATGTCTTCATATCTTTGTTATATTCTGGAAACAAAAAACACAATTAAGGTCTCGTCCTGATTTCAGATAGGTGTTTTCAGATGCATTCCTAATTGTCTTGCATTTTTTAGCTGTTCCAACATTTTAATTGCTGCTGAATGAACAGATTATGATTTTAAGTATAGGGATCTACAATCAGTGGTTAGCAGCATTTCTCTAACGTCCTAGTGGATGCTGGGAACTCCGAAAGGACCATGGGGAATAGCGGCTCCGCAGGAGACTGGGCACAACTAAAAGAAAGCTTTTAGACTACCTGGTGTGCACTGGCTCCTCCCACTATGACCCTCCTCCAAGCCTCAGTTAGATTTCTGTGCCCGGCCGAGCTGGATGCACACTAGGGGCTCTCCTGAGCTCCTAGAAAGAAAGTTTATTTTAGGTTTTTTATTTTACAGTGAGACCTGCTGGCAACAGGCTCACTGCATCGAGGGACTAAGGGGAGAAGAAGCGAACCTACCTGCTTGCAGCTAGCTTGGCTACTGGACACCATTAGCTCCAGAGGGATCGACCGCATGGAACTGGCCTTGGTGTTCGTTCCCGGAGCCGCGCCGCCGTCCCCCTTACAGAGCCAGAAGCAAGAAGAGGTCCGGAAAATCGGCGGCAGAAGACATCAGTCTTCACCAAGGTAGCGCACAGCACTGCAGCTGTGCGCCATTGCTCCTCATGCACACTTCACACTCCGGTCACTGAGGGTGCAGTGCGCTGGGGGGGGGGCGCCCTGAGCAGCAATAAAAACACCTTGGCTGGCAAATATATCACAATATATAGCCCCAGAGGCTATATATGTGATAAATACCCCTGCCAGAATCCATAAAAAAGCGGGAGAAAAGTCTGCGAAAAAGGGGCAGAGCTATCTCTCTCAGCACACTGGCGCCATTTTCTCTTCACAGTGCAGCTGGAAGACAGCTCCCCAGGCTCTCCCCTGTAGTTTGCAGGCTCAAAGGGTTAAAAAGAGAGGGGGGGCACTAAATTTAGGCGCAATATTGTATATACAAGCAGCTATTGGGAAAAATTCACTCAATATAGTGTTAATCCCTAAATTATATAGCGCTCTGGTGTGTGCTGGCATACTCTCTCTCTGTCTCCCCAAAGGGCTGTGTGGGGTCCTGTCCTCAGTCAGAGCATTCCCTGTGTGTGTGCGGTGTGTCGGTACAGCTGTGTCGACACGTTTGATGAGGAGGCTTATGTGGTGGCAGAGCAGATGCCGATAAATGTGATGTCGCCCCCTGTGGGGCCGACACCAGAGTGGATGGATAGGTGGAAGGTATAAACCGACAGTGTCAACTCCTTACATAAAAGGCTGGATGACGTAACAGCTATGGGACAGCCGGCTTCTCAGCCCGCGCCTGCCCAGGCGTCTCAAAGGCCATCAGGGGCTCAAAAACGCCCGCTCCCTCAGATGGCAGACACAGATGTCGACACGGAGTCTGACTCCAGTGTCGACGAGGTTGAGACATATACACAATCCACTAGGAACATCCGTTACATGATCCCGGCAATAAAAAATGTGTTACACATTTCTGACATTAACCCAAGTACCACTAAAAAAGGGTTTTATGTTTGGGGAGAAAAAGCAGGCAGTGTTTTGTTCCCCCATCAAATGAGTGAATGAAGTGTGAAAAAGCGTGGGTTCCCCCGATAAGAAACTGGTAATTTCTAAAAAGTTACTGATGGCGTATCCTTTCCCGCCAGAGGATAAGTTACGCTGGGAGATATCCCCTAGGGTGGATAAGGCGCTCACACGTTTGTCAAAAAAGGTGGCACTGCCGTCTTAGGATACGGCCACTTTGAAGGTACCTGCTGATAAAAAGCAGGAGGCTATCCTGAAGTCTGTATTTACACACTCAGGTACTAGACTGAGACCTGCAGATAGTGCTGCTGCAGCGTGGTCTATAACCCTGTCAAACAGGGATACTATTTTGCGAACATAAGACGTCGTCTTATATATGAGGGATGCACAGAGGGATATTTTGCCGGCTGGCATCCAGAATTAATGCAATGTCCATTCTGTCAGGAGGGTATTAGAGACCCGACACTGGACAGGTGATGCTGACTTTAAAAGGCACATAGAGCCTTATAAGGGTGAGGAATTGTTTGGGGATGGTTTCTGGGACCTCGTATCCACAGCAACAGCTGGGAAGAATTTTTTTTTACCTCAGGTTTCCTCACAGCCTAAGAAAGCACTGTATTATCAGGTACAGTCCTTCGGCTTCAGAAAAGCAAGCGGGTAAAAGGCGCTTCCTTTCTGCACAGAGACGAGGGAAGAGGGAAAAAGCTGCACCAGTCAGCCAGTTCCCAGAATCAAAATTCTTCCCCCGCTTCCAATGAGTCCACCGCATGACGCGGGGGCTCCACAGGCGTAGCCAGGTACGGTGGGGGGCCGCCTCAAAAATTTCAGAGATCAGTGGGCTCGCTCACAGGTGGATCCCTGGATCCTTCAAGTAGTATCTCAGGGGTACAAGCTGGAATTCGAGGCGTCTCCCCCCCGCCGTTTCCTCAAATCTGCCTTGCCGACAACTCCCTCAGCAGGGAGGCTGTGCTAGAGGCAATTCACAAGCTGTATTCCCAGCAGGTGATAGTCAAGGTGCCCCTACTTCAACAAGGACGGGGTTACTATTCCACACTGTTTGTGGTACCGAAACCGGACGGTTCGGTGAGACCCATTTTAAATTTGAAATCCTTGAACACATACATAAAAAAATTCAAGTTCAAGATGGAATCGCTCAGGGCGGTTATTGCAAGCCTGGAGGAGGGGGATTACATGGTATCCCTGGACATCAAGGAGGCTTACCTACATGTCCCCATTTACCATCCTCACCAGGAGTACCTCAGATTTGTGGTACAGGATTGCCATTACCAATTCCAAACACTGCCGTTTGGACTGTCCACGGCACCGAGGGTCTTTACCAAGGTAATGGCAGAAATGATGATACTCCTTCGAAAAAGGGAGTTTTAATTATCCCGTACTTGGACGATCTCCTTATAAAGGCGAGGTCCAAGGAGCAGTTGTTGGTCGGAGTAGCACTATCTCGGGAAGTGCTACAACAGCACGGATGGATTCTATACATTCCAAAGTCACAGCTGGTTCCTACCACACACCTACTGTTCCTGGGGATGGTTCTGGACACAGAACAGAAAAAAGTGTTTCTCCCGCAGGAGAAAGCCAAGGAGCTGTCATCTCTAGTCAGAGACCTCCTGAAACCAAAACAGGTATCTGTGCATCACTGCACACGAGTCCTGGGACAAATGGTAGCTTCTTACGAAGCAAAATTCCATTCGGCAGGTTCCATGCAAGAACCTTTCAGTGGGACCTCTTGGACAAGTGGTCGGGATCGCATCTTCAGATGCATCGGCTGATACCCTGGTCCTTGGAGACAGGGTTATCTCTACTGTGGTGGCTGCAGAGTGCTCATCTTCAAGAGGGCCGCAGATTCGGCATACAGGACTGGGTCCTGGTAACCACGGATGCCAGCCTTCGAGGCTGGGGGGCAGTCACACAGGGAAGAAATTTCCAAGGACTTTGGTCAAGTCAGGAGTCGTCCCTACACATAAATATTCTGGAACTGAGGGCCATTTACAATGCCCTAAGTCTGGCAAGGCCTCTGCTTCAAAACCAGTCGGTACTGATCCAATCAGACAACATCACGGCAGTCGCCCATGTAAACCGACAGGGCGGCACAAGAAGCAGGATGGCGATGGCAGAAGCCACAAGGATTCTCCGATGGGCGGAAAATCACGTCTTAGCACTGTCAGCAGTGTTCATTCCGGGAGTGGACAACTGGGAAGCAGACTTCCTCAGCAGACACGACCTACACCCGGGAGAGTGGGGACTTCATCCAGAAGTCTGCCAACTGTTGGTAAACCGTTGGGAAAGGCCACAGGTGGACATGATGGCGTCCCGCCTAAACAAAAAACTAGATATTGCGCCAGGTCAAGGGACCCTCAGGCAATAGCTGTGGACGCTCTAGTGACACCGTGGGTGTACCAGTTGGTTTATGTATTCCCTCCTCTGCCTCTCATACCAAAGGTACTGAGAATAATAAGAAAACGAGGAGTAAGAACGATACTCGTGGTTCCGGATGGGCCAAGAAGAGCTTGGTACCCAGAACTTCAAGAAATGATATCAGAGGACCCATGGCCTCTACCGCTCAGACAGGATCTGCTACAGCAGGGGCCCTGTCTGTTCCAAGACTTACCACGGCTGCGTTTGACGGCATGGCGGTTGAATTCCGGATCCTAAAGGAAAAGGGCATTCCGGAGGAAGTCATTCCTACGCTGATAAAAACCAGGAAAGAAGTAACCGCAAACCATTATCACCGTATTTGGCGAAAATATGTTGCGTGGTGTGAGGCCAGGAAGGCCCCAACAGAGGAATTTCAGCTGGGTCGTTTTCTGCACTTCCTACAGTTAGGAGTGACTATGGGCCTAAACTTGGGTTCCATTAAGGTCCAGATTTCGGCTCTGTCGATTTTCTTCCAGAAAGAACTGGCTTCACTGCCTGGAGTTCAGACATTTGTAAAGGGAGTGCTACATATTCAGCCCCCTTTTGTGCCTCCTGTGGCACCTTGGGATCTCAACGTGGTGTTGAGTTTCCTAAAATCACATTGGTTTGAGCCAATTAAAACTGTGGATTTGAAATATCTCACGTGGAAAGTGGTCATGTTATTGGCCTTGGCTTCGGCCAGGCGTGTGTCAGATTGGGCGGCTTTGTCATGTAAAAGCCCTTATCTGATTTTCCATATGGATAGGGCAGAATTGAGGACTCGTCCCCAGTTTCTCCCTAAGGTGGTATCAGCTTTTCACTTGAACCAACCTATTGTAGTGCCTGCGGCTACTAGGGACTTGGAAGATTCCAAGTTACTGGACGTAGTCAGGGCCTTAAAAAAAAATAAAAAAAAATATATATATATATATTTCCAGGACGGCTGGAGTCAGGAAAACTGACTCGCTTTTTATCCTGTAGGCACCCAACAAAATAGGTGCTCCTGCTTCTAAGCAGACTATTGCTCGCTGAATTTGTAGCACAATTCAGCTGGAGCATTCTGCGGCTGGATTGCCGCATCCTAAATCAGTAAAAGCCCATTCCACGAGGAAAGTGGGCTCATCTTGGGCGGCTGCCCGAGGGGTCTCGGCTTTACAACTTTGCCGAGCTGCAACTTGGTCAGGGGCACACATGTTTGCTAAATTCTACAAATTTGATACCCTGGCTGAGGAGGACCTTGAGTTCTCTCATTCGGTGCTGCAGAGTCATCCGCACTCTCCCGCCCGTTTGGGAGCTTTGGTATAATCCCCATGGTCCTTTCGGAGTTCCCAGCATCCACTAGGACGTTAGAGAAAATAAGATTTTACTCACCGGTAAATCTATTTCTCGTAGTCCGTAGTGGATGCTGGGCGCCCATCCCAAGTGCGGATTGTATGCAATACTTGTATATAGTTATTGTTAACTAAAGGGTTATTGTTATGAGCCATCTGTTGAGAGGCTCAGTTAATGTTTCATACTGTTAACTGGATATGGTATCACGAGTTATACGGTGTGATTGGTGTGGCTGGTATGAGTCTTACCCGGGATTCAAAATCCTTCCTTATTGTGTCAGCTCTTCCGGGCACAGTATCCTAACTGAGGCTTGGAGGAGGGTCATAGTGGGAGGAGCCAGTGCACACCAGGTAGTCTAAAAGCTTTCTTTTAGTTGTGCCCAGTCTCCTGCGGAGCCGCTATTCCCCATGGTCCTTTCGGAGTTCCCAGCATCCACTACGGACTACGAGAAATAGATTTACCGGTGAGTAAAATCTTATTTATGACAGCATAGAAAATACCCCATCTTTCCAATCCTCTCCAATTTATCCATTATTGAAATACTTGATACTAGAGATTAGAGATGCGCACCGGACATTTTTCGGGTTTTGTGTTTTGGTTTTGGATTCGGTTCCGCGGCCGTGTTTGGCAAAATCTCCCTGAAAATTTTTTGTCGGATTCGGGTGGTTTTTTTCAAAAAACCCTCAAAAACAGCTTAAATCATAGAATTTGGGGTTCATTTTGATCCCATAGTATTATTAACCTCAATAACCATAATTTCCACTCATTTCCAGTCTATTCTGAACACCTCACAATATTATTTTTAGTCCTAAAATTTGTACCGAGGTCGCTGGATGACTAAGCTAAGCGACCCAAGAGGGTGGCACAAACACCTGGCCCATCTAGGAGTGGCACTGCAGTGTCAGACAGGATGGCACTTAAAAAAATTGTCCCCAAACATCACATGATGCAAAGATAAATTAAAGAAAAAAGAGGTGCAAGATGGAATTGAACTTGGGCCCTCCCACCCACCCTTATGTTGTATAAACAGGACATGCACACTTTAATAAACCCATCATTTCAGTGACAGGGTCTGCCACATGACTGTGGCTGAAATGACTGGTTGGTTTGGGCCCCCACCAAAAAAGAAGCAATCAATCTCTCCTTGCACAAACTGGCTCTACAGAGGCAAGATGTCCACCTCCTCCTCATCGTCCGATTCCTCACCCCTTTCACTGTGTACATCCCCCTCATCACAGATTATTAATTCGTCCCCACTGGAATCTACCATCTCAAGTCCCTGTGTACTTTCTGGAGGCAATTGATGGTGAATGTCTCCACGGAGGAATTGATTATAATTCATTTTTATGAACATCATCTTTTCCACATTTTCTGGAAGTAACCTCGTATACCGATTGCTGACAAGGTGAGCGGCTGCACTAAACACTCTTTCGGAGTACACACTGGAGGGGGGGCAACTTAGGTAAAATAAAGCCAGTTTGTGCAAGGGCCTCCAAATTTCCTCTTTATCCTGCCAGTATACGTACGGACTGTCTGACGTGCCTACTTGGATGCGGTCACTCATATAATCCTCCACCATTCTTTCAATGGTGACAGAATCATATGCAGTGACAGTAGACGACATGTCAGTAATCATTGGCAGGTCCTTCAGTCCGGACCAGATGTCAGCACTCGCTCCAGACTGCCCTGCATCACCGCCAGCGGGTGGGCTCGGAATTCTTTGCCTTTTCCTCGCAGCCCCAGTTGCGGGAGAATGTGAAGGAGGAGCTGTTGACGGGTCACGTTCCGCTTGAGTTGACAAGTGTCTCACCAGCAGGTCTTTGAACATCTGCAGACTTGTGTCTGCTGGAAAGAGAGATACAACGTAGGCTTTAAACCTAGGATCGAGCACGGTGGCCAAAATGTAGTGCTCTTATTTCAACAGATTGACCACCCGTGAATCCTGGTTAAGCGAATGAAGGGCTCCATCCACAAGTCCCACATGCCTAGCGGAATCGCTCCGTTTTAGCTCCTCCTTCAATCTCTCCAGCTTCTTCTGCAAAAGCCTGATGAGGGAATGACCTGACTCAGGCTGGCAGTGTCTGAACTGACTTCACGTGTGGCAAGTTCAAAGGGTTGCAGAACCTTGCACAACGTTGAAATCATTCTCCACTGCGCTTGAGTCAGGTGCATTCCCCCTCCTTTGCCTATATCGTAGGTAGATGTATAGGCTTGAATGGCCTTTTGCTGCTCCTCCATCCTCTGAAGCATAAAGAGGGCTGAATTCCACCTCGTTACCACCTCTTGCTTCAGCTGAAGGCGGGGCAGGTTCAGGAGTGTTTGCTGGTGCTCCAGTCTTCGGCACGCGGTGGCTGAATGCCGAAAGTGGCCCGCAATTCTTCGGGCCACCGACAGCATCTCTTGCACGCCCCTGTCGTTTTAAAAAAAATTCTGCACCACCAAATTCAATGTATGTGCAAAACATGGGACATGCTGGAATTTGCCCAGATGTAATGCACGCACAATATTGCTGGCGTTGTCCGATGTCACAAATCCCCAGGAGAGTCCAATTGGGGTAAGCCATTCTGCGATGATGTTCCTCAGTTTCCGTAAGAGGTTGTCAGCTGTGTGCCTCTTATGAAAAGCGGTGATACAAAGCGTAGCCTGCCTAGGAACGATTTGGCGTTTGCAAGATGCTGCTACTGGTGCCGCCGCTGCTGTTCTTGCTGCGGGAGGCAATACATCTACCCAGTGGGCTGTCACAGTCATATAGTCCGCAGTCTACCCTGCTCCACTTGTCCACATGTCCGTGGTTAAGTGGACATTGGGTACAACTGCATTTTTTAGGACACTGGTGACTCTTTTTCTGACGTCTGTGTACATTCTCGGTATCGCCTGCCTAGAGAAATGGAACCTAGACGGTATTTGGTACCGTACCTCAAACAATTCTCTAATTCCCTGTGAATTAACGGTGGATACCGGAACCACGTTTCTCACCGCCCAGGCTGCCAAGGCCTGAGTTATCCGCTTTGCAGCAGGATGACTGCTGTGATATTTAATCTTCCTCGCAAAGGACTGTTGGACAGTCAATTGCTTACTGGAAGTAGTACAAGTGGTCTTCCGACTTCCCCTCTGGGATGACGATCGACTCCCAGCAGCAACAACAGCAGCGCCAGCAGCAGTAGGCGTTACACTCAAGGATGCATCGGAGGAATCCCAGGCAGGAGAGGACTCGTCAGACTTGCCAGTGACATGGCCTGCAGGACTATTGGTTTTCCTGTCTAATGAGGAAATTGACACTGAGGGAGTTGGTGGTGTGGTTTGCAGGAGCTTGGTTACAAGAGGAAGGAATTTAGTTGTCAGTGGACTGGTTCCGCTGTCACCCAAAGTTTTTGAACTTGTCAATGACTTCTGATGAATGCGCTGCAGGTGACGTATAAGGGAGGATGTTCCTAGGTGGTTAACGTCCTTACCCCTACTTATTACAGCTTGACAAAGGCAACACATGGCTTGACACCTGTTGTCCGCATTTCTGTTAAAATAATTCCACACCGAAGCGGTGATTTTTTTTTTTTGTAATTTGCCCAGGCATGTCAATGGCCATATTCATCCCACGGAGAACAGTTGTCTCCCCGGGTGCCTGACTTAAACAAACCACCTCACCATCAGAATCCTCCTTGTCAATTTCCTGGTGTACTTCAACAGTGACATCTTCAATTTGACTATCAGGAACTGGACTGCGGGTGCTCCTTCCAGCATTTGCAGGGGGCATGCAAATGGTGGAAGGCGCCACCTCTTCCCGTCCAGTGTTGGGAAGGTCAGGCATCGCAACCGACACAATTGGACTCTCCTTAGGGATTTGTGATTTAGAAGAACGCACAGTTCTTTTCTGTGCTTTTGCCAGCTTAAGTCTTTTAATTTTTCTAGCGGGAGGATGAGTGCTTCCATCCTCATGTGAAGCTGACCCACTAGCAATGAACATAGGCCAGGGCTTCAGCCGTTCCTTGCCACTCCGTGTCGTAAATGGCATATTGGCAAGTTTACGCTTCTCCTCAGACGCTTTTAATTTAGATTTTTGGGTCATTTTACTGAACTTTTGTTTTTTGTATTTTACATGCTCTCTACTATGACATTGGGCATCGGCCTTGGCAGACGACGTTGATGGCATTTCATCGTCTCGGCCATGACTAGTGGCAGCAGCTTCAGCACGAGGTGGAAGTGGATCTTGATCTTTCCCTATTTTACCCTCCACATTTTTGTTCTCCATTTTTTAATGTGTGGAATTATATGCCAGTAATATATCAATAGCAATGGCCTACTGTACTGTACTATATATGTATACTGTTGGTCACCAAAATGCTGCACTGTAATACTATATATACTGCTCACAAAAATGCAGCAGAGATATGGAATGTATACGTGCAGTGACCCAGAGCTGCAAGATACAGCAATGGCCTACTGTACACAACTATATACTGTTGGGTCACCAAAATGCTGCACTGTAATACTATATATACTGCTCACAAAAATGCCGCACAGATATGGAATGGATACGTGCACTCAATGACACAGAGCTGCAAGATACAGCAATGGCCTACTGTACACAACTATATACTGTTGGGTCACCAAAATGCTGCACTGTAATACTATATATACTGCTCACAAAAATGCAGCAGAGATATGGAATGGATACGTGCAGTGACCCAGAGCTGCAAGATACAGCAATGGCCTACTGTACACAACTATATACTGTTGGGTCACCAAAATGCTGCACTGTAATACTATATATACTGCTCACAAAAATGCCGCACAGATATGGAATGGATACGTGCACTCACTGACACAGAGCTGCAAGATACAGCAATGGCCTACTGTACACAACTATATACTGTTGGGTCACCAAAATGCTGCACTGTAATACTATATATACTGCTCACAAAAATGCCGCACAGATATGGAATGGATACGTGCAGTGACACAAAGCTGCAAGATACAGCAATGGCCTACTGGACACAACTATATACTGTCGGGTCACCAAAATGCTGCACTGTAATACTATATATACTGCTCACAAAAATGCCGCACAGATATGGAATGGATACTTGCAGTGACACAGAGCTGCAAGATACAGCAATGGCCTACTGTACTGTACTACTATAATTATTATATACTGGTGGTCCCCAGTCCCCACAATGCAGCACACTGATCAGATATTTGCAGCACACTGAGCACAGATATGGAGCGTTTTCAGGCAGAGAACGTAGATATTTTCAGCACACTGAGCACAGATTATTTGCAGCACACTGAGCACAGATATTTGCAGCACACTGAGCACAGATTACGGAGCTTTTTAGGGAGAGAACGCTGCCATGTCCTCTCCGTTCAATTTCCAATGCACGAGTGAAAATGGCGGCGACGCGCGGCTCCTTATATAGAATACAAATCTTGCGAGAATCCGACAGCGGGATGATGACGTTCGGGGGCGTTCTGGTTAACCGAGCAAGGCGGGAAGATCCGAGGCTGCCTCGGAACCGTGTAAAATGGGTGAAGTTCGGGGGGGTTCGGATCTCGAGGAACCGAACCCACTCATCTCTACTTGATACCCATCTGTTGAGCTACGGCTCCAGGGTCGAAGTGACCCACACGGGAAATCTCTGGTGGTGTCCACTACCTGAGAGCCCTCTCCTTCCTCCAATGTCAGGTTCCAGAAAGTTCTCTTAAATTATACATTGTTACTCAATTAAAGGATCAGTTATATGGTCTCTAAAGGCTGTCCAAGCATCTGTGAGGGCAGGTCTCACCCTGTGGTAACTGGCCACACAGAATGGGCGTGGTCTCGTTTCAATGGGCATGGCCTAATCTGAAAAGAATACCTTACACCCCAGTTTTTGACCTTTCACCAACAGATCACGGCCACCACACGAAATAAATATATATATATATATATATATATATATATTATGCCATACACCGCAATGCCCTTGATACATGAAATCCCCATTTTACACAGTACGCAGGCAAGTGTCCCCATTTTACACATTAGAGCAGGCAAGAGTCGCCATTTTACACATTAGGCAGGCAAGAGTCCCCATTTTACACATTACGGCAGGCAAGAGTCCCCATTTTACACATTAGGCAGGCAAGTGTCCCCATTTTACACATTACGGCAGGCAAGTGTCCCCATTTTACACATTACGGCAGGCAAGAGTTCCCATTTTACACATTAGGCAGGCAAGAGTCCCCATTTTACACATTAGGCAGGCAAGTGTCCCCATTTTACACATTAGGCAGGCAAGTGTCCCCATTTTACACATTAGGCAGGCAAGTGTCCCCATTTTACACATTATGCAGGCAAGTGTCCCCATTTTACACATTATGGCAGGCAAGAGTCCCCATTTTACACATTAGAGCAGGCAAGAGTCCCCATTTTACACATTAGGCAGGCAAGAGTCCCCATTTTACACATTAGGCAGGCAAGAGTCCCCATTTTACACATTACGGCAGTCAAGTGTCCCCATTTTATACATTAGGCAGGCAAGTGTCCCCATTTTACACATTACGGCAGGCAAGTGTCCCCATTTTACACATTACGGCAGGCAAGAGTTCCCATTTTACACATGACGGCAGGCAAGAGTCCCCATTTCACACATTAGGCAGGCAAGTGTCCCCATTTTACACATTAGGCAGGCAAGTGTCCCCATTTTACACATTAGGCAGGCAGGTGTCCCCATTTTACACATGACGGCAGGCAAGAGTCCCCACTTTACACATGTCGGCAGGCAAGAGTCCCCACTTTACACATGACGGCAGGCAAGAGTCCCCAATTTGCACATTAGGCAGGCAAGTGTCCCCATTTTACACATTAGGCAGGCAAGTGTCCCCATTTTACACATTAGGCAGGCAAGTGTCCCCATTTTACACATTATGCAGGCAAGTGTCCCCATTTTACACATTATGGCAGGCAAGAGTCCCCATTTTACACATTAGAGCAGGCAAGAGTCCCCATTTTACACATTAGGCAGGCAAGAGTCCCCATTTTACACATTATGCAGGCAAGTGTCCCCATTTTACACATTATGGCAGGCAAGAGTCCCCATTTTACACATTAGAGCAGGCAAGAGTCCCCATTTTACACATTAGGCAGGCAAGAGTCCCCATTTTACACATTAGGCAGGCAAGAGTCCCCATTTTACACATTACGGCAGTCAAGTGTCCCCATTTTATACATTAGGCAGGCAAGTGTCCCCATTTTACACATTACGGCAGGCAAGTGTCCCCATTTTACACATTACGGCAGGCAAGAGTTCCCATTTTACACATGACGGCAGGCAAGAGTCCCCATTTCACACATTAAGCAGGCAAGTGTCCCCATTTTACACATTAGGCAGGCAAGTGTCCCCATTTTACACATTAGGCAGGCAGGTGTCCCCATTTTACACATGACGGCAGGCAAGAGTCCCCACTTTACACATGTCGGCAGGCAAGAGTCCCCACTTTACACATGACGGCAGGCAAGAGTCCCCAATTTGCACATGACGGCAGGCAAGAGTCCCCACTTTACACATGACGGCAGGCAAGAGTCCCCACTTTACACATGGCGGCAGGCAAGAGTACCCCTTTTACACATTATGGCAGGCAAGTGTCCCCATTTTACACATTATGCAGGCAAGAGTCCCCATTTTACACATTAGGGCAGGCAAGAGTCCCCATTTTACACATTAGGCAGGCAAGAGTCCCCATTTTACACATAGGGCAGGCAAGGGTCCCCAATTTACACATTAGGCAGGCAAGTGTCCCCATTTTACACATGATGGCAGGCAAGAGTCCCCACTTTACACATGATGGCAGGGAAGAGTCCCCATTTTACACGTGATGGCAGGCAAGACTCCCCACTTTACACATGACGGCAGGCAAAAGTCCCCACTTTACACATGACGGCAGGGAAGAGTCCCCATTTTACACACGACGGCAGGCAAGAGTCCCCACTTTATGGCAGGCAAGAGTCCCCATTTTACACATGACGGCAGGCAAGAGTTCGCATTTTACACATGACAGCAGGCAAGAGTCCCCATTTTTACACATGACGGCAGGCAAGTGTCCCCACTTTACGGCAGGCAAGTGTCCCCATTTTACACATGACGGCAGGCAAGAGTACCCATTTTACACATGAAGGCAGGCAAGAGTCCCCACTTTACGGCAGGAAAGTGTCCCCATTTTACACATGACGGCAGGCAAGAGTCCCCATGTTACACATGGCGGCAGGCAAGAGTCCCCATTTTACACTAGATGGCAGGCAAGAGTCCCCATTTTACGGCATGCAAGAGTCCTCATTTTACACATTATGGCAGGCAAGAGGGGAGGGGAGGAGAGGGAGAGAGAAATACTTACGTTTGCAGACTCAGAGGTGCTTCCCGCTTTTCGGCCCGCACCAGCCTGCCTCTCCCTCCTTGCAGCTTGGCTCCCCTCTCCTCCCGTCATCTGCACTCCCCTCGGGGGCGGAGTTTTCGCAGAATGACGTGGTTGCGTCATGATGTCACGACGCAACCGTGACATTCCGCGAAACTTTGCCTCCCGAGCGGGGTACCCGGTTAGAGGGAGGAGGGGGAAGCAGGGACCAACACAAGTGCCGCATCGTGCGCCCCGTGCGGTTGCACGGCTCGCACGCCCCTAGAAACGGCACTGCACACACCTTAATCATGGGCCCCTACCACTGCATTCCCCTGGTAGGCCCTTCATGCCCCAGTCCAACATTGTATGGCCCCACTTTGCCATTGTATATCAGAATGGTGACTTTCTTCTTTCTAACTATCCATTGTACAATTTTTTGGCTTGTTTGGCTGGCTTTTTAATAAGAATGGCCATTGAAAGGGCTTTTGATGTTTTGGTTCTATCGTTTGGGAATCAGTTGATAGTTAAAACTGTCAATGGTTCCACATGCACATGTACAGAACAGACCAGCGGTCATAGTGGTGGTAATTCCGAGTTGTTCGCTCGTTGCTGATTTTCGCTATGCTGCGATTTGCTGCTAAATGCGCATGCGCTTAGTTATTTAACACAAAACTTAGTAATTTCCACAAGCTCGAGCGACGTTTTTTCAACGCTCCAGTGATCGTAGTGTGATTGACAGGAAGTGGGTGTTTCTGGGCGGAAACTGGCCGTTTTCAGGGAGTGTGCTAAAAAACGCAGGCGTTCCAGGTAAAAACGCAGGAGTGGCTGGGGAAACGGGGGAGTGGCTGGCCGAACACAGGGCATGTTTGTGACGTCAAACCAGGAACTAAACGGACTGAGCTAATAGCAATCTAGGAGTAGGTCTGGGAGCTAGTCAGAAACTGCAAGGAATTATTTAGTAGCAGTTCTGCTAATTTTTCGTTCGCTATTCTGCTAAGCTAAGATACACTCCCAGAGGGCGGTGGCCTAGCGTGTGCAACTCGGAATGAGGGCCATTAGCAGGAGATAAAGAAAAAAGCAGAGAAGGGCTGGCGCTTGGTACAACTCTCTTGAAAGGCTGTAAGAGTGAGAACCAATCATAGCAAACAATCTGTTGTCGTTCAACAAACAGGATAAGTGCTCTCAGCAATGGGGGGTGGACTAAACATTGTGTTGCGATCTATCTACATATGTAGCCTTGCTCATGTTACTGCGATGCAGCATACTGCAACACGGCTTGCTGCATGCCAGGCTGCGATTATTCGCAGCCGGCGCTCACTCCATTAACACTGGGGAACAGTCAATCTGTTGCCAGGGATTTAAGAGTCGATTTTGATTAATTTTGTGCTCCTGATCATGAATATGCCATGCTTATTTTTCAATTGGCTCTAGTTTTTGAGATATGCATGTCTTTAATATTTATGAAAAATGAAATTAAACAATGTTCAAAATAGTAAAAAAAAAAAAAATCTGATTAAATTTGATTTGTAAATTGTTAGAAATAGACAGATAATTACTTACGTAAGTGTTAGGAAGCTATGAGAACCGTCTTTTGTAGGAATTTATTTTGTATTCTTGTTGCGGGCAGTCCCTCGGCATACTCCTGCATACAACAGTAATCGGCCATCATATGACGATCCCACCTTCCTTGATATCTTCTATAACTGAATATCCTGGTGGAACCGTTCACCCTGTTCTTCGTTTAAATCTCCTAGATTGGATGGGAAGTGATCTAAACGGCTGTATACAAAATGTACTTTAAAACTCATATTGGCACCTACTTTGTCAAAACATTTTGCCATGTTGTGGACTAATTCCCGATAGTTGTCTGCCTTGTGATTGCCTAGAAATTTGTGAATGACAGACACATAACTCAGCCATGCTTCAGATTCGGTTTCAGTCATAGATGTGGTAAAATTTGGATCCTTCCCCAATTTCCGTATCTGTGGGCCATCAAAAATTCCTGCCTTTAATTTTTTGAATACTAAGAGATGGAAATGTTCGACAAATATACGTGAAACCAGAGGCAGAACTCTGGGAGGCAACGGAGTCATCTGCCGCCAGGCTCCTGCTCTGAAGGGGGGCACCTCTCCTCCCATTCTGTGACACCATTGAATTAAGTTAATTGATAGCTGCTGCTGTCTTTTCAGTGGCCGACTTCCTCACTGGTCCCTGCACCTTACAAATCACACCCTCTTTATTATACCGAATATACACATTTTACAAATGTCACACCCAGTATTAGAAACCACAACCTAATAACACTGGAAGCAGACACCTTACTGATGAAGCTCCTGTTTAGGAAATATGAGAATTTTATCTATATGAAGATACTTCTCTGACAATTACATGTAACTTCATATAGCTAGAATTCTCATGCTTCCTCTACAGGAGCAAATAAATCCATCAGTAAAGTGTCTGCTGTTAGTGTAACAGGTCATGGGTTCTAATCCTGGGTATGACTGCTAAGAAATGTGTGATTTAAAATAAAAGACAATTAAATGTATAAATACAGTATATACATTTTTTTCAGAACACCACACACACACACACACACACACACACACACACACACACACACACACACGCGCGCGCGCGCGTGTGTGTGTGTGTGTGTGTATATATATATATATATATATATATATATATATATATATATATACACGCACATCTACATATGTAGCCCCAGCGTCATGCGGTGGATTTTGTAGAGGCCGGGGAGGATTTTTGTTCCTGGGAACTAGCTGTAGCTGGTGTTCTTTTCCCTCTACCTCTGACGAGGAAGGAAGAGCCCCGACCCTTTCTGAACTTTTGCGACTGAAAGGACTGCATCTGGTATTGAGGTGTTTTCTTTTGCTGTGGGGGAACATAAGGCAAAAAAGAAGACTTAGCTGTGGAAACCAGGTAGCTGTGGAAACCAGGTCCGCGAGGCCCTCCCCAAATAAAACTTCACCCTTGTAAGGCAAAGCCTCCATATGTCTCTTTGAATCAGCATCACCTGTCCATTGACGGGTCCACAGGGACCTTCTAGCAGAAACTGCCATGGCATTGGCTCTTGAACCCAACAGCCCAATATCTCTCGCAGCCTCTCTCATATATAACACTGCGTCCTTAATGTGACCCAGGGTCAACAAAATACTATCCTTATCTAAGGTGTCAATGTCAGATGACAAGTTATCTACCCATGCTGCAATTGCGCTACCAACACATACCGACGCTACTGCAGGCCTGAGTAGGGCTCCCGTATGCCCATAAATTGATTTTAAGGTAGTTTCCTGCCTGTGATCCGCAGGATCCTTTAGGGCCGCCGTGTCCGGGGACGGTAACGCCACCTTTTTGGATAAGCGCGTCAAGGCCTTGTCCACCGTGGGCGAGGATTCCCACCATAACCTGTCCTTTGAGGGGAAAGGTTACGCCATAATAATTCTCTTGGGAACCTGCAGTCTCTTGTCTGGAGTTTCCCAAGCCTTTTCAAATAAAGCGTTCAGCTCATGAGATGAGGGAAACGTTACCTCAGGTTTCTTTCCCTTAAACATGCAGACCCTCATGTCAGGGACAGAAGGGTCCTCTGTGATATGTAATACATCTTTTATTGCAATAATAATATATTGAATACTCTTGGCCACTCTTGGTTGCAACCTCGCATCATCATAGTCGACACCGGAGTCAGAATCCGTGTCGTTATCAGTGTCTGCTACCTGGGAAAAGGGACGTTTATGGGACCCTGAGGGGTCTTGTGACACAGCCAAAACCATGGATTGACTCCCTGCTTTGTCCTTGGACTTTGCTTTGTCCAATCTCTTATGTAATAAAGTCACATTAGCATTTAACACATTCCACATGTCCAACCAATCAGGTGTCGGCTGTGCCGACGGAGACACCACCACCATCTGCTCTGCATCCTCCCTAGATGAGCCTTCCGCTTCAGACATGTCGACACACGCGTACTGACACCCCCACACACACTGGGATATATGAATATGGAGACAGCTCCCCAATAAGGCCCTTTGGAGAGACAGAGAGAGAGTATGCCAGCACACACCCAGCGCCACTAGACACTGAAAACACAGTCCCAGCCTATGCAGTGCTTTTTTATACATATGATTTGCGCCAAATAAATGTGCCCCCCCCTCGTTTTTTGTCCCCTGTTACTTGGTTCAGCAGGGGAGAGTCCGGGAGCAGCTTCTCTGCAGCATGCTGTGGAGAAAATGGCGCTGGTTAGTGCTGGAGGATCAAGCCCCGCCCCCTCGATGGCGGGCTTCGGTCCCGCTCATTTTTTTTATACTGGCGGGGGTTTTATAATATACTGCCTCCGCAGTATCTGACAATGGTGCCAGTGTTATGTGAGGTAATTATTGCTGCCCAGGGCGCCCCCCCCCCCCCCCTGCGCCCTGCACCCTTGCTGTGCCTGTGTGTGTGTGTGGGAGCAATGGTGCGCAGCGCGACCGCTGCACGGTACCTCACTGAAGATCTGAAGTCTTCTGCCGCCTTTGTTGTCTTCTTAGTTCATATACTTACCCGGCGTCTATCTTCCGGCTCTGTGAGGAGGACGGCGGCGCGGCTCCAGGACGAACAGCGAGGACGACACCTGTGTTCCGACCCTCTGGAGCTAATGGTGTCCAGTAGCCTAAGAAGCAGAGCCTATCATTTAAGTAGGTCTGCTTCTCTCCCCTCAGTCCCACGAAGCAGGGAGCCTGTTGCCAGCAGTGCTCCCTGAAAATAAAAAACCTAACAAAAGTATTTTCAGAGAAACTCAGTAGAGCTCCCCTGCAGTGCATCCAGTCTCCTCTGGGCACAGGATCTAACTGAGGTCTGGAGGAGGGGCATAGAGGGAGGAGCCCATCTATACCCCATGGTCCTTACGGAGTCCCCAGCATCCTCTAGGATGTAAGAGAAAATAAATATCTATACAATATACTACATCTTCCTGTATCAAGAAGACCAACACAAAACACAATATTGTATTCAAAACGGAACTAACAGAATTTATGCAGCCAAAATACATTGTTGCGATTTATTTTAGTTATAGTCTAACCCTTTAGCTCCCTCTGGTGTACCTTAAAAAAAAAAGTCGATGTACAATGGAAATGTAGCTAAAAAGTGTGAAATCACTGAATATTAAAGCCTTTTATACAATCAAATCAACATGCAGCGATTGCTAGGAAGACTCACCCGGTCCTGACCATTGTCTGTCTGTAGCAAACTGCAGAGAGAAACTTTCATTACACCAATGTCACTGAATGTAATTACCTAACTGTTCATTGTTAATAGCCAACATTTCCAGGAAAAATAAATGATGTATTCCATAATGCAGTTGGCAACAGTGATAATTAATTAAGATTGCGGCTCCGTTTAAATTGAATCTCTAAAAACTCACTACGCCCTCTGTCTATTAGCATGTTTTTCACGCATTTCATGCACAAACTCTGATAACTATACAAAGTTATTATGTTAGTGATTAGTGATTAAAACATCATTATGATAACACAGCATAAAACGCGCACTCTTTCTGTGGTATCATGGTAATCTGCAACAGAAAATAATCTCAGGGGATTATTTAAGAACTACTGTATTAATCGATCGATCTATTTATGTTATATGAGAGAATCTGGAGGAGGAATTTCCCTGCATTGCACAATAGTTCTTAAACAATCTCCTGAGATCAGGGCTGCCATAAGAAATTGTGGGGACCGGGACTGACAAAAAAGACAAGGTCCCTACCTCCCCCCCAAAAAAAGATTCTGCCGCACTGCTCCACCCCTATGTGATGTCATACATTGTAACGTTACATATAGGTGGAGTCTTGTGGATCTACAGGAACGGTTCACAGCGAGCTGATGCGCAGATATAGCTTGTTTTAAGAAGTCCTCCCTGCTGTTGATTCAGAGACTGGTACAGCTCTACAGGTATTGGCGGTAGGAGGTTGGGTATTGGGTGGTAGGAGGGTGGGCGGCCCCCATTCCCCCTTTCTGTAAGAGCCTAGGAGGGTGGGCCCCCCTCTCTGTAAAGGCCTGGGACACCAGTCCCTCCCTGATGGCTGCCCTGCCTGAGATTATTTATGCTACAATTCGGCGGCCGCGTTTTTTTCTCACACCGTTCCATTGTGATTTATTGGTGACTTTGTACTTTAAAACTAATTCCTGTGTGGTTAAAGTCTCAGCCCCGCACCTCTAGTACACTGTCAATGGTGTTTCGCTGTGTCTGCAAAACGGAAAAGATGCACAATTGAAAGAAAAAGATGGTAAAATACAGTTCTCACAATTGTGTAATATATATATATAATTTGCGAGAGGATCAGTATGATTGACCACTGAACGGGATGCTGGCAGTCACAATACTGACGCTGGAATCTCGAAGTGTGAAATCCCGACTTGGGCGAGGTATGTTCCATCCTCTCCCCTACCTCCTAAACCTAACCCACCATTCCCGCAGCCTAACCCTAACCTCCCCCTTAGTGCCTAACCATAACCTCCCTCCGCTGGTGCCTAAACCTAACCATCCCACACCCAACCCCTGTGGTGCCTAACCCCCCACCCGTAGCCTAACCACCCCACCACCTCCACAGCCCAATCCTAACACCCCCTCCCCACAAAGTGGAGGAGTCAACCCCTCCTCCCAGCCCTATCCCTAACCTGCCCACTATACTTATGTTCAGGATGTTCCGGCTGTTGGGATTCTCCTGACCCTATCGGGACTCTGCCGTCAGCACTATGATGGTCAGTGATAATGGCTGCTATCACCAGCGATAGGGCTTTTTTTTGTCTGCCCTGCATCCAAAAAGGGGCACATACTGCACAGTTGCATAGAGATGCCTATTTAACACGTATAATGGCACGCAATGATCATTCTGTTATCAAGATAGTGTATCACAGGCAAAAAAAAAACAACACAACAAAAATTTCATATTCTCTAAATGAAGATATTTTTTGTCTGTCTTTTGCCATTTTTATATATTTAACAAATGGGTGAGTTAACCCTTCCTTCACCAGGTCACTATCGCCAGGGCACATGAGTATCATTAATGGCCCAGCAATGTCTCAATAAATTATGGCAATAAGGGGCAAAAAACAGCCATAACAGGTCATGAGTTCGGCCAGGACCGGAGGTGAGTGTCACTGTATGACTGAACCGTTTATCACAGTTTCACATAAACCTTTATCATCTTGATCCCCCCCCCCAATTAATTAATAACTGTGAGGGGACGCATTTCAACAAATTTGAGTAAAACATGCTTAAAAACACAAAATAACACAATTTTTGGGTGTTGATCTTTTGACCTTGTCAACCTTTTGACTCCGTCGACCTTTTGGCTGATGACCATATGGGGTTGACCTAATGACTGTCTATCTTTTAACTTTCTAACTTCTATACCACACCCGTTATACAGGAGAAAAGGGCACAAATGGGAACAGAAATATTTCTTGTTATTTCAATGTAGCCAGTGCAACACCACAAATAGATCCCTGAATGCATTCTAAGATTTGTGCCAATCACAGAGACCAGGGCCATCTTAACATAAAGGCACACTGGGCAGCTGTTCAGGGCCCCACAATCCTAGGGCCTTCAAGCAGGGATGGGTGGTGGTCACACAATCAGAGCAGCCAGCCAGGCAACATTCTCAGGTAGACTGCAGCCAGACAGTGAATGGCTGCCAGCATCCTGATTGGTGGATGGCTGGAAATATAGTGCTGACAACCATTTGCTGTATGGAGAGACAGAGCAGGACCGCAGGAGGGGCATTCGATATATATTTTTTAATTGGTTTTGGTTTTAATTGGTTCCCATGAATGGGTGTGTAGGCATTGCCTTTCTTTTCCCAGAGCCTACAATGCTGTTAAGATGGCACAGATAGAGACGCCAGCTATTTTCGTGGGTTTAATAAATAATCCTTGGAATATATCATGCAAAATGGCTCCATCATCCCTGTATTATGTATATTGGGCCTGATTCAGAGATGTATGCTAATGCCGATGCAGCTGCCAATGTGAACGCATCGGTTGTGCAAATAGGTAAATGCTGCAGCCGCTGGGATTTGTATTGAGACATTCACCGGCAGCTTTGCAGATCCCAGCGGCTGTGTACAAAGACACAGCGACGGTCATAGATCAGTCGATTGTTGAAGTTCTGAGTGGACACAGCAACGTAGAGAGATTGCCTAGGCCCCGCAGGGCTGTCTTTTGGCATAGGCTCACTGGGCAGTTGCCCACGGGCCCCAGGAATATAAGGGCTCTAGGCTGATAGCTGAAGGTCCCCTTTTTCCAGAAAAACCACACCTCTTTTAAAAATGGCAAAAATCCCCTACTCAGGGCTGCCATCAGAAATTGTGGAGCCCGGGACTGACAAAATGGGTATGCCCCCCCCCCCCTCACCGGGTAAAGGTGGGACACAGAGGTGGGCGGAGCTGTGGATAATGTGGGTGGAGCAACAGCGGGAGTTGGACATAAATTGGTGCGGAAACCAGTTTAAATTTTTTTTTCCAAAGTTTGGGTTGTTGAGTGTAACATGTTAATCTATCAATCATATAATATATACTATAAAAATACAGAAATATAGGAGAAAAAACTGCTGTAAATTCACACACCCACAGAAAACCAGAATCTATACTAAATATATAGTGAAAGCCACATCAACTCTACATACATACACACACCTAAATCCAGATCCAAATAAAATACATTGAAAAAGTCAGATCCACATAAAACAAAATGTTATCTAATCAACAAAATCCAACAAAATGAAAGCTGCCGTCTTTTTGGTTCCGGAGAGAGAAAGGGGGAGATGGATGGCATTGGGGTGGCCCTTAACCAGTGTCGGACTGGGGCATGCAGGGCCCACCGGGGGAATGCAGTGGTAGGGGCCCATGTTAGAGGTGTGGCCAGTCTGCAGAGGGGGTGTGGCCTGCCACCTCATTGGTTTGACTAACCATTAGAGAGTGCAACGTCTGGGCCCCTTCATAAATATATACAGTAAATTCAGCTGCTGTATGCATGATAATGTGCCAGATTAATAACAGCAATGCACTGTAGAAAATACACCATAGTACAGTATAAGGTAACATATGTAAGTATAATGTATAATTCAAGTGCACATTCAGGAATCTGATCCTTAGAGCAGGAGGTGGGCAGTGGGACCCACCAGTGGTTTCCCCTGTACCCCTGTGGGCCAGTCCAAGCCTGCCCTTAACACACATAGGGGCAGATTTATTAAGCATGGAGAAGTGATAAAGTGAAAGGTGCTAAAGTACCAGCCAATCAGCTCCTAACTGTAACATAGAAGTTAGGAACTGATTGTCTGGTACTTTATCACCTTCCACTTTATCACTTCACCAGGCTTAATAAATCTGCCCCATAATTCCACATTGTAGTGCCCTTAGTACACATTATGCCACAAAGCAGTGCCCTTAGTACACATTGGCCCTCATTCCGAGTTGTTCGCTCGCTAACTGCTTTTAGCAGCATTGCACACGCTAAACCGCCGCCCTCTGGGAGTGAATCTTAGCTTTGCAGAATTGCGAACGAAAGATTAGCAGAATTGCGATTAGAAATTTCTTAGCAGTTTCTGAGTAGCTCGAGACTTACTCCTACACTGCGATCAGTTCAGTCCTTTTCGTTCCTGGTTTGACGTCACAAAAACACCCAGCGTTCGGCCAGCCACTCCCCCGTTTCTCCAGACACTCCCGCGTTTTTTCCCTGACACGCCTGCGTTTTTCCGCACACTCCCAGAAAACGGTCAGTTTCCGCCCAGAAACACCCACTTCCTGTCAATCACACTACGATCAGCAGAACGATGAAAAAACCTTGTTAGGCCGTGAGTAAAATACCAAACTTTTGTGCAAATTTACTTGGCGCAGGCACACTGCGAACATTGTGCATGCGCAGTTTGCGACTAATCGCTCCGTAGCGAAAAAAAATAACGAGCGAACAACTCGGAATGACCCCCATTATGCAAAACTACAGTGTCCTTAGTAAGCATTATGCCATATTGCAGTGCCCTAAGTAAGCATTATGCCACACTGTAGTGCCCTTAGTACATGATAGTTCACAATATGTCACACGGCAGTGGGTGACAGGGAGAGGTAGAAGGTGATAGAGAGAGTCAGAAAGTGAAAGGGAGAGGCAGTTGCCGACAGGGAGAGGTAGAGGGTGACAGGTAGGTGGAGACGGTGACGGAGAGAGAGGAAAGGAGTGACAAGGAGAGAATGATGGGGAGAAGAAGAGGGCCACAGTAAAAGGAAGTTGGTGACAGGGAGAGGATGACTGGGCGAAGGTGACAGGGAGGCGAAAAGGTTGACATGGAGAGGCAGATGATGACGGAGAGGATGATGGGGTGATAGTGACGGGGAAAGGTAGAGGGTGATGGGGAGAGGTAGTGGGTGACTGGAAGAAATGGAGAGGGATAGGCTAAGCGTAACAGGAAGAGGGTGATAAATATAGTGCTAATTATAATTTACTTACCTGGGTGCATGGCAGAGCTGCAGCATAACCTCAGATCCCCATCAATGGTCTTAAGGGCAGGTGCAGAACTTCCTCAGAGTGCAGGCAGGCAGTCCCTGGCAGACAGAGGTAGGAAGCGCAGGGGACTCGGGGTGAGATGACAGGAGGAAGAAAATGTGATGTGGGGGGTGGGGGTTAAATGCTGTGGGGGTGGCCTTCCTCTTATTCAGGCAAACCTCCTCTCCTCCCTGGCCTGGATACCAGCTGGCAGCTTTCCTATAGACATTTGGCGCCAGGGACGGTCACTAGAACATCAGATCCCCGGCGCCCAATCTCAGCAGTCACACAGAAGGGGAAAGCGAAGAACCAAAGAGGAGAGATGCAGCTCAGCAGCTCCTCCTCCCCCTCTGGATTCCGTTCACCACAGGAGCAGCAGTTTCAGGGCCTGGGTGTCAGCAGTGTGGTATATGTAGCTTCTGACCCACCAGTGTTCCAGCTAGCACAACGGCGGCAGGCAGTAGCCAGCATGTAGAGAGAAACTTTCTGCCTGGGCCCGGGACTCAAGTACCCGCAGTCCCCCCTTGGTGGTGGGCCTGCCCCTACTATTTGCGTGCAGCAGAGCGTCACCAACCAGAACAGGGGGGCGCCATGAGCCCCACAGCCAGGGGCAGATCCAGGGGAGGAGGGAGCGATTAGTACGATCTGCAGCTGTGCATGGGATCGCAGATGCAGGCTGAGACACACCCCTAAAGCAGTTTTGACACACCTGCGTTTTGCCGCCACTTCTTGTCACCTTCCCCAAATGCTCCCTAACTGTCACTTTGCAAATAAGTCCTCACCAGATGCGGCAAATGCGCAGTGAGACTTAGACACATGCGCAGTCAGATGATAATTATCCCTCAACTGCACAAAAATCGGCTTTGCGTCCATCTCTAAATCAAGCCCACTGATTTCCGCGTTTCCTGCAAATCTGAACCTCTGTATTATGTTCATTGTTCCTGTAGCGCTCCTTGAGTCCTTCTGGAGAAAAGCTTTCTAGAAATAAAATTTTGATTACTAGTATTAACACTATAAATATACTTTGTTATGTTGCTTTTTTTCTCTCTCCGATATCTTTATCTTTGTTTTTTTTTCTTTGACTTTTATTTCAAATTTGTTTTGAAGAGGAAGTGCAGGTGGAAGTGCAGTTGGAATGCATTGCATGCAGTGGCATAAGTTTATCCCAGTTGCCCGGAGGCAAGAAAAATATTGGTGCCCCCACCCTCCCCCATATATCATCCGTGAGCCAATAAGATACCGTTTTGAGATCCGAGTAACACCTATTAAAACCGAACCCACTCATCTCTAATTCTAACTATATAAAGCTACTACAAAACCGTTGAAACTAGGCAGATCTATGTAGGGGTACAACCACACACTACATAGATCTGCTCAGTCACTCACAATGCTGATTATTTCTCTGACAATTAATTTGCAAGTGTCATATCCAGGATTAGAACCCACAACCTTTTACACTGGTAGCATGCACCTTACTGATGGAGATATCTGCTCTTGCATAGGAAGTATGAGAATTCTAACTATATGAAGTTACGTGTAATTGTCAGAGAAATAACTTCATATAGTTAGAATTCTCATGTTTCCTTTATAGGAACAAATAGCTTCATCAGTAAGGTGTCTGCTTCCTGTGTATCTATAATAAAGAGGGTGTAATTTGTAAGGTGTAGTGACTAGTGGGGAAGTCGACTACGGAAGAGATACCAGCTGCTGTCAATTAACTTAATTAATTAATGTCGCTGAACACACGGAACAGGAGGAAAGGTGCCCCCCTTCACAGCACTAGCCCGGCGGCAGCTGACTCCGTTGCCTCCCAGAGTTCTGCCTCTGATTGCATGTGCAGCATTCTACATAGAATCAAGGTCAAGTGTGAGCTGTAATGTAATGTCGGTTATAGCCCCGATAGCTCATAGACCAGCATGCCGCTTGGATTAGAACAAGCAGAACAGTAGGTGTACACATGAAGGTACACTGTGCCAGGATATTAAATGACAGCCAGGTAGGACAGCAGGTTTATATATTGTCTGTGCTGAGTATGAATGTGCTAAGGTGGGGTTTTTTTGTTATATAAGCAGGCTATATGCTAGTTAGTGGTTTCTGTTTAGTATACAATAAAAATTAATATTAGCATCAGTGGCGTAACTAGAAATTTTTCTCCCCCAAGCCAAAAAATTCTTTGGCGCCCCCCCCCCCTCCCATCCCCCATAATTTGCAATAGAAAAGGGATAAACATGCGCGCGCCGCAAAAAGGGGACGTGGCTTCATTGAAATGGGCGTGTTTCACATAAAGGGGTGTGGCATTGCAGGAAAAGACTACCTCATACCCCAGTTTTGCAACCTGCACGCCCAGACGTTAGCCACCACAGGAAAGAAAAATAATCCTGATTCATGCCCCTTACATTATTTGTCATTTTTCCTCCTTATAGTAATGCCCAGTATACATTATGCCACATACTGCAATGGCCCTTAGACATTATGCCACACACAATAATGCACACACCGTAATGCCCCCGACTCATTATGCCACACACTGTAATGCCTGTGACACATTATGACAGGAATCGCAATGCCCGTTATACATTATGCTACACACTGCAATGCCCCTGATACATTATAGCACATACAATGTCTGTGACACATTATGACACACACCGCAATGTCCGTGATACATTATGCCACACACCGTAATGCCCATTACACATTAAGTCCTACAGTAAGGCTTCTAATTACTTTTAAAGTACCTGCTCGTTGCCAGGGGTTTCATGCTCTTGGTTCCATGCACGGTGCCAGGGGTTTTCATGCTCAGGGTGTCATGCTCGTTGCCAGGGGTTTCATGCACTGGCTGTCATGCTCGTTGCCAGGGGTTTCATGCACTGGGTGTCATGCTCGTTGCCAGGGGGTAGTGCTTGTTGCTAGGGCTGTGCTCTCCCAGTGCCACATATGCCCCCAGTACCAGATATTCCCCCATAGTGCCAGGTACTCACATGCCCCCAGTGCTAAATACAGCCCCCTTCCCCCCATGTGCCAGGTACACATATACCCCCCCAGTGCCACATAAGCCCCCCTCCCCCTGTGCCACATATGCCCCCAGTGCCACATAAGCCCCCCTCCCCCTGTGTCACATATGTCCCCAGTGCCACATAAGCCCCCCCCTCCCCCTGTGCCGCATATGCTCCCCCAGTGCCCCCCATGCTCCCCCAGTGTGCCCCCGCTCCCCCCTTGTTTTGTGTTGGAGGGACACGGAGGGCACAGCGCGCGCCTCTCCTGTGTCCCTCCGTCCTGCGTCTCCGGCGGGTCTGTTAAAGGAAGTGCCGGTTCGTGAGCCAATCAGAGCTCACGAACGGCACTTCCTTTATTAGACCCGCTGGAGACGCAGGACGGAGGGACACGGGAGAGGCGCGCGCTGTGCCCTCCGTGTCCCTCCTTACAGCAGCGGAGGGAAGGAGACCGCAGATTGACATGTGGACGGCTCGTCTGCATGTCAATCTGCTAAATCAGTGGCGCCCTTCAGCCCCTCGCCCCCAAGCCACCGCGAGGACTGCGGGGGCAGTAGTTACGCACTGAAGCTAGTTGGTGTTATTATTCTTCACTGTCCGTCTGTTCCCTGCTAGTCCTGATTGTGTCAGGTTTGAATGAATGACAATGTTTTGTTCATCTCTTTTGTATCCATGTGTAGTGGGAGAAGAGCCTTGAGATTTCCTCTATGTTCGGTACTTTCATTGTTATGCTATCAGATAATCTGCATTACTAGAACAAGTGTGAACGTTAATATATAATAAGATATTGAGCAAAGTTCATTGACATTCACAGTTCCATCTTCTTTATATGTGTGTGAAAGGCATGTTCTGTGTTACACAGAAGGTCGGATCATTCTCTGTAGACATAGGCCACATTAGAGAAAGCAGTTCCTCTCTTTGGGTTATTTGGTGCCACAGCGGTGTCACTGGTTCCTATTGGATGGATAAGCAACAGTGAGTATTGGTTTTGCAGTTTACAAAAGAAAAGCCAGCATACTGTATGCTTAGTTGTTGTGGGTTACAATACCTATACTTTCCAACTTCATTCTTTGCAGAATAAAGACAATTACATTTCATGTGCAGAACAGCCAACACGCTCCATCACCCCACATCCATTCTCCTCTCCTAAGAAAAAAAAGCCCTTTGAATGATATCCAGAGCAGTAGTAAGTTAGTAACTAGTAAGTGCATAGTTGCCTACCCTCCCGCATTCTGCAGGAGACTCCCTGAAATAGTAGCAATCTCCCTGACTCCCTGAATAGTAGAGATGAGCGGGTTCGGTTTCTCTGAATCCGAACCCGCACGAACTTCATGTTTTTTTTCACGGGTCCGAGCGACTCGGATCTTCCCGCCTTGCTCGGTTAACCCGAGCGCGCCCGAACGTCATCATGACGCTGTCGGATTCTCGCGAGACTCGGATTCTATATAAGGAGCCGCGCGTCGCCGCCATTTTCACACGTGCATTGAGATTGATAGGGAGAGGACGTGGCTGGCGTCCTCTCCGTTATAGTAGAAAAGAGTAAAGACTGAGTGACTTAGTTATAATTGTGGGGAGGATTGGGGACGGGGAGCAGCTGTTAGGGAGTACAGTGATTTAGATTAGGAGAGAGAGAGAGAGAGAGATTGACCTGATTTACTGGAGCTTAGGAGTACTGTAGAAGAGAGTGCAGAGTTTACTAGTGACTGACCACAGTGACCACCAGACAGTGCAGTTTTATTTAATATATCCGTTCTCTGCCTGAAAAAAACGATACACACAGTGACTCAGTCACATACCATATCTGTGTGCACTGCTCAGCCCAGTGTGCTGCATCATCTATGTATATATTATATATCTGACTGTGCTCAGCTCACACAGCTTATAATTGTGGGGGAGACTGGGGAGCACTGCAGTGCCAGTTATAGGTTATAGCAGGAGCCAGGAGTACAAGACAGTCACATACCATATCTGTGTGCACTGCTCAGCCCAGTGTGCTGCATCATCTATGTATATATTATATATCTGACTGTGCTCAGCTCACACAGCTTATAATTGTGGGGGAGACTGGGGAGCACTGCAGTGCCAGTTATAGGTTATAGCAGGAGCCAGGAGTACATATTATATTAAAATTAAACAGTGCACACTTTTGCTGCAGGAGTGCCACTGCCAGTGTGACTGACCAGTGACCTGACCACACTGACCACCAGTATAGTTAGTAGTATACTATATTGTGATTGCCTGAAAAAGTTAAACACTCGTCGTGTGACTTCACTTGTGTGGTGTTTTTTTTTTTATTCTATAAAAAACTCATTCTGCTGACAGACAGTGTCCAGCAGGTCCGTCATTATATAATATATATACCTGTCCGGCTGCAGTAGTGATATATATATATTTTTTATATCATTATTTATCATCCAGTCGCAGCAGACACAGTACGGTAGTTCACGGCTGTAGCTACCTCTGTGTCGGCACTCGGCAGTCCGTCCATAATTGTATACCACCTAACCGTGGTTTTTTTTTCTTTCTTCTTTATACATACATACTACGACATCTCTTTATCAACCAGTCTATATTAGCAGCAGACACAGTACAGTACGGTAGTTCACGGCTGTGGCTACCTCTGTGTCGGCACTCGGCAGTCCGTCCATAATTGTATACCACCTAACCGTGGTTTTTTTTTTCTTTCTTCTTTATACATACATACTACGACATCTCTTTATCAACCAGTCTATATTAGCAGCAGACACAGTACAGTACGGTAGTTCACGGCTGTGGCTACCTCTGTGTCGGCACTCGGCAGTCCGTCCATAATTGTATACCACCTACCCGTGGTTTTTTTTTCTTTCTTCTTTATACATACATACTACGACATCTCTTTATCAACCAGTCAATATTAGCAGCAGACACAGTACAGTACGGTAGTTCACGGCTGTGGCTACCTCTGTGTCGGCACTCGGCAGTCCGTCCATAATTGTATACTAGTATCCATCCATCTCCATTGTTTACCTGAGGTGCCTTTTAGTTGTGCCTATTAAAATATGGAGAACAAAAATGTTGAGGTTCCAAAATTAGGGAAAGATCAAGATCCACTTCCACCTCGTGCTGAAGCTGCTGCCACTAGTCATGGCCGAGACGATGAAATGCCAGCAACGTCGTCTGCCAAGGCCGATGCCCAATGTCATAGTACAGAGCATGTCAAATCCAAAACACCAAATATCAGTAAAAAAAGGACTCCAAAACCTAAAATAAAATTGTCGGAGGAGAAGCGTAAACTTGCCAATATGCCATTTACCACACGGAGTGGCAAGGAACGGCTGAGGCCCTGGCCTATGTTCATGGCTAGTGGTTCAGCTTCACATGAGGATGGAAGCAATCAGCCTCTCGCTAGAAAAATGAAAAGACTCAAGCTGGCAAAAGCACAGCAAAGAACTGTGCATTCTTCGAAATCCCAAATCCACAAGGAGAGTCCAATTGTGTCGGTTGCGATGCCTGACCTTCCCAACACTGGACGTGAAGAGCATGCGCCTTCCACCATTTGCACGCCCCCTGCAAGTGCTGGAAGGAGCACCCGCAGTCCAGTTCCTGATAGTCAGATTGAAGATGTCAGTGTTGAAGTACACCAGGATGAGGAGGATATGGGTGTTGCTGGCGCTGGGGAGGAAATTGACCAGGAGGATTCTGATGGTGAGGTGGTTTGTTTAAGTCAGGCACCCGGGGAGACACCTGTTGTCCGTGGGAGGAATAGGGCCGTTGACATGCCTGGTGAAAATACCAAAAAAATCAGCTCTTCGGTGTGGAGGTATTTCACCAGAAATGCGGACAACAGGTGTCAAGCCGTGTGTTCCCTTTGTCAAGCTGTAATAAGTAGGGGTAAGGACGTTAACCACCTCGGAACATCCTCCCTTATACGTCACCTGCAGCGCATTCATAATAAGTCAGTGACAAGTTCAAAAACTTTGGGTGACAGCGGAAGCAGTCCACTGACCAGTAAATCCCTTCCTCTTGTAACCAAGCTCACGCAAACCACCCCACCAACTCCCTCAGTGTCAATTTCCTCCTTCCCCAGGAATGCCAATAGTCCTGCAGGCCATGTCACTGGCAATTCTGACGATTCCTCTCCTGCCTGGGATTCCTCCGATGCATCCTTGCGTGTAACGCCTACTGCTGCTGGCGCTGCTGTTGTTGCTGCTGGGAGTCGATGGTCATCCCAGAGGGGAAGTCGTAAGACCACTTTTACTACTTCCACCAAGCAATTGACTGTCCAACAGTCCTTTGCGAGGAAGATGAAATATCACAGCAGTCATCCTACTGCAAAGCGGATAACTGAGGCCTTGGCATCCTGGGTGGTGAGAACCGTGGTTCCGGTATCCATCATTACTGCAGAGCCAACTAGAGACTTGTTGGAGGTACTGTGTCCCCGGTACCAAATACCATCTAGGTTCCATTTCTCAAGGCAGGCGATACCGAAAATTTACACAGACCTCAGAAAAAGAGTCACCAGTGTCCTAAAAAATGCAGCTGTACCCAATGTCCACTTAACCACGGACATGTGGACAAGTGGAGCAGGGCAGGGTCAGGACTATATGACTGTGACAGCCCACTGGGTAGATGTATGGACTCCCGCCGCAAGAACAGCAGCAGCGGCACCAGTAGCAGCATCTCGCAAACGCCAACTCTTTCCTAGGCAGGCTACGCTTTGTATCACCGGTTTCCAGAATACGCACACAGCTGAAAACCTCTTACGGCAACTGAGGAAGATCATCGCGGAATGGCTTACCCCAATTGGACTCTCCTGTGGATTTGTGGCATCGGACAACGCCAGCAATATTGTGTGTGCATTAAATATGGGCAAATTCCAGCACGTCCCATGTTTTGCACATACCTTGAATTTGGTGGTGCAGAATTATTTAAAAAACGACAGGGGCGTGCAAGAGATGCTGTCGGTGGCCAGAAGAATTGCGGGACACTTTCGGCGTACAGGCACCACGTACAGAAGACTGGAGCACCACCAAAAACTACTGAACCTGCCCTGCCATCATCTGAAGCAAGAAGTGGTAACGAGGTGGAATTCAACCCTCTATATGCTTCAGAGGTTGGAGGAGCAGCAAAAGGCCATTCAAGCCTATACAATTGAGCACGATATAGGAGGTGGAATGCACCTGTCTCAAGCGCAGTGGAGAATGATTTCAACGTTGTGCAAGGTTCTGATGCCCTTTGAACTTGCCACACGTGAAGTCAGTTCAGACACTGCCAGCCTGAGTCAGGTCATTCCCCTCATCAGGCTTTTGCAGAAGAAGCTGGAGACATTGAAGGAGGAGCTAACACGGAGCGATTCCGCTAGGCATGTGGGACTTGTGGATGGAGCCCTTAATTCGCTTAACAAGGATTCACGGGTGGTCAATCTGTTGAAATCAGAGCACTACATTTTGGCCACCGTGCTCGATCCTAGATTTAAAGCCTACCTTGGATCTCTCTTTACGGCAGACACAAGTCTGCTGGGGTTGAAAGACCTGCTGGTGAGAAAATTGTCAAGTCAAGCGGAACGCGACCTGTCAACATCTCCTCCTTCACATTCTCCCGCAACTGGGGGTGCGAGGAAAAGGCTCAGAATTCCGAGCCCACCCGCTGGCGGTGATGCAGGGCAGTCTGGAGCGACTGCTGATGCTGACATCTGGTCCGGACTGAAGGACCTGACAACGATTACGGATACGGACATGTCGTCTACTGGCACTGCATATGATTCTCTCCCCATTGAAAGAATGGTGGAGGATTATATGAGTGACCGCATCCAAGTAGGCACGTCACACAGTCCGTACTTATACTGGCAGGAAAAAGAGGCAATTTGGAGGCCCTTGCACAAACTGGCTTTATTCTACCTAAGTTGCCCTCCCACAAGTGTGTACTCCGAAAGAGTGTTTAGTGCCGCCGCTCACCTTGTCAGCAATCGGCGTACGAGGTTACATCCAGAAAATGTGGAGAAGATGATGTTCATTAAAATGAATTATAATCAATTCCTCCGCGGAGACATTGACCAGCAGCAATTGCCTCCACAAAGTACACAGGGAGCTGAGATGGTGGATTCCAGTGGGGACGAATTGATAATCTGTGAGGAGGGGGATGTACACGGTGATATATCGGAGGATGATGATGAGGTGGACATCTTGCCTCTGTAGAGCCAGTTTGTGCAAGGAGAGATTAATTGCTTCTTTTTTGGTGGGGGTCCAAACCATCCCGTCATTTCAGTCACAGTCGTGTGGCAGACCCTGTCACTGAAATGATGGGTTGGTTAAAGTGTGCATGTCCTGTTTATACAACATAAGGGTGGGTGGGAGGGCCCAAGGACAATTCCATCTTGCACCTCTTTTTTCTTTTATTTTTCTTTGCGTCATGTGCTGTTTGGGGAGGGTTTTTTGGAAGGGACATCCTGCGTGACACTGCAGTGCCACTCCTAAATGGGCCCGGTGTTTGTGTCGGCCACTAGGGTCGCTAATCTTACTCACACAGCTACCTCATTGCGCCTCTTTTTTTCTTTGCGTCATGTGCTGATTGGGGAGGGTTTTTTGGAAGGGACATCCTGCGTGACACTGCAGTGCCACTCCTAAATGGGCCCGGTGTTTGTGTCGGCCACTAGGGTCGCTAATCTTACTCACACAGCTACCTCATTGCGCCTCTTTTTTTCTTTGCGTCATGTGCTGATTGGGGAGGGGTTTTTGGAAGGGACATCCTGCGTGACACTGCAGTGCCACTCCTAAATGGGCCCGGTGTTTGTGTCGGCCACTAGGGTCGCTAATCTTACTCACACAGCTACCTCATTGCGCCTCTTTTTTTCTTTGCGTCATGTGCTGATTGGGGAGGGTTTTTTGGAAGGGACATCCTGCGTGACACTGCAGTGCCACTCCTAAATGGGCCCGGTGTTTGTGTCGGCCACTAGGGTCGCTAATCTTACTCACACAGCTACCTCATTGCGCCTCTTTTTTTCTTTGCGTCATGTGCTGATTGGGGAGGGTTTTTTGGAAGGGACATCCTGCGTGACACTGCAGTGCCACTCCTAAATGGGCCCGGTGTTTGTGTCGGCCACTAGGGTCGCTTATCTTACTCACACAGTCAGCTACCTCATTGCGCCTCTTTTTTTCTTTGCGTCATGTGCTGTTTGGGGAGGGTTTTTTGGAAGGGACATCCTGCGTGACACTGCAGTGCCACTCCTAAATGGGCCCGGTGTTTGTGTCGGCCACTAGGGTCGCTTATCTTACTCACACAGTCAGCTACCTCATTGCGCCTCTTTTTTTCTTTGCGTCATGTGCTGTTTGGGGAGGGTTTTTTGGAAGGGACATCCTGCGTGACACTGCAGTGCCACTCCTAAATGGGCCCGGTGTTTGTGTCGGCCACTAGGGTCGCTTATCTTACTCACACAGTCAGCTACCTCATTGCGCCTCTTTTTTTCTTTGCGTCATGTGCTGTTTGGGGAGGGTTTTTTGGAAGGGACATCCTGCGTGACACTGCAGTGCCACTCCTAAATGGGCCCGGTGTTTGTGTCGGCCACTAGGGTCGCTTATCTTACTCACACAGTCAGCTACCTCATTGCGCCTCTTTTTTTCTTTGCGTCCTGTGCTGTTTGGGGAGGGTTTTTTGGAAGGGACATCCTGCGTGACACTGCAGTGCCACTCCTAGATGGGCCAGGTGTTTGTGTCGGCCACTAGGGTCGCTTAGCTTAGTCATCCAGCGACCTCGGTGCAAATTTTAGGACTAAAAATAATATTGTGAGGTGTGAGGTATTCAGAATAGACTGAAAATGAGTGGAAATTATGGTTTTTGAGGTTAATAATAATATGGGATCAAAATGACCCCCAAATTCTATGATTTAAGCTGTTTTTTAGGGTTTTTTGAAAAAAACACCCGAATCCAAAACACACCCGAATCCGACAAAAAAAATTCGGTGAGGTTTTGCCAAAACGCGGTCGAACCCAAAACACGGCCGCGGAACCGAACCCAAAACCAAAACACAAAACCCGAAAAATTTCAGGCGCTCATCTCTACTGAATAGTCCATCAATCTCCCTAATTGTACCTTACCCCCATTATATAGATGTTACATTCTGGAGGGGAAGGGGGAGAAATCAGAAATACACACATTCAAATGGGCTCATCAGTGCTATTTCCCTGCATTGGTTAAAACTTATAAGGCACAATGATCCCTATGGCTACATGCATTATAAATTAGGTTTCTCGTGGCCACTTACAGTATATGGAACCTCTTGTAAAGCACAATACATGAACAAATCCTGCAAAATATCAGTGTCTTTTCTTCAACAAATAGATCTTACTAAGTTTGGGGCTTATTTACATTTGGATGCAAGTAATTTTCATGACACACCTCTCAGATGTAACAGAACACATCTGCGCCGATAGGTGTCTCTTTCACATCTCCCTGAAATGCTTTCACGAAAGTAGGCAAGTATGAGTAAGTGGAATATAGCTCAGCAAAGAGCCCCCAAAATGTGCCTAATTTGGGGCAATTGGGCGACAGGTAATCCCTTACACCTGTGCAACTGTTTTCACATGTCACCTATAGCATTCTCTTCTTGTTGCGTTCTACCTGTACTATCATTTTTGTTACAGTAGTCCAGTCTAAGGAATGGGATGATCATGAAGCATGCTGAATAGTTACAGTAGATGCCAAAATCCTGAAATATATTTTAGAACGTCTACATGTCTATCTGCACAGATAAAACACTATATTTACATCTGCTCTGATGTAGAAGGCTTTAATGGGGTCACTAACCATTATAATGTTTGATAATGTTTGATAAGGTTGCCATGGATACCTGCAGCTGTTATTTACGGCCAGCTGATTGCTTACCACAACGGCCTTGAAATATTAGACAGGTTATAGCTGCTCGTTAACTGTACAGGATTGATAAACACCCAGGATCTGGTCAGGCCATTAGAACTGACACAGTGTGACATGAACATTACACAGGTGAATCACTCGGAGAGATAATCGGCATTACATGGGGGATTGGAATGGTTATCACTATTTTAAAGGACAATTTGACTTATATATGTGAGCGTCTAATAATATGTACACATCTGTATATACAAGGTTTAGGAGTTTTTCAAAACTGCACATATCTGAGATATAGGGGGAGATGTACTAAACCTGAAAAGTGATAAATATCACTGTGATAAAGCACCAGCCAATCGGCTCCTAACTGCCATGTCACAGGCTGTGTTTGAAAAATGACAGTTAGGAGCCGATTGGCAGGTGCTTTATCACAGTGATATTTATCACTTTTCAAGCTTAGTACATCTGGCCCATAGGGTCTTGTGTATCGTGGCACTGATGTGATTATTAACAATCCATTTTGTGGCGTATATTTACATTTTTTATGAAAATATCCGTGTCCTAAGTGAAACCCGCAGGCACAGCAGTACCAATATCCGCTGTCCCTGCTAGTTACTTCCCCTGCATATAGCACTGCAGTATTTTATTTGCTGTATATGTAAATGCTGAGGACGGGTAAGACTAGTCCTTAGCACTGAAGTGGTTAGCTGGCTATACATGGGAAATTTCCAGCTTGGAAACATTAGCATCCGTGTGACTGACAGTCGCCTCTGCTCAAATGCTGTTGATTCATTTGTTTACATTTTTGTTAGACATATAACACAGTGCTGTACTTAGATATATTACACACATTGCTGTACTTAGATATATTACACACAGTGCTGTACTTAGATATATTACACATAGTGCTGTACCATACCTCCCAACTTTATGCTGACTGGAAGAGGGACACACGCGCGCTCTCGAAAAGGGAGTGTGGCCTATGAAAGGGGGTGTGGCTTCGCGGAGGACCAGCGATTGCGAGCCACGCCCCGTTGTCGTCACTGAGGGTCATGCCCAGCGCTCTGTGAGCCGCTGGCATGCCCCCTCTCCCTCTGACTCCAGTGAATAGATGCTGTGCACATGCGCACAGCGTCTATTCACCGCTGCTCTGCTAAGCAGGGCAGCGAGAGACAGAGCCTCCCAACTGCCTTCCCCCCCCCCCCCCCCCCCCCCCCCCGTGGGACACTGCTGCCCGCAGGTGGGACAGCGGGACAGTCCCCAAAAAACGGGACTGTCCCGCGAAAATCGGGACAGTTGGGAGGTATGTTGTACTTAGATATATTACACACAGTGCTGTACTTAGACATATTACACACAGTGCTGTACATTATGGTATCCTGATGATAGACAGTGTCTAGTTAGACAGTCATTAGATAGACACCATACTGTATGTTAGACAGACATTAGGTCGACAGGGTCAAAAAGTCGACACGAAAAGGGTAGACAGTACAAAAGGTAGATAGAGTCAAAAGGTCGACATGAAAATGGGCGACATAAAAAAAAGGTAGATAGGATTTTTTTATATTTTACATGTTTTTGGACTTTTTTATACCTTCTTTATCAATGTCGGCATAGAGTTGGTTTTAGTGAGCCACTGAGCCCAAAGTGTGGCGAGGGAATGCCTTTCTACAGTTGAGGGTCCCAGATGACAAAACTATCCACACAAACCCCAAAAATGCAAAAAAAATGGTGTCTACCTTTCTCATACGTCCTAGAGGATGCTGGGGATGCTTCAAGAACCATGGGGTATAGACGGGATCCGCAGGAGACATGGGCACACTATAAGACTTTGAATGGGTGTGAACTGGCTCCTCCCTCTATGCCCCTCCTCCAGACTCCAGTTAGATTCTGTGCCCAGCGAGACTGGATGCACACTGAGGAGCTCTCCTGAGTTTCTCAGAGAAAGACTTTATTTAGGTTTTTTATTTTCAGGGAGACCTGCTGGCTACAGGCTCCTTGCTTCGTGGGAGTGAGGGGAGAGAAGCAGACCTACTTCTTAAGAGTTCAAGGGCTCTGCTTCTTAGGCTACTGGACACCATTAGCTCCAGAGGGTTCGATCACTACGGTACGCCTAGCTGCTTGTTCCAGGAGCCGCGCCGTCACCCCCCTCGCAAAGCCAGAAGATAGAAGCCGGGTGAGTATAAGAAGATCAGAAGACTTCAGTGACGGCAGAAGACGGCTTGAGGTACTGCGCAGCGGCCACGCTGCGCACCATGCTCCCGCACTGATCACGGCACTGCAGGGCGCAGGGGGGGCGCCCTGGGCAGCATGGGGGGCCGCAAATACCACTGGCATGCAATTTAACAGTGCCCAGGCACTTGTTAAGGGACCCCCGCCAGTATAAAGAATTTTGAGCAGGACTGAAGCGCGCCATGTTGGGGGCGGGGCTTAGCCACGTAGCTCTCACCAGCGCCATTTCTCTCTTCACAGAAGGCTGCAGAGACGCTGGCCCTGATCCTCCACACTGCTGTGCAAGTAACAGGGTGCAAAATGGGGGGGGCACTTGTAATTGGTGATTTATATGGTTGATAAAAGCGCTAGCAGGTCTGGGCAGTAATGTTGTTCAGAGCCGGGATAGGCGCTGGGTGTGGGCTGGCTGAACTCTCTCTGTGTCTTTCTAACAGGCTCTGCTGTGGGTCTGTCCCCTATAGCCCAGTGTGTTTGTGGCTGTCGGTACGTGTGTGTGTGTCGACATGTCTGAGGCTGAATGCTCTTCCCAGGAGGAGGCTGGTGTGGGGACTGACAGTTCTGTGAGAGTGACAGTGTCGGCACCGCCAATGGATGATTGGGTCAATATGCTGAGTGTTTTAAATACAAATGTGACTAAGTTGGCTAAGAGGTTTGATAAATCGGAGTCTAAGAACCAGACATGGAGAAAATCCATGGAGGATGCTTTGTCACAGGTACGGACCCCTTCGGGGTCACAGAAGCGTACATTTGCCCAAATAGTAGATACAGATACCGACACAGACTCTGATTCCAGTGTCGACTATAGTGATGCCAGATTACATCCAAAACTGGCTAAGAGTATTCAGTACATGATTGTGGCGATAAAAGACGTATTACATATTACTGAGGACCCTGCTGTTCCTGATACTAGGGTCTGTATGTTTAAAGGAAAGAAACCTGAAGTAACGTTTCCTCCCTCTCATGAACTGAACGCACTTTTTGAAAAAGCTTGGGAAAATCCTGACAAAAAGATACATGTTCCCAAAAGAATTCCAATGGCATATCCGTTCCCCTCTGTGGACAGGGAGAGCTGGGAGTCAATCCCCAAGGTGGCGCTTCCGTCCCCTGACATGGCTGCCCTAAAGGATCCTGCGGATCGTAAGCAGGAAAATACACTAAAATCCATTTATGTCACTACAGGGTTGCTACTCAGGCCTGCCGTTGCTGCGGCATGGGTGAGTAGCGCTATTGAAAAGTGGGCAGATAACTTGTCCTCTGAGGTAGATACCCTAGACAGGGATAGTGTGCTTTTGACCTTGGGTCACATCAAGGACGCTGCAGCATATTTAAAAGAAGCTGTAAGGGATATTGGCCTTTTGGGATTCTCAGCTAGGAGAGCATTGTGGATTCATCAATGGAATGCTGATGCTGACTCTAAGAAAGTGAGGAGGTTCTACCGTTTAACGGTAAGGTCTTGTTTGGTGACGGCCTCACTGACCTGGTGTCTACGGCTACCGCGGGTAAGTCTTCCTTTTTACCTTATGTCTCTGCACAGCAGAAGAAATCGCCTCACTATCAGATGCAGTCCTTTCGGCCCAATAAATTCAAAAAACGACGTGGGTCCTCCTTCCTTGCTGCGAGGGGGAGAGGATGGGGAAAAAGGTCACAGACTGTGGCAAGTTCCCAAGAGCAGAAGTCCTCTCCGGCTTCTACCAAATCCACCGCATGACGCTGGGGCTCCTCTGCGGGAGTCCGCTCCAGTGGGGGCACGTCTCAAACTCTTCAGTCAGGTCTGGGTGCACTCGGACCTGGATCCTTGGATAGTAGACATAGTAACCCAAAGGTACAAGTTAGAGTTTTAAGATGTGCCCCCTCACCGATTTTTCAAATCGGTCTTGCCAGCTTCTCTTCCAGAAAGGAAGATAGTAAGCGATGCGATACTAAAGTTGTGTCAAAATCAAGTGATTGTCACGGTACCCCCGTCTCAACAGGGGGAAGGTTTTTATTCGAGCCTGTTCGTGGTCCCGAAGCCGGATGGCTCAGTAAGATCGATTCTAAACCTAAAATCCCTCAATTTCTTTCTGAAGAAATTCAAGTTCAAGATGGAGTCTCTACGAGCAGTGATCCCCAGTCTGGAGGAGGGGGAATTTATGGTGTCGGTCGACATAAAAGATGCCTACTTACATGTCCCCATATATCCTCCACATCAGGCTTACCTGAAATTTGCTGTGCAGGATTGTCATTACCAATTTCAGACATTGCCGTTTGGTCTGTCCACGGCTCCGAGGATTTTCACCAAAGTAGTGGTGGAAATGATGGTTCTCCTGCGCAAGCAGGGAATCACAATTATCCCATACTTGGACGATCTCCTCCTAAAGGCGAGGTCCAAGGAGCAATTGTTGAAGAATGTTGCTCTTTCACTGACGATTCTGCAACAACACGGTTGGCTCCTAAATTTGCCAAAATCACAGTTGGATCCAACGACATGGCTGTCGTTCCTGGGTATGATTCTGGATACAGAATTGCTGAGAGTTTTTCTTCCAGTGGAAAAAGCTCTGGAAATACAGAACATGGTAAAACAGATTCTAAAACCGGCAAAGGTGTCAGTTCTTCACTGCACTCGGTTGCTGGGGAAGATGGTGGCGGCCTACGAGGCCATTCCATATGGCAGGTTCCATACCAGGGTGTTTCAGTGTAACCTGCTGGACCAGTGGTCTGGGTCTCACCTGGACATGCACCGGAGAATAATTCTATCTCCCAGGACCAGAATTTCCCTTCTGTGGTGGCTGCACAGTTCTCACCTTCTGGAGGGACGCAGGTTCGGGATTCAGGATTGGATCCTGGTGACCACTGATGCAAGCCTCCGAGGCAGGGGAGCAGTCACACAGGGAAGAAACTTTCAGGGAAAGTGGTCAAGCCAGGAAGCTTGTCTACACATAAACATTCTGGAATTAAGAGCCATCCACAACGGCATACTGCAAGCAGAACATCTTCTTCGAGGTCTGCCGGTCTTGATTCAGTCAGACAACGTGACAGCAGTGGCGTACATAAACCGCCAAGGTGGAACAAAGAGCAGAGCGGTGATGGCCGAGGCCACAAAGATTCTTAGCTGGGCGGAAAGACATGCCAGCGCACTGGCAGCGGTCTTCATTCCAGGAGTGGACAACTGGGAAGCAGACTTCCTCAGCAGACACGATCTACATCCTGGAGAGTGGGGTCTTCATCAAGAGGTCTTTGCAGAAGTGACAAGTCGTTGGGGAGTTCCTCAAGTGGACATGATGGCGTCCCGCCTCAACAAGAAACTTCAGAGATATTGTTCCAGGTCAGGGGACCCTCAGGCGATAGCAGTGGACGCCCTAGTGACACCGTGGGTGTTTCAGTCGGTCTATGTGTTCCCTCCACTTCCACTCGTTCCAAAGGTGATAAAAATTATAAGAAGAACAAGGGTTCAGGCGATCCTGATTGTTCCAGATTGGCCAAAAAGGGCATGGTATCCAGATCTTCAGGAGTTGCTCATAGAAGATCCCTGGCCTCTTCCTCTTCGGGAGGACCTGTTACAACAGGGGCCGTGCGTGTATCAGGACTTACCACGGCTGCACTTGATGGCGTGGAGGTTGAATGTCAGATCCTAGCACGAAAGGGTATTCACAGTGAAGTCATTCCTACACTTCTTCAGCCTAGAAAAGAAGTAACGGCAAAGCATTACCACCGTATTTGGAGAAAATATGTCTCTTGGTGTGAATCCAAGAAGGCTCCTATGGAGGAATTTCACCTGGGGCGTTTGCTCCATTTCCTACAAGCAGGTGTGGATGTGGGCCTAAAGTTAGGCTCTATTAAAGTACAGATTTCGGCCTTGTCGATCTTTTTCAAAGGGAATTGGCCTCTCTTCCAGAAGTTCAGACCTTCGTAAAAGGTGTGCTGCACATTCAACCTCCCTTTGTGCCCCCAGTGGCACCATGGGACCTTAATGTGGTGTTGCAATTCTTGCAATCACATTGGTTTGAACCTTTGTGCAAGGTTGAGTTAAAATTCCTTACTTGGAAAGTGGTAATGTTGTTGGCCTTGGCGTCTGCAAGGCAAGTGTCTGAGTTGACGGCTTTGTCTCACAAAAGCCCCTACTTGATTTTGCATGCTGATAGAGCGGAGTTGAGAACTCGTCAGCAATTTCTGCCAAAAGTGGTTTCATCATTTCATGTTAACCAGCCAATTGTGGTGGCTACTGATGCCCTGGCGGAGTCAAAGTCTCTCGATGTGGTCAGAGCTTTGAAGATCTATGTCGCCAGAATGGCGCAGATTAGGAAAACAGAGGCTCTGTTTGTCCTGTGGGCTCCCAACAGGATTGGGGCTCCTGCTTCTAAGCAGATTATTGCGCGCTGGATTTGTTATACGATTCTCAGGCTCATTCTACGGCAGGATTGCCGTTACCGAAATCGGTGAAAGCCCATTCTACCAGAAAGGTGGGATCATCCTGGGCGGCTGGCCGGGAAGTCTTCAACTTTCCCGAGCTGCTACTTGGTCGGGTTCAAACACCTTTGCGAAGTTTTACAAGTTTGATACCCTGGCGGAGGAAGACCTCTTGTTTGGTCAATCGGTGCTGCAGAGTCATCCCCACTCTCCCGCCCGTTCTAGAGCTTTGATATAAACCCCATGGTTCTTGAAGCATCCCCAGCAACCTCTAGGACGTATGAGAAAATAGGATTTTAATACCTACCGGTAAATCCTTTTCTCTTAGTCCGTAGAGGATGCTGGGCACCCGTCCCAGTGCGAGCTGTATCTGCAGTTTGGTTATAGTTACGCTCATGTTGCGTTGAGTTCAGTCAATCTGTGACTGTTGTTGGTCATGCCGTTGCATGCGTTGTTGTTGAATGACATGTTGTATGGCGTGTTAGTGGTGTGAGCTGGTATGTATCTCACCTTAGTTTAAAATAATTAATTAAATCCTTTTCCTCGAAATGTCCGTCTCCCTGGGCACAGTTCCTTTAACTGGAGTCTGGAGGAGGGGCATAGAGGGAGGAGCCAGTTCACACCCATTCAAAGTCTTATAGTGTGCCCATGTCTCCTGCGGGTCCCGTCTATACCCCATGGTTCTTGAAGCATCCCCAGCATCCTCTACGGACTAAGAGAAAATGATTTACCGGTAGGTATTAAAATCCTATTTTTGTACTGTCTACTTTTTTCATGTCTACCTTTTGACGCTGTCGACCTTGTGGTGTCTATCTATTGACTGTCTAACTAGATACTGTCTATCTATTATACCACACCCGTACATTATATATTGACAGGATGACAACACGAACACATTAGAAACAATGACATGAAACAGAAGTTAAATATGGCCCTGGCTGTATGAGATTACAACCTTAGAGGTGTGGGCAACAAGTAATACAGAAGGTAGCAGAATCACAATTGGTGGGAAAAGTGTAGATGGCTGTAATTAGTTAGCTGCATTATCAGCATTCCAATAAACAGGGGTGTTGAGAAGAAGGACTAGTATAGGTTATCAAGGCCCGGACATCTGAATGGGCCAGGCAGGCAGAACCATTTCCCTTGGTGAGGGCACAATCAAGTCTCCTGATGTGTGTACCAATGCGCATTGCTCAGTACAGTCATGTATACAATGACGGGTTAATTATACATCATGCAATACCATCAGGGTATCTGATTGGATCCAAATTTATTCTGCAGCAGGACAACGACCGCAAACATACAGCCAATGTCATTCTTCGTACGCTATTTGTGCACAGAGTCCCGTACCGTGTACGCACTCAGCGTACAAACGCCGCACTGTGGGTACAAAGCGCACACAGCGTGCGCACACACAATTAATACACCTTAAAACCTTATACAGTTTATACAATGCAATTATATGATTACACTTTAAACCTTATGCAGCAAAGCTCTGCAATGATGTTACACCTTAAACCTTATGCAGCAAAGCACTGCAATGATGTTACACCTTATCAATACACTTTTAAAACCTTATACAGTTTGGTAATGTTATACGCTTTAAACCCTAGCAGGAAAGTGAAGACACAACACTGATTTGTAGTTGAAACCACAGGGTTCTAAGGCCACTGTGGATTGTTCCAAAAGGTAAACAGTACAAATCATACACTACAGGCTAACAAGATAAATCTAAACAGAATAATGGCTACAGAGAATGTACATACGTGAGAATGTTCGCAAGCGCAACCCGAGCCGGTCCTCAGCTGGTCATACAGATAGCGTTCAGAGTCTTGTGTGTCCAAACCTGCTGCAAGCTCTCTTTATTCACTTCATCCAAAACAATACAATGGTCACTGTAATCCCTTTGTCTATTGGACACAGAGATGTACCTTTTCATTACGGGAGAGGTCATAGGTTGATTTGAAAAGGTGGGCTATGTCTTTCTCAACTGCTGTTGTGGGTGGTCTCCTCTGGATTCCCCCCGCATACATAATATACAGTAAATAAAGTTTAAACCTATATTCTGCTTCTGCATCTAACTATCCTCAGGAACATGCGATTTTCCTCAAACCAACACCAGAATGTTTCCCTTAAAATACCCTACAGCTGGATACCAAACACCACCTTGTAACCTTGTTCTGTCCCCTCCTATCCTGTAAAGGTGAATCCCTTTGTTCTGTTATTTAAAACAGCTATTTCTTTCTGATGTGGTGCAGGGGGCTATGTGTACAATGTGCACTATTTGGGTTAAATATGTAATGTTCTAATAACCCTCTACGTGCTCACAAACTCCGCCGTAAATACCCATATCACGCGCATGATCGCCGGAGCGATCCTACGCAAATTCTGGATATGTGCACGAAAGGAGGACTGAGTGCACGAGCAGCGGGCATGTGCATGGGGTTAGTACAAGGCATATGTATTACAATATTTTTTGACTTTGACAGTCCACCCTTTGGCAGTCAACAACAACTGCCACTATCTAAACATTAAACAGAAAAATATATAATACAATATCTACAGATTGGATGGTAGGAGGAGAGGTGTAGGTGGGAAATGTCTGACCTAGTGAAAAAGTAAAAGCATGTATGTATGAAATCCATGTCTGAGGGGCATGTATCATCGTGCCGTATATGTTCTAAATAAGCTTCGAGGTATTGCGAAGTATACATTAAATCCTTCTTATCCCGTATTAAGGGTCTGTAAGTGGGCCAACAAACACTACCGAGCTCTTTTCGGCTTTTTGTTTCAATAAATGGGGTGCACATTTAGTTGATGATACATGAAGGGGGGACACATGTGAATGCTAATATATATATGGATATTACCTATCGACTATGTGTGACACTACCTGAAGGTTGTAGAGATGAAGATAAGACACGTATCACAAATACATTCACATAACATTTGTGCAATCGTTCTTGGGTGTTGATTGAAGTCTTGTCCGTGTGGGTGTATCTTTGCTGTGAGTGTCAATCAAAATCTTTACAGTGTCCATTAAAGTCTTTAGAGTGTCCATTAAAGTCTTTAGAGTGTCCATTAAAGTCTTTTCCAGATGGATGTATTTTCGCTGAGGGAAAACAAAGGAGAAACGGGTGAAAGAAACGGACCGTGGAATCACGTCTTATCACAACATTGTCTCTATCGGTGGGTCATAAATTAAATCAGTTGTTGTAACAATGCCCCCGCTCCTCAAACTCATCACTTTGGTACTGCGCTTGCGCCGCGTTAAAACTCGAACACACCTAAATATCAAGCCAATCATTATGACAACTCCCAGGATACAAAGGAGAAACTTTCCTACACTCACGATAACATTTTGAGCCCATTCTCCTAAACCTAAGAACCAATTGCGTGGGTTCAACCATGAGACCCAGCCGGTCAGTTCATTACTCACAGCAGTAAGGGTAAGGTTGTGTCTCCTTCGGAACTCCCACTTCAACTGCAAGATATCGTCCATCTTTTGATCTATGACCTCGGTTGGGTTGTCAGTGCTGTTTGTAATATACGTGCAGCACTTCACACCATACTGAGTTGCCAAAGTGACGCAGTACCCGCCGGTCACCGCTGTGATATAATTGAGGACCATCCTGTGCTGGATCAGTTCCGTTTTCTAAGCTTGCAACTCCCTCCCTGTATACCTGAAGGTGTCATCATACATCTCGGTGATATTATCTATCAGGTTCGCTAGCGCATGAATATACCTATAATTTATAATTCCTCTGGCGGTACGGGTGATATCTAACGTTAGTAGGAATTGAATCCCGGTGGATTCGTGGATCAAATCAGAGGCTGCATGCTCTGTCCTATCTATAAGGTGTCTCTTAATGATGTGTTCATAGTGAGTGTGAGTGTAAGGAGCTTGAGCACTACGGTGAACGTCTTTCATCTTATTATGGGTTATGGTCATTACTTCTGGCAACACTCTTCCAATGTAACACAATCCCTCTGAGTTTGGGGCAAGCCACTTATACGCCTTCCTCCCGCATATGAAATAGGCATCATCGGGGAGAACATATGGGACAGAATATGACATTACCATATTGCAAACTTTCCAAGTGAAAAATCCTATCCCTAACTCTCTCATCTGTTCAGTACACGTATCAGGCTGTATGACATGCGCACAGTACCCTGGTGATATTTCTCCAACCCGCATGGTCCTACTTCCTAGAGTATACCTATACCGAAAATACCTTCCACTGTTGGCTATTTGGCGTATAAGTTCAGGGTCTACAGGCATTCTGTCAGCTCTGTGTGAAAATGCCATGGTTTGGTTATTCCATGTCACTTCCCAATTTCCCGGCTTTCGGGAATTGGAAATGTTGAAACATACTAGGGACCTATCCACATGATATTGGTGGAGCTTCAGACTAGGGGGCTTAGAAATATTAAATTTCTTGTCCACCGGTCTCCCACCCCTTAATTCAAGTACCTCATCTATTGTTAATGGATACGGTACTAGTCCTGACTTGCTCTGACCTTGAGGTACTTGTGAGCACACCCAGCATTCTGTTTGGTTTAAAACCTTACCCACTAATGAGTGATAATCACTCAATGGATGACGGTCCATGTTGATATTAAGGCTGGACTGACATCTCTGGATGCACCCGTCCTCAACTATGTTTTCACAGTTTCTACAAATACAATTTTCCTCAGCCAATAACCCTTCACAGTGCCTCCTAGTTTCTTGACTACCAGATCGTTTTCTGATACTCGCCTTTGCTCGATGGATGTGTTGCTCTTGGAATTCTACAAATCCGTCCTTGCCATCAGAACCCATTCCAGATCCTTTCTCGACCTCTCTGGTACTCTCACCGAAACAGACTGCTCTGGTCAACAACAGGGTCAACAGGAAAACCCGGAATGCAGTCTCTTGGGGTAAGTCCATCTTGTTAAGGGGAGAGAAAGGGAACAAGAAGGGGGAGGAAAGGAGGGTAATGGTAGATGGAGAAAATAATAAAAAGGAAAAAGAAAACTGGTACGACAACCGCCTCTAGTCTTGTTGTTCTCCGTGCTCAGGTGCCGTCTCAACAGTGCTGCCTCTCAGTCCTCCCGGAACAGACACTCCAGTGATACGCTATTCTTTCCAAGTCCGCGACCTTTCTGTAGGGAACATAAATCCTGTATTACAATGTGTTTAACTGTTGTGTGAAATAAACCATCCGTAGAAAATGAAAAAAAGAGAGAGAGAATAATAAAAAGAAAATTTGTCAGATTTGCGTTCACCATCAGGCTGTCACACCATCATGTCTATCGGTATCTCTGCACAGTCTCCCTTCACCAGTATTTCCACTCTCCACCCTCTGTGCATGGCCAGGCACAATGATGCTGGTGAGATATACTGGGGTTGGGCAGACCTCTGAAAAGACCGAGTAGATATGTGACGTTTGAGCTGTAAATCTGTCGGTGAACGTCAGAGATGAAGAGGAAACTTTTAAAGATAAATCACAGAGTTTACCTGGCCGCCCCTGTATCTACAAGAAATGATCTACCAACTACATCAACTGTGACCTCAGGTTCACTACCAAGGCTAGCAATCAACTTCACTGGCTGCAGACTACAGGTGTGGCCCAAAACTTTTCCTATGTGATCCCTGATCCCAATTACGTGTATCATAACTTTGCTTGTGTTCTTGTCTAGGGGGTCTGAATTTATGTGTGCTGTTACAATTGCTGGCATAATGCCCTTCCCTTTTACACAGATAACAAACTCTTGGCTTCCTCCACGTGCCAGGGGCCTGGGGTTTTGGTCGAGTTGATGCTTCTTCCAGTGCTTGGATGCTCATCACCATTAACCGCTCTCCCTGTGCTTCCCTGGTTCTTTGGATATTACGGTCATGCTCGATAGCGGACTCTCTTAATGCAGCCACCGAAATACCTCTCCAGTTAGGTAGAGAGGTTTGTACCCTGGTTCTTAGTGTGTCTTTTAACCCGTCCATTAATACGGACACAGCTACCTCTCTATGATGTACATTTTCCTTAATGTCCTCAATCCCAGTGTATCTAGCCATTTCCTGCAGTGCTCGATGGAAATATTCAGAAGCCGTTTCACCTTCTTTTTGTCTAATGGAGATTTTATTCCACTTGACAACAGTTGGGAAATATACTCCTAATTGCAGATTGATCTGTCGTACATTCTCCTGAGTGTATTCATCAGTGAGTGGTACTTCTACATCTAATTTACAATCAGTAATGAATTTCGCAGGGTCAATATTGGAGGGTAAACATTCCCGTAGCACTGTTCGCCAATCTTTGTTTGTGGGTTCGGTGGCGTTACCTAGTTCTCTAATAAACCTCTGACATGCGGCTAGATCCTTTCTGGGATCGGGAAATTCAGACATAATTGTCCTCAATTCTGTCCGGGACCAAGGACAATGCATAGCAATGTTCCTGACGGGAGTGATTCCCTGAGCGTCAGTCTTCCCATTGGGGACTGCGATCACCCTGACAGGATTTAGTTCAATTACACCATTTTGTGTTGACTCTACAATGTGAGGTGCTATTATCTCTGCATAATGTACAGTACCGTACTTACCTGTGGACACGACCTCACTTATCCCTCCGCTAGGGGGCTTTACTACTGCTCTTACCGGTTGGGCCGTGCCCACCTGGGTGTCCTGTATGGTGGCTGCTAGAGAAAGTGCCGATATCGTGCTGGGTTCATCTTCTTGCTTGTAGTCCTGAGGGAAGTTTAAAATGGGATGCAACTTGCACGGGTTAGAATTAATACATTTATCAGTTTTACTCTTATCGTCATTAATACATTTATCAACTTTACTCTTATCATATATCGGTATGCCATTGTCTGTAGCCACTTTCTTCCCTGTAATATACGGTGGTGGTGGTGCGGTTGCCATCAGTTTCCTGGTAGGGTTGGAACCGGCTGTGTAAGCTAGTTCCCTCTGCATATCGCCCTCTTGTTGCCATAAATGTAAACAGTTTGTGTGTCTGATCCTTTGTTTTCGGGACTTTAACAGACATATCCTAATCCTTAAATTCTGCAACACCTCTGAATCAAAACTACCTATCCCAGGAAATGGTGCTTTATCCCCCACAGTCATTCGTGTCCATTCATCACAAAAGGTCTCAGTGTGGGGACCATACTTCCCCCACATTACTAACCGAGCTGACCCCCTGGGTCTGAAATCTGCAGTCTGAACCCTGACTGAGGAACGTCCCTGTGTTGTGCACTTGGCTTCCATTGTGGACCTTTTTAACACGGGAAAACTTCCTAAAATGCACCAAACACAGTAGTCTACCGGTGGAAGTCCTCAAAGTTCTTCCACTAACTTCTTCTGCTCCGAGTATCACGAATCCGCCTTATTTAGCAGACACGTGTAGCCGTTGCAGGCCCTACTTCAGCCTATATCCCCTGGGCCTTTTAGGAGTAACTTACCGTACCCAGTGAATATCTGCCTCTGGAGATTTTCCTGAGAGACCAGCGAAAACTCCCTAAACCTTTACTTTACACAAATCACGCTTGCATGTGCTTCCTATAACGCATATGATGACGAGATTTACGCACAAATATGCAAAACTTCGTATCACGTTGCGTCACGTATTGCCCATACAACCGTGCGGTCCAATCGTACCGCTTATAGACACTTGCTATCTATAAGTGGTAGGATCACTGGAGTCTCCACACTGTGCTCCAAAACAGCTGGAGTGTAATACCACGAAAACTTTATCACACTCCGTTGCACGTATTCACCTAGACCATGCTCACCACGTTTTCACCTAGACCGTGCTTCACCAAGTTTCACCAAGTTTCACCAAGCTTCACCAAGATCACCAAGTTCACCAAGCGGGATTCAATACATTCACACCTTATTCAGCCCACACTAACATTCTATAGTTTTCTGATCAGAAAAATATCTTTTCCTGTTAACTGATAGCTTTCCCAAGAGGTACTACAGTAAAAAAGGTTTTTAAACTAAATATTGGAAACTGATCAATTTGTGCTATTATCGCGTGGTTACCGTCTTGCGCCTAAACTAAAACAATGCTATTGTGTGATTTGTATTTAGCGGTCGTACTTTTACGCATGTTGCGTGAACACGCCACGTGCGTACGTCCTTACGTTGCGTACACAGTCCCGTACACTGTCCGAGACACGTGTACAAAGGCCATACGTCCGCAATACTAAAAATCCCACACTTCTATAAATGTAAACGATATTTAACTATAATCACTTACTTAACACACACACAGGGGTAAATTTACTAAGGTCCCGATTTTGACCGAGATGCCGTTTTTTCATCAAAGTGTCATCTCGGTAATTTACTAAGCAATAATCACGGCAGTGATGAGGGCATTCGTAATTTTTTGCAAGTCCAAGAAAAAAATTACGAATGAATACACCATCGGTCAAAACGCGGCTGTTTAAGTATGAATCTCGGTCATTTACTAAGAAGTGCAAAGCAAAAAAAAAACAAACACTGCCGTGAAAAATTACAACTCGTAAAAAAGTGCTAAAAAAAAACAGACCTGCTTTTTTTTTCCGTGATTGGATAGGCATGCAGGGATCCATGAGATCCGTGCATGTATATCAGTGGGAAGGGGTGGGAAAGTTGTTATTTTATTAAAAAAAATTGCGTGGGGTCCCCCCTCCTAAGCATAACCAGCCTCGGGCTCTTTGAGCCGATCCTGGTTGCAGAAATATGGGGAAAAAATTGACAGGGGTTCCCCCATATTTAAGCAACCAGCATCGGGCTCTGCGCCTGGTCCTGGTTCCAAAAATACGGGAGTGTTACAATGTAGCGCCTATGCGCTCCATTGTAACCAATGGTGGGAACTTTATGCCCTGCGGTTGACCTAAAGTGACGTCACCGCTGAGCAGAAAGTTCCCACCATTGGTTACAATGGAGCGCATAGGCGCTACATTGTAACACTGCCGTGTGCCGCCTGTCACTCAGTACAGGAGCACACAGCCGATCAGGAGAGTGCTACAACGTAGCACTCCCTGATTGGCTGAAGAAACCCACTTAGACATCAGTCAGAGTGGGTTTCTGGCATTCGGGGAAAGGAGTCCCATGTGAAAACATGGGGCCCCTTTCAGTTCGTGGCTCGGCTTTCCGTTTTCTTATTTTATGCAAGTATGTGGATTACAAATGGATGCCCCGAGGACCCTGGGACCCGCGATCTGGTGAGTAGAATTTATTCAACAGGTACCCCTTGGATTCTACTGGAGAAGAGGACCGACCTGCGTGTGAACATAAGGTAAGTATGTATGTATGTTTGTGTGCATGTATGTAATAAATCTTTACTTTCACGGTGTGTGTGTCTTGTCTTTTTTTGGGTATTTTTTTAGTAGTAGTACTACAGGTACCAGCGGGCCCGTTTTTCCGTCGCATGCTGGTACTTGTGGTTCTCCAAGTACCAGCATGCGGGGGAGGCTTGCTGGGCCTTGTAGTACTGCTACTAAAAACAATACCTTTTCATTATCACAAAAGGCTATCAGCCTCCCCATCCGCAGCCCATTGGATGGGGGGGGGACAGCCTCGGGCTTCACCCCTGGCCCTTGGGTGGCTGGGGGGGGGAACCCCTTGATTGAAGGGGTCCCCACTCCCCCAGGGTACCCCGGCCAGGGGTGACTAGTTGGATTTTTGATGCCACGGCCGCAGGGCACTATATCAAAGTGACCCCCGGCTGTTGCATTATCTGTCCAGCTAGTGGAGCCCGGTGCTGGTTTTAAAAATACGGGGGACCCCTACTCTTTTTGTCCCCCGTATTTTTGGAACCAGGACCAGGCGCAGAGCCCGATGCTGGTTGCTTAAATATGGGGGAACCCCTGTCAATTTTTTCCCCATATTTCTGCAACCAGGATCGGCTCAAAGAGCCCGAGGCTGGTTATGCTTAGGAGAGGGGACCCCACGCAATTTTTTTGGGGGATTTTACAGTGTTTAATTTAAAAAAAAAAAAAAAAAATGAACCCCAGCACGGATCACACAGATCCGGCCGAGATTCATTGTAAAAAAGTCGGCAGTGTTTTGCTAATCACTGCCGTAAAAAACTGGAAAAAAAAACGAATGACATCGACATCGGAAAACCCGAAAAGGCAAAACACGGCAGCTTAGTAAATCCATCGTAACAAATTCAAAAAGTTGCAGTTTTACACTTTCGATGTCATTCGTGATTATTCTCCCACCAAATCGGGAGAATTACGAATCTTAGTAAATTTACCCCACAGTTTCTACTGTATAAACCTTTACAACTAGGCCAGGCTGCATGTGCGTCTTACACTTATTTATTAAATATTAACTCTATATTTAAACTAAATAGCAACAATTTTTTTTCAGTACAGGTCAAAATGAATCTAATAATCCTCAATAATTCAAATGGTATGATTCAGATTGGATAGCTATCTTGCAGAACATACATTGATATAAACACACACATAATTATAATATTATATATATGTACCATTCACTGGTCTCCTGAGACTCATTTACCCATTAAGTGCTTCTAATTTGCATATGAATGCTATGTGCTATTGGCTGCCTGTAAAGGTGGTTTTTTTCCACTGCTAGGAAAAAGCAGTTACACAGTTAATTTGCATTTCAATGGCTATCTTATAGCCAGCAGAGTTAACTGAATCTTAGAGGTAAAAGAAAAAAAAAACCCTTTGTTTATATCTGTGTGTCGTTCTTACATCAAGTATTCATCTTATTATTAACTTTCATTAAGCCCCATCTGAAACTATTTGTAATTGACTATGGCATGGGTTAAATAAATGCATTGGTAACTCATAAATGGTGATTTCTTTTTTTGACCAAGGACGGCTGATTATTCCGGGCAGTGAAAATCAGCCATTTAGAAAAATGACCTTCCCAACATGTCCGCTGCTCCTCCCCCTTCCACCTCTATGAGGGTTACACAAAATGGTGGACAGGCCATGTGGTTAGTCCAAAATGGAGGACAAACCATACGGCTTCCTTTGTCACAAAGAAATCACACACCATGCAAGCCCCTGAAGTTATTTTAGGCCTGAGTTAAAAAAAAACACTATAAGAAGGCTTTTGCAGCAACTTTTAAATGTACTTTTACCCTACTTAACAGATAAGCAATCAAATCTGAATCAAACACAATATGACTCATTTGAATCTTGTTTTGCAACAATATGATCAGATATGCAGAGTACAGGTGTATGCTTGTATTGTGTGCACATTTGGCGCCAAACAGAAATTCACAGACTTTAAAAATAGCTTTGCGTTCTTACCTTCTGGATTCCACCAGCATCCCAACAAACCTTGCAGAGCAGACTCTTATCTTATCAGCACTAGTGTATCCCCCAACCAGGAGAAGGTTTGTGTGGGATACGATACCTTCCCGCCCTTTGCTGATAGATAAAGTCTGCTGTACGCTGCTAGGCTGTGGGTATGAGGAAAAACTGGATGAGCCCTCAATTGATAATGTCGATATTATCTTAAACCATAAAGCTATACCTTTAAACACACCTTTACCATGGAGCTGCTGCGGTCGCTAGCTCACGCTACGTACTTCGTACGCTATTTGCGCACAGAGTCCTGTACCGTGTACGCACTCAGCGTACAAACGCCGCACTGTGGGTACAAAGCACACACAGCGTGCGCACACACAATTAATACACCTTAAAACCTTATACAGTTATACAATGCAATGATATGATTATACTTTAAACCTTATGCAGCAAAGCTCTGCAATGATGTTACACCTTAAACCTTATGCAGCAAAGCACTGCAATGATGTTACACCTTATCAATACACTTTTAAAACCTTATACAGTTTGGTAATGTTATACGCTTTAAACCCTAGCAGGAAAGTGAAGACACAACACTTGATTTGTAGTTGAAACCACAGGGTTCTAAGGCCACTGTGGATTGTTCCAAAAGGTAAACAGTACAAATCATACACTACAGGCTAACAAGATAAATCTAAACAGAATAATGGCTACAGAGAATGTACATACGTGAGAATGTTCGCAAGCGCAACCCGAGCCGGTCCTCCGCTGGTCATACAGATAGCGTTCAGAGTCTTGTGTGTCCAAACCTGCTGCAAGCTCTCTTTATTCACTTCATCCAAAACAATACAATGGTCACTGTAATCCCTTTGTCTACTGGACACAGAGATGTACCTTTTCATTACGGGAGGTCATAGGTTGATTTGAAAAGGTGGGCTATGTTTTTCTCAACTGCTGTTGTGGGTGGTCTCCTCTGGATTCCCCCCGCATACATAATATACAGTAAATAAAGTTTAAACCTATATTCTGCTTCTGCATCTAACTATCCTAAGGAACATGCGATTTTCCTCAAACCAACACCAGAATGTTTCCCTTAAAATACCTTACAGCTGGATACCAAACACCACCTTGTAACCTTGTTCTGTCCCCTCCTATCCTGTAAAGGTGAATCCCTTTGTTCTGTTATCATTTTAAACAGCTATTTCTTTCTGATGTGGTGCAGGGGGCTATGTGTACAATGTGCACTATTTGGGTTAAATATGTAATGTTCTAATAACCCTCTACGCGCTCACAAACTCCGCCGTAAATACCCATATCATGCGCATGATCGCCGGAGCGATCCTATGCAAATTGCGGATATGTGCACGAACGGAGGACTGAGTGCACGAGCAGCGGGCATGTGCACGGGGTTAGTACAAGGCATATGTATTACAATATTTTTCGACTTTGACAAGATAGGAGAATTTGAGCAATCCTACATCCACAGAAGATCTGTGGTTAGTTCTCCAAGATGTTTGGAACAACCCCCCTGCCGAGTTCCTTCAAAAACTGTGTGCAAGTGTACCTAGAAAAATTGATGCTGCTTTGAAGGCAAATGCATTATATAACTTCAATATGCCATCCCCCCCATATGCCATCTCCCATCTTCTATAATAGAATATAGATGAGAAAGCATATGCGGGGACGGGATATTGAGGAGAAGGCATATGGGGGGACGGCATATTCAGGAGAAGGCATATGGTGGGACTGCATGTTGAGGATAAGGCATATGGTGGGACTGCATGTTGAGGAGAAGGCATATGGGGGGACGGCATATTAAGGATAATGCATATGGGGGGACAGCATATTGAGGAGAAGGCATATGCAGGGACGGCATATTGAGGAGAAGGCATATGGGGGGATGGCATATTGAGGAGAAGGCATTTGGGTGGATGGCATATTGAGGAGAAGGCATATGGGGGGATGGCATATTGAGGAGAAGGCATATGGGGGGATGGCATATTGAGGAGAAGGCATATGGGGGGATGGCATATTGAGGAGAAGGCATATGGGGGCATGGCATATTGAGGAGTAGGCATATGGGGGGATGGCATATTGAGGAGAAGGCATATGGGGGGATGGCATATTGTGGAGAAGGCATATGGGGGGATGGCATATTGAGGAGTAGGCATACAGATGGAGCCTCACTTATCTTGGCTTCTCTGCTGTGCCTAGGTGCACCATGGTTTATTAGCATAAGCCTTTCATCTATTGTTCTCAGCTGCAATACAATAAGAGAGAACAATACAGCAGGGGATTAAGTCCGACTTCCCTGGCTCAGTTAATCCTATTAAAGACAAAGATGAGGCGGGCTCCATCTGCATAGGGGATTGCATATTGAGGAGAAGTCATATGGGGGACGGCATATTGAGGAGAAGGCATAATGGGGGACTGCATATTAAGCAGAAGGCATATGGGGGGATGGTATATTACGGTGTTTGGGGGATAGCCTATTGAGGTGTATGGGAGATGTGAGAAGAGGGGTATATGTGGGGATGGCCTATTGAGGAGAAGGCATATGGGGGATGGCATATTGTGTGACGCACGCATTCCCTATTCCAAATATGGGGGGGAGCCAGACCTTAATTTGTCTGGGGCACTCGAACCTAAAGATACACCCTTGCCTGAGATTCTTAATTCCTAAAGCTGTAATGTTGGCAAGGAGGTTAGTGGGAGTGCTCTATGATGCAGGCTGCTGTACTTTTCCCCTCTGTCTCTGTCATACCGGAACCGTGTACACACCGTACACGGTTCCGGTATGAATGGTCGACCATGTTATGGTCGACAGTCATTAGGTCGACTACTATTGGTCGACATGGACACATGGTCGACACGTGAAAATGGTCGACACGTGAAAAGGTCGACATGCTTTTTTTAAAAACTTTTTTGGTGTCGCTTTTTGCGTAAAGTGACGGGGAACCCCAATTAGTGCACCGCGTCCCCTCGCATGGCTCGCTCCGCCACCGCTGCGCTCGGTACAGATTACCGTTCCCAATCGTAGTTCACGTGGATCGTAAAGTATGGAAAAGTTCCACAAAATATATATATTTTTTAAAAACCTATGTCGACCTTTTCATGTGCCGACCTTTCATGTGCCGACCATTTTCATGTGTCGACCATGTGTCCATGTCGACCAATAGTGGTCGACCTAATGACTGTCGACCATAACATGGTCGACCATCTGAACGGATACCGTGTACACACGGTGAGATATTTTCTTTAGATTTTGACTATATAGTCAAAATTGCAAGAAAAGTTCGTGCAGATCGCAAGGTGAAAGTCACCTTGCGATCCCGATTCGATCCCGATGCACGGTCCCGCCAGGTCGGCATCGCAAGAAAAGATAGACTGTGCAGGCAAGTCAATCCTTGCTAGATCGGTGTACTATCTTGTTCATCTCACATGTCAATGACATCTCACATAAGCCAAAATCTCACATAAGCCAAAATCGTAAGCACACATAGGGGGTAATTCCAAGTTGATCGCAGCAGGAAATTTTTTAGCAGTTGGGCAAAACCATGTGCACTGCAGGGGGGGCAGATATAACATGTGCAGAGAGAGTTAGATTTGGGTGTGGTGAGTTCAATCTGCAATCTAAATTGCAGTGTAAAAATAAAGCAGCCAGTATTTACCCTGCACAGAAACAAAATAACCCACCCAAATCTAACTCTCTCTGCAAATGTTATATCTGCCCCCCCTGCAGTGCACATGGTTTTGCCCAACTGCTAAAAAATTTCCTGCTGCGATCAACTTGGAATTACCCCCATAGTCCATATCTCAAGAAAAGTTAGTCAAAATCGGTGGTGCTGGGCTACGGGGAGTTCAAGGGAAATCGCAAGTGAAAATCGGCCATAGCAAGGATCTCACCGTGTGCACACACCCTAATAGTTCCATCAGTGATGGCTGGCAGTGATGGCAGTGGCTGAATTAGAATGATTGCATGAAACGATTGCAATCAGTAAGTGATGATGATGATGATTGAGGGCTTGGAGTTTATTCATTGTGGTTTTATCATGTGCAATTTGAATTAGAGATGAGCGGGTTCGGTTTCTCTGAATCCGAACCCGCACGAACTTCATGTTTTTTTTCACGGGTCCGAGCGACTCGGATCTTCCCGCCTTGCTCGGTTAACCCGAGCGCGCCCGAACGTCATCATGACGCTGTCGGATTCTCGCGAGACTCGGATTCTATATAAGGAGCCGCGCGTCGCCGCCATTTTCACACGTGCATTGAGATTGATAGGGAGAGGACGTGGCTGGCGTCCTCTCCATTTAGATTAGAAGAGAGAGAGAGATTGACCTGATTTACTGGAGCTTAGGAGTACTGTAGAACTGTAGAGAGTGCAGAGTTTACTAGTGACTGACCACAGTGACCACCAGACAGTGCAGTTTTATTTAATATATCCGTTCTCTGCCTGAAAAAAACGATACACAGTGACTCAGTCACATACCATATCTGTGTGCACTGCTCAGCCCAGTGTGCTGCATCATCTATGTATATATCTGACTGTGCTCAGCTCACACATCTTATAATTGTGGGGGAGACTGGGGAGCACTGCAGTGCCAGTTATAGGTTATAGCAGGAGCCAGGAGTACATATTATTATTAAAATTAAACAGTGCACACTTTTGCTGCAGGAGTGCCACTGCCAGTGTGACTGACCAGTGACCTGACCACACTGACCACCAGTATAGTTAGTAGTATAGTATACTATATTGTGATTGCCTGAAAAAGTTAAACACTCGTATCTGACTGTGCTCAGCTCACACATCTTATAATTGTGGGGGAGACTGGGGAGCACTGCAGTGCCAGTTATAGGTTATAGCAGGAGCCAGGAGTACATATTATTATTAAAATTAAACAGTGCACACTTTTGCTGCAGGAGTGCCACTGCCAGTGTGACTGACCAGTGACCTGACCACACTGACCACCAGTATAGTTAGTAGTATAGTATACTATATTGTGATTGCCTGAAAAAGTTAAACACTCGTCGTGTGACTTCACTTGTGTGGTGTTTTTTTTTTTATTCTATAAAAAACTCATTCTGCTGACAGACAGTGTCCAGCAGGTCCGTCATTATATAATATATACCTGTCCGGCTGCAGTAGTGATATATATATATTTTTTATATCATTATTTATCATCCAGTCGCAGCAGACACAGTACGGTAGTTCACGGCTGTAGCTACCTCTGTGTCGGCACTCGGCAGTCCGTCCATAATTGTATACCACCTACCCGTGGTTTTTTTTTCTTTCTTCTTTATACATACATACTACTACTACATCTCTTTATCAACCAGTCTATATTAGCAGCAGACACAGTACAGTACGGTAGTCCACGGCTGTAGCTACCTCTGTGTCGGCACTCGGCAGTCCGTCCATAATTGTATACCACCTACCCGTGGTTTTTTTTTCTTTCTTCTTTATACATACATACATACTACTACTACTACATCTCTTTATCAACCAGTCTATTTTAGCAGCAGACACAGTACAGTACGGTAGTCCACGGCTGTAGCTACCTCTGTGTCGGCACTGGGCAGTCCGTCCATAATTGTATACCACCTACCCGTGGTTTTTTTTTCTTTCTTCTTTATACATACATACTACTACTACATCTCTTTATCAACCAGTCTATATTAGCAGCAGACACAGTACAGTACGGTAGTCCACGGCTGTAGCTACCTCTGTGTCGGCACTCGGCAGTCCGTCCATAATTGTATACCACCTACCCGTGGTTTTTTTTTTTTTCTTCTTTATACATACATACTACTACTACTACATCTCTTTATCAACCAGTCTATATTAGCAGCAGACACAGTACAGTACGGTAGTCCATGGCTGTAGCTACCTCTGTGTCGGCACTGGGCAGTCCGTCCATAATTGTATACCACCTACCCGTGGTTTTTTTTTCTTTCTTCTTTATACATACATACTACTACTACTACATCTCTTTATCAACCAGTCTATATTAGCAGCAGACACAGTACAGTACGGTAGTCCACGGCTGTAGCTACCTCTGTGTCGGCACTGGGCAGTCCGTCCATAATTGTATACCACCTACCCGTGGTTTTTTTTTCTTTCTTCTTTATACATACATACTACTACTACATCTCTTTATCAACCAGTCTATATTAGCAGCAGACACAGTACAGTACGGTAGTCCACGGCTGTAGCTACCTCTGTGTCGGCACTCGGCAGTCCGTCCATAATTGTATACCACCTACCCGTGGTTTTTTTTTCTTTCTTCTTTATACATACATACTACTACTACATCTCTTTATCAACCAGTCTATATTAGCAGCAGACACAGTACAGTACGGTAGTCCACGGCTGTAGCTACCTCTGTGTCGGCACTCGGCAGTCCATCCATAATTGTATACTAGTATCCATCCATCTCCATTGTTTACCTGAGGTGCCTTTTAGTTGTGCCTATTAAAATATGGAGAACAAAAATGTTGAGGTTCCAAAATTAGGGAAAGATCAAGATCCACTTCCACCTCGTGCTGAAGCTGCTGCCACTAGTCATGGCCGAGACGATGAAATGCCAGCAACGTCGTCTGCCAAGGCCGATGCCCAATGTCATAGTACAGAGCATGTCAAATCCAAAACACCAAATATCAGTAAAAAAAGGACTCCAAAACCTAAAATAAAATTGTCGGAGGAGAAGCGTAAACTTGCCAATATGCCATTTACCACACGGAGTGGCAAGGAACGGCTGAGGCCCTGGCCTATGTTCATGGCTAGTGGTTCAGCTTCACATGAGGATGGAGGCACTCAGCCTCTCGCTAGAAAAATGAAAAGACTCAAGCTGGCAAAAGCAGTAGCACCGCAAAGAACTGTGCGTTCTTCGAAATCCCAAATCCACAAGGAGAGTCCAATTGTGTCGGTTGCGATGCCTGACCTTCCCAACACTGGACGTGAAGAGCATGCGCCTTCCACCATTTGCACGCCCCCTGCAAGTGCTGGAAGGAGCACCCGCAGTCCAGTTCCTGATAGTCAGATTGAAGATGTCAGTGTTGAAGTACACCAGGATGAGGAGGATATGGGTGTTGCTGGCGCTGGGGAGGAAATTGACCTGGAGGATTCTGATGGTGAGGTGGTTTGTTTAAGTCAGGCACCCGGGGAGACACCTGTTGTCCGTGGGAGGAATAGGGCCGTTGACATGCCTGGTGAAAATACCAAAAAAATCAGCTCTTCGGTGTGGAAGTATTTCACCAGAAATGCGGACAACAGGTGTCAAGCCGTGTGTTCCCTTTGTCAAGCTGTAATAAGTAGGGGTAAGGACGTTAACCACCTCAGAACATCCTCCCTTATACGTCACCTGCAGCGCATTCATAATAAGTCAGTGACAAGTTCAAAAACTTGGGCCGACAGCGGAAGCAGTCCACTGACCAGTAAATCCCTTCCTCTTGTAACCAAGCTCACGCAAACCACCCCACCAACTCCCTCAGTGTCAATTTCCTCCTTCCCCAGGAATGCCAATAGTCCTGCAGGCCATGTCACTGGCAATTCTGACGAGTCCTCTCCTGCCTGGGATTCCTCCGATGCATCCTTGCGTGTAACGCCTACTGCTGCTGGCGCTGCTGTTGTTGCTGCTGGGAGTCGATGGTCATCCCAGAGGGGAAGTCGTAAGCCCACTTGTACTACTTCCAGTAAGCAATTGACTGTCCAACAGTCCTTTGCGAGGAAGATGAAATATCACAGCAGTCATCCTGTTGCAAAGCGGATAACTGAGTCCTTGACAACTATGTTGGTGTTAGACGTGCGTCCGGTATCCGCCGTTAGTTCACAGGGAACTAGACAATTTATTGAGGCAGTGTGCCCCCGTTACCAAATACCATCTAGGTTCCACTTCTGTAGGCAGGCGATACCGAGAATGTACACTGACGTCAGAAAAAGACTCACCAGTGTCCTAAAAAATGCAGTTGTACCCAATGTCCACTTAACCACGGACATGTGGACAAGTGGAGCAGGGCAGGGTCAGGACTATATGACTGTGACAGCCCACTGGGTAGATGTATGGACTCCCGCCGCAAGAACAGCAGCGGCGGCACCAGTAGCAGCATCTCGCAAACGCCAACTCTTTCCTAGGCAGGCTACGCTTTGTATCACCGCTTTCCAGAATACGCACACAGCTGAAAACCTCTTACGGCAACTGAGGAAGATCATCGCAGAATGGCTTACCCCAATTGGACTCTCCTGTGGATTTGTGGCATCGGACAACGCCAGCAATATTGTGTGTGCATTAAATGTGGGCAAATTCCAGCACGTCCCATGTTTTGCACATATCTTGAATTTGGTGGTGCAGAATTTTTAAAAAAACGACAGGGGCGTGCAAGAGATGCTATCGGTGGCCAGAAGAATTGCGGGACACTTTCGGCGTACAGGCACCACGTACAGAAGACTGGAGCACCACCAAAAACTACTGAACCTGCCCTGCCATCATCTGAAGCAAGAAGTGGTAACGAGGTGGAATTCAACCCTCTATATGCTTCAGAGGTTGGAGGAGCAGCAAAAGGCCATTCAAGCCTATACAATTGAGCACGATATAGGAGGTGGAATGCACCTGTCTCAAGTGCAGTGGAGAATGATTTCAACGTTGTGCAAGGTTCTGATGCCCTTTGAACTTGCCACACGTGAAGTCAGTTCAGACACTGCCAGCCTGAGTCAGGTCATTCCCCTCATCAGGCTTTTGCAGAAGAAGCTGGAGGCATTGAAGAAGGAGCTAAAAGGGAGCGATTCCGCTAGGCATGTGGGACTTGTGGATGCAGCCCTTAATTCGCTTAACAAGGATTCACGGGTGGTCAATCTGTTGAAATCAGAGCACTACATTTTGGCCACCGTGCTCGATCCTAGATTTAAAACCTACCTTGGATCTCTCTTTCCGGCAGACACAAGTCTGCTGGGGTGCAAAGACCTGCTGGTGACAAAATTGTCAAGTCAAGCGGAACGCGACCTGTCAACATCTCCTCCTTCACATTCTCCCGCAACTGGGGGTGCGAGGAAAAGGCTCAGAATTCCGAGCCCACCCGCTGGCGGTGATGCAGGGCAGTCTGGAGCGACTGCTGATGCTGACATCTGGTCCGGACTGAAGGACCTGACAACGATTACGGACATGTCGTCTACTGTCACTGCATATGATTCTCTCAACATTGAAAGAATGGTGGAGGATTATATGAGTGACCGCATCCAAGTAGGCACGTCACACAGTCCGTACTTATACTGGCAGGAAAAAGAGGCAATTTGGAGGCCCTTGCACAAACTGGCTTTATTCTACCTAAGTTGCCCTCCCACAAGTGTGTACTCCGAAAGAGTGTTTAGTGCCGCCGCTCACCTTGTCAGCAATCGGCGTACGAGGTTACATCCAGAAAATGTGGAGAAGATGATGTTCATTAAAATGAATTATAATCAATTCCTCCGTGGAGACATTGACCAGCAGCAATTGCCTCCACAAAGTACACAGGGAGCTGAGATGGTGGATTCCAGTGGGGACGAATTGATAATCTGTGAGGAGGGGGATGTACACGGTGATATATCGGAGGATGATGATGAGGTGGACATCTTGCCTCTGTAGAGCCAGTTTGTGCAAGGAGAGATTAATTGCTTCTTTTTTGGTGGGGGTCCAAACCAACCCGTCATATCAGTCACAGTCGTGTGGCAGACCCTGTCACTGAAATGATGGGTTGGTTAAAGTGTGCATGTCCTGTTTATACAACATAAGGGTGGGTGGGAGGGCCCAAGGACAATTCCATCTTGCACCTCTTTTTTCTTTTATTTTTCTTTGCGTCATGTGCTGTTTGGGGAGGGTTTTTTGGAAGGGACATCCTGCGTGACACTGCAGTGCCACTCCTAGATGGGCCCGGTGTTTGTGTCGGCCACTAGGGTCGCTAATCTTACTCACACAGCTACCTCATTGCGCCTCTTTTTTTCTTTGCGTCATGTGCTGTTTGGGGAGGGTTTTTTGGAAGGGACATCCTGCGTGACACTGCAGTGCCACTCCTAGATGGGCCAGGTGTTTGTGTCGGGCACTTGGGTCGCTGAGCTTAGTCACACAGCTACCTCATTGCACCTCTTTTTTTCTTTGCGTCATGTGCTGTTTGGGGAGTGTTTTTTGGAAGGGCCATCCTGCGTGACACTGCAGTGCCACTCCTAGATGGGCCAGGTGTTTGTGTCGGCCACTAGGGTCGCTTAGCTTAGTCATCCAGCGACCTCGGTGCAAATTTTAGGACTAAAAATAATATTGTGAGGTGTGAGGTATTCAGAATAGACTGAAAATGAGTGGAAATTATGGTTTTTGAGGTTAATAATAATATGGGATCAAAATGACCCACAAATTCTATGATTTAAGCTGTTTTTTAGGGTTTTTTGAAAAAAACACCCGAATCCAAAACACACCCGAATCCGACAAAAAAAATTCGGTGAGGTTTTGCCAAAACGCGGTCGAACCCAAAACACGGCCGCGGAACCGAACCCAAAACCAAAACACAAAACCCGAAAAATTTCAGGCGCTCATCTCTAATTTGAATCCCATCCCATAACAATTAACATTTACATCATTACCCTCATCACCTTTAGCAAAGACAATAATGCTGGATGTACTGTTGAAATGTAACATTTAGGGGTCTATTTACTAAAGTAAACAATCACATTTCTCTAGCATATTAACTGGAGAATGTGATATTTAAGCTATGCCCATATTATTTAAGTGCAGTTAAAAGTCTGGAGAAATCAATTTTCTCTGCCACTGTATATAGGAAGTCATGGGGACTATTGCCAGGCGCTTCTCTTCTGTTTTCAAGCAAACATAATGCCATGTCTTTCCCCTACCTTCATACAGTCGACAGGTACTCTTCCTCCTCCTGGGTCTAACATGACCCGTAGCATCCTAAATTCCTCTTCACACCTTGCCAGGTGGGTGAAGAACTGGTGCACACGCTCTGACTGGCATTCGCTGCTTTACATTTCTGCTCTACAAGAGAGTGCTCAATGGGACGGCTCTATTTGCTTCTGCTGTCCCGGCAGCAACTTTAAAATAAATATTCCTGTACCTTGTTTGCGAAAAGTGGCTTTTTTTTTTTTTTTTATTAAATAAACCCCAATTTTTGCATAACTGCACATCCAGTATTAGTATTTGCTTAGGGGAGGACATCAGTCTCTAGATGGCTGAAAACTATTCTAATCAACACATAAAAAAGTAACAGATTATAGCGTCACAAAGGCACCTTCCCCTCTAAGGACTTAAAAATGTAGTTTTTCTCCTCCCAATGTGTACAACTCCAGCACATCCCCAGTCTATACAGGATTACAATTCTTAACTTTGTAGATAGCAATAATAATAATTACAATAAAATGTAATTCTATTATTAGTGTTCATTTTAGTACGCTGCACCTTTCCACACCCTCGCAGTCCCTCTATTCTGCCTAGGGTGTCGCTCCCTGCTTTGGTGTTTCTGGCACACTCTGGTCTGTAGCTTAGCGCTGAGATAAAGACCAGAGTGTGCTAGAAGCACCACAGCAAAGAGCGACACCCCAGGCAGCAAAGAGGAACTGTACAGGTTTTGAAAGGTGCAGGGTGCTAGAATAAACATGTTGTCGCATAGAAATAATACTTTGACTGATTCAGAGGTGGACGAATATAACTGCGTATTCAGATCTGAATCAGGTGTGTAATGGGAATAAGCTGTATACAGTTATTAAGCCAGTTCAGTAATATTACGGAGCTCAAATGTAAAACAGAGTTGTACGACTTGTGAATAGACAGTCATGTTCCATGTACGTTTGTCAGTGTGAATATCTGCTTTGTAAGTATAAGAATAATCCTGGAGCATACACCTACCCACACATATGTATAGCGCGACAGATGAACGCAGCGGCTTTGTGTGCTAAGTGCTGACCATTATGAATGTGAACTGTGATGTGCCCTTTCCGGCTCCTCTGTACAGAAAGTTCTATACATATGTAGATGTAATTTGAAATGAATAACTTGTGCTATAAGCCCGCAGGGATACGATTTGGATTTTCACAGGTTTTTCTTCTCTGCCTTTCACTGAAATATTAATCTTCTCGATATACTGTATGCATAGTGTACAGCCTGACTATATATAGAACCGACTTACGTGCAGCATATATTTTCTGCTTTGGAAAAGTCTAGAGACCGTAGTCAGCCAATGAAATATTCCGCAGTGAAAGAGACAGATGCCAGAATCTACATATAAAGAACCTTTAAAAGTTTTTTTTTATTTTTATTTTTATTTAAAATGTAAGTATCTTAAAGAAGCAGTAAATGGGAAAATAGCATTTATAGAGAATTTCTGACTTTTTCCTTGGGATATGTATTGTGTATAGAGTGCAGCATAGTCTGGTGGCTTTGGAATAAGCGCTACAGCTATGAGAGTCAGGGGTTCGTTTAACTAGCAACCAGTCAGCTGCGAGGTAGCATTTTTCAAGTATATTCTATAAAATGACAGATAGCAGCTGATTGGTTGCCACAAGCAACTTCTCCGTTGGTCCATTTCTCCACTCTTTTCACTGCATTATGGCCCTCATTCCGAGTCGTTCGCTCGGTATTTTTCATCGCATCGCAGTGAAATTCCGCTTAGTGCGCATGCGCAATATTCGCACTGCGACTGCGCCAAGTATCTTTGCTATGAAGATAGTATTTTTACTCACGGCTTTTTCATCGTACTGGCGATCGTAATGTGATTGACAGGAAATGGGTGTTACTGGGCGGAAACAGGCCGTTTTATGGGAGTGTGGCTGAAAACGCTACCGTTTCCGGAAAAAACGCAGGAGTGGCCGGAGAAACGGGGGAGTGTCTGGGAGAACGCTGGGTGTGTTTGTGACGTCAAACCAGGAACGACAAGCACTGAACTGATCGCACAGGCAGAGTAAGTCTGGAGCTACTCAGAAACTGCTAAGTAGTTTGTGAGCGCAATATTGCGAATACATCGGTCGCAATTTTAAGATGCTAAGATACACTCCCAGTAGGCGGCGGCTTAGCGTGTGTAACTCTGCTAAATTCGCCTTGCGACCGATCAACTCGGAATGAGGGCCCATGTTCTTCTAGTCATTGCTTACTGTGCACACGCTAATACCAATGTGCAAGGCCGAAACTAGGACTTTCGCCACCCGGGGCAAGGCAGAAATTTGGCGCCCCTATTATCACACTAAATTATCATATATTTAGAAAAAATATACAATTCACAATCCCATCCCCCAGTGACCCCCGACCTTGCTGCCGCACACAAACCGCAACCCCCTCTCCCTCCAACCTGCCACTGCACAAACCCCCAACTGTACCTGTCGCCAGGGGTGCATTTAGGTGTCTGAGCACCCCTGGCAAAGAAAAGTACTGGTGCCCCCCCCCCCCATATTTGAAATAGGGAAGGCACGTATGCCAAAAAAGGGGCGTGGCAACTCAGTAGTACCCCAATTCAAATTACACCACAGTAGTGTGCCTTACTCACATTACACAGCACAGTAATGTACATTATTCACGTTATGCTACACAGTAGTACCCCTTATACACATTATGCCACACAGTAGTGCCCATATATATATATGGGAAGGCGTGCATGCTCCTGGGAAAGTGGGCGTGGCCTCACAAGTTTATATTATGATATCAAACTATAAATATATAATCACACCGCCTACACATGCGCACACACACAATTAGCAGCCTTAAACACAATAGACCACAGTAGTTCTCATTACACATAATGTCCCCAGTATAGTGTCAGATGCACATAATGTCCCCCAGTATAGTGTCAGTTACACATAATGACCCCAGTAGTGCAGTGCCAGATACACATAATGCCTCCGAGTATAGTGCCAGATACACATATGCCCCCACGGTGCCAGATACAAATATGCCCCCACAGTGCCAGATACACATGCCCCCACCAAGCCAGACACTCGTATGCACCTACAGTGCCAGACACTCGTGTGCCCCCACAGTGCTGGACACTCAAATGCCCCCACAATGCCGGACACTCAAATCCCCCCACAGTGCCAGATACACTTATGCCCCCACAGTGCCAAAGACACATATGCCCCCACAGTGCCAGACACACATATGCCCCCATGTTGATTTTACTATTAAAGGCATCACTTTTAGGTAGATTCACTTTTAGAGGCAACAGCTATCCCCCCACCCCCGTGTAGTTCCTCAACAGCAGGGATGCCAATTAATGATCAAAGAATGCAGCAGCAGCAGCCACTGTAATTGGCGCCGGGGTCCAGCACCGCACCACAATACAGACAAGAAACTCTACATAAACTAAACCTCCCAGCAGCCGCTGCTGCATACCGTGATCATTACTGGGCATCCCTGCTGGTGAGGAACTACACGGGTTGGGGGGATAGCTGCTGCCTCTAAAAGTGAATCTATCTACTGCCCGCGGGTGGCACCTCTGGACGGCGCCCCTACTCGGCTGGCGCCCCTGGCGAGTGCCATCCTGGCCAATAGGAAGATACACCCCTGCCTGTCGCTGCATATACTACAAACATACTTGCCTACCCTCCCGGAATGGCCGGGAGGCTCCTGAAAAACGTGTGACCCTCCCGGCCCCCCGGAAGAGCAGGCAAGTCTCCCGATTTGCCGGGGTCACCCCCTGCTCGCCGCCCACTTAGCGAGTAAAGTGGGCGGTCCGGGCAGGCGATGATGCGATTCTTGTTGAATCGCGTCATCATAACCACGCCCCCTGCTGTATAATGCCGGTAATAGCGGCATTACACAGTGGGGGGCGTGACTTAAATGACGCGATCCAGAAGCCACGCCCCGTTCCGCCTCTGGCCCGTCCACGTTCCGCCTCGGGCCCGCCCCCCTGTCACGTCACCTCACTGCCCGCCCCCCCTCCTGCTGAGCCGACAGGCTGCTCTCTCCCGGAGAGAGCAGCCCAGAAGTCGGCAACTATGACTACAAAGCTCCCCCACCCTGGAGCTGCCCCTCCAATGGACCCACTAGCACACACACCCTTATCCCCCAGGACCTACCAGCAATAATAACTTAACCCACCACCCAATGCCACACCTGACCTCCCCCATACAGCCCCTCACCTTCAATTCTTGTTTCTTGTATACATTAGTTTATCCTCTGCATCCTCTTCTCCCAGTGCAGTGTGCAAGAGAGGAGACAGAGAGGCATGCAGCACCAGCTGAAGTAATAATCTGTGAGCGGCAGGGTGTTAGCTGCGGGCAGCCAGGTGTGAGCAGCGGGTGGTGAACGGCGGGTGGCCAGGGGTCAGCTGCGGGTGGTGAGCAGCAGGACACGGGTGTTGATCGGCGGGCGGCCGGGGTTGATCGGTGGGTGGTGAGCAGCAGGACGCAGGCGGTGTGCGGCGGGTGGCCGGGGGTGAGCGGTGGGGTGTGAGCATCAAGACGCGGACGGTGAGCGGAGCGGCCAGGGGTGGTGAGCATCAGGACGTGAGCATTGAGCGACGGACAGCAGACAGACTGATGGTGCACTACACAGCCTGACCGCGGATACGCCTCTCACAGCCACAAAGCTCCATGGCAGTTGTGTACCACTGCTGCCGGGTCTGCCTCCAATTCTTTTGCTCTCTCGGCGCCCCAAAAAATCCTGCGCCCAGGTCACGTGCTCCCCCCCCTAGTTACGGCCATGCAATGTGTATATGAGAAAGGCCTTGTCTTCAGTCTCATGCAGATTCTAATTGCTCAGATATACATATACATTACTATGTGCAGTGGTCAGCTCATGTTGGGGTGTGGTGTCCTATGTCTACTGCGTCGGTCTGGGTGACAATGTTTAGCAGTGACCTGCGGTGAGGTCAGTGACTGGTGAGGCACTGGCAGTTTATTGTACTACATCTTCACCTGGGGGCGGCGGCCTTTAAGCTCTTTTTTATGGCCGCCGCTTCCCCAGGGCTTCCGGCATCTTCATCTGGGGGGCAGCGGCCTTTAAGCTCTTTTTCATGGCCGCCGCTTCCCTAGGGCTTCCAGTGTCTTCCATCTTCGGGAGCTCTTGCCTGCTCCCTCCCCGTGGCCGGACTGATCGCTGCTGCCTCGCGCTGGCTTATATAAGCCAGTTGAGGGGGCGGAGTGATGACACGGCGAGCCGTGATTGGCTCCCGGCGTCCATCTTGAATTTCAAAAATTAAGCTGAGGCGCCATTTTTTAAATGGGAAGCCGGCTCTCCGCTGCTGAACTCTGCTGAATGGCTGGCAGGGACTGGATCCTCTTGGATCCAGGTCTGCCTCCAGCCACCCTTTCTCCGCCAATTCCCGCCGCCACGAATGCCCGCCACGTCGCGCCGCCGCATGTGCCCGCTGGCCAGTAGATCCAGTGAATCCGCTGGTCCAATTGCATCTACGGGACGGACATTGAGGCACATATACTGGTGCCGCTTCCCTGTAGTTTTTCAATGGACTTTTATAGTTCATGGCTTGGCTCTGCCCCCTGCCCTCCCCCGCTACCCGAACTTTGGTATTAACAATGGGAGGCACCTCTCACGCTGCCTCCCACCGAAATATACAGGGATTTTCTAGGGGGGGGGGGGGGGGGGGGGATGATTAGAATAATAAAAGAAGATATGTATGACACAGAATCTCTTCTTTATATTATATTAATCATTATGACAGGGAAGGCACTGCCTCTCCTGTCTCCCCTGACTGCACGTCCCTGATGTTTAGAGACACCCGGCTCTCTGTACTCTCCTGCAATGCAGGTAGCAGGTGTTAAGAGCTTCTAAACATTGTCCCGACATAAATGGACTGGAAGTGGTCACCCAGTCCGACGCTGTATGTCTGTATAGGGTGTAATGTGCAGTGGTCAGGTCATGTTGGGGGTGTAGTGTCCGATGTCTGTATAGGGTGTAATAGAAGTGTATTATTTATGATCAGATGCAGTGGTCAGGGCATGTTGGGGTGTAGTGTCCTATGGGGTGTGGTTCATCAAATCGACAGTGTCTAGGTCAACAATGTTTAGGTCGACCACTATAGGTCGACAGTCACTAGGTCGACATGGATGGAAGGTCGACAGGGTTTCTAGGTCGACATGTGCTAGGTCGACAGGTCTAAAGGTCGACATGAGGATTTTTTTTTTTTTGTCGTTTTCTTCGTAGAGTGACCGGGATGCCAAATTAGTGCACAGCGTCCCCTCGCATGGCTCGCTTCGCATGGCTCAGCACACTTTACCGTTCCAATCGTAGTCCACGTGGATCGTTAAGTATGAAAAAATTCAAAAAAAGAAAAAAAAAGTGAAAAACTCATGTCGACCTTTAGACCTGTCGACCTAGCACATGTCGACCTAGAAACCCTGTCGACCTTCCATCCATTGTCGACCTAGACACTGTCGATCTTCAGACCGGATCCCGTCCTATGTATAGGGTGTAACAGAAGTGTATTATGATCATGTGCAGGGGTCAGGTCATGTTGGGGTGTAGTGTCCTATGTCTGTATAGGGTGTAATAGAAGTGTATTATGGTCATGCACAGTGGTCAGGTCATGTTGGGGTGTAGTGTCCTATGTCTGTATAGGGTGTAATAGAAGTGTATTATGATCATGTGCAGTGGTCAGGTCATGTTGGGGTGTAGTGTCCTATGTCTGTATAGGGTGTAACAGAAGTGTATTATGGACATGTGCAGTGGTCAGGTCATGTTGGGGTGTAGTGTCCTATGTCTGTATAGGGTGTAATAGAAGTGTATTATGATCATGTGCAGGGGTCAGGTCATGTTGGGGTGTAGTGTCCTATGTATGTATAGGGTGTAATAGAAGTGTATTATGGTCATGTACAGTGGTCAGGTCATGTTGGGGTGTAGTGTCCTATGTCTGTATAGGGTGTAATAGAAGTGTATTATGTTCATGTGCAGTGGTCAGGGCATGTTGGGGTGTAGTGTCCTATGTCTGTATAGGGTGTAATAGAAGTGTATTATGATCATGTGCAGTGGTCAGGTCATGTTGGGGTGTAGTGTCCTATGTCTGTATAGGGTGTAATAGAAGTGTATTATGATCATGTGCAGTGGTCAGGTCATGTTGGGGTGTAGTGTCCTATGTCTGCATAGGGTGTAATAGAAGTGTATTATGATCATGTGCAGTGGTCAGGTCATGTTGGGGTGTAGTGTCCTGTGTCTGCATAGGGTGTAATAGAAGTGTATTATGGTCATGTGCAGTGGTCAGGTCATGTTGGGGTGTAGTGTCCTGTGTCTGCATAGGGTGTAATAGAAGTGTATTATGGTCATGTGCAGTGGTCAGGGCATGTTGGGGTGTAGTGTCCTCTGTCTGCATAGGGTGTAATAGAAGTGTATTATGATCATGTGCAGTGGTCAGGGCATGTTGGGGTGTAGTGTCCTCTGTCTGCATAGGGTGTAATAGAAGTGTATTATGATCATGTGCAGTGGTCAGTCATGTTTGGGACTGTCCTGCTGTACCACTCGCGGGCCGCAGTGTCCCACGGTGGGGGGGCAGTTGGGAGGCTCCTGTACTCACTGCCCTGCTTAGCAGAGCAGTTGTGAATAGACAGTGGAGACAGTAGGAGAGGGGGCATGCCAGCAGCTCACAGAGCGCTGGGCATGCCCCCTCAGTGATGAAAACGTGGTGTGGCTCGCGATCGAGGGCCCTCCCGCAAAGCCACATCCCCTTTTCCACAGGCCACGCCCCATTTTAGGGCAGGGGTGGGCGCGCGCAGATGTTCCTCATCCCCATGGAGAGAAGTTGGGAGGTATGATTATGATCATGTGCAGGGGTCAGGTCATGTTGGGGTGTAGTGTCCTATACCTGTATAGGGTGTAATAGAAGTGTATTATGATCAGGTGCAGTGGTCAGGTCATGTTGGGGGTGTAGTCAGTGGTGGTTATAAAGGTAGGTAAGTAGGTCTACCGCCCGGGGCGCTAAGACCCAAGGGTGCAGCTGAAGTCACCCTGCCGGCGCCTGACGTCTCCCCACCCGCTGCCATTTACAAATTTACTACCCTGCCCCGCTTGTAGCCAGTGGTGGTTCTAGGGAAGGGGAAGCAGGGTGTGCACCCCAGACGCTGCGGCCACGTTCTTGCCCGCTGCCATTACTTGCATTCTGAACAGTGTCAGTGTGCTGCTGGTGAGCTGTCCCTCCCACCTTCCCAGAATGCCGGTGCGTGTCGACCTCGTCACACCGTGTGATGTCATGGCGCACAGAATTCTGGGATGGGAATGGCCGCAGAGGAGAGAAGACTCTAGACCAGCAGTGCACCCCGCCAGCCAACACCCATGTGCTCTCTCAGCAGTCAGCCTCTTCAGCCAGCCTGGCAGCCTGAGTGCAAGTAAATAACTATGTGTTTTCTAGTAGAATGGTGTGTAATAGTTACACATATTAAAAGACAACAAAGAAAATATTTACAGTATGTATTTCTACTTCCACTTTTTCTGCCCTTTCAAGATGGGTAAATGTTTATACAGTGGGTGCCCACTGGGAGACTAACCCATTATGGCTCTAGCACTGACAGCAGTGACTGTAAAGTTAGATGCAGCTGTGGGTATGATGGCTGTCTCTGCTTAGTGTACCTCCTTGCCAAAAATTCTAAGGGGCATCTGACTTTGCTACTGCTTTCCTCCATTGCTGCTATTATTGCTATATCAAAGTAAAAAGAACCACAGACCCTCCCATAGCCTACCCTTCCCCTCCTGTAGCCTAACCCTAACTCAGCGGAGGCAGCCCAACAGCAACCCAGCCCAGCAGCAGCGCGGCAGAGGAGGAGGCCAGGGGCGGTGAGCACTGCTGGGGAGGGACATTATGTGTAACAGCTACAGCAGGCTTTATGTGTATCTGGCACTATACAAGAGGGAGTATGTGTATCTGGCACTATATAGGGGCATTATGTGTATCTGGCACTATACAGGGGGCAGTATGTGTAAATGGCACTATATAAAGGGCAGTATGTGTAACTAGCACTATACTGGGGGACATTATGTGTATCTGGCACCACTGGGGGCATTATGTGTATCTGACACTACTGGGGGCATTATGTGTTTCTGGCAGTACTGGGGGCATTATGTGTATCTGGCAGTATTGGGGCATTATGTGTATTTGGCACTACCGGGGGCAGTGACGTGAAGTAGGGCATACAGGGGTCAGTGAGATCAGTGATGTAGTGTAGGGTATAGAGGGTCAGGGATGTTGTGTAGGGTATAGTTGATACAGGGATGTAATGTAAGATATAGGGGTATATGCAATTCCGGGCGAATTGCGTCATTTTTTCGCCCGTTTTTAAATTCGACACAATTCGTCCGTTGAATTCCGGCCGGCGGGTGCCGGAATTCGACATATTCAATAAAAAACGGATTTGACAGTCCCGCTGTCGAAAAACGGACCAATTGACGGATTAGTGCGTCCTGGATTCGACTTTTCGGACGGCACAAAAAACTTTAAACACCCGGAAAAAAATTGCGTGGGGTCCCCCCTCCTAAGCATAACCAGCCTCGGGCTCTTTGAGCCGGTCCTGGTTGTAAAAATACGGGGGGAAAATTGACATGGGATCCCCCGTATTTTTAGAACCAGCACCGGGCTCTGCGTCCGGTCCTGGTGCAAAAAATACGGGGGACAAAAGACGTAGGGGTCCCCCGTATTTTTTACACCAGCACCGGCGTGTCAACATAGGTAAGTATGTGTGTCGGCATGTATGTAATAAAGTTTTACTTTCACGGTGTCTGTGTCCTGTTTTTATTTGGGTATTTTTTTTGCAGTAGAACTACAGGTACCAGCGGGCCTGTTTTACCCCCGCTTGCTGGTACTTGTGGTTCTCCAAGTACCAGCTTGCGGGGGAGGCTTGCTGGGACTTGTAGTTCTTCTGCAAAAACAAAACAAAACAATATTCTTTCATTTTACAAAAGGCTATCAGCCTCCCATCCGCAGCCCATGGATGTGGGGGACAGCCTCGGGCTTCACCCCTGGCCCTTGGGTGGCTGTAGGGGGGTAGCCCTTGATTTAAGGGGTCCCCACTCCTCCAGGGTACCCCGGCCAGGTATAAAAGTGTCCCCCGGCTGTGGCATTATCTCTCCAGCTAGTGGAGCCCGGTGCTGGTGTAAAAAATACGGGGGACCCCTACGTCTTTTGTCCCCCGTATTTTTTTTTGCACCAGGACCGGACCCAGAGCCCGGTGCTGGTTCTAAAAATACGGGGGATCCCATGTCAATTTCCCCCCGTATTTTTACAACCAGAACCGGCTCAAAGAGCCCGAGGCTGGTTATGCTTAGGAGGGGGGATCCCACGCATTTTGTTTTCTGGATTTTAACCCATTCCCACCCCTTCCCACTGAAAACTAGTGATGTGCACCGGACATTTTTCGGGTTTTGTGTTTTGGTTTTGGATTCGGTTTCGCGGCTGTGTTTTGGATTCGGACGCGTTTTGGCAAAACCTCCCTTAAAAAATTTTGTCGGATTCGGGTGTGTTTTGGATTCGGGTGTTTTTTACAAAAAACCCTCAAAAACAGCTTAAATCATAGAATTTGGGGGTCATTTTTATCCCATAGTATTATTAACCTCAATAACCATAATTTCCACTCATTTTCAGTCTATTCTGAACACCTCACACCTCACAATATTATTTTTAGTCCTAAAATTTGCACCGAGGTCGCTGGATGACTAAGCTAAGCGACCCAAGTGGCCGACACAAACACCTGGCCCATCTAGGAGTGGCACTGCAGTGTCAGACAGGATGGCACTTCAAAAAAATAGTCCCCAAACAGCACATGATGCAAAGAAAAAAAGAGGTGCAATGAGGTAGCTGTGTGACTAATTAAAGCGACCCAAGTGGCCGACACAAACACCTGGCCCATCTAGGAGTGGCACTGCAGTGTCAGACAGGATGGCACTTCAAAAAAATAGTCCCCAAGCAGCACATGATGCAAAGAAAAAAAGAGGTGCAATGAGGTAGCTGTGTGACTAAGCTAAGCGACCCAAGTGGCCGACACAAACACCTGGCCCATCTAGGAGTGGCACTGCAGTTTTCTAGCGAGAGGATGAGTGCTTCCATCCTCATGTGAAGCTGAACCACTAGCCATGAACATAGGCCAGGGCCTCAGCCGTTCCTTGCCACTCCGTGTCGTAAATGGCATATTGGCAAGTTTACGCTTCTCCTCAGATGCTTTTAATTTAGATTTTTGGGTCATTTTACTGAACTTTAGTGTTTTGGATTTTACATGCTCTCTACTATGACATTGGGCATCGGCCTTGGCAGACGACGTTGATGGCATTTCATCGTCCAGGCCATGACTAGTGGCAGCAGCTTCAGCATGAGGTGGAAGTGGATCTTGATCTTTCCCTATTTTACCCTCCAAAGTTTTGTTCACCATTTTTTAATGTGTGGAATTATATGCCAGTATCAATAGCAATGGCCTACTACTATATATACTGTGCAAAACTGAAATGCACCACAGGTATGGATGGATAGTATACTTGACGACACAGAGGTAGGTAGAGCAGTGGCCTACTGTACCGTACTGCTATATATTATATACTGGTGGTCAGCAAAATTATGCACTGTACTCCTACTATATACTACAATGCAGCACAGATATGGAGCGTTTTTCAGGCAGAGAACGTATAATACTGGTGGTCACTGGTCAGCAAAACTCTGCACTGTACTCCTCCTATATAATACTGGTGGTCCCCAGTCCCCACAATAAAGCAGTGTGAGCACAGATATATGCAGCACACTGAGCACAGATATGGAGCGTTTTTCAGGCAGAGAACGTATAATACTGGTGGTCACTGGTCACTGGTCAGCAAAACTCTGCACTGTACTCCTCCTATATAATACTGGTGGTCCCCAGTCCCCACAATAAAGCAGTGTGAGCACAGATATATGCAGCACACTGAGCACAGATATGGAGCGTTTTTCAGGCAGAGAACATATAATACTGGTGGTCACTGGTCAGCAAAACTCTGCACTGTACTCCTCCTATATAATACTGCTGGTCCCCAGTCCCCACAATAAAGCAGTGTGAGCACAGATATATGCAGCACACTGAGCACAGATATGGAGCGTTTTTCAGGCAGAGAACGTATAATACTGGTGGTCACTGGTCAGCAAAACTCTGCACTGTACTCCTCCTATATAATACTGCTGGTCCCCAGTCCCCACAATAAAGCAGTGTGAGCACAGATATATGCAGCACACTGAGCACAGATATGGAGCGTTTTTCAGGCAGAGAACGTATAATACTGGTGGTCACTGGTCAGCAAAACTCTGCACTGTACTCCTCCTATATAATACTGGTGGTCCCCAGTCCCCACAATAAAGCAGTGTGAGCACAGATATATGCAGCACACTGAGCACAGATATGGAGCGTTTTTCAGGCAGAGAACGTATAATCCTGGTGGTCACTGGTCAGCAAAACTCTGCACTGTACTCCTCCTATATACCCAGTCCCCACAATAAAGCATTGAGCACAGATATTTGCAGCCCCCTGAACAAAAATGAGAGGACGCCAGCCACGTCCTCTCACTATCATTTCCAATGCACGAGTGAAAAATGGCGGCGACGCTCGGCTCCTTATATAGAATCCGAATCTCGCGAGAATCCGACAGCGAGATGATGACGTTCGGGCGCGCTCGGGTTAACCGAGCAATACGGGAGAATCCGAGTATGCCTCGGACCCGTGTAAAATGGGTGAAGTTCGGGGGGGTTCGGATTCCGAGGAACCGAACCCGCTCATCACTACTGAAAACCATGTTCTCTTTATTTTAGTCAGTTTAAAAAAAAAATATTATTTTAAAAATTATGTAAATAATAGTTGTAAATCCTAATAGACAAACCAAGTACCTAATCCCTTCGAATATAAATAGATATGCTATTAGCAATAAAAAAAACACAAAAAAACATGTTTTTAAAAATTTTTATTAGATTCCGCCAGCAAAGTGAGGAGGATTGAAATTGACGAATTTACTGTTGAAAAGCACTGCCGTCGAATCGACATTCTTCAATTGAATATACTTTTGTCGAAAAGCCGCATTTTTACCATTGCAGAAATGTCGAATTTGTCAAATGTCGAATTTCCAAAAGTCGAATCTGAAAAGTCAGTTTTTTTGTCGAAAAGTACTGTATTGCATTGTCAAATTTTTTTTTTGTAGAAAATGCCCAGTTTTTCGACATTTGCGGCAATTCCACCGCAATTGCATATACCCCATAGAGGGTTTAGTTAAAATACTAATTCTCCGTACTTACTAGTACACCATTATTGAATTAAGATGCAAAATGCTGAAAAAGTATGCAATCTGGGTTAAAAAAAAAGAAAGCAAAAAGGTCAGAGATTCAATCTGACCAGCACCACATATCATTCTGCTCAAACCAAGATATGTTCTTTTCTTTTTTCTTTCCTTTTTTTTGGAAGAGGGTGGGGGGGCTGGGAGTCTGTGCACAGACTGTGCAGTCTCTGCACAGCTCTGGAGTTACTCACCCACTGTGATGATCCAACATTGACCTGACGTCAGGAACCCTCCTCTTCCACGGCCGACCACGGCTGCGTTTTTCCGGACACTCCTCAGAAACGGTGAGTTGCCGCCCAGGTACGCCTTCGTCCTGTCAATCTTCTTGCGTTCACCGCTGCGAACGCTTTCTTCGGTTCCCTCGTCGCTGCCTGGCGAGGCGATAGCCGTCACCGGGCAACGACGCACCTGCGCAATGATGCCCGCGCGGGCAGCCGCAGTTCCGACCCGTTCGCACAGCTGCAAAAAGTTCAGCATGCAAACGGGTCGGAATGACCCCCCATGCCTGAATAGGTGTAATAGAAGTGTATTATGATCTTGTACAGGGGTCAGGCCATGTTAGGGGTGTAAAGTCCTGTGTGTGTACTCTGTATATAGGGTGTGATAGATTTATTATGAATGATCATGTCCTGTTTATTAGGCCATGCTAATAATGGCCGCATAAAATACATAACGCACCAAATGCCCGTGTTTATAAGATGTCAGCTTTGTCTGCTGATTATTTTTTGCAAATGTACGAGTTAAAAAAACCCACATTATTTTGGTTGTATTTGCCCTGTATACCGGCTGCCAGGAGAATGCAGATTCTTAGATCCCCTTCTGTTTGTTGTTAGGGCGGCTTAGACATTTCCTCTCTGCCAAGTGCTGGAGAGCAGACACTGTGTGTTTTATCCTACACCTAGAGCATGTTTCTCTAATAACAATTCATAAAAGTAGAGACTAACAATAAAATTGCGCAGACGTGACTGCGTGTTATGTGAGCACAATCTCCGAGAGCGATTTCAGGTCCTGTGGATGTGTATCTGCCTCCGGAGTGTCATAAAGTGTTTGCTCAGAACGTCTGCAGTCTCCCTTTAATGAATACTACATACTGTTTCTTTCTTGTGGTTTCAATAACCCCTTAGGCATGCATGTGGGGATGTGATTAAATAGAAGTCTATGAATGCAGACAGGTTTGACCTTTTGCTGAAAAATGAAAGTTAAAAGGTTATGTTAATTATTTACTTTCTTTCCATGGAAATGGGCATGGTATGAAATAATACTGGTGCGGAGCAGGTTCATTGTCGGCTGTGCCCAGTGTTAGAACACCCTCATCCAAAATGATAAATTAGAGGATTAACTTTCATCAAATGCAGTGGTGTAGATGCCGTGTTTAAGTAAATACAAGTTGCTTGTTAGAACTGAAAGCAGTAATCCCACATAGCATTTTTTATTTATTTTTTTCATTTTATTTACATAATAAGTTACTGTAGGTATCTTTTAAGCCGGCACATGATAATCATTGTTCTTAGTTGTCCTGTGATAAATTATTATCTCCTTTTTAAAATCTCTCTGGAGTAAAGTATGGCTGTAGCATGCTGCTTGGCTGTGAGTCACCGCATGGGCAGGGTGAAGCAGACATGTATGCTACATAGGGTAATACAGCGATGTGGGCTCATCTACAGTCCTTAGTTGCTGACTGGCACACCAGGAGGCAGTGTGGTGGCATGGCTTGGCATAGGGGATGGTGCGGGGGTGTGATGTGACAAAGGAGACTGTGCAGGGGGGAGTGGCTGCCTGACCATTGTGGCCACGCCTTGGCTCATTTCACTCTGTAAGTGGACAGATGGGGGGGGGGGGGGGGGGAATAGGTAGGGGCCAGCTCCAGGAGACTCGCCAGCTCTTCCAAGTGGCAAGAAGTGCCACATGACTTTTGGGAGCCTCCCAGCCATTCCTGGAAAGTAGGCGAGTATATAAACAAAGTCCACTTGTATGTATACAAATTTTCCAACTCTCTGTGTATAAAGGACTCTGGGCTGGATGTACTAAACGGAAAATGCGGTAAACCCCCTGTTTACAGCATTTACCTAATGTACTAACCCCCGGCCGCCAGGTCAGTGCCGCGGAGGGTTCGCCAGCTTTTGCTGGCAATACCCCATAGAAGCCTATGGGCTAGTCTCCGCAGCGATGTGTGAGGGATCCGGTCGGATCCCTCCCAGCATGCCCTATGGCCGCCTCCCATCACTCTGCACATGCGCAGACTGACTTCTGGGGCCGAAACCCGGAAGTCTGGGAGCCGCAGAAGATCGCGAAGGACAGCTCTTATCGGAAGAGCTGTCCTTCGCATTGCCAATCACATATGTAAGTACATTAGCATCATGACGAATGGTGGCGATGTCATTTAGTACATCCCACCCCTTGTATACTGTATAAAACAAAGTAAAGCTTTTGTGAGGAGCACAAGTCCTTCTTGCTTCCAGCTGCTAGGGCTTCCTATTCTGAGGAAGCAGCTGAAGGCTCAACTAAGGCAGAGAAATGCGTTTTCTATTGCCCCTGTTACGTGGAAAAGCACTGTGTTCATGTGCCGCTAAAACTACAAACAGCTGAGAAAGACTTAGGGAACAAGTTGTAGTTATACATCGAAATTTCCTCCCCAGCTGCATAATAGGGAGCAGCAGCAGGAGGTAGATAAATATATATTGCACAATATGGTTAGATATATATGGACACTAATTCTGCTAACACAGTTAATGAAGGTGTCACAAGCTGCCGCTGCGGCTTGTTCCTCCGACAGTTCCCTGGTCGTTGCTAGGCGACCGGGACATCACTGCACTTCCGGCACCAGGACGCAGGGCGCCTGTTGCTTAGTTACAGGAGACGCCATACTGTACGTGCAGTACTGCAGCTGCACAGTTTTTGTAATCAAGTAAACAGCTTCAGGCTGGCTTTCCCATTGGCCAATGTTCCCTTATTAGCCAGTCAGCCCAGTGCTCTGTGCCGGTTATAGTTTGTGCCTTGTGTATAAGCCACAGGTCCTTGTCTGCAAACTTTGCTGGTTTTATGGATACTATGCCGTATTTCCTGTTCATTCGTGTTGTGGTTCTTGCCCTGTCTGTACCCACCTCCAGCCTAGTGTGTTAACCCTTTGTCTGTCATCCCAGTGTTCCTGTACTCAGCCTGTAAGATACACCATCTGCTCAGTACCTGCATACCACCTACTCAGTGCCTGCATACCATCCATACAGTGCCTGCATACCATCTACTCAGTACCTGCATACCATCTACTCAGTGCCTGCATACCATCTACTCAGTGCCTACAAACCATCTACTCAGTACCTGCATACCATCCATACAGTGCCTGCATACCATCTACTCAGTGCCTGCATACCATCCATACAGTGCCTGCATACCATCTACTCAGTGCCTGCATACCATCCAAACAGTGCCTGCATACCATCTACTCAGTGACTGCTAGCCATCTTCACAGTATTCCACCCCACAGTGCCTCATCTGCCCTGACAGACCCTGATCCAGCTCGGACCTCACCCTCTGTGCTCCCGTGTCAGTATCCCTGTTTGTGTCTCGTGGTCTCTAGTCTGTCATGTGAGCCCCTACTGCTGGAGGTTTAAGTCCAGGCGGCAACCTAAGTACCGGTGTATAAGATGCGTACTAAGGGAACAGCGGGGGGCTGTTATTGGTAGAAGACCCTCTCGTCAGCTCTAGGGGTCTCACATAAATAGCACTAGAGTTCCTACAGAAGGACTGGCCATATGTTATTAATTGCATGGAAGATACTAACCAATATGGACTGGTAAAGGAAGTTTTTTACATCCAGGCAGAATGACTAACCAGTTATTAATGTGCTTTATGCCATTTTTATGGTGTTTTTTTTTTTTTTTTTTTTTCACTTATTGTCATATGAATTAGGGCCCTCATTCCGAGTTGATCGGTCGCAAGGCGAATTTAGCAGAGTTACACACGCTAAGCCGCCGCCTACTGGGAGTGAATCTTAGCTTCTTAAAATTGCGACCGATGTATTCGCAATATTGCGATTACTAACTACTTAGCAGTTTCAGAGTAGCTCCAGACTTACTCTGCCTGTGCGATCAGTTCAGTGCTTGTCGTTCCTGGTTGACGTCACAAACACACCCAGCGTTCGCCCAGGCACTCCCACCGTTTCTCCGGCCACTCCTGCGTTTTTTCCGGAAACGGTAGCGTTTTCAGCCACACGCCCCTGAAACGCCGTGTTTCCGCCCAGTAACACCCATTTCCTGTCAATCACATTACGATCGCCGGAGCGAAGAAAAAGCCGTGAGTAAAAATACTTTCTTCATAGTAAAGTTACTTGGCGCAGTCGCAGTGCGAACTTTGCACATGCGTACTAAGCGGATTTTCACTGCGATGCGATGAAAAAGAACGAGCGAACAACTCGGAATGAGGGCCTAGATTCTTTAACTTGCACTGCCCCTGCTGTCCATGTGTCCACTTCACTACTCATACTTACCTACTTTTGAAAACTTTCTGGGAGATTATAGCCAATAGTAAATGGCCTAAAGGCCGCGTTTAACACCACCTATGGGCGTATCCAGCCCATGGGCTTAATAGTCTACATTTTTTTTGCTGTATAATTTTGGCTGCAGTATGGAAGGTTAGAATTAATTCAAAGGTGAAACCTCTGCCTGCTGCAATCGCAGCTAGTTTACTCTAAGATGAGTATAATACTGTATATGCATTTAAACAATAAAATGAAATAAAACTTTATTGTACCTCTAATTTATAAGTAAGCAACCAACTTTTGTGTCATTGCAAACAGATGATCAGATTTATCATCGTATTTAATATAGTTGCTGTTTGTTTAATTACTAATTTTGTTTTATGTTTCAGTGTTCCTTTTCTACTCAGTGTTCTCGCCTATCAGATTTTTATCACATAGGCTGTCGCAGATGTTTTGACAGCCTAAATAGGAGAAAATAAGTTTTTGTTCGGATTGCGTAGGGAAAAGGATGAAATTAGCAATACAATGCTATTATCCAAGGTTTCCCCTTTATTAATGTATACAGGCCCTCATTCCGAGTTGTTCGCTCGCTAGCTGCTTTTAGCAGCATTGCACACGCTAAGTCGCCGCCCTCTGGGAGTGTATCTTAGCTTAGCAGAAGTGAGAACGAAAGATTAGCAGAACTGCGCGTGAAAAATTTCATGCTGTTTCTGAGTAGCTCCAGACCTACTCCTACCTTGCGATCACCTCATTCAGTTTAGTTCCTGCTTTGACGTCACAAACACGCCCTGCGTTCAGCCAGCCACTCCCCCGTTTCCCCGGCCACTCCTGCGTTTTTGCCTGGCACGCCTGCGGTTTTTTAGCACACTCCCTGAAAACGCTGAGTTGCCGCCCAGAAACACCCACTTCCTGTCAATCATACTACGAACACTTGAGCGACTGAAAAACGTTGCTCGAGCTTGGGTCAAACTACAAAGTTTTGTGTGAAAGTAATCGGCAACGAGTGATCAACTCGGAATGACCCCCACAGTACAAACCCAAAGGTATAGCTCTAAATTATACTATGGTGCTGTTTTTATTCTCCGCGGTGCCGTTTTTCCAAATTATATCACAGAAAATGATACACGTGCACAAGAAAACCAAACGCTTTATTTTCACTGCACAGCTCAATCTTCCCGAAGATGGCACTGGGAAGATGGCACTGGGAAGATGGCACTGTGGAGGAGGAGGAACTGTCTTGCTGGCACAAGTTAAGTATACTCTGGATGCAGGGTGTGAGGTGCAGAGCTTTTCTGGACCCAGTGACCTGTGTCCACTGCATGCCCTGCAACCTTTATAAATACACCTATCAGAAGCATGCGTCGATAGAGATTGTCTTAGCTGTCATACAAATCATTATCTCCTTTTTAAAATCTCTCTGGAACTTGATACATATGACTCCCACTCATATGAGAATGGAGAAGAAAGGGGATCATTTTAATATACATAGAGCAGACAGTGCATTACCAAGCTTCTCTGCTCACTACATCATGTGCCATGTGACTGTGGTTGCCATGGTAGTCCATGATACTGTGCAGACGGTATGCAGTTAATTTCTCGACTGTTGGGTTCCTGACAGTCAAAAGACTGATGCCGGAATCCCGACTGTGGAAACAATGCCGGCGGTTGAAACCCTGACAGAGGCCCAGTATTCCCTCTAGGGTGGTGGTCCACGCCACCTTCCAAGGGGGAATACCGAGCCTGAAGCATGGCGAGCGTAGCGAGCCCGTGAGGGGACACGCTGCGCTCGATGTCAGGATTTTGACTGTTGGGATTCCGGCGCCAGTCTCCTGAATGCCGGGATTCCAACAGTCGGGAATTCCTAATGAATCCATGCAGACCTATAAGTCCCACGATGTTGTCCTCAGCCCTCTTTAGGTTTCTCTTTTCTTATCTCTCTTTCTTCTATCTCTCAGCTCATCTCTCTTCAGCACTCCCTCCTCTCCTCTTTTTCTCCTCTGTCTTTCATTCTCAAGGCCAGTACTGACGGGAGAGATGTGTGCTGAGCGATCTTAACACAGACCGCTCAGCACACATTTCTCCCCCCGCTCAGTACAGCATGATGTGCTGAGCGAGGGGGACTACGACGGGGAGGGGCACTCACTTCACCCATGCTGAAGTGAGCGACCCCCTAGATTGAGTCTGCATGCAGGCCAATCTAGCACCCGCGATAGCGATGCACGGGGTCGCTGCTTAAAATCTAAGCAATCTAGTCAGATTGCTTAGATTATCGCTCCGTGAGTACCCCCCTATACACACGACAGGTCTGTGCTTAAAATCTTGCTTAGATTTTAAGCACAATCTCTCCGTATGTACCCCCCTTTACTTAATCTCTCCCCCCTCAATTGTCTATTTCTCTGCTGGGGACTCCGTAAGGACCATGGGGTATAGACGGGCTCCGCAGGAGACATGGGCACTATAAAGAGTGTGCACTGGCTCCTCCCTCTGTGCCCCTCCTCCAGACCTCAGTTAGAACCTGTGCCCAGAGGAGATAGGGTGCATTACAGGGGAGCTCTCCTGAGTTTCTCTGTTAAAGAATTTTGTTAGGTTTTTTATTTTCAGGGAGCACTGCTGGCAACAGGCTCCCTGCATCGTGGGACTGAGGAGAGAGAAGCAGACCTACTTAAGTTATAGGCTCTGCTTCTTAGGCTACTGGACACCATTAGCTCCAGAGGGAGTCGGAACGCAGGTCTCCCCTCGCTGTTCGTCCCAGAGCCGCGCCGCCGTCCTCCTCGCAGAGCCAGAGTATAAGAAGAAAAGAAGACTTCAAGGCGGCAGAAGACTTCAGATCTTCACTGAAGTAAGCGCGCAGCGGTAACGCTGTGCGCCATTGCTCCCACACACTAGCGGGCACTGATGGGTGCAGGGCGCAGGGGGGCAATAAAACCTCTCTATCTGGCATTATAAGGTTGGACACTGCGGAGGCAGTAGTTCTTTGAATCCCCCGCCAGTTTGAGTTACTTTGAGCGGGACCGAAGCCCGCCGCTGGAGGGGGCGGAGCTTGGTCCCTCAGCACTAACCAGCGCCATTTTCTCCACAGAGATCTGCAGAGAAGCTGGCTCCCCGGTCTCTCCCCTGCTGAACACGGTAACACAGGGCTGAAAAGAGGAGGGGGGGCACTTGTAAGGCACAGTGAGTGTATTAACACAGTGATTAATATAAAAGCGCTATTATCTGGGAGTTTATTTTCCAGTGTCAGTTGGCGCTGGGTGTGTGCTGGCATACTCTCTCTCTGTCTCTCCAAAGGGCCTTATTGGGGAACTGTCTCCATATAGATATATCCCTGAGTGTGTGGGGGTGTCGGTACGTGTGTGTCGGCATGTCTTAAGCGGAAGGCTCGTTTAAGAAGGAGGTGGAGCAGATGATTGTGGTGTCTCCGTCGGCAACGCCGACTCATGATTGGATGGACATGTGGAATGTTTTAAATGCAAATGTGACCTTATTACATAAGAGATTGGACAAAGCAGAGTCCAGGGAAAAAGCAGGGAGTCAGCCCACAGCTTCGGCTGGGTCACCGGGCCCTTCTGGGTCTCAAAAACGTCCCCTATCCCAAATAGCAGACACTGAAACCGACACGGACTCTGACTCCAGTGTCGACTACGATGAAGCGAGGTTACACCCTAGGGTGGCAAAAAGTATTAATTATATGATTGTTGCAATAAAAGATGTTTTGCATATCACAGATGACCCCACAGTCCCTGACACGAGGGTGCGCATGTATAAGGAAAAGAAACCTGAGGTAACCTTTCCCCCATCCCATGAGCTTAATGAGTTATGTGAAAAAGCTTGGGAAACTCCAGATAAAAAACTGCAGATTCCCAAGAGAATTCTTATGGCGTATCCTTTCCCTGCACAGGACAGGGTACGTTGGGAATCCTCACCCAGGATGGACAAGGCTTTAACACGCCTGTCCAAGAAGGTGGCGCTACCGTCTCCAGACACGGCAGCCCTCAAGGATCCTGCTGATCGCAGACAGGAAACTACTTTAAAGTCTATTTATGCGCATACGGGTGTTTTGCTCAGACCGGCAATAGCATCGGCATGGGTGTGTAGTGCAGTTGCAGCCTGGACAGATACCTTGTCAGCTGACCTTGATACCGTAGATAGGGATACCATTTTATTGACCTTAGGCCACATTAAAGACGCAGTCTTATATATGAGGGACGCTCAAAGAGACGTTGGGCTGCTGGGTTCGAGAGCCAACGCCATGGCGATTTCTGCTAGGCGAGCCCTGTGGACCCGCCAATGGACGGGTGATGCCGACTCAAAGAAGCATATGGAGGTTTTGCCATACAAAGGTGAAGTTTTATTTGGGGAAGGTCTCGCGGACCTAGTTGCCAAGCTACCGCGGGTAAATCTACCTTTTTGCCTATTGTTCCCAGGAGCAGCAAAAGAAAACTCCACAATATCACGCATGACGCTGGGGCTCCACTGAGGGAGTCCACACCAGTGGGGGCACGTCTTCGACTCTTCAGCCAGGTCTGGGTTCTGTCAAACGTGGATCCTTGGGCGATGGATATTGTATCCCAAGGCTACAAACTGGAATTCGAAGAGGTGCCCCCTCGCCGATTTTTCAAGTCGGCCTTGCCAGCTTCTCCCCCAGAGAGGGAAGTAGTGTTAGCTACAATTCAAAAGCTGTATCAACAGCGAGTGATTGTCAAGGTTCCCCTAGTTCAACAGGGAAAAGGGTACTATTCGACCCTGTTCGTGGTCCCGAAGTCGGATGGTTCGGTCAGACCCATTTTAAATCTAAAATCCCTAAACCTGTACTTGAAAAAGTTCAAATTCAAGATGGAATCGCTCCAGGCTGTGATCTCCAGACTGGAAGGGGGGGATTTTATGGTGTCAATCGACATAAAGGATGCATACCTTCATGTCCCCATATATCCTCCTCATCAGGCGTACCTGAGATTCGCTGTACGGGACTGTCATTACCAGTTTCAGACGTTGCCGTTTGGGCTTTCCACGGCCCTGAGGATTTTCACCAAGGTGATGGCGGAGATGATGGTGCTCCTGCGCAGGCAGGGAGTCACAATTATCCCATACTTATACGATCTCCTGATAAAAGCAATATCGAGAGATCAATTACAGAAGAGCATGTCGCTCTCCCTGAGAGTGCTACAACAACACGGTTGGATTCTCAATCTGCCAAAGTCACAATTGATTCCAACGACTCGACTATCATTCCTAGGCATGATTCTGGACACGGAACAGAAGAGGATTTTTCTCCCGATGGAAAAATCCCTGGACATCCAGAACATGGTCAGAGACTTGCTAAAACCAAAAAAGGGTGTCGGTTCATCAATGCACTCGAGTTCTGGGGAAAATGGTGGCAGCCTACGAGGCCATCCCCTTCGGCAGGTTTCATGCAAGGACGTTTCAGTGGGACCTCCTGGACAAGTGGTCAGGATCCCATCTACTAATACATCAGAAGATAAGCCTGTCCCCTCGGGCCAGGGTGTCTCTCCTGTGGTGGCTGCAAAGTACTCACCTTCTAGAGGGTCGCAGGTTCGGCATTCAAGACTGGGTTCTGGTAACCACGGACGCGAGCCTCCGAGGATGGGGAGCAGTCACACAGGGAAGAAGTTTTCAGGGCCTATGGTCAAGCCAGGAGGCTTGTCTACACATCAACGAACTGGAATTAAGGGCCATATACAACGGCCTACGACAAGCGGAGAATCTTCTTCGCGACCTACCGGTTCTGATTCAATCAGACAACGTCACAGCCGTGGCTCATGTAAACCGCCAAGGCGGGACAAGGAGCAGAGTGGCAATGGCGGAAGCCACCAGGATTCTTCGCTGGGCGGAAAATCACATAAGCACTCTGTCAGCGGTCTTCATTCCGGGAGTGGACAACTGGGAAGCAGACTTCCTCAGCAGACACGATCTCCATCCAGGAGAGTGGGGACTTCATCAAGACGTTTTTACAGAGATAACAAGTCTTTGGGGAATTCCGCACAAAGACATGATGGTCTCACGCCTCAACAAGAAGCTTCAGAGGTATTGTGCCAGGTCAAGGGACCCTCAGGCAGTAGCAGTGGACGCCCTGGTGACACCTTGGGTGTTTCAGTCGGTCTATGTGTTCCCCCCTCTTCCTCTCATCTCAAAAATATTGAGAATCATAAGACAAAAAAGAGTGAGAACAATCCTCATTGTTCCAGATTGGCCTCGAAGGGCCTGGTATTCAGATCTTCAGGAGATGCTCACAGAAGATCCATGGCCTCTTCCTCTCAGGGAGGACCTGTTACAACAGGGGCCCTGCGTGTTCCAAGACTTACCGCGGTTACGTTTGACGGCATGGCGGTTGAACACCGAATCCTTGCTGGGAAAGTTATTCCGGAGGAGGTCATCCCTACTCTGATAAAAGCTAGGAAGGAGGTGACGGCAAAACATTATCACCGTATCTGGAGGAAATATGTTTCTTGGTGTGAAGCCAAGAATACTCCTATGGAAGATTTCCATGTGGGCCGTTTTCTCCACTTTCTACAGACAGGAGTGGATATGGGCCTAAAATTAGGCTCCATTAAGGTACAGATTTCATCCCTGTCTATTTTCTTTCAGAAGGAAATGGCTTCTCTCCCAGAAGTCCAGACTTTTGTAAAGGGAGTGCTGCACATCCAGCCTCCTTTTGTGCCCCCAGTGGCACCATGGGACCTTAACGTAGTGTTACAGTTCCTGAAGTCTCTTCAAACGGTTGAATTGAAATTTCTCACTTGGAAGGTGGTCATGTTGTTGGCCTTGGCATCTGCAAGGCGGGTGTCCGAATTGGCGGCCTTGTCTCACAAGAGCCCCTATTTGACCTTCCATGTGGATAGAGCAGAGTTGAGAACGCGGCCTTAATTTTTGCCCAAGGTGGTTTCTTCATTTCATATGAACCAACCTATTGTGATGCCTGTGGCTACGGGTGACTTGGAGGATTCCAAGTCCCTGGATGTAGTCAGGGCCTTAAAAATCTATGTAGCCAGAACGGCTCGAGTTAGGAAAACTGTTTGTCCTGTATGCAGCCAACAAGGTTGGCGCTCCTGCTTCGAAGCAGACTATTGCTCGCTGGATCTGTAACAGGATTCAGCAGGCCCATTCTACTGCAGGATTGCCGTTAACAAATTCAGTAAAGGCCCATTCCACTAGGAAGATGGGCTCTTCTTGGGCGGCTGCCCGAGGCGTCTCGGCTTTACAACTTTGCCGAGCAGCTACATGGTCAGGTTCAAACACTTTTGCAAAGTTCTATAAGTTTGATACCCTGGCTGATGACCTTGCGTTTGCTCAGTCGGTGCTACAGAGTCGTCCGCACTCTCCTGCCCGGTCTGGAGCTTTGGTATAAACCCCATGGTCCTTACGGAGTCCCGAGCATCCTCTAGGACGTAAGAGAAAATAAGATTTTAAACCTACCGGTAAATCTTTTACTCCTAGTCCGTAGAGGATGCTGGGCACCCGTCCCAGTGCGGACAAAATCTGCAAGGCTTGTATATAGTTGTTGCTTACATAAGGGTTATGTTACAGTTGTGATCAGTCTTTAGCTGATACTGGTTTTTATTCATACTGTTAACTGGTTGCGTATATTCCAGGTTATACGGTGTGGATGGTGTGGGCTGGTATGAATCTTGCCCTTAGATTAACAAAATCCTTTCCTCATTATGTCCATCTCGTCTGGGCACAGTTTCTCTAACTGAGGTCTGGAGGAGGGGCATAGAGGGAGGAGCCAGTGCACACCCATTCTAAAGTTCTTTATAGTGCCCATGTCTCCTGCGGAGCCCGTCTTTACCCCATGGTCCTTACGGAGTCCCCAGCATCCTCTACGGACTAGGAGAAAAAGATTTACCGGTAGGTTTAAAATCTTATTTTTTCTGATATAGGGGGTAATTCTGAGTTGATCGCAGCAGGAACTTTGTTAGCAGTTGGGCAAAACCATGTGCACTGCAGGGGAGGCAGATATAACATGTGCAGAGAGAGATAGATTTGGGTGTGGTGAGTTCAATCTGCAATCTAAATTGCAGTGTAAAAATAAAGCAGCCAGTGTTTACCCTGCACAGAAACAAAATAACCCACCCAAATCTAACTCTCTCTGCAAATGTTATATCTGTCCCCCCTGCACTGCACATGGTTTTGCCCAACTGCTAAAAAAATTTCCTGCTGCGATCAACTTGGAATTACCCCCATAATTGTGCATCCCTGTGTGTTTTTTCCCCTTTCTTTTATACTGTTAAACATTTATGTTGGGAGGTATGTTATTGGTTGTGGATAATGCTGTGATGTTGTTCTTGGGTGATCATCAGGAGTGTCTGTGGTTTCATCGTGGAATGTAGGCCCTCATTCCGAGTTGTTCGCTCGCTAGCTGCTTTTAGCAGCTTTGCACACGCTAAGCCGCCGCCTACTGGGAGTGAATATTAGCTTTGCAGAATTGCGAACGAAAGATTAGCAGAATTGCGAATAGAATAGCGAATAGAAATTTCTTAGCAGTTTCCGAGTAGCTCGAGACTTACTCTGCCACTGCGATCAGTTCAGTCCTTTTCGTTCCTGGTTTGACGTCACAAACACACCCAGCGTTCGCCCAGCCACTCCCCCGTTTCTCCAGACACTCCCGCGTTTTTCCCTGACACGCCAGCGTTTTTTCGCACACACCCATAAAACGGTCAGTTTCCTCCCAGAAACACCCACTTCCTGTCAATCACACTACGATCAGCAGAACGATGAAAAATCTTCGTTAAGCCGTGAGTAAAATACCAAACTTTTGTGCTAATTTACTTGGCGCAGGCGCACTGCGAACATTGCGCATGCGCAGTTTGCGACTTATCGCACCGATGCGAAGAAAAAGAACGAGCGAATAACTCGGAATGAGGGCCGTAATGAGTATGTATGGGAGATAACAGGGAGATAACAGAAATGGTTGGAGACTGTAGATGTGTGTTACTTTAGAACTCTCCGGAAGTGACATCAATGACACACATGGGAGTGGTCAAAGGTCAGAACAACTGCCATTGCATGCCAACTTGATGACATCATTTTTATCACTCTTCTGCTAAATGTATATGTCATACTTGCCTACTCCCCCGGAATGGCCGGGAGGCTCCCGAAAATCGGGTGACCCTCCCGGCCCCACGGAAGAGCAGACAAGTCTCCCGGTTTTCAGTTCCCCCTGCCCGGCCACCCACTTTGAGAGTAAAGTGGGCGGTCCGGACAGTAGATGACGCGATTCTTGTTGAATCGCGTCATCATAGTCACGCCCCCTACTGTAAAATGCCGGTTATAGCGGCATTACAGAGCGGGGGGCGTGGTTTAAACGATGTAATGCTGAAACCCGCCCTCGTTCCGCCTATGCCCCTCCTTCGCCATGCCCCGTTCCACCACCTCCCCGCCCCCTCCTCTCGTCATTGTCCAGCCCAGACCCTCCACTGAGCCGTCCTGGCAGCTCTCTCCCGGAGAGAGCTGCCAGAAAGTAGGTAAGTATGGTATATGTGCGTGTGTGTCACAAATAAAATCAAATTTTTTCATGGGATTGCTGCTTTAAACTATGATTTGCCTAATCTTAATATTCGTTATGCTGCAGCGCAGTTATTAAAATGTAATATTACTTCCTGGGTTTATAAAAATGGTAAAAGAGGCTAAGGTTAACGAACTGAGGGGGTAATTCAGAGTTGATCGCAGCAGCAAATTTGATAGCAATTGGGCAAAACCATGGGGGTAATTCCGAGTTGATCGCAGCAGGAATTTTTTTTAGCAGTTGGGCAAAACCATGTGCAGTGCAGGGGAGGCAGATTTAATATGTGCAGAGAGAGTTAGATTTGGGTGTGGTGTGTTCAATCTGCAATCTAAATTGCAGTGTAAAAATAAAGCAGCCAGTATATTTACCCTGCACAGAAACAAAATAACCCACCCAAATCTAACTCTCTCTGCAAATGTTATATCTGCCCCCCCTGCAGTGCACATGGTTTTGCCCAACTGCTAAAAAATTTCCTGCTGCTATCAACTCGGAATGAGGGCCCATGTGCACTGCAGGTGGAGCAGATATAACGTGCAGAGAGTTAGATTTGGGTCGGTTATTTTGTTTTTGTGCAGGGTAAATACTGGCTGCTTTATTTTTACACTGCAATTTAGATTTCAGTTTGAACACACCACACCCAAATCTAACATGTTACATCTGCCCCCCCCTGCAGTGCACATGGTTTTTCCCAACTGTTAACAAATTTGCTGCTGCGATCAACTCTGAGTTACCCCCTGACATACAAATTGCATTGGAGTGCGTCAGCTCTCCTCTACATACAGACAGCAAATCTGCATATCATACACAATGTCATTAGTATATGAAGAAGCTGTAACAACTCCTAACATTCAGAATCCCAAATCACTGGCTGGTTATCCTCTCCCTATGGTGTCGGATGTCAGTGCAGTGTAATTCATCCATATTTTCAGCTGAAATGTCTTTTATTGTTTTATTACCTAAGGCCAAAGACATCACATTATGGGGGTCATTCCGAGTTGTTCGCTAGCTGCATTCGTTCGCTGTGCAGCGATGAGGCAAAAAAACGGCACTTCTGCGCATGCGTATGCGGCGCAATGCGCACGCGCGGCATACTAGTACAACGAACAATGTAGTTTTACACAGGGTCTAGCGATGCTTTTCAGTCGCACTGGCAGCCGCAGAGTGATTGACAGGAAGAGAGTGTTTCTGGGTGTCAACTGACCGTTTTTAGGGAGTGTTCAGAAAAACTCAGGCATGCCAGGAAAAACGCAGGCGTGGCTGGGCGTACCCAGGGCGTGTTTGTGACGTCAAATCAGGAACTGAATGGTCTGAAGTGATCGCAAGCGCTGAGTAGGTTTGAAGCTACTCTGAAACTGCACAAAAATATTTTGTAGCTGCTCTGCGATCCTTTCGTTCGCACTTCTGCTAAGCTAAAATACACTCCCAGTGGGCGGCGGCTTAGCGTTTGCACGGCAGCTAAAAACTGCAAGCGAGCAATCAACTCGGAATGACCACCAATGTGCCTGCCACCACGCAGTGTCCGTGGGAGAATAATACGTGGACTTGGTTTATAGATATGTATACTTAAGTGATGCCAATACATGCATGAGCTACTAAGTAATATTGTGTCATTTGTGAGTTCTGATGTCATCACTTCAGTGTTCATTAAGAAATCCTGCGTATTATAAGAAATAGCATACTCCCTAATGTAAATTATTGTGGATCAGTTACTTGGGTTTTTATAAGGCCATAGATCTCCTCACTTCTAATATTATCATTTATAGGGGGAGATGTACCAAAGCTTGGAGAGAGATAAAGTGGAGAGAAAAAGTACCAACCAATCAGCTCCTGTTATTTTTCAAACACAGCCTGTGACATGGCAGTTAGGAGCTGATTGACTGGTACTTTATCACTGTCCACTTTATCTCTCTCCGAACTTTGATATATACACCCTATAGTATAGTACAGTGGTTCTCAAACTCGGTCCTCAGGACCCCACACAGTGCATGTTTTGCAGGTAACCCAGCAGGTGCACAGGTGTATTAATTAATCACTGACACATTTTAAAAGGTCCACAGGTGGAGTTAATTATGTTACTTTGATTCTGTGAGGAGACCTGCAAAACATGCACCGTGTGGGGTCCTAAGGACCGAGTTTGAGAACCTGTGGTATAGTACACAGGTTCTCAAACTCGGTCCTCAGGACCCCACACAGTGCATGTTTTGCGGGTCTCCTCACAAAATCGCAAGTGATATAATTAGCTCCACCTGTGAACCTTTTAAAATGTGTCAGTGAGCAATTAATACACCTGTGCACCTGCTGGGTTACCTGCAAAACATGCACTGTGTGGAGTCCTGAGGACCGAGTTTGAGAACCTATGGTATAGTACACAGGTTCTCAAACTCGGTCCTCAGGACCCCACACAGTGCATGTTTTGCAGGTCTACTCACAGATCACAAGTGAAATAATTAATACACCTGTGGACCTTTTAAAATGTTTCAGTGAGTAATTAATACACCTGTGCACTTGCTGGGTTACCTGCAAAACATGCACTGTGTGGCGTCCTGAGGACCGAGTTTGAGAACCACTGGTATAGTATATTAACATACCTCCCAACATGACCCTCTCCAGGAGGGACAGAATGCTCTGCTCCTGGACTTCCCTCTTAATTTATGATTGCCATCACCTGTGCTGAAACACCTTTCCTATCCAATTCACTTGTTCAGCACAGGTGATGGCAATCATACATTAAGAGAAAAGTCCAGAAGCAGAGCATTTTGTCCCTCCTGGAGAGAGTCATGTTGGGAGGTATGTATTAATCATCCCACATGATGGTGGGCCTAATTAAAGGTTTATTGCAAAACAAAATTTTCCTCTAATCGGCAAAATGTGCACTGCGGGGGGGGGCGTTTGGGGAGGTGTAACATGTGCAGAGAGAGTTAGACTTAACTCTCTATGCACATGTTATATCTGCCCCACCTGCAGTGCACATGGTTTTGCCCATTAGAGGAAAATGTTGTTTTGCAATCAACCTTGAATTAGGCCCTGTATGTGTATAAAACACAAAAATATATTGCTACACCTGTGCCTCCTAATAGCCTTCTATCTACCCCTCATCTTAGTCCTGATTGTTTTATGTTGTTTCGCTCCACTTTGTGAAATGTTATTTGAAATTTTAGGGTTTGTATTATTACATTCTCATACAATATATATTTCTGCTTGCAGTAAAGATATACTGCATGCATTGTACTTGGAAATGACAGTTCAATAGTTACAGAGTTACATCCTCCGCTCTGAAACAAAATCAATTTATCGGATTAACAGAGCCGAGGTAATTACTGTCAGTGCGCACGTGTGTTTATCCCGACGCTGTCTTCCACAGTGGACAGCAGAGGGCGCTGGCAGATCACTGGAACCCAGCCAGTTCCACATAAAGCGGAATTATAATCTCTGACATAGTACATGCTGTAATGACAGCGAGGCTGCTGTTCCGGCAACTCTGCATAGCATGGAGTGAAACATCCATGTGTACATTGCATAAAACCGAACAAGACTGAAAGACAACAAAAACAAATAGAATAAAAACAATTGTATCACACTGTACAGAGGGAGTAATTCAGACCTGATCGCTAGGCTGCGTTTTCATACAGCGGGCGATCAGGTCCAAAGTGCGCATGCGTATGCACCGCATTGTGCAGGTGCGTCGCACGGGTACAAAGCGGATCGCCACTCAGCGATGGGTTTATGCAACAGATCTGTTTGCGCAGGCGAACGCAAGGAGGTTGACAGGAAAAAAGGTGTTTGTGGGTGGCAACTGACCGTTTTCTGGGAGTGTCTGGAAAAACGCAGGCGTGTCCAAGCGTTTGCAGGGAGGGTTCCTGACGTCAATTCTGGTCCCGGACAGGCTGATGTGATTGCAACGGCTGAGTAAGTCCTGGGCTGCGCAGAGACTGCACAAGATCTGTTTGTACAGCTCTGCTACACATGCGATCGCACACTTGCACAGCTAATATACACTCCCCCTGTAGGCGGCGACTATCTAATCGCAGCAGTGCAAAAATCACTTGCTAGCAATCAGGTCTGAATTAGCCCCAGAATTACTAAAAGTGATATTGTACAGGTTCAAACGCGCCAGCTTCTCCATCAAATGAACGGGGGATCCATAAGGAACGCCAGCAACTACTAAAGATAAGCTGCGCACCCACCTGCAACTCTGGCTTTCCAGACTTCACCTCTCTGTATTCTACCTACAACATGTATAAGTCTTGAAGTTTAGGCTGCACCAAGATGCTAGCAGTCTACAAGTGATATAGAAAGCATATTGTATATATATATATATATATATATATATATATATATATATTTCTCTGACGTCCTAGTGGATGCTGGGGACTCCGTAAGGACCATGGGGAATAGACGGCTCCGCAGGAGACTGGGCACATCTAAAGAAAGATTTAGGACTATCTGGTGTGCACTGGCTCCTCCCCCTATGACCCTCCTCCAAGCCTCAGTTAGATTTCTGTGCCCGGCTGAGCTGGATGCACACTAGGGGCTCTCCTGAGCTCCTAGAAGAAAGTATAGTTTAGGTTTTTTATTTTCAGTGAGACCTGCTGGCAACAGGCTCACTGCAACGAGGGACTAAGGGGAGAAGAAGCGAACCTACCTAAGTGGTGGTAGCTTGGGCTTCTTAGGCTACTGGACACCATTAGCTCCAGAGGGATCGAACACAGGACCCGACCTCGTCGTCCGTTCCCGGAGCCGCGCCGCCGTCCCCCTTACAGAGCCAGAAACAAGAAGGTGGTCCGGAAAATCGGCGGCTGAAGACTTCTGTCTTCTCCAAGGTAGCGCACAGCACTGCAGCTGTGCGCCATTGCTCCTCATGCACACCACACACTGCGGTCACTGATGGGTGCAGGGCGCTGGGGGGGGGGGGGGCGCCCTGAGCAGCAATAATAACACCTTGGCTGGCAAAACTAACACCATATATAGCCCCAGAGGCTATATAGGTGTATATTAACCCCTGCCAGAAACGATAAAATAGCGGGAGAAAGCCCGCCGAAAAAGGGGCGGAGCCAACTCCCTCAGCACACTGGCGCCATTATTCCCTCACAGCTTCGCTGGAAGGAAGCTCCCTGGCTCTCCCCTGCAGTCCTGCACTACAGAAAGGGTAAAAAAGAGAGGGGGGGCACAATTTAGGCGGAGTATATATATATTATAGGCAGCTATAGGGGAAAACACTCTGTATAGTGATATCCCTGTGTTATATAGCGCCCTGGTGTGTGCTGGCATACTCTCCCTCTGTCTCCCCAAAGGGCTTTGTGGGGTCCTGTCCTCTGTAAGAGCATTTCCTGTGTGTCTGCTGTGTGTGTCGGTACGGCTGTGTCGACATGTATGATGAGGATAATGATGTGGAGGCGGAGCAAATGCCTGTGAATGTGATGTCACCCCCTGCGGGGTCGACACCAGTGTGGATGGACTTATGGAAGGAATTACGTGACAGTGTCAGCTCCTTACATAAAAGGTTTGACGACATAGGACAGCCGGCTACTCAGCTTGTGCCTGTCCAAGCGTCTCAAATGTCATCAGGGGCTATAAAACGCCCGCTACCGCAGATGACAGATACAGATGTCGACACGGATACCGACTCCAGTGTCGACGATGATGAGACGAGTGTACCCTCCAATAGATCCACCCGTTATATGATTGAGGCTATGAAAAATGTTTTACACATTTCTGATGATACCCCAGGTACCACAAAAAAGGGTATTATGTTTGGTGAGAAAAAACTACCAGTAGTTTTTCCTGCATCTGACGAATTAAATGAGGTGTGTGAGGAAGCGTGGATAAGAAATTGATCATTTCTAAACGGTTAATGGCTGCGTACCCTTTCCCGCCAGAGGATAGGTCACGCTGGGAAACGCCCCCTAGGGTAGATAAAGCATTGACACGCTTATCAAAGAAGGTGGCACTACCGTCTCCGGATACGGCCGCCCTAAAAGAACCTGCTGATAGAAAGCTGGAAAGTACCCTAAAAGCTATATATACACACACGGGCATTATATTGCGACCAGCGATTGCATCAGCATGGATGTGCAGTGCTGCTGCTGCGTGGTCAGACTCCCTGTCGGAAAACATTGATACCATGGATAGGGACAATATTTTACTAACGATTGACCATATAAAAGACGCAGTCTTATACATGCGTGATGCACAGAGGGATATTTGCCGGCTGGCATCAAAAATAAGCGCTATGTCCATTGCCGCCAGACGGGGGTTATGGACTAGGCAATGGTCAGGTGATGCCGACTCCAAGCGGCACATGGAAGTTTTACCCTATAAAGGGGCGGAACTTTTTGGGGAAGGTCTTTCAGACCTCGTTTCCACAGCTACTGCTGGGAAATCGACTTTTTTGCCACAGGCTACCCCACAGCAAAAGAAAGCACCGTATTATCAGGTACAGTCCTTTCGGCCCCAGAAAAATAAGCGGGCTAGAGGCTCATCCTTTCTGCCGAGGGGCAGAGGAAGGGGGAAAAAGCTGCAGCACACAGCTAGTTCCCAGGAGCAGAAGTCCTCCCCTGCGTCCGGTAAGTCCACAGCATGACGCTGGGGCTGCTCAGGCGGAATCGGGAACGGTGGGGGCACGTCTCAGGTTTTTCAGCACACAGTGGGCTCTCTCACAAGTGGATCCCTGGGTCCTTCAAGTAGTATCTCAGGGGTACAGGCTGGAATTCGAGACGTCTCCCCCCCGCCGTTTCCTAAAATCTGCCTTGCCGGCAACTCCCTCTGCCAGGGTGGCAGTGTTGGTGGCTATTCAAAAACTGTATTCACAGAAAGTGATCGTCAAGGTACCCCTCCTTCAGCAAGGAAAGGGTTACTACTCCACAATGTTTGTGGTACCGAAACCGGACGGTTCGGTGAGACCCATCTTAAATTTAAAAACTTTGAACACTTATATCAAAAGGTTCAAGTTCAAGATGGAATCGCTCAGGGCGGTTATTGCGAGCCTGGAGGAGGGGGATTACATGGTATCCCTGGACATCAAGGATGCGTACCTACATGTCCCCATTTACCCTCCGCACCAGGAGTACCTCAGATTTGTGGTACAGGACTGTCACTATCAGTTCCAGACGCTGCCGTTCGGGTTATCCACGGCACCGAGGGTCTTTACCAAGGTAATGGCTGAAATGATGATACTCCTTCGCAAGAAGGGAGTTTTAATTATCCCGTACTTGGACGATCTCCTGATAAAGGCGAGGTCCAAAGAACAGTTGATAGTGGGGGTGACACTTTCTAAGGAAGTGCTACAACAGCACGGCTGGATTCTAAACATTCCAAAGTCACAGCTGGTCCCGACGACACGTCTTCTGTTCCTGGGAATGATTCTGGACACAGACCAGAAAAGAGTGTTTCTTCCACTGGAAAAAGCCGAGGAATTGTCATCTCTGGTCAGAGACATTCTAAAACCAGGAAAAGTGTCGGTACATCAATGCACACGAGTCCTGGGAAAAATGGTAGCTTCGTACGAAGCAATTCCATTCGGAAGGTTCCACGCAAGGACGTTCCAGTGGGACCTGTTGGACAAATGGTCCGGGTCCCATCTCCAGATGCAACAGCGGATAACCCTATCGGCCAGAACCAGGGTGTCGCTGCTGTGGTGGCTGCAGAGGGCTCATCTACTAGAGGGCCGCAGATTCGGAATACAGGACTGGGTCCTGGTGACCACGGATGCCAGCCTTCGGGGCTGGGGAGCAGTCACAAAGGGAAGAAAATTCCAAGGACTGTGGTCAAATCAGGAGATTTCTCTTCACATAAATATCCTGGAGCTAAGGGCCATTTACAATGCCCTAAGCCAGGCAAGACCCCTGCTTCAAAACCAGCCGGTACTGATCCAGTCAGACAACATCACGGCGGTCGCCCATGTAAACAGACAGGGCGGCACGAGAAGCAGGATGGCGATGGCAGAAGCCACAAGGATTCTCAGATGGGCAGAGAATCATGTGTTAGCACTGACGGCAGTGTTCATTCCGGGAGTGGACAACTGGGAAGCAGACTTCCTCAGCAGGCACGACCTCCACCCGGGAGAATGGGGACTTCATCCAGAAGTCTTCCAAATGCTGGTCAACTGGTGGGAAAAACCACAGGTAGACATGATGGCGTCCTGCCTCAACAAGAAGTTGAAAAGATATTGCGCCCGGTCAAGAGACCCTCAGGCGATAGTGGTGGACGCTCTAGTGACACCATGGGTGTACCAGTCGGTTTATGTGTTTCCTCCTCTACCTCTCATACCCAAGGTACTGAGAATAATAAGAAGGCGAGGAGTGAAAACCATACTCGTGGTTCCGGATTGGCCAAGAAGAGCTTGGTACCCGGAACTTCAAGAGATGCTTACAGAAGACCCTTGGCCTCTGCCGCTCAGACAAGACCTGCTGCAGCAGGGACCCTGTCTGTTCCAAGACTTACCGCGGCTGCGTTTGACGGCATGGCGGTTGAACACCGGATCCTGAAGGAAAAGGGTATTCCGGAGGAAGTCATCCCTACCCTGATCAAAGCCAGGAAGGATGTCACCGCAAGACATTATCACCGCATTTGGCGAAAATATGTTGCTTGGTGTGAGGCCATGAAGGCCCCGACGGAGGAATTTCAACTGGGTCGATTCCTGCACTTCCTGCAAGCAGGGGTGACGTTGGGCCTCAAATTGGGGTCCATAAAGGTCCAGATTTCGGCTCTGTCGATTTTCTTCCAAAAAGAACTGGCTTCACTGCCCGAAGTTCAGACTTTTGTCAAAGGAGTACTGCATATTCAGCCTCCTTTTGTGCCCCCAGTGGCACCTTGGGATCTCAATGTGGTTTTGGCATTCCTGAAATCACATTGGTTCGAACCACTTAAGATTGTGGATTTAAAATATCTCACGTGGAAAGTGGTCATGCTGTTGGCCTTGGCGTCAGCCAGGCGGGTTTCAGAATTGGCGGCCTTGTCTTGTAAAAGCCCTTATCTGATTTTCCATATGGATAGGGCAGAATTGAGGACTCGTCCTCAGTTTCTCCCAAAGGTGGTCTCAGCTTTTCACTTGAACCAACCTATTGTGGTGCCTGCGGCTACTAGGGACTTGGAGGATTCCAAGTTGCTGGACGTAGTCAGGGCCCTAAAAATTTATATTTCCAGGACGGCTGGAGTCAGAAAGACTGACTCGCTGTTTATCCTGCATGCACCCACCAAGCTGGGTGCTCCTGCTTCTAAGCAGTCTATTGCGCGCTGGATTTGTAGCACTATTCAGCTGGCGCATTCTGCGGTAGGCTTACCGCAGCCTAAATCTGTAAAAGCCCATTCCACACGGAAGGTGGGCTCATCTTGGGCGGCTGCCCGAGGGGTCTCGGCTTTACAACTTTGCCGAGCAGCTACTTGGTCGGGGGCAAACACGTTTGCAAAATTCTGCAAATTTGATACCCTGGCTGAGGAGGACCTGGAATTCTCTCATTCGGTGCTGCAGAGTCATCCGCACTCTCCCGCCCGTTTGGGAGCTTTGGTATAATCCCCATGGTCCTTACGGAGTCCCCAGCATCCACTAGGATGTCAGAGAAAATAAGATTTTACTCACCGGTAAATCTATTTCTCGTAGTCCGTAGTGGATGCTGGGCGCCCATCCCAAGTGCGGATTGTCTGCAATACCTGTACATAGTTATTGTTACAAAAATCGGGTTTTGTTGTGAGCCATCTCTTCAGAGGCTCCATTTGTTATCATACTGTTAACCGGGGTTCCTATCACGTGTTATATGGTGTGATTGGTGTGGCTGGTATGAGTCTTACCCGGGATTCAAGAATCCTTCCTTATTGTGTCAGCTCTTCCGGGCACAGTTCCTAACTGAGGCTTGGAGGAGGGTCATAGGGGGAGGAGCCAGTGCACACCAGATAGTCCTAAATCTTTCTTAGATGTGCCCAGTCTCCTGCGGAGCCGTCTATTCCCCATGGTCCTTACGGAGTCCCCAGCATCCACTAGGACGTCAGAGAAATATATATATATATATATATATATATATATACAATATGCTTTCTATATCACTTGTAGACTGCTAGCATCTTGGTGCAGCCTAAACTTCAAGACTTATACATGTTGTAGGTAGAATACAGAGAGGTGAAGTCTGGAAAGCCAGAGTTGCAGGTGGGTGCGCAGCTTATCTTTAGTAGTTGCTGGTGTTCCTTATGGATCCCCCGTTCATTTGATGGAGAAGCTGGCGCGTTTGAACCTGTACAATATCACTTATAGTAATTCTGGGGCTAATTCAGACCTGATTGCTAGCAAGTGATTTTTGCACTGCTGCGAACTATACTTTCTTCTAGGAGCTCAGGAGAGCCCCTAGTGTGCATCCAGCTCAGCCGGGCACAGAAATCTAACTGAGGCTTGGAGGAGGGTCATAGGGGGAGGAGCCAGTGCACACCAGATAGTCCTAAATCTTTCTTAGATGTGCCCAGTCTCCTGCGGAGCCGTCTATTCCCCATGGTCCTTACGGAGTCCCCAGCATCCACTACGGACTACGAGAAATAGATTTACCGGTGAGTAAAATCTTATTTTATATATATATATATATATATATATATATCTCATACTTGCCTACCTGACCCTCTCCATGAGGGAGAAAATGCTCTGTTCCTGGACTTTCCTGGTAATGTATGATTGCCATCACCTGTGGTGAAACACCTTTCTTATCAATTAACTAGCTCACCACAGGTGATGGCAATCATACATTACCAGGAAAGTCCAGGAACAGAGCATTTTCTCCCTCATGGAGAGGATCAGGTAGGCAAGTATGATATCTGTCTGTCTGTCTGTCTGTCTGTCTGTCTGTCTGTCTATCGTAACACCATGTTTTTCTTTATCCTGCTCTAAAATAAATGGGATTCTGGCTGCTCCTCTCAATAATTCTTTTGTTAGCAAGACTGGAAAAGCAGGACTGTAACTAGGTGGGTGCGGAGGGGCACCGCACATAGCACTGCAGGGTAGGGGGCGCTGTTGGCAGCACTTGTCAATTACCTGTTTTAATCACTTTCACTTGCAGCCATACTTGCCTACCCTCCCGGAATGGCTGGGAGGCTCCCGAAAATCGGGTGGCCCTCCCGCCCCCCCGGAAAGGTGGGCAAGCCTCCCGCTTTCCGTGCTGCCCCTCCATGACCCTCCTCGGCCGCCCGCAGCAGAGAACAAGTGGGCGGTCCGATGATGCATCATCGTAGCTCCGCCCCCCACTATACAGCACCTCTTTTCTCGGCACTGCATAGCGGGGGGGGGGGTTTGTGGAGCCACGATGACGCGATCATGATGCCACGCCCCCGGACTGTGCACTACCCTGTTGGCCACACCCCTGTAACGCCCATCCTGCTGCCGGCTACGCCCCCATGCACCTACAACGCTGCCTCCTCCCGGAGCATCTCACCTGCAGCACGGTGCGGCTCTGCTCACCTGCCCGGCCTCTTATATCACCCGGCCCCGCTTCTGGCAACCCAGTGGTGTCCCTATTAGTAACAGAGCGCTTGTTTGTATGTGAACGCACACCTATGGGGGAAAAATTGTTAGATAATACTGTTTACAGCTCTTTTAAGTGTGAGGATTAAAGAGTCCACAGATTAAAAGCTTTAAGGGTTCCAATGTATTACCGTTGGTGGATGAGCGGGAGCGGAAGCAGGTACTTACAGCCGCTATCTCTCCCTAACACTAGTACCTGTATAGTCAGCTGTTCCCGGCTCGTTCCCTCTTGCGGCTTCTCCCCTGCGCCCGTCGGTGGTAAATGCTGGACGCTTGTATGGAAAGCTGTACCCAGCTGGTTCCCTTCTTGCGGCTTCTCCCATGTGCCCGTCGGCGGCAGATATTGGACTTGCGTCCTCCGGGGGGCTATGGCTGGTGTCTCTAATGTGCGCTAACCAACGCGTTTCAGGCGGCATGTCCTTTTTTAAGAATACTTATATACTTATATATAAATATCTCTTTCTTGCGGCCCACACAAGACTTGGACCTTAATAATTCGGCCCAGTTGGGATTGTGAGTTTGACATGTCTGCTATACAGCATTTATGGACTTGCAATGATAGCTCTTTGTTGTTCAGTTACACTGTCCTTTATTACATCTCGGGATGCTGATGTGCCCGGGATTCGAACCCGTTGCCTATGGCATTGCAGTTGGACACTATTCATTCAGCTATCTGCCTTTGCATAGAAAGCTAGAGAATTCCAAGCTGAAGAGTTCTAACTATTTGACGCTTGCCTTGTACTTTGTGAAGGGGTGATCGGCTGCGCAGATCTATGTAGTGTGTGGCTGCAAGGGATTGGATGTGTGGCTGCACACTACATGGATCGATTATGGTTCTGGTTATTTTTTTACGGGGTACAGGTAGCTTCATATAGTTAGAAATCTCATCGTTTTTTTGTGGGATCAAGTGGCTCGGTGTGTGGGGTGTTTGGCTGGGATGCAGCAGGTTGTGTGTTGGAGTCCCGGGTGTGGCAGTATACTGGAATGTATTATTTAATGAGAGGTATTGTGGCGAGCTCTCGGGTTAAGTACATGAATGTGGTATAAAGAGGATTTGTGTCCAAATCCATTTTCTGTTCTATGTGTTCTATGTGTGTATTATATATATACAGGGCCCAGGGCATTTTAAGAGAGGAGGGGGCCCGTGTGCACATTCCGGGTGGAATGCGCAGGTCTCCGGAGACATGGTGCCGCCATGGTCCGGAAACAAATTTACTACTGCGCATGAGCGGCAGCCATTTTGGAAGTGATTTTTGCTGCGACTGCAGCGCCCGTCGCGGGACTCACGAAAGGTAAGTATACAAAAACATGTGTGCGATGTGGGCCCCTCCTGGACCCAGGGGCCGTGTGCACTGCGCGCATTGCACCCATGATAGAAAAGCCTATGTATATATATATATATCATTTTTTTCCAATAGAAATGTCATCAGTGCTGGGCCAAATGCCTCGTTCAATGATGTCTCATATGTTTTCACTACATGCAAGAAAAAGTGAAAAGACACATAGCATAATACATTTTTTATGATAAAAAAGCACACATCATACAATAAAATAAGTACACAGGTACATGTATACAACAATCCAGAATGGGATCAGACAGGCAGTGATTGCAAATGGGTAATTACCAGAAATCTTGGAACTGGGTTTTAATCAGTTCCAAAAGGGCATAGGGAGGATGATATATCACCATGCGGTATCCCGAGTAGACTCGCAGGCACTCCGCTCCTTAAGGTAATGTCCTCCTTGCACTCTCCAGTCGCCTGATCCCACTAACGCGTTTCAATCCCCTTTGGGGTCTTTTTCAAGGTAATGGGTGTTGCTAGTCCTTCCAAACAATCCTTATATACCCATAATATCCAATCCCTTCACTTCCCCCTACTGAAAAATACATAACAGATGAGGCTGGTCTCTCTCCAATCATAGATCTCCTCTAAATCATGTGACCGTAAACAGTTCCCATCTCCAGAGCAAAAGTGTGTTTTTCTATTAACACTGATGTCACTTGATATTGGTTACGTGTTTCGGCACGGCGTCTATTTGCTGCCATCTTTTATTCTTCTGTAATCTCCATCGCTGCGTCTCCATTCCAGTGGAGATGGCACTGTGACTGCTTCATTTCCTCCCCGCCTGCTGTCTTGGTGATGTGTATTTCCGTATTCCGGATAGATGCGTGCATGTTGTTATGGCAACAGAAGCGGCCTGTCATTACTTCCTTTAAACTTGGGATTTTATTTGTATTTTATCTGGGCATATATTATATATGCAGAATTGCTGACATTGGTCATTTAATCTATTTTCTTTCTTTCTTTCATTGCATGTTGCAATTACCTCTCTATCTGTCCCTACATCCCTGCTGCCTCTCTATCTGTCCCTACGTCTCTGCTGTCTCTCTATCTGTCCCTATGTCTCTGCTGCCTCTCTATCTGTCCCCTACGTCCTTGCTGCCTCTCTATCTGTCCCTACGTCTCTGCTGTCTCTCTATCTGTCCCTACGTCTCTGCTGCTTCTCTATCTGTCCCTACTCCCTCCCTCTAACCCTATGTCACTTCTGCCTCTCCTCTGTTTCTATGCCACTGCTGCCTCTTTCTGTCCCTAAGTCCCTGCTGCCTATCTCTGTCCCTATGTCTTTTCCGGCACCCTCTCTCTGTGTCCCTGCCGCCACTCTCTCTGTCTCTGTGTCCCTGCTGCCATTCTCTCTCTGGAGACCTGAGTTGGGGAGGCCCTAATAATTTTGCTGTGCGGCCCACAAAGTTCTAATTACGCCCCTGCCTCTATATAATTATGGGGCTGACTCAGAGGTGGACGCTAATGGCACCCCTGCAGTTGTGCAGATTTATGCAAAAGCTACATGAGGTGTATTAAGTAAAACCAATAGCCCAGGATTCTGTGATGCGCTGCCGCATCTGAAGGGGCAGCACGGGATCATCTGCGTGCAGATAGGACATCTAGTGACCCTGAGGTTACTCAGGATGTCGCAGGACCAGATCTGCACATCTGCAGTGCGGTGCCTGCTCATGTGCAGATCATTAAACATCAGAGATTTATGTAAATCTCAGAATCAGGCCCTATATGTGTAACCCTATATGTGTAACCTTATACACCTTATATGTGTACAAATATCTCCCCCTATTAGCTAATAACACTGTTCTGTAACATGACTTTTTTTCTTTTATCTTTGGCCTAATCTGAGCCAGACAGGGCCATGCCAGTTCAGGGGCTCCAACGGCACATTGTGTCCTACAGGCATTACAACATGGAGGGGCGAGAGAAAACCTGAGATTTGGGCACTACCATGAGTGTACTCAGCTGGGCAAGGGAGAGATGTAGCAAACCTTCTAAAGAGTTTGTTGCCCATAGCAACCAATGAGCTTCTAGCTATCATTTATCAAATATTCAATAAAATGATAGCTAGAACCTGGTTGGTTGCTATGGGCATTGTATGGGGGTCACTGGGATGCTCCTTGGGTATTGTATGGTGGTCACCGGGATGCTCCTTGGGTATTGTATGGTGGTCACTGCGATGCTCCTTGTATTGAATGTCTCTCACTGGAATGGTAGACAGAGGCATTGTGATTTATTTTTTCTTTTACACCGCAAGGAAAAATATATGACCAGTGGGTGTTTAGCAATGGATGAGACCCCAGTAAGAATGATCTATTTTATAATGACCTTTTACCAAATCATTGCTAATCTTTGGAATTCCCTGCTGTTGGATTAAGTAGTAGTAATTATTTAATGTGTGTACTTGTCACCCTGGTGTGCTGCCTCTGCCTACCAGTGCAATACCTCACCCACTGGTGTGATCTCCACCTCCTGTGACAGGATCCTTCTGCTGGCGCTGTGACTGCCTACCAGTGCAATACCTCACCCACTGGTGTGATCTCCACCTCCTGTGACAGGATCCTCCTGCTGGCGCTGTGACTTCCTACCAGTGCAATACCTCACCCACTGGTGTGATCTCCACCTCCTGTGACAGGATCCTCCTGCTGGTGCTGTGACTGCCTACCAGTGCAATACCTCACCCACTGGTATGATCTCCACCTCCTGTGACAGGATCCTTCTGCAGGAGCTGTGACTGCCTACCAGTGCAGTACCTCACCCACTGGTGTGATCTCCACCTCCTGTGACAGGATCCTCCTGCTGGCACTGTGACTGCCTACCAGTGTAATACCTCACCCACTGGTGTGATCTCCACCTCCTGTGACAGGATCCTCCTGCTGGCGCTGTGACTGCCTACCAGTGCAATACCTCACCCACTGGTGTGATCTCCACCTCCTGTGACAGGATCCTTCTGCATGAGCTGTGACTGCCTACCAGTGCAGTACCTCACCCACTGGTGTGATCTCCACCTCCTGTGACAGGATCCTCCTGCTGGCGCTGTGACTGCCTACCAGTGCAATACCTCACCCACTGGTGTGATCTCCACCTTCTGTGACAGGATCCTTCTGCTGGCGCTGTGACTGCCTACCAGTGCAATACCTCACCCACTGGTGTGATCTCCACCTCCTGTGACAGGTTCCTCCTGCAGGCGCTGTGACTGCCTACCAGTGCAATACCTCACCCACTGTTGTGATCTCCACTTCCTGTGACAGGATCCTCCTGCTGGCGCTGTGACTGCCTACCAGTGCAATACCTCACCCACTGGTGTGATCTCCACCTCCTGTGACAGGATCCTTCTGCTGGTGCTGTGACTGCCTACCAGTGCAATACCTCACCCACTGGTATGATCTCCACCTCCTGTGACAGGATCCTTCTGCAGGAGCTGTGACTGCCTACCAGTGCAGTACCTCACCCACTGGTGTGATCTCCACCTCCTGTGACAGGATCCTTCTGCTGGCGCTGTGACTGCCTACCAGTGTAATACCTCACCCACTGGTGTGATCTCCACCTCCTGTGACAGGATCCTCCTGCTGGTGCTGTGACTGCCTACCAGTACAATACCTCACACCCACTGGTGTGATCTCCACCTCCTGTGACAGGATCCTTCTGCAGGAGCTGTGACTGCCTACCAGTGCAGTACCTCACCCACTGGTGTGATCTCCACCTCCTGTGACAAGATCCTCCTGCTGGTGCTGTGACTGCCTACCAGTGCAATACCTCACCCACTGGTGTGATCTCCACCTCCTGTGACAGGATCCTCCTGCAGGAGCTGTGACTGCCTACCAGTGCAATACCTCACCCACTGGTGTGATCTCCACCTCCTGTGACAGGTTCCTCCTGCAGGCGCTGTGACTGCCTACCAGTGCAATACCTCACCCACTGTTGTGATCTCCACTTCCTGTGATGGGATCCTCCTGCTGGCGCTGTGACTGCCTACCAGTGCAATACCTCACCCACTGGTGTGATCTCCACCTCCTGTGACAGGATCCTTCTGCTGGTGCTGTGACTGCCTACCAGTGCAATACCTCACCCACTGGTGTGATCTCCACCTCCTGTGACAGGATCCTTCTGCTGGCGCTGTGACTGCCTACCAGTGTAATACCTCACCCACTGGTGTGATCTCCACCTCCTGTGACAGGATCCTTCTGCAGGAGCTGTGACTGCCTACCAGTGCAGTACCTCACCCACTGGTGTGATCTCCACCTCCTGTAACAGGATCCTCCTGCTGGCGCTGTGACTGCCTACCAGTGCAACACCTCACCCACTGGTGTGATCTCCACCTCCTGTGACAGGATCCTTCTGCAGGAGCTGTGACTGCCTACCAGTGCAGTACCTCACCCACTGGTGTGATCTCCACCTCCTGTGACAGGATCCTCCTGCTGGCGCTGTGACTGCCTACCAGTGCAATACCTCACCCACTGGTGTGATCTCCACCTCCTGTGACAGGATCCTTCTGCTGGCGCTGTGACTGCCTACCAGTGCAATACCTCACCCACTGGTGTGATCTCCCCCTCCTGTGACAGGATCCTCCTGCAGGAGCTGTGACTGCCTACCAGTGCAATACCTCACCCACTGGTGTGATCTCCACCTCCTGTGACAGGTTCCTCCTGCAGGCGCTGTGACTGCCTACCAGTGCAATACCTCACCCACTGGTGTGATCTCCACCTCCTGTGACAGGATCCTTCTGCATGAGCTGTGACTGCCTACCAGTGCAGTACCTCACCCACTGCTGTGATCTCCACCTCCTGTGATGGGATCCTCCTGCTGGCGCTGTGACTGCCTACCAGTGCAATACCTCACCCACTGGTGTGATCTCCACCTCCTGTGACAGGATCCTTCTGCTGGTGCTGTGACTGCCTACCAGTGCAATACCTCACCCACTGGTATGATCTCCACCTCCTGTGACAGGATCCTTCTGCAGGAGCTGTGACTGCCTACCAGTGCAGTACCTCACCCACTGGTGTGATCTCCACCTCCTGTGACAGGATCCTTCTGCTGGCGCTGTGACTGCCTACCATTGTAATACCTCACCCACTGGTGTGATCTCCACCTCCTGTGACAGGATCCTCCTGCTGGTGCTGTGACTGCCTACCAGTACAATACCTCACACCCACTGGTGTGATCTCCACCTTCTGTGACAGGATCCTTCTGCAGGAGCTGTGACTGCCTACCAGTGCAGTGCCTCACCCACTGGTGTGATCTCCACCTCCTGTGACAGGATCCTCCTGCTGGCGCTGTGACTGCCTACCAGTGCAATACCTCACCCACTGGTGTGATCTCCACCTCCTGTGACAGGTTCCTCCTGCAGGCACTGTGACTGCCTACCAGTGCAATACCTCACCCACTGTTGTGATCTCCACTTCCTGTGACAGGATCCTCCTGCTGGCGCTGTGACTGCCTACCAGTGCAATACCTCACCCACTGGTGTGATCTCCACCTCCTGTGACAGGATCCTTCTGCTGGTGCTGTGACTGCCTACCAGTGCAATACCTCACCCACTGGTATGATCTCCACCTCCTGTGACAGGATCCTTCTGCAGGAGCTGTGACTGCCTACCAGTGCAGTACCTCACCCACTGGTGTGATCTCCACCTCCTGTGACAGGATCCTTCTGCTGGCGCTGTGACTGCCTACCAGTGTAATACCTCACCCACTGGTGTGATCTCCACCTCCTGTGACAGGATCCTCCTGCTGGCGCTGTGACTGCCTACCAGTGCAATACCTCACCCACTGGTGTGATCTCCACCTCCTGTGACAGGATCCTTCTGCAGGAGCTGTGACTGCCTACCAGTGCAGTACCTCACCCACTGGTGTGATCTCCACCTCCTGTGACAGGATCCTCCTGCTGGCGCTGTGACTGCCTACCAGTGCAATACCTCACCCACTGGTGTGATCTCCACCTCCTGTGACAGGATCCTTCTGCAGGAGCTGTGACTGCCTACCAGTGCAGTACCTCACCCACTGGTGTGATCTCCACCTCCTGTGACAGGATCCTCCTGCTGGTGCTGTGACTGCCTACCAGTGCAATACCTCACCCACTGGTGTGATCTCCACCTCCTGTGACAGGATCCTTCTGCAGGAGCTGTGACTGCCTACCAGTGCAGTACCTCACCCACTGGTGTGATCTCCACCTCCTGTGACAGGATCCTCCTGCAGGCGCTGTGACTGCCTACCAGTGCAATACCTCACCCACTGTTGTGATCTCCACTTCCTGTGATGGGATCCTCCTGCTGGCGCTGTGACTGCCTACCAGTGCAATACCTCACCCACTGGTGTGATCTCCACCTCCTGTGACAGGATCCTTCTGCTGGTGCTGTGACTGCCTACCAGTGCAATACCTCACCCACTGGTGTGATCTCCACCTCCTGTGACAGGATCCTCCTGCTGGTGCTGTGACTGCCTGCCAGTGTAATACCTCACCCACTGGTGTGATCTCCACCTCCTGTGACAGGATCCTCCTGCTGGCGCTGTGACTGCCTACCAGTGCAATACCTCACCCACTGGTGTGATCTCCACCTCCTGTGACAGGATCCTCCTGCTGGTGCTGTTACTGCCTACCAGTGCAATGCCTCACCCACTGGTGTGATCTCCACCTCCTGTGACAGGATCCTCCTGCTGGTGCTGTGACTGCCTGCCAGTGTAATACCTCACCCACTGGTGTGATCTCCACCTCCTATGACAGGATCCTCCTGCTGGCGCTGTGACTGCCTACCAGTGCAATACCTCACCCACTGGTGTGATCTCCACCTCCTGTGACAGGATCCTCCTGCTGGTGCTGTGACTGCCTGCCAGTGTAATACCTCACCCACTGGTGTGATCTCCACCTCCTGTGACAGGATCCTCCTGCTGGCGCTGTGACTGCCTACCAGTGCAGTACCTCACCCACTGGTGTGATCTCCACCTCCTGTGACAGGATCCTCCTGCTGGTGCTGTTACTGCCTACCAGTGCAATGCCTCACCCACTGGTGTGATCTCCACCTCCTGTGACAGGATCCTCCTGCTGGTGCTGTGACTGCCTGCCAGTGTAATACCTCACCCACTGGTGTGATCTCCACCTCCTGTGACAGGATCCTCCTGCTGGCGCTGTGACTGCCTACCAGTGCAATACCTCACCCACTGGTGTGATCTCCACCTCCTGTGACAGGATCCTCTTGCTGGCGCTGTGACTGCCTACCAGTGTAATACCTCACCCACTGGTGTGATCTCCACCTCCTGTGACAGGATCCTCCTGCTGGTGCTGTGACTGCCTACCAGTGCAATACCTCCCCCACTGGTGTAATCTCCACCTCCTGTGACAGGATCCTCCTGCTGGTGCTGTGACTGCCTACCAGTGCAATACCTCACCCACTGGTGTAATCTCCACCTCCTGTGACAGGATCCTCCTGCTGGTGCTGTGACTGCCTACCAGTGTAATACCTCACCCACTGGTGTGATCTCCACCTCCTGTGACAGGATCCTCCTGCTGGTGCTGTGACTGCCTACCAGTGCAATACCTCACCCACTGGTGTGATCTCCACCTCCTGTGACAGGATCCTCCTGCTGGTGCTGTGACTGCCTACCAGTGCAATACCTCACCCACTGGTGTAATCTCCACCTCCTGTGACAGGATTCTCCTGCTGGTGCTGTGACTGCCTACCAGTGCAATACCTCACCCACTGGTGTAATCTCCACCTCCTGTGACAGGATCCTCCTGCTGGTGCTGTTACTGCCTACCAGTGCAATGCCTCAACCACTGGTGTGATCTCCACCTCCTGTGACAGGATCCTCTTGCTGGCGCTGTGACTGCCTACCAGTGCAGTACATCACCCACTGGTGTGATCTCCACCTCCTGTGACAGGATCCTCCTGCTGGTGCTGTGACTGCCTACCAGTGCAATACCTCACCCACTGGTGTAATCTCCACCTCCTGTGACAGGATCCTCCTGCAGGAGCTGTGACTGCCTACCAGTGCAGTACCTCACCCACTGGTGTGATCTCCACCTCCTGTGACAGGATCCTCCTGCAGGCGCTGTGACTGCCTACCAGTGCAATACCTCACCCACTGTTGTGATCTCCACTTCCTGTGATGGGATCCTCCTGCTGGCGCTGTGACTGCCTACCAGTGCAATACCTCACCCACTGGTGTGATCTCCACCTCCTGTGACAGGATCCTTCTGCTGGTGCTGTGACTGCCTACCAGTGCAATACCTCACCCACTGGTGTGATCTCCACCTCCTGTGACAGGATCCTCCTGCTGGTGCTGTGACTGCCTGCCAGTGTAATACCTCACCCACTGGTGTGATCTCCACCTCCTGTGACAGGATCCTCCTGCTGGCGCTGTGACTGCCTACCAGTGCAATACCTCACCCACTGGTGTGATCTCCACCTCCTGTGACAGGATCCTCCTGCTGGTGCTGTTACTGCCTACCAGTGCAATGCCTCACCCACTGGTGTGATCTCCACCTCCTGTGACAGGATCCTCCTGCTGGTGCTGTGACTGCCTGCCAGTGTAATACCTCACCCACTGGTGTGATCTCCACCTCCTATGACAGGATCCTCCTGCTGGCGCTGTGACTGCCTACCAGTGCAATACCTCACCCACTGGTGTGATCTCCACCTCCTGTGACAGGATCCTCCTGCTGGTGCTGTGACTGCCTGCCAGTGTAATACCTCACCCACTGGTGTGATCTCCACCTCCTGTGACAGGATCCTCCTGCTGGCGCTGTGACTGCCTACCAGTGCAGTACCTCACCCACTGGTGTGATCTCCACCTCCTGTGACAGGATCCTCCTGCTGGTGCTGTTACTGCCTACCAGTGCAATGCCTCACCCACTGGTGTGATCTCCACCTCCTGTGACAGGATCCTCCTGCTGGTGCTGTGACTGCCTGCCAGTGTAATACCTCACCCACTGGTGTGATCTCCACCTCCTGTGACAGGATCCTCCTGCTGGCGCTGTGACTGCCTACCAGTGCAATACCTCACCCACTGGTGTGATCTCCACCTCCTGTGACAGGATCCTCTTGCTGGCGCTGTGACTGCCTACCAGTGTAATACCTCACCCACTGGTGTGATCTCCACCTCCTGTGACAGGATCCTCCTGCTGGTGCTGTGACTGCCTACCAGTGCAATACCTCCCCCACTGGTGTAATCTCCACCTCCTGTGACAGGATCCTCCTGCTGGTGCTGTGACTGCCTACCAGTGCAATACCTCACCCACTGGTGTAATCTCCACCTCCTGTGACAGGATCCTCCTGCTGGTGCTGTGACTGCCTACCAGTGTAATACCTCACCCACTGGTGTGATCTCCACCTCCTGTGACAGGATCCTCCTGCTGGTGCTGTGACTGCCTACCAGTGCAATACCTCACCCACTGGTGTGATCTCCACCTCCTGTGACAGGATCCTCCTGCTGGTGCTGTGACTGCCTACCAGTGCAATACCTCACCCACTGGTGTAATCTCCACCTCCTGTGACAGGATCCTCCTGCTGGTGCTGTGACTGCCTACCAGTGCAATACCTCACCCACTGGTGTAATCTCCACCTCCTGTGACAGGATCCTCCTGCTGGTGCTGTTACTGCCTACCAGTGCAATGCCTCAACCACTGGTGTGATCTCCACCTCCTGTGACAGGATCCTCTTGCTGGCGCTGTGACTGCCTACCAGTGCAGTACATCACCCACTGGTGTGATCTCCACCTCCTGTGACAGGATCCTCCTGCTGACGCTGTGACTGTCTACAAGTGTAATTCCTCCCACAATCCAAAAATATACTGGTAGGTTAATTGGCTCCCAACAAAAAGTTAACCCTAGCATGAATGTGTCTGTGTGTAACATAGTAACATAGTATCTGAGGTTGAAAAAGGACAATTGTCCATCGAGTTGAACCTATTTGTGGTCTCCTATGCATGATGATTTGACTAAAATTTCTGACTGATGCTGCTGTCAGCCGTTGCATTTCCTCCCTATTTATAGTAACTATAATGCATGACTATGCACCATACCCCTGGATATCCTTATCCATTAGGAATTTATCTAACCCATACTTAAAGGTGTTGACAGATTCCGCCATTACAACTCCCTCAGGCAGGGAATTCCAAACACGTATTGTCCTTACCGTGAAAAAGCCTTTACGCCGTATTGTGCGGAATCTCCTCTCCTCTAACCTGAGCGAGTGTCCACGAGTCCTCTGTGTTGATTTAACCAAAAACAGGTCCCGCGCAAGCTCTGTGTATTGTCCCCTTATATATTTGTAGATGTTGATCATATCCCCTCTTAGTATCCGCTTTTCCAATGTAAACATGCCTAGTCTTTCAAGCCTTTCCTTGTATTCCATCGTCTCCATGCCCTTAATTAGTTTGGTCGCCCTCCTCTGAACCTTTTCTAGCTCCAGGATATCCTTTTTGTAGTACGGTGCCCAGAATTGTACACAGTATTCAAGGTGTGGCCTCACAAGTGATATATATGACGGGAGTATAATACTCTCGTCCCTAGCATCAATACCCCATTTTATGCATGCTAATATCTTATTAGCCTTCTTTGCTGCAGTCCTACTTTGGGTACTACTGCTTAGTTTGCTATCTATGAGGACACCTAAGTCCTTTTCCAGTACAGAATCCCCTAATTTTACCCCATTTAGTAGGTAGGTGTAATTTTTGTTCTTGTTACCACAGTGCATTACCTTACACTTGTCTGTGTTGAAGCGCATTCTCCATTTGGCTGCCCATGCTTCTAATTTAACTAAGTCGTTCTGAAGAGACTCGGCATCCTCCTCTGTATTTATAGCCTTACACAATTTGGTATCATCTGCAAAAATTGACACCATGCTCTCTAGACCTTCTGTTAGGTCATTAATGAAAATATTGAACAATAGCGGTCCTAATACTGAGCCTTGCGGCACACCACTTAGCACTTCAGTCCAAGTTGAAAAAGATCCATTAACCACATCGCGCTGCTCCCTATTATCTAACCAGTTTTTGACCCAAGTGCATATTGTGCTTCCTAGCCCTGATTCTTGTAGCTTGTAGATAAGTCTCATGTGTGGTACAGTATTGAACGCTTTGGCAAAGTCTAAAAAGATTACATCCACGTCTTTACCCTGATCTAGGTTTGCGCTTACTGTTTCATAAAAGCCAAGTAAGTTGGTTTGACAGGATCTGTCCTTCATAAACCCATGTTGATTCCTTTTAATGACCTTATTGACTTCAAGGAACTTCTGAATACTATCTCTTAGAATACCTTCCAATACTTTCCCCACTATAGATGTAAGACTAACTGGTCTATAATTACCTGGTTCAGCTTTACTTCCCTTTTTGAATATAGGCACTACTTCCGCTATACGCCAGTCTTTGGGAACCATACCTGATATAACTGAATCCTTAAAGATCAAAGATAGCGGTTTTGACAGTTCAGAGTGAAGCTCCATTAGAACCCTTGGGTGAATACTAGAGATGAGCGGATTCGGTTTTACTCGGTTTTACTCGGTTCTCAAAACCGAATCTTATTGGCTCACGGATGTCACGTGTTTTGGATAGCCAATAAGATTCGGTTTTGAGAACCGAGTAAAACCGAGTAAAACCGAATCCGTTCATCTCTAGTGAATACCATCGGGCCCTGGTGATTTATTAATCTTTAAATGTTTTAATCGGTCACAGACTACTTCCTCGCTTAAATAAGTACCTATCAGTGGGATATTCTCATTTTTGAGATTGTGTGTCAGTCCCTGAATTGGGTCCTCTCTAGTGAATACTGTTGATAAAAACTCATTTAGTGTGTCCGCTATGTCATTATCATATTTGCTTAAGACACCCAACTTGTCTTTTAAAGGGCCTATACTCTCCTTCTTTAATCTCTTGCTATTAATGTATTTAAAGAATTTTTTGGGATTCGCTTTGCTTTCCTTTGCTACTAGTTTTTCAGTTTCTACTTTAGCCGCTCTTATTTCCTTTTTGCAAATTTTGTTACATTCCTTATAGTGCTGAAATGACTCTGCTTCTCCGTCAGATTTGTATTTTTTAAATGCTCGCCTTTTCTTGCCCATAAGTTCTTTAATCTTTTTGTTAAGCCACATCGGTTTATGATTTTTATTCCTTTTTTTGCTGCTCATAGGAATAAATTTGAGTGTATTTTTAGCTAGCAGGAATTTTAGTACCTCCCATTTCTCCGTAGTATTTTTTCCTAAAAACAAACCTTCCCATTCAATATCCCTGAAAAATACCTTCATCTTTTCAAAATTTGCTTTGCTAAAGTTTAGAGTCCTAGTTGAGCCAGTATAGGGCTGTTTATGGAAACTGATATTGAATGTGACCATATTGTGGTCGCCGTTTCCTATGGGTTCCCCTACTATAATACCTGATACCAAATCCCCATTGTTTGTTAATACCAGGTCTAAGATTGCATTGTACCTAGTTGGTTCCTCAATTAGTTGGACTAAGTAGTTATCATTAAGTGTGTTTAAAAACATATTGCCCCTAGCAGTATCACATGAATCGTTTTTCCAGTTTATCTCTGGATAGTTAAAATCTCCCATCACTACTATGTCTCCTACTCCTGCTGCTCTTTCAATTTGCTTTAGTAACAATTCCTCATCAGATGCGTTGATACCAGGCGGCCTATAGCATACACCCAATACTAACTTTTTTATTCCTTTTTCCCCGCATGCAATTTCTACCCATAATGTCTCAACAGTGTCTACAGTCCCCTCCTGAATATCTTCCCGTATATCAGGTTTTAAAAACGGCTTTACGTAAAGACACACCCCTCCACCCTTTTTATTTAGTCTGCCTCTCCTAAACAGTGTATAGCTCTCTAGATTGACTGTCCAATCATGAGATTCATCCCACCAAGTTTCAGTAATGCCTATAATATCATACTGTTTGCTTGCTGCAAGTATTTCCAGTTCACCCTTTTTACCAGTAATGCTTCTGGCGTTTACATACATACAACTAAGATAAGTATTTTCCCTTGCGTTAGGGACATCTTTCACCTTATGTAGCAATGATGACCTGTAATCGTCATTGGTAAAATCTCTTTTAGTACCCATGTTAGTAACCTTAGCGCCTGCTCTTACCCTCCCCCCAACTTCTCCAGCATTTCGTTTACTACCGCCATCCCCACTATTCTCACTGCATGACCCGTAGTTTCTAGCTAAACCCTCCCCCCAGGCTCCTAGTTTAAAATCTCCTCCAACCTTCTAACCATCCTTCCCCCCAGCACCGCTGCCCCCTCCTCAGTCAGGTGCAATCCGTCACGACAAAAGAGATGGCGCCTGACTGAGAAGTCCGCCCAGTGTTCCAGGAGAATAGGGAATATAGATTGTAAGCTCCACTGGGGCAGGGACTGATGTGAATGGACAAAATATTCTCTGTAAAGCGCTGAGGAATATGTGTGCGCTATATAAATAACTGATAATAAATAAATAAATAAATCCAAAACAAAGATCCTGCCTCATAGAGACCAAAGTTATCTGCTCCAGGTTTTATCTTCCCTAGTGCTAGGACCATGTTAGTATCATACAATGCACACAGTGTGCAGGTTACAGTCATAGTGATAGAGCTACTGTAACTATCCTTTATTTTAGAGATTACATTATGTGTATAAGGACTAGGAGCACTACTACTGTGGGCATTATGTGTATTAGGGGCACTACTGCTGTGGGCTTATGTGTAAGGGGCACTACTACTGTGGGCATTATGTGTATAAGGGGCACTACTACTGTGGTCATTGTGTATAAGAGGCACTACTTTGTGCATTATGTATAAAGCATTATGTATAAAGGGCACTATTGTGTGGCATTAGGTGTATAAGGGCCACTACTACTGTGGACATTATGTGTATAGGGGCACTACTAGTATGGGCATTATGTGTATAGCGGCACTACTACTGTGGGCATTATGTTTATGGGGGGCACTACTACTGTGGGTATTATGTATACAAGGGGCACTACTACTGTGGAGATTATGCGTATAAGCAGCAATACTACTGTGGGCATTGTGTATAAGTGGCACTACTACTGTGCGCATCATGTGTATAAGGCATTACTATTGTGGACATTATGCATGTAAGGGGCACTACTGTGGGCATAATATGTATAAGCAGAATAACTACTGTTGGCATTATTTGTAAGGGGTATTACTACTGTGGGCATTACCTGTATAATGGGCACTACTGTGTAGCATAATGTGACGGAGGTGCTACTGTGTGATGTATGTGGCGTACTATGAATCAGGGGCACTACGTGTGGTGTAATGTGAATAAGATTGTGCTTTTGTGTGGCATAATTTGAATTGGGAGTACTATTGTTTGGTGACGCCCCTTATTTGTGAAACCACACTCCTTTTTTCAGGCAGCTTGCTGTCAATTTACAAAGTTAGAGAGGGCTCAAATTTATAATTTGTAGGGGGCACTAAACATACTAGCATCGCCCCTGCCCCCACACCATCTATATATCCCATACTGAGCTGTCCCCTTCAGCATGTTTTGTATTGTCCGCTCTCGCCCCCACCATAGCTCTCAATACCGCCCACCACACACACACAATTACACAAGTGTGGCAACTTACCTCCTGCATGTTATCCTCCAGGCCTTACTGCCGCTGCGACCCCTCCCGTTGTCTTCAACTGACACTCTGCAAATCTCTTTGCCAGAACTTTGCCAAATGATGAAAAAACACAAACGACTATCCTTTAGCATAGTACTAGTTTAAGTACAATCGAAATAGAAGTACAATAAAATGTCCATGAGTCAAACACTTTTCCAATTTTCCTTAAACCAAACATACTTCAAAATGTATACATTTGCTATTTATCTATGTTATTTAGTTTTCATCCCAAAGCAAGATCCTGCCTCATAGAGACTTATCTGCATCCCCTGTATGTGTGCTTATCCTCCATACTGCCCTCTTTATTTCTGTAACGCTACATTTTTATTCCTAAATATGTCATTCCCTCCTGAGCTTCTCCTAATTATATGTCCTTGTACCTATATTCCCTGTTCTGTCTATCTTGTCTTACCTTTCAGCAGACTATACTGCACTCTGTCTTCCTTACCATCATACCCTGCTATGTAGGACTCACCTCCTCCTACCTGTCTTCCTGCATGGTAACTGGAAACTTCAGCAGCTGTAGATAGAATGTTACAGGATGAATCATTGTGATGTCACAGGCTAGTGATGTCACAGGCTAGTGATGTCACAGGCTAGGTGTGATGTTACAGTAACCAGCAGCAAAGCTACCAAGTTACGGCTATCTTACATATACATTATATACATCAATTATACCTGGATTTACATGAATTTCTAGTTAAAAAAACAAAACAAAACGAGACTAGTGTAGAAAATGAACTATAAGGCAATGTTGTACAGAGTGCCTCAATATATAGGTAAAGGGAAAATATAAGTCAAAGGAATTTCTAGACTAAATCACCACTTATATTTTATAAAGAAATAAAACCCTTTATCTAACAGGCTGAATAAATAAGTTTCCATTATATGTTTGTGTGTGTGTGTATATATGCACTGCTCAAAAAAATAAAGGGAACACTTAAACAACACAATGTAACTCCAAGTCAATCACACTTCTGTGAAATCAAACTGTCCACTTTTGAAGCAACACTGATTGACAATCAATTTCACATGCTGTTGTGCAAATGAAATAGACAACAGGTGGAAATTATAGGCAATTAGCAAGACACCCCCAATAAAGGAGTTGTTCTGCAGGTGGTGACCACAGACCAGCTCTCAGCTCCTATGCTTTCTGGCTGATGTTTTTGTCACTTTTGAAAGCTGGCGGTGCTTTCACTCTAGTGGTAGCATGAGACAGAGTCTACAACCCACACAAGTGGCTCAGGTAGTGCAGCTCATCCAGGATGGCACATCAATGGCAAGAAGGTTTGCTGTGTCTGTCAGCATAGTGTCCAGAGCATGGAGACGCTACCAGGAGACAGGCCAGTACATCAGGAGACACGGAGGAGGCCGTAGGAGGGCAACAACCCAGCAGCAGGACCGCTACCTCCGACTTTGTGCAAGGAGGAGCAGGAGGAGCACTGCCAGAGCCCTGCAAAATGACCTCCAGCAAGCCACAAATGTGCATGTGTCTAATCAAACGATCAGAAACTGACTCCATGAGGGTGGTATGAGGGCCCGACGTCCACAGGTGGGGGTTGTGCTTACAGCCCAACACCGTGCAGGACGTTTGGCATTTGACAGAGAACACCAAGATTGGCAAATTCGACACTGGCGCCCTGTGCTCTTCACAGATGAAAGCAGGTTCTCACTGAGCACGTGACAGACGTGACAAAGTCTGGAGACGCCAAGGAGAACGTTCTGCTGCCTGCAACATCCTCCAGCATGACCGGTTTGGCAGTGGGTCAGTAATGTTGTGGGGTGGCATTTCTTTGGGGGGCCGCACAGCCCTCCATGTGCTCGCCAGAGGTAGCCTGACTGCCATTAGGTACCGAGATGAGATCCTCAAACCCCTTGTGAGACCATATGCTGGTGCGGTTGGCCCTGGGTTCCTCCTAATGCAAGACAATGCTAGACCTCATGTGGCTGGAGTGTGTCAGCAGTTCCTGCAAGACGAAGGCATTGATGCTATGGACTGGCCCGCCCGTTCCCCAAACCTGAATCCAACTGAGCACATCTGGGACATCATGTCTCGCTCCATCCACCAACGCTACGTTGCACCACAGACTGTCCAGGAGTTGGCGGATGCTTTAGTCCAGGTCTAGGAGGAGATCCCTCAGGAGACCATCCGCCACCTCATCAGGAGCATGCCCAGGCGTTGTAGGGAGGTCATACAGGCACGTGGAGGCCACACACACAACTGAGCCTCATTTTGACTTGTTTTAAGGACATTACATCAAAGTTGGATCAGCCTGTAGTGTGTTTTTCCACTTTAATTTTGAGTGTGACTCCAAATCCAGACCTCCATGGGTTAATAAATTTGATTTCCATTGATCATTTTTGTGTGATTTTGTTGTCAGCACATTCAACTATGTAAAGAACAAAGTATTTAATAAGAATATTTCATTCATTCAGATCTAGGATGTGTTATTTTAGTGTTCCCTTTATTTTTTTGAGCAGTGTATATATATATATATATATATATCATCTACCAACTGCCCCAATTTTTTGGGAGGCTTCTGTCAATCGCTGCTCTGCTGCAGAGCAGCGGTGAATAGACGCTGTGCGTATGCGCATACAGTGTCTATTCATGAAGACAGAGTGCTACAGAGTGTTACATACATAACACTGCCGCAGGCTCCGGCGTCTGGCCTCTTCCGGCTCCCCCTTCTTCAGCCGCAGTGAATCCTCCGCAATGCCTCCCCCTCCCCCGCGAGGTAACGCATTACCCCCGCTGATCCATCGCCGTCGGCAGGTTTTTGTTATGTTTTGAAGCTAAGTGATGTGACACGGCAGCTGCTTCTAGTATCTCCTAGTGACAGGCCAGGCAGAGAAGCTTCCTGCAGCGGCAGCGTGACGCCAGTTCCTCTGGGACTCTGAGAGCTGTCCCGCAATGCACTCTTCTTCAGTCCCTTGGAAAGGTTTCTGTAACAAGCTGCACTGTATGTGTGGCAAATGTGCTGTAGTGTAGTGTGGTGGTGCTGCACTGCAGGGGGGGCTATTTGTTACATGATGGTAGTGGTGTGTGTCAGCAGGGCCGTAACTAGGTGTGTGCCGAGTGTGCTCAGCCCACAGCGCATAGGCACTGGCCCAGTTTTAGGTATGGATGAAGGGGGTAAGGCAGGACGCACCAATTTTCTAAACAGTATATTGGGAGGGTGCACTATATGAAATCTGCAACTTACTGATGATATATTATCCAAGATGCATTTCTCAGGCGGTTGCATTATTATTATTTTTTTATTACAATTTATTTATAAGGCGCAACAAGTGTACATACAACACACCTTAGAAAAATAAAGGGTATACAGAACAAGAAAATCAACTGGTCTTAATTATTATTAATTAATGCCTAAAAAGTTCTCATATCTATGAACACCTGATAAAAACACAGGCTTTTAGCCTTACATACTGTACTATATAAACACAAATAATGCAATTTAAAAATTTATTAAAACATGTAAATTCACATAGTACTAAGGGCCTAATTCAGACCTGATCGCAGCAGCAAATTTATTAGCTAATGGACAAAACCATGTGCACTGCAGGGGGGGGGGGGGGGAGAGATGTAACATGTGCAGAGAGAGTTAGATTTGGGTGGGTTATAATGTTTCTGTGCAGGGTAAATACTGGATGCTTTATTTTTACACTGCAATTTAGATTTCAGTTTGAACACACCCCACCCAAATCTAACTCACTCTGCACATGTTATATCTGCCCCCCCCCCCCTGCAGTGCAACATGGGTTTGCCCATTAGCTAACAAATTTGCTGCTGCGATCAAGCCTGAATTAGGCGCCAAAGCATAGTGATACAATGCACATTTGTGACAATGGGCCTAATTCAGATCTGATCGCAGCAGCAAATTTGTTAGCTAATGGGCAAAACCATGTGCACTGCGTGGGGGGAGGGGGGGTGCAGGTATAACATGTGCAGAGAGAGTTAGATTTCGGTGGGATGTGTTCAAACTGAAATCTAAATTGCAGTGTACAGATAAAGCAGCCAGTATTCCAGTATTTACCCTGCACAGAAACAAAATAACCCACCCAAATCTAACAATGTTATATCTGCCACACCTGCAGTGCACATGGTTTTGCCCGACTGCTAACAAATTTACTGTTACGATCAGGTCTGCATTACCCCCAATAGCTGTAAGGTTCTCAGTCCTGAGGTCACATTTTTTTCCCGTCACCACCCCAGGTGTACAGGTTCTCACAAATGAATCACCACTGTGGCTCTTACAGTTACTTTAAGCTATGCGTTTCGTCTCCTCATAAGACTTCATCAGGGTTTTAATCTCTGCAGTAGTACAAACTTGGAACAATTATGCCGTATCGAAAAGTTGTCTCGAACAATGTATAAAACTACATGGACTCCTGAATTCTAAGTACAATTGTGAGTATTGTGAGTAAACAATTCTATAGGTAACAGCAATCAAAGGATAGCGTTACTCTCTTTTTCTTTTCTTTTCTTTTTTTTAAAGATTTATATATTGGAAGATCACAACACATCAATACAAATTCCAGTATTCACAATCTAATACAAGTCGCTCAGCTGTCCTCTTTACAGTCACTCCCTGCGTGAGGCCGCGGCGCCAGCCTTTTCAATACAGTGGAGCCGGGAGCCAGAGCCATCAGGGACAGCAATCGCTGAGCTGTCCTGTGGCTACGCGTGGCGCCGGCTCCAGGGAGCGCAGCGCAATACCGCAGATCGGAACACAGATCTGATCTGCGGTGGGGGGCCCTTTTAAAAAAGGGGGTCCCGGGGTACTTATCCCCGGGGGCCCCCCTCTTAATCCGGCTCTGGCCGCCGTCCCCCTCGCAGAGCCAGAAGCCGGCGTGAGAAGCAAGAAGACTTCGAAAGCGGCGGCAGAAGACTCCAGTCTTCATATGAGGTAGCACACAGCACTGCAGCTGTGCGCCATTGCTCCCACATTAAACCCGCACACTCCGGTCACTGTAGGGTGCAGGGCGCAGGGGGGGGGTGCGCCCTGGGCAGCAATTGAGTACCTCTTGGCATAAAAGAGCATATATACAGTTGGGCACTGTATATATGCATGAGCCCCCGCCATTATTTGACACAAAATAGCGGGACAGAAGCCCGACGCTGAGGGGGCGGGGCTTCTTCCTCAGCACTCACCAGCGCCATTTTTTCTCCACAGCTCCGCTGAGAGGAAGCACCCCAGGCTCTCCCCTGCAGAATCACGGTAGAAAGAGGGTAAAAAGAGAGGGGGGGGCACATAAATTTAGCGCAAAATCACTAATACAGCAGCTACTGGGTAAACACTAAGTTACTGTGTAATTCCTGGGTTATATAGCGCTGGGGTGTGTGCTGGCATACTCTCTCTCTGTCTCTCCAAAAGGCCTTGTGGGGGTTCTGTCCTCAAATAGAGCATCCCCTGTGTGTGTGGTGTGTCGGTACGCTTGTGTCGACATGTTTGACGAGGAAGGCTATGTGGAAGCAGAGCAGGTGCAGATGAATGTGGTGTCTCCGCCGGCTTGTTAGGCTACCATCTCTTGATACTACAGCTGCCTTGGTGTGTCCGGACCAGGACTGGAGTGCAAAATTTACAAAGAACCTGAGGTGAACCAAATCATCTGGAATACCACCCATTCTCTCAATAACAGGAGGATACCGCAATGCAGTGAGGATCCCTCTAAATCCTTGCTTGGGTTTGAGTCCAACAAAAGGATAATTTAAAGGGACTACACCTCCAGCGGCTTACTGTGGTAATAACCTATGTGGGACTTCATCTTTGGTTTATTTCCAGTGTTGTATCACCAAAGTCTTTGCCAGTCCTTTTAACAATAGGAACGGACTACACCTGATAGGCAGCAATTTCATTAATTGGTTAATTATATGAGTGGCCATACTATGGTTTTTTTATGTGTTTTTAATAATATGTATAATTAAACTGTGATTAATTTTTCACTCAATCCTTCATATTTACATTTATTCCATTAGCGCTGCTATTCTATTTGTTTATTTGTATGTGGTTTTGGGTTTGACTACCCCATTTTTTTAGCAGCAGCATTAGAAACGCAACATCCATTAAGCGCCCGACCCTTTTCTATCTTGATAGAAGAAATTCCTTTGATGTTTGACGAGGAAGGCTATGTGGCAGGTGCAGATGAATGTGGTGTCTCCGCCGACGGCGCCGACACCTGATTGGATGGATATGTGGAAGGTGTTAAATTATAATGTAAACTCCTTGCATAAAAGGTTGGATAAAGCTGAAGCCTTGGGACAGTCAGGGTCTCAACCCTTGCCTGATCCTACAGCGCAGAGGCCGTCAGGGTCTCAGAAGCGCCCACTATCCCAGATTGTTGACACAGATATCGACACGGATTCTGACTCCAGTGTCGATGGCGATGATGCAAAGTTGCAGCCTAAAATGGCTAAAGCCATCCGCTACATGATTATAGCAATGAAGGATGTGTTGCACATCTCAGAGGAAAACCCTGTCCCTGACAAGAGGGTTTATATGTTTGGGGAAAAAAGGCAAGAAGTGACTTTTCTCCCTTCACATGAGTTAAATGAGTTATGTGAAAAAGCTTGGGATGTGCAGATTTCCAAACGGTTACTTATGGCGTATCCTTTCCCGCCAACGGACAGGTTACGCTGGGAATCCTCCCCTAGGGTAGACAAAGCTTTGACACGCTTATCTAAGAAGGTGGCCCTGCCGTCACAGGATATGGCCACCCTAAAAGATCCTGCGGATAGAAAGCAGGAAGGTATCCTGAAGTCCGTTTATACACATTCAGGTACCCTACTGAGGCCGGCAATTGCGTCGGCCTGGATGTGTAGTGCTGTAGCAGCATGGACAGATACTCTGTCTGAGGAACTTGATACCTTGGACAAGGATACTATATTACTGACCCTGGGGCATATAAAAGACGCTGTCCTATATATGAGGGATGCCCAGAGAGACATTTGCCTACTGGGCTCTAGAATAAATGCAATGTCAATTTCTGCCAGAAGGGTCCTGTGGACTCGGCAATGGACAGGTGATGCCGACTCAAAAAAGCACATAGAGGTTTTACCTTATAAGGGTGAGGAATTGTTTGGGGACGGTCTCTCGGACCTAGTTTCCACAGCTACGGCTGGGAAGTCACATTTTTTGCCATATATTCCCTCACAACCTAAGAAAGCACCGTATTATCAAATGCAGTCCTTTCGATCACAAAGAGGCAAGAAAGTCCGAGGTGCGTCTTTTCTTGCCAGAGGCAGGGGTAGAGGAAAGAAGCTGCACAATACAGCTAGTTCCCAGGAACAGAAGTCCTCCCCGGCTTCCACTAAATCCACCGCATGACGCTGGGGCTCCACGGGTGGAGCCAGAAGCGGTGGGGGCGCGTCTCCGAAATTTCAGCCACCAGTGGGTTCGCTCACAGGTGGATCCTATACAGATTGTGTCTCAGGGATACAAGCTGGAATTCGAAGTGATGCCCCCTCACCGTTACCTCAAATCGGCCCTGCCAGCTTCCCCCATAGAAAGGGTAGTAGTGTTAGCGGCAATTCACAAATTATATCTCCAGCAGGTGGTGGTACAGGTTCCCCTTCCTCAACAGGGAAGGGGTTACTATTCCACAATGTTTGTGGTTCCGAAACCGGACGGTTCGGTCAGACCCATATTGAATTTAAAATCCCTGAACATTTACCTGAAAAGGTTCAAGTTCAAGATGGAATCACTCAGGGCGGTCATTGCGAGCCTGGAAGAGGGGGATTTTATGGTGTCTCTGGACATAAAGGATGCTTACCTGCATGTCCCCATTTATCCACCTCATCAGGAGTACCTCAGATTTGTGGTACAGGACTGTCATTACCAATTCCAGACGTTGCCGTTTGGTCTGTCCACGGCACCGAGAATATTTACCAAGGTAATGGCAGAAATGATGGTGCTTCTGCGAAAGCAAGGAGTTACAATTATCCCATACTTGGACGATCTCCTCATAAAGGCGAGGTCCAGAGAGCAGTTGCTGATCAGCGTAGCACACTCTCGGGAAGTGTTACAACAGCACGGCTGGATTCTGAATATTCCAAAGTCGCAGCTGATTCCTACGACGAGACTGCCCTTCCTGGGCATGATTCTGGAAGACCAGAAGAAGGTGTTTCTCCCGGAGGAGAAGGCCCAGGAGCTCGTGACTCTGGTCAGAGACCTCTTAAACCCAAAACAGGTGCCGGTGCATCAATGCACGCGAGTCCTGGGAAAGATGGTGGCGTCATACAAAGCCATTCCCTTCGGCAGGTTCCATGCGAGGACCTTTCAGTGGGATCTGTTGGACAAGTGGTCCGGATCGCATCTTCAGATGCATCGGCTGATCACCCTATCCCCCAGGGCCAGGGTGTCTCTTCTGTGGTGGCTGCAGAGTGCTCACCTTCTCGAGGGCCGCAGGTTCGGCATACAGGACTGGGTCCTGGTGACCACGGATGCAAGCCTCCGAGGGTGGAGAAAAGTCACTCAGGGAAGAAACTTCCAGGGGCTGTGGTCAAGTCAGGAGACTTGTCTGCACATCAATATCCTGGAACTAAGGGCCATATACAACGCCCTGAGTCAAGCGGAGCCTCTGCTTCGCAACCAACCGGTGCTGATTCAGTCAGACAACATCACCGCAGTGGCTCATGTAAACCGCCAGGGCGGCACAAGAAGCAGGGTGGCGATGGCAGAAGCCACCAGAATTCTTCGCTGGGCGGAGAATCACGTGCAAGCACTGTCAGCAGTGTTCATTCCGGGAGTGGACAACTGGGAAGCAGACTTCCTCAGCAGGCACGACCTCCACCCGGGAGAGTGGGGACTTCATCAAGAAGTCTTCACACAGATTACAAATCGATGGGAACTGCCACAGGTGGACATGATGGCATCCCGCCTCAACAAAAAGCTACAAAGGTATTGCGCCAGGTCAAGAGACCCTCAGGCGATAGCTGTGGACGCACTAGTGACACCGTGGGTGTTTTCCAGTCGGTTTATGTGTTTCCTCCTCTTCCTCTCATACCCAAGGTGCTGAGAATCGTAAGAAAAAGAGGAGTGAGAACAATACTCATTGTTCCGGATTGGCCAAGAAGGACTTGGTATCCGGACCTGCAAGAAATGCTCACAGAGGACCCATGGCCTCTGCCTCTCAGACAGGATCTGTTGCAACAGGGGCCCTGTCTGTTCCAAGACTTACCGCGGCTGCGTTTGACGGCATGGCGGTTGAACGCCGGATCCTAGTGGAGAAAGGCATTCCGGATGAGGTTATTCCTGCACTGATAAAGGCTAGGAAGGACGTGACAGCAAAACATTATCACCGTATATGGCGAAAATATGTTGCTTGGTGTGAGGCCAGGAAGGCCCCTACAGAGGAATTCCAGCTGGGCCGTTTCCTTCACTTCCTACAGTCGGGAGTGACTATGGGCTTAAAATTAGGGTCCATTAAGGTCCAGATTTCGGCCCTATCCATTTTCTTTCAAAAGGAAATGGCTTCTCTTCCTGAAGTTCAGACGTTTGTAAAGGGAGTGCTGCATATTCAGCCCCCTTTTGTGCCACCAGTGGCACCTTGGGATCTTAACGTGGTGTTGAGTTTCCTGAAATCTCACTGGTTTGAGCCACTTAAGACCGTGGACTTAAAATATCTCACGTGGAAAGTGGTCATGCTATTGGCCTTAGCTTCGGCTAGGCGTGTGTCAGAATTGGCGGCTTTATCATGTAAAAGCCCCTATCTGGTTTTCCATATGGACAGGGCAGAATTACGGACTCGTCCGCAATTTCTGCCGAAGGTGGTGTCATCTTTTCATTTGAACCAACCCATTGTGGTGCCTGCGGCTACTCGTGACTTGGAGGATTCCAAGTTACTAGATGTAGTCAGGGCTTTGAAGATTTATGTAGCCAGAACGGCTGGAGTCAGGAAAACTGACTCGCTGTTTATCCTGTATGCATCCAACAAGCTGGGTGCTCCTGCTTCTAAGCAAACTATTGCTCGCTGGATCTGTAACACGATTCAGCAGACTCATTCTGCGGCTGGATTGCCGCATCCAAAATCAGTAAAAGCCCATTCCACAAGGAAGGTGGGCTCTTCTTGGGCGGCTGCCCGAGGGGTCTCGGCATTACAGCTTTGCCGAGCAGCTACTTGGTCGGGTTCAAACACTTTTGCAAAATTCTACAAGTTTGATACCCTGGCTGAGGAGGACCTTGTGTTTGCTCATTCGGCGCTGCAGAGTTATCCGCACTCTCCCGCCCGTTTGGGAGCTTTGGTATAATCCCCATGGTCCTTACAGAGTCCCCAGCATCCACTAGGACGTTAGAGAAAATAAGATTTTACTCACCGGTAAATCTATTTCTTGTAGTCCGTTGTTGATGCTGGGCACCCGTCCCAAGTGCGGACTTCTTCTGCAATACTTGTATATAGTTATTGCTTAAATAAGGTTTATGTTATGTTTGCATCAGGTTTGTTTGATGCTCTGTTGTTGTTCATACTGTTGACTGGGTAAGTTTATCACGAGTTATACGGTGTGATTGGTGTGGCTGGTATGAGTCTTACCCTGGATTCCAAAATCCTTTCCTTGTACTGTCAGCTCTTCCGGGCACAGTTTCCTTAACTGAGGTCTGGAGGAGGGACATAGAGGGAGGAGCCAGTGCACACCAGTATTCCTAATTCTTTCTTAAAGTGCCCTGTCTCCTGCGGAGCCTGTCTATTCCCCATGGTCCTTACGGAGTCCCCAGCATCCACTACGGACTACGAAAAATAGATTTACCGGTGAGTAAAATCTTATTTTTTTCAGTATTGATTTTATAGCCCGAGAGTTGGGAGAAGTGGTGAATTTCAGTTAAAAGGGGATGTAAAGATTGGGTTGGATTTCCAAGAGATAGGAGAACATCATCCGCATATAGGGCAATTTTATGATCAGTCGGACCAACACGAACACCCATAATGTCAGTGTTATTACGTATTCTCGCAGCTAGGGGTTCCATAACCAGGGCGAAGATTAGGGGGGAGAGTGGGCATCCCTGTCTAGTACCATTGTTGATCTGAAAAGGAGAAGAGGTGAGACGGTTAACAGATACCGTGGCTGTCGGGTGTTGGTATAGGGCCTGAATACCTTGGGAGAATTTACCGGTAAAGCCCATTCTGTTAAGGACCTGAAAAGGCAAAAGGCCAGGAAATTCGGTCAAATGCCTTCTCGGCGTCTAGTGCAAGGATCAGAGAGGGTAGTTTCTGTTTGTGTATAGAATTAATTGTATCTATAGCCCTTCTAGTGTTGTCAGATGCTTGGCGACCCGGGATGAAACCCACTTGGTCTGGGTGTATGAGATGAGGGAGATAGGAAGCTAAACGTTTTGCCAAGACCTTTGCATAGATTTTAAGATCTACATTGAGCAACGAAATTGGCCTATAATTGGCGCATTTCGTGGTGTCTTTGTCAGGTTTCGGGATCACTACAATGTTTGCTTTCAGAGAGGCCGGGGCGAAGGAGGAGCCATTTAGTATGCTATTGAACAGCGAAGTGAGGTGGGGGGTGAGTTCATTTACAAAGGTTTTGTAATATTGGGCCGTGAAGCCATCAGGTCCCGGAGCAGCTGAAGACCGCATGGACTTGACGGCAGCTGTGACTTCCTCTGATGATATGTCTGCATTTAGTGATGCTAGCTGAATATCTGTAATGGTAGGTAGCGGTGTGTTCAGTAAATATGTCCGTATATTCTCTAATACCCCTTTCACATCGCACAAATAACCCGGTACCGACACGGCATATTGCCGTGTCGAACCGGGTCAGTGTGCGATGTGAAAGCACACTGGCCGATTTAGCGGGTCGCCTGACCCGGTAAATCAACCCGGTAAAAAAGAAGGGTTTTACCCGGGTTGATTACCGGGTCAGGTGCGGTGTGAATGGGAGCCGTGTCGATGCGACACGGTTCCCATTCACAAGATAGGGAGAGGCGGCGCTGGAGATGAGCTCATCTCCCGACGCCGCCTCCACCCCCGCCCCTGCTGCTGCTGCGCGCTCCGTTGTTATGGCAACCGACCCGGTATATTGCCGGGTCGGAAAGCCAGCAGCGGAGTGCAAATGCCGGATCCCACCCGGTAAGTACACGTTTGTCTTACCGGGTAGGATCCGGCATTTGCAGTCTACTCTGAATGCAGCATAAATCAGTCGAGGGAGAGGAGGATGTCGGCAGATTGTACAGTAATTTATAAAAGTCTCTAAATTCATCCACCATGTCTGTGGAGTTATACGTAAGACCATTTGATTTTTTGGTGAAAAGTTTATCAATAGTAGTGGAAGCTTGTTTGCGTCTCAGCTTATTAGCTAGCAAGGAGTCAGCCTTCTCTGATTTATCTGCATGGTCGGTCCACGTAAAAGGGGATATGCCAGCATCCGCAATTAAAGAGGCAGTGGAATGAGAGACGTGGATCATGTCAATTCGTGAGTATTGCTGATGAGGGGCTGAATAATGTGTGTAGTCTCGGGCCGAGGAGTGGCATAACCGCCATGAGTCACATAAATTCAGTTGTTTAAGAGACGAGGAAAGGGTGAGAGACGCCTTAGAGGCGGTGACGTCCTTTGTAGCATTTGGGGGGCCAGATTTATCAAGTGAGTGGTCAATAACAGTGTTGAAGTCCCCACCTAAAATTTTGTGACCCTGTGCAACCTTTTGAAGACGCCTAAATAAAACTTGGAAGAATTAAGACTGATCTTGGTTAGGGGCGTATATGGAGGCGAAGGTGAAAGTTTCGGAGCGTAGGGAGCCAATTACCAGAATATAACGCCCTTCCGGGTCTGTTATTGTTTTAGAGTGAAGAAAAGGAATGTTGCGGTGAATTAAAATCGCGACCCCCCCTTTTTTTACAATTAGCCGAGGCAAAGAAGGTCTGAGAGTACTGCTTGCCTTTTAGCTGGGTGTGCAGACCTGTGAGGTGGGTTTCTTGGAGAAAGACAATATCTGCTTTTTCTCTTTTACATGCGCTAAGAACCACAGTACGTTTTTTGGGGGAGTTTAGCCCATTAACATTGATTGATAGTAATTTCAGAGCCATGACTGAGTGGTAAAGAAGGGGCAAGCTCTAGATTCCTGGAAGCACTGAATGCGCTGGTAAAAAAAAAAAAAAAACAGCAAGGGTCCAACTCGAGATTAAAAAGGTCAGGAGGGAGGGAGAAAAGAGAGAAGGTAAGTCTATAGCATAGAGTGAAAAGAAAGAGAGACAGAGAGTGCCCATAAGGGTCCCGATCAGGGGCCGCAGTATCAGTGATGAAAAAATTGCAATCACTACAAACAAAGGGTGCATGGGGGTGGTGGGATATGAAACTGTTGCGACCAGAATACTCTGGTCCCCAACCTGTCAGAAAGTTCCAACAGCATAACAAAGTTCCCTAAACGTAGGGAAAAGAAACAATGGACTACCTGTAGGGGTATGAAGGGAGGGGAGTCTATAGGGTGAAGGGGGGGGGGGGAGGGAAACTATTCAGGTCTGCATAACTTCTAAACCGTAACACATAAGCAGTCATGTAGTAACGAGGTCAAAAGTGGCCTTATAGCACATAATGACAGTCCAAAGGTTAACTAGATAAACTGAAATAACAAATGTGAAATTGCATTGAATCAATAAAAGGGTATAACTGGACCTTTAGGTGAAAGTCCGTACAGCAGGTTCTCAGAGAACTGGTTGTCTGTGACCTGCAAAAAAACAAACAAACAAAAAAAAAAACATACAAAACCACAACACATAACAAGGGGAGAAAAAGACAAGATATGTTCTAGCGAGACCGAGCAGGGTCTGTGACCTGTCGCTGAGACCGGCCCAGTCATATCAAGAGCAAAACAAAGTCATAAAAAGGGACAAAGTCAATTCGTTGTGGCAACTGAGGATAGAGGCACAGAAATCGACCTAGGAAAGTCAAGGGGGGTCCGCCTCCCTGGAGCGTGGACAGCCCACTCTTGTCCATTCAGCCATTGGAGGCTTCGGGCGTTGAGATGCAGGAGAGATCGGGAAGGAGGAGGCGTGGGCGGAGTCCGGGAGCAGATCTAGTAGAGCATTCAGCCATTGGAGGCTTCGGGCGTTGAGATGCAGGAGAGATCGGGGAGGAGGAGGCGTGGGCGGAGTCCGGGAGCAGATCTTGTGAGCAATTCGTGACCCTGCACTAGAGTTTTAATCGGATATATGGCATTATTGGCTGAGACTTGGAGGAGAAAAGGAAAGCCCCACCTGTACCGGATGTTATGCTGGTGGAGAATCCTCGTAACAGGTTGAAGGTCCCTCCTCTTCTGTATGGTAGAAGGAGCTAAATCCTGGAATATTTGTAGGTGCATGTCCCGGAAGGGAATAGTAGGAGTGTCTCGATTGGCAAACAAAATTCGCTCCTTGGATCTATAGTAGTGTAGGCGGACAATTACATCTCTGGGGGGTTGAGATGCCGAGGGTTTGTTTCTTAAAGCCCTATGGGCTCTGTCGCAAATGCAGTCATCATCAGAAAGGTCTGGTACCAGGTGTTGAAAAAAATCTTTGAGAAAAGTCTGCAGGGAAGAACCGGACACAGATTCCGCGACATGCCGAATACGAAGATTATCCCGGCGGGAGCGATTTTCTTGATCTTCCTGCTTCTCCTTAAGCATTTCAATCTCATCCTGGAGCCTGGTAAGTTCCGAATCCATGTGCACTTGTGAGCAACAGAGGTCGTCGGTCTTTGTTTCCAAAGCATCCGTCCTGGAACCCAAAGAGGCAATTTCCGTTTTAAATTCCGAAACCGCTTTGAAGAGTTCTTGGCTAAAAGCGGACTGCACGCCTTCTAGTAAGCTGGTTATCCCCGCCTGTATCTGTGGGTCGATACCGGAGTCAGAAGATTGTGGGGAAGATGGCGAGTCCAGGAGGGACCGCTGTGACTGTGCAGGTTTAGTTTTGTTCCCAAAAAAGTTTGTAGGGGCCGTTTGGCCTTTCTTGTTTCTTTGCGACATAGCGGAGGAGGGTAGGAGAAGGAATGCAGACTACGCCTCAGAGGTAGGGGAAGGAGGGAGCTTAGGTAGTACTCTTATACAAATGGGGGACCAGAGAGAGGTAAGGTCACATTAGAGAGACATGCCGTGGAGCCCCCAGACAGAGGTCTCGTGACCAAAGCTCATCTTTTAAAGAGCGTTGAGAAAGGGTATTACAGTGGATCACAATTAGTGAATTATTCTAGTGATTAGTTATTAATTAGCAGGACACCAGGTGCCAGCCAGATAGTGCCTCCGCGGTGGGAGACGCACGGAAGTCCCACTTGACTTACAGTGCCAAGGGGTACTAAGAGGGGGGCAATCTGTACACAATAATAAAGTGATACACTGACCCTATAGTGAGGGTAAGAGGGACGGGTATCGGGGGGACACAGTGCAGCTCCCAGAGAACGCAGGAGACTCACCACCAAAGAGCCAGCAGGATATGGCCACCCAGCCTGGTGATCCAGTGCATGGATCAATCAGCATACACAGCAACTTAGCAGCCTGACAGCCTTTACTAAAAAGGCACACCTGTATGATGGGGCTTGCAGAGGCAATAAGGTACAGTACCTCTGATCCTGAGCGACGGGGATCCACCACACACTGCCCAGTCAGCAGATAGTTGAGGCCGGTGCACTGCTAGGGAGATCACAGGTGATGGGGACCCACAGCGCACCCACCACGGGGCAGGCAGCCATGTACAGGGCCCAGCAAGGGAGACCAGTCAGCGGCACTTCCAGCCGCGGAAGCCGGGGATCCTCAGTGCGCCCCCCCGGGATGCAGGCGAGCAGGGCCAGGGGCCAGCTGGAGAGCCGTCAGCGGCACTTCCGGTTGCGGGAGCCGGGGATCCTCAGCGCGCCCCACGGGACGCAGGCGAGTGGGGCCGGGGGTCAGCAAGAGAGCTGTCAACGGCACCTCTGGCTGCGGGTGCCGGGCATCAACAGCGCGCTTCCTCGGGTAGCAGATGAGCGGGTCCAGGGTCCAGCCAGAGAGCGGTCGGTGGCACTTTCGATCGCGGGCGCCGGGGATCCACCGCGCGTCCCCCAGGCAGAAGGCAGACAGGACCGGGGTACAACCGTCCAGCTGGCAGGTAGGGAGAGGCAGCAGGAGACCCACAGGGCAATAGAGAATCCTGGATCCCAAGGTCGGAGGATAAAGGGGACACCCGTCGGGCAGCCACAAAAATCTAGTCCCCGGCTTCAACAGGGTGTTCAGGCCTCAACCCACAGAGACGCAGGAGGCATCCCCGGCTCCGAGAACCGAAACACGCAGCTCACCTAGGTAAAGTATAGGTGCACCCAGTGGCTCTACAATATATCTGTCGTTCGTTTAGGGTAATACTGTAGGTGCTAACCAGGAGCTCTGAGGAGGTACATCCACACCACATGCCTGTCAGGCCACTCCCCGCGTTACTCTCTTTTTCAAATGGATAGAGCTCCAGAACTTCAGTCTCATTCACACATTGTATGTAAAATCCAAGAGTAAATTCCATGTACTTCTATATGGGTTCCGATTTGCCTGGTGACAAAGAGGACAGGGTCACCCACACCAGTAAGTGCAGAACGGCCAGGAGTGTCTTCACCACGCTCTGGGGAGCTGCACGGGCTGCAGGATGCTGTTACCTAGATGCAGGGACTGTGGGTTAGGAACTTTCATTTACTCTGCCATTTTAGGTGAAATTGTGTTAAACCTCTGCATTAGGCTGGAAATGTTAAACTAATAAAGTCTATCAAAAGACAGATGCTTAGCGGAAGTTAAATCACAGTAACCTTTTCATTTCTGAAATCACAGTTTCTTAGCAATGTTCCCAGGAAAACATCTCTCTCCTGCTCAGAACAGAAGGCACCTCCCATATGTCAACTACAAGTAATTATGTCATTTCAGTCTGTGCTGCTCTGGGGAAATGAATTCAAATATGGAGATCATCTTTATTCCGTGTATCAATGCCTGACCTATCTCAGCTCTAAGAAGCACTCTGCATGGCAGTGACACGGGATGTCACGCGTTGCGATGTATTAGAGAGTCACTGGAGAGGTGTTATGTAAACTCATCGGCGAAAATATTTATTACTGTTTGACACATTGGTGGTCATTCCGAGTTGATCGCTAGCTCCATTTGTTCGCAGCGCAGTGATCAGGCAAAAAAAACTTCAATTCTGCTCATGCGGCGCAATGCGCACGCGCGACGTACGGGCACAGCGAACGAGGCTGTTTTGCACAGGCTCTAGCAATGCATTTCAGTCGCACTGGTTGCCGCAGAGTGATTGACATGAAGTGGGCGTTTCTGGGTGACAACCGGCCGTTTTTAGGGAGTGTTCGAAAAAATGCAGGCGTGCCAGGAAAAACGCAGGCGTGGCTGGGCGGGTGTGTGATGTCAAATCCGGAACTGAAGTGATCGCAAGCGCTGAGTAGGTTTTGAGCTACTGTGAAACTACACCAAAAATTTTTGCAGGCGCTCTGCGATACAATCGTTCGCACTTCTGCTAAGCTAAAATACACTCCCAGTGGGCGGCGACATAGCGTTTGCATGGCTGCTAAAAACTGCTAGCGAGCGATCAACTCGGAATGACCCTCATTGACCACTCTTGTTACAGAAAGTGTTGCTGGCCTTCACGTATAAAGTGCACTTAGGGCAGTATTCAATTCTTTTCACTCCTTTCCTCACCCATTCTGTTTCTGTCCTCGGGGGCGTGGTATCATTATTTCAGCTCGCTACCCCCGGAGTAGCAAGGCACCCAACCCATTACACAGCTAAACCTGATTACTATAGGCGCAATATGCACAATAACCGGGATCATTTTAGAAAGAAGATTGGGCGTGATATATCATTTGAATACCGCCCTTAATGTCCACAGCAAATTGGCTGGACTTAGCGGGCCTGTTACCACCTCTTCTACACTAACGGTAGTCACTTCTGCAACCTCCATGTGCTCCTAGGTGGGCAGAGAGGCAGGGTAGACATATAGGCAGGGCCGCCACAACATCTTTAGGTTGGGGGGTCCAAGATATAGTTTAAGTTTGGCACTCCTAAATAGGGGAGAAGGGGCAGCCTAGTGCTTTCCAACATGGCCACATCCCACAGCGACACTCACACGCCCTCTTGACATCATGGTACACCCCTTTGTCCTCAAACATGTGATTAATACACTGCACGGATGTGCGGTGAGGTAAACGGCTCAGGAGGCACTGACTAGTACCAGAGACAGATTTACATAAAATATATGAGCCAAAGGGTTCATGTGGGCATTATACACAGGTGCAGTAGTATATACCTGTGGGCATTATACACAGGTGCAGCAGTATATACCTGTGGGCATTATACACAGGTGCAGCAGTATATACCTGTGGGCATTATACACAGGTGCAGCAGTATATACATGTGGGCATTATACACAGGTGCAGCAGTATATACCTGTGGGCATTATACACAGGTGCAGCAGTATATACATGTGAGAATTATACACAGGTGCAGCAGTATACACATGTGGGCATTATACACAGGTGCAGCAGTATATACATGTGAGAATTATACACAGGTGCAGCAGTATACACATGTGGGCATTATACACAGGTGCAGCAGTATATACCTGTGGGCATTATGCACAGGTGCAGCAGTATATACATGTGGGCATTATACACAGGTGCAGCAGTATATACCTGTGGGCATTATACACAGGTGCAGCAGTATATACATGTGGGCATTATACACAGGTGCAGCAGTATATACATGTGGGCATTATACACAGGTGCAGCAGTATATACATGTGAGAATTATACACAGGTGCAGCAGTATACACATGTGGGCATTATACACAGGTGCAGCAGTATATACCTGTGGGCATTATACACAGGTGCAGCAGTATATACCTGTGGGCATTATGCACAGGTGCAGCAGTATATACATGTGGGCATTATACACAGGTGCAGCAGTATATACATGTGAGAATTATACACAGGTGCAGCAGTATATACATGTGGGCATTATACACAGGTGTAGCAGTATATACATGTGGGCATTATACACAGGTGCAGCAGTATATACATGTGGGCATTATACACAGGTGCAGCAGTATATACCTGTGGGCATTATGCACAGGTGCAGCAGTATATACATGTGGGCATTATACACAGGTGCAGCAGTATATACATGTGAGAATTATACACAGGTGCAGCAGTATATACATGTGGGCATTATACACAGGTGTAGCAGTATATACATGTGGGCATTATACACAGGTGCAGCAGTATATACATGTGGGCATTATACACAGGTGCAGCAGTATATACCTGTGGGCATTATACACAGGTGCAGCAGTATATACATGTGGGCATTATACACAGGTGCAGCAGTATATACATGTGGGCATTATACACAGGTGCAGCAGTATATACATGTGAGAATTATACACAGGTGCAGCAGTATACACATGTGGGCATTATACACAGGTGCAGCAGTATATACCTGTGGGCATTATACACAGGTGCAGCAGTATATACCTGTGGGCATTATACACAGGTGCAGCAGTATATACATGTGGGCATTATACACAGGTGCAGCAGTATATACATGTGAGAATTATACACAGGTGCAGCAGTATACACATGTGGGCATTATACACAGGTGCAGCAGTATATACCTGTGGGCATTATACACAGGTGCAGCAGTATATACATGTGGGCATTATACACAGGTGCAGCAGTATATACATGTGGGCATTATACACAGGTGCAGCAGTATATACCTGTGGGCATTATGCACAGGTGCAGCAGTATATACATGTGGGCATTATACACAGGTGTAGCAATATATACTGCTGGAAATTTGGTAAGTTTTGATCAGAGATGTGCAGACAAGGTAGGCAGGGGAGGCATAGACTGCTATATACTTTTTACTTCAGAGTTTTGACTCTAAAAATTTGAATAATTCAAAGAAGATATGTATAATATATTCTTTGTATTTTTCATATACTTAATATAGTCAAATCTCTGGCGTATACAATAGTATGACAGGACAGGCTCTGCATCACCTCAGCGCACATTACTGATACACTGATGACTAGTAGATGATGAATTAATACCATACTGTAGGTCACCTGAACTGTCGTAATATACACATATATACTGTATATATATGGGATGGTATCGGATCCCGGCAGTTTGGATGCTGGCACCTGGAAGGTAAATATGCTAACCCTCCTCCTCTACCCCATTAACCCTCAGTTCCTGCAGCCTGATTTCTAACTGTCCCCCCCCCCCTCCCTTCCCAAGCCTAACCCTCCCTGTGGTGCCTAAACCTAACTCACTCTCCGAAGCCTAACCCTCCCCAGTGGTGCCCAACACTAACCCCTCCCCCCACAGCCTAAACCTAACCTCCTCCCCACCCTGCTGCTTGACCCTAAGGTGACCCGGCATTCTTACGCTTGGAATGCTGGCAGTTGGGATTTCAGCACTGCCCTTTTGATCCATGTCGGGATCCTGGCGTCTGCATTCCAGCCAGTGGCAGGATTCCAGCATCGGGATTCGGACTGCCGACATCCCAAATGCTGGTATGCTGACAGGATCCTGTATATAAATATAAATGTGTGTGTGCTGGGACAACTGGCTGCTGGCTAACAACAGTACCTGTCAGTCAGCTCGGCTCACGGCTCTTTAGCACCACCACGGCCCCCGAGACATGCTGACGAAATGCCGCCAAGGAATTCAGTATAGTGGTGGTCGGGCGTCATAGCTTTATACGGCACTGCAGCTGTCCGGCCTGCGCTCCGGTGGTGTGAACAGTCTCTTGCGAGTGAAGCTCCTCGGTAGCCGCTCTAGGGGAACAGCTGAGCTGCCGAGGACATGAGCGAAACCAGTTGAATGCTGTACTCTGACTTTTTGTTAGTAGTAGTGGCCGGGGGCTGGGGACAGTTTGTGGGGGCCCTGTACATGTGAGGGCCCCAGGACGACCGCCCCTGCCGCCCCGCCTATCATCCGGCCATGGGTGCAAAAGTAATTTACTTATTTCATTTTGTATGCAGTGAAAATTGGTATGGATCAGCAGATCAACGTGGAAAAGGTCTACAGACATTAGGTCGATCACTAATGGTCAACATGCTTAAGGTCAGCAGGGTGAAAAGATCAACACATGAAAAGGTCCACATGTCAAAAAGTCTACACAAAAAAAGTTGACTGAACTGTGTCGTTTTCGTCGTCGAAGCACGTAGAACAGCTATTAGTGTGCTGTGTCCCCTCGCACGGCTCGTTCCCTCCCCAATTGTAGTCCACGTGGATGATAAAGTATGGAAAAGTTGATTGAAATGCTAAAACCCCCGAATAATCTGTGTCGGCCATATGTGTTGACTATATTGTGTCAACCATTTGAACCTGGTGACCTTTTGTACCTGTCGACCATAAGCACTGTCGACCTTTTGCATGGCGATCTATTAACCATGTCGACCTTTTGTATGTATTGACCTAATGTAGTGTCGACCATAAATGACTGTTGACCTTTTCATGGTCGACCTGGAGCCCGGACACCGTGAAAATACCTCTAGCTCGTACACAAATACTGGGCAGCTTTATTTTTACGCTGCGATTTAGAGTGGAACTAAAGTGTATCTCCTTCCCCACCCCCTGCTCCCAACTCTAAATCTGTCTGCACAATTTATATTTGTTCCTCCTGCAGCTTAACATGGATTTGCCAAAGTGCACAATTGGACTTGAAAAATCCAAAAGTGATTTATTTCGGTATCATATATGAATGTTTCACCTCCCACTGGAACCTGTATTAAGATGGGAACTGGAACATTGATATATGACTGTTGGATTTGTGAAGTCCCATGAGTGCCATTCCTCAAATACATATGTATGTATAATGTATATGTATATAATGTCTTAAGCTTTTTATCTCTTAGGTGCTTTTTGGAAAAGTACCGGGATTAGCGCTAAAGCTGAATCGGCCGTTTTGTACATTACACCTTCTGTTTCCCTTTCCAAGTCTTTTTTAATATGGTGAAAAGAGCATAAATATTAGGCCGCCTCCATGTTTTTAAGCGGTAACAAAACACATTTTAATACTGAAATAACGCCGTCCTATTTCCAGCACTCCTGCAGAAAGTTTATGTGACACCAGCGTTGGCTCCGGTACAGTTTCTTCCAGCTGTTTGACATTTGCTCTGAAACGCAGCGGAACAGATGGACCTACAAATCTAAATACACTTCCCTGTGTTCTCCTCATGTGCCTCCTGTCAGAGACCATTTTGTATCAGACAGACAAGCGGGGTGCATGATCAGAAATGCACTGCCTGTGATTCTGCTAAGAGGCCAGATCATTTGTTGGAGCCTTCAACAGTGGGAATGATGACAACACATTCTAGGAGTCAGTATTGCTGGTTAGACATTTTAAGGGAGATCTCTATTCTAAGTTGAACTTTCACCTCTCAAGATCCCCCAGGTAGCAGGCCTATCCCTACAGGGATGAGCGTGGCCAATGGGTATGTTTTTAATGGTTATGGGGGTCATTCCGAGTTGATCGCTCGCTAGCTACTTTTTGCAGCCGTGCAAACGCATAGTCGCCGCCCACTGGGGAGTGTATATTTGCTGTGCAAGGGTGCAATCGCATGTGGTACAAAAATAGTCTGTGCAGTTTCTGAGTAGCTCAAAACTTATCTCAGCCCTAGCGATCACTTCAGCCTGTCCGGTCCCGGAATTGACGTCAGACGGTATCCGTTCACATGGTCGACCATGTTATGGTCGACAGTCATTAGGTCGACCACTATTGGTCAACATTTACATGGTCGACATGGACACATGGTCGACACATGAAAATGGTCGACACATGAAAGGTCGACACGTGAAAAGGTTGACATGAGGTTTTTTTACTTTTTTTTCTTTTGGGGAACTTTTCCATACTTTACGATCCACGTGGACTACGATTGGAACGGTAATCTGTGCCGAGCGAAGCGGTAGCGGAGGGGACGCGGTGCACTAATTGGGGTTCCCAGTCACTTTACGCAAAAAACGACACCAAAAAAAAACTCATGTCGACCTTTTCATGTGTCGACCATTTTCATGTGTCGACCATGTGTCCATGTCGACCATGTCAATGTCGACCAATAGTGGTCGACCTAATGACTGTCGACCATAACATGGTCGACCACTCATACCGGAACCCGTCAGACACCCGCCCCGCAAACGCTTGGACACTCCTGCATTTTTCCAAACACTCACAGAAAACGGTCAGATGACACCCACAAACGCCTTCTTCCTGTCAATCTCCTTGCATTCGGCTGTGCGAATGGATTCTTCGTTAAATCCATCGCACAGCAACGATCCGCTTTGTACCCGTACTTCGCACCTGCGCATCATCGTGGTGCATGCGCATGCACAGAAGTGACCTGTTTCAGCGCTGCGAAAAATGGCAGCATGCGATCAGGTCGGAATTACCCCCTATGTCCGTTAGTGGGACCTTCCTGATTGGATCACCCTGACGCATGTTCAGTCTGGTTATATGGCACACTTCCCATTGAGAGCCATTTTTATGTTATCTGTTGGCTCCATCTCGTACAATACCAGGTTCATGGCTCTATTTATAGAGCTTAGGAAAAATTTATTTTCCTGTATAACCTTCATATCAGAAAAGCAATTTTGACATATTTAATTAGCTTATAGTCCTGGAGACACAAACGAACATGTCTCTTCCCTGTCGGTAAGAGCACTGTGCATGGGACATTATGTGGTACAGGTTTTGTGTCTGGAATGTGAGTACACAGGTCTGCCTGCCCTCTACCTTCACCAGGAGTCACTGGGTTCACCACATGGTGGATCCGGCGAAATGTGTTGAGTGGACATTTCCTGTCAGGCCAAGTTGCTTCCTGACTGCCTCATTTAGATTTACAATGGCGGAAGAAGGGCCTGACAATGCTCTGCTCTCCAGACCCACATTATGACAGCAAATTTTGTTCTAGAGCCTAGCGATGCCTATTATACAGTACATAATAGAAGGAAAAATGTATAAAGGCATGGAGTCCATAACATTGACAATTAGCACTATACAATCTAGAAATTGATTGTCACGACCGTGTCCGCACTCAGAACTCCTTCTAAGTTGGGCGGTGATGAAGTTGGTGCTTTTGTCAATTATCCTAACAATAAAATATATTGGTCTTCCACCACCAGAGGAATTATGGGAAGTAACTCTTCCCACAACAGCCTTTTGGTTCCGCTCACAATATATATGCCTTGAAAATCAGTAACATGGGCTTCTCAAGGTTGTAGGTCTAAGAACACAGAAAATCAGAACTAGAAATTAGGTTTTCAGTTCAATAATAACTTAAGAGCTTACAGTTACAAAAAAGGTGTACAAAGAGTATATGATTATTTTAAAAGGTTTTAATGATAACCATACTTGAGCACACATAGTTAAATGAAAAATAAAACAGAATTTAGGTACTAATTAAGTCACATATGCTCAAGTATGGCTATGCTTAAAACCAGGACTGCTGGTGTGGTGTGCCTTGAGGATGATGATTGGAAACCACTGAACTAGAGTACAACTTTAACTGAGCAGAATGAAAGGATATTGGGACAACTTCAGTATTATGTTGACCCATATACTCTAAAAAAAAATAAAAATATTTGTGATGCCACAAAAAGTTGAATATAATAAAAAGTATATTGTCAGGGAATAAGGCTATTTTATACTCTATGGATTTTAATTCCTCCTACTTAGTTGGATAATCATATAACTGTACACAGCTGTCTGGTGCCATTTCTCCTTGAAATCGCATTGTAGTGAAGGCCTATGCTACCAGTTGGAAGTTCATGGCATGGTCTGGAGCCTTCACTCCCTATTCAAGAATTGTCCTCTAAACCTTCTGAAAGTATGATGGAGATAGTGACAGTGTAGCCTGTGAAATGCCTTCTCTAATTCTAAAGATAAGGACTGAGAGACGGCACTCTCACCTTATTCATGGTGCCGTAATCCAGCCTCATATGAAACCGTTCAGTCTGTCTAGAAAAAAAGGGTACAGGAGTGTATAATAAAGCACTGATATCCTGCCAGTGCCTCAACACTTTTAGGATTGGGGTCTTCCATTTCTACAGACGTAATGGAGCATTTAAGAGTAAAGGTTCCTATCGCCAACTGGTACTGCAACCCTATCATCTACCATGAAACCAAACAGCTTTGAGTAGCAATGTTCAGTTTGCTCCAGGTCTGTAAGTAAAGGGGCCAGACTGATCTCTTACAGGTGCATTCTTCCCATTTATTTTACAGGGAATGCATAGAAAAGTTATAGAAATAGACATTGACTACGGAAATGTCACAGCTGGCCAGTACCCAGTGTTTACTTGCCAATTCTAGCGGCGCTGGTTCCCTTGGGGCTTGGGTGCTACAACCACAGGCAGATACTGGCTGGCTCCTACCACAGTAGTCCCATTGCTGCCTGTGGTCCCTCTCTCAGCCGCTGTACTGCCAGCACCAGTCTCTCTGATACTGCCACATGCGTGGGTGGCCGTATTTCTCTGATGTTTGTAGTTATAGTCATGTGACTGCTGACATCATTCTGGCACCAAATTCAAATGTCCCGGCCTATTTAAACTGCTCTTACGGTGTGTATCACTGCCAGAGTATTACTCCTAGTGATTTCCTGGTTCCGACCTGATTCTTCTCGTTCCCTGGTACCGCATTGCCCAGTCATGTGTTCTCAGCTCCTTCATACCCACCAGCCCGTACCTTGGAACCCAGACAGAGTGCCGCGAGCTGCATATCATGTGCAGCAAAACCAAAATACCCTTGCTGGGGTCCCCAGTGAAGGCCACCGATACGTTAAACTCTGTGCCTCTGTTATGGATCTACGCCAACTCCAAGTGTACAGTCAGCATCCGCACCATCACCCCAGGAGTTGTGATAGGAAATGTAAGTCCCTGGATATACTGAAGGGGCTTGCTGAACCCCTCATCCACAGCTTGTGGCAAGCCCCGTGGACATCCCCCTTCTTAATCAATTATCGCCCATATAGAGAAAACAGGGATGTTTCCACTGATTCTTATCTTGTGTGCTCCCCCACCCCTGATTTGCACAATGTGGGTGAAGAATCGATTAAGAGGGGGGTTGTTGAAAAGTAAAAAAACAAAAAATAAAATCTTCAAAACATTGCCACGTACGTACTCTTTCCTTAGCCTACCGCTATTACAGCATCATTACCTCGCTGTGGCTCTCATTAATGTCCTTTTTACAATGACTGTCTGCTTCTAATGCACACATATTTTGTTAAATGAATGCTGAAGGCAGTATGTATAAACGTCCCTTTAAATCAATATGTAATAGTTAAGGTTGTTTAAATAAAACCTTGCAGCGGCAGACCAAGGACTCGCATTATTCGCAATTGTAGAGCTTTTCCCTCTTGGATAAATAAGTTGCAGTTATTGTAACCTTGTGATTCTTTTCCCAGAGTCATGGGTAAGCAAACAGCATTGAATCAGAATTTGCGGCTGTTACCAGTGTAGGTTTAATGGGAAGCAAGATTATGGAGGATATTCAATTCAAGTCGGAACTGGCGTCTTGTCGGAAAGACTGCAATTTCCGACTTTTTTAGGTCGGATAGTGTTCCGACCTATTCAATTGGGCTGCCGTTTTTCCGACAGGTCGGCAATTCCAACTTGTCGGAAAACACGTTGATCAACGGATTAGCCGTGGATCCACACGTTTTGTCGGATTCGCGGCCAAATCCGACAGGTTTTAACCCCATTTCCAACAATGTCAATCCAACTTTAAAAAACGTTGGATTGACATTGTCGAGAACAGCCAATTGAATACTGAAATGTCGGATCCTTTCCGTCGGAAAGAATCTGACATCAATTGAATACCCCCCTATAAGTCTAAATTCAGGAGATCTACAACCTTACTAACAGCCAGTGTGACTGTGGGTGTGCTGCTCAATCCTGTTTCTATGCGTCCAGGTGTTACCAAAAAGGAGGTGTGGCTTTGATTATTTTGGGGTCTGGTCATTGTTATAGAAAAGTTGCCTCGGATATGCGTTTGGACTGGGGACTTCCCGGATGTGACTGTTCTTTCCCAATTGTTTGAAAAAGAGGATATTCATCAATATATAATAATAGTTATTGCCAATAGGATCGGTGAGTGAGCAGGACAGCAGGATTCCCTGCGGATGGTCTACACAGTAGGATCTACTGCCAAGGGAATGGCAGGGAGGTCATCAGATTGAGAGATATGCTGTTGCTGGGTGCACACCTGCAGGTAAATCCTGCAGATCCGACAAGCACTTGGACTTGATTGAGCGATTATGGGATCAGTGTGTACACGCACACGCTGAGCAATGCCTAGCTCAGTCTGTGCTGTCGGGTGTAGTATGAGTGGCCGGCGAGCGGGTTCCCGGCAGCCAGCATAGCCGGCGGCGGGATCCCGTTCGCCGGCATGCCGGCAGCGGGGCAAACGCAAATGAGCCCCTTGCAGGCTAGTTGCGCTCCCCACACTGCGGGCACGGTGTATTTATTCTCCCTCCAGGGGGGTCGTGGACCCCCAAGAGGGAGAATAGTTGTCGGTATGTCGGATGTCGGGATTCTCACGACGGTATACTGAGCGCCGGGATCCCAACAGGCGGCATACTGAATGCCACCCGTGCTGTCTTTAGATCTCTTTAACGGGATCAGGAGGTTGGGAATGAGACAGCTTGTGCAGCACATCAGATCCCGTTGCAGGAGTGCATAAAGCCATTTATCAGTAACGCTCCTGAATTCACATTACCCAATTATCGGCCCCAAATGTCAGCTGATTGTCCCCATAGTTATAAGGTGTGTACACGGCTTTAGCGCCACAGGTACATCAAACCAAAAACTAAAAGATTACTGGAAAAGATAATTGTAAAAACAATTATAACCCCCCTTCCCACCACTAACACAGCCACGTTTCATCACAGGAGTTACAGCCTCTTTCCCGTCCCCTCTGCCCCTGTCACTGTATGAGGTCAGTCAGGGGAGCCTGTCCGCAGACTCGAAGCTGGGGACAGATATGTTATCTCCCCAGATCATCTCTGTGTGTGCTGTGGGGCAGGGGCATTTTTAACAGAGGAGGCCCATGTGCAGACTCCGAGTGGGCAACCTCCTCTCCATGGCGCAATAGGCTCTTGCATTGTGCCGAAGTCTACTGCACTTGCGTAGGTCACTGTAAACATGGCACCCGCCATGTTCCGGAGACTAATTTGACTACTGCACATGCGCAGCGGCCATTTTGGCTGTGGTTTTTGCCGTGGCTGCAGCGCCTGATGCTGGACCGGAGAGGTAAGTATAACGTGTGCGATGTGGCCCATTGCCCATGTGTACCGCACTCATTGCGCCCATGATAGAAACGCCAATGCTTTGGGGGTATGGGTAGGTAATGTGTGCCTGCCTGCCCGCCACCCTCCTCCTCTCCCAGACAGGAATGCACACACACAGCAGCAACACAATAACCAAGCAGCAGCTAGCAGTCCCCGGCACCTCAGACCTGGTCAGTGAGTGACTGAGGTCTCCATATTACTGCTTCCTCCTGATAGCATCCTGCCCGCAGACTGTGGTACTGCATGGAGACTGATAAAAGCCGTACCCCCTTCCATGCTGCTGGCAGGCACTGGGGACAGTCCTCTTTGCGTGGTCAGCCGCTGTAGAAGGTCCACAGTACCACGCTGCCCCCTTAGCTGGTTAGTTTTCAGAATGGTGTGCTCAGTGTTGGCCTATGAGAGTTTAAGCGGCATGTTGTGGGCGTGTTTTTCTGTTCCATATTATCATTCTCTGTGCTGGGAGGTCTCAATGCTGAGTTGGCTCCCTTCTGTATCTTTTGGTTTCGTTGTTGACTTTCTTTGCGGGAAAGAATGGTAACAATTAGCTGCATTACTCTACAGCAAGTCTTGAGGTGCTCTCTCCCCAATACACAGGTTAGGCTGATTGTACCCTAGTACGGTCAGTGGCACCACTGTTCCAGGTGGGAATCTTGTGTGTCATTGGGAGAGTAGTTTTGAAACCTTAAGTTGATGATGATGGGCCATTTTGGGGTCTATTTACTAAGCCTAGGATGGTAGGATGGAGATAAAGTGGACGGAGATAAACTCCCAACCAACCAGCTCCTGTCATTTTTTCAAACCCAGCCTGTGTCATGGCAGTTAGGAGCTGATTGGTTGGTACTTTATCTCCACCCAAGGCTGGATGAATACAGTGACTGTAAGTAGGGACATTTTTTTCTATGTCACCATATCTTTCCCTTTTATTATAAACTAGTAAATTGACCCTGATTATGCCTGGTCACCTGAGTCTGCCCCCTGCCCGTCCCTGCCCATCTCTATTTGCCATCCCCTTCTCCCAGCTCCCATATTTACCTGGTCCCGTCAGCAGGCCGGTTCCTCCTCCCAAGCTAGTTGTGTCCCGTCTCATTAGCAGATGTTTGAGACCGGATCTTACAGAATTATTGTATAGGTAAAGGTAACCTTTTTCCCCATTATGTCCTTATTTGAGATAAGTTCTATTGTTTGTATAAGTGTGGGCTGACATCAGCCGATAGAGTTTAATAGGCCTATTAATTGTTTGTATGATGTAATAAAACACGAAGCGTGCCTTATTTTAAGAAAAGTGTATTTGACTTTGGCCTAGAGATGTACTATTCTGTAGCACTGTATTTTTATCAGCATGCTCAGCCATTTACGCGGTGTTGTGTTATGTTTAAGCCGCGCTGATGCTTTATCACTTTCCTGATATGTCAGCGCTTTTGCATAATCGCCCAGGTTGTGGTCTCCTAATTGCAATAACTAGTGTTGGTTTAATTATAGGTCTCTTTGTTTTGTCAGTGAATGCATCTCCTATCTTGTTCTTGTTTCATTGTAATTCATAACATTCTGTCTGACACGTGCGCGGCCTAGAAAACACGCGAACAATGAAGGAGGAAGCATTTGCCAGCGATGCCCTGTATAGAAAACTGTACAATAAGATCTGGATCCCATGCTGGAGGTATTCAGAATAAAACAAATATTCCGTTCACTCAGCACAGGTTAGTCTGGTGCAGCGAGGCTTCTGGGAGGGCGAAGCTACAAATCTCCGGGACGTTGATTGATTTTAGTGACAGTATGAAGTTCAAGCAGATAAAAATAAGCATGTTTAGTCCACTCGGCTGCCAGGCAGTGATTGAATCGTGCGGCCAATTACAATGCATTGTGTTGGCAATTTGTCAGGATGTCACTATAGAGAATAGGTTGGGCAGAAACACAAAATATAAAAGACAGCTGAAATGCAGCCCTTGAATGCTATGGGTTTTTAGCAAAGTGAGCAAAGCTGTAACTTACTATGGTATGCCGACAGTAAAAGTGCACAATCACTAAATATAATATCATGTATTCCGGACTGTAAATTATAATCATCTTAGACGTCAGGGATGAGTTCCCTGATAATATAAATTCGCACAAGTCTTTCTCCAGCTCAAAGAACTCTTACGTGTTTTCTAATATCATTTAAATTTTATACGATTCTTTATACACAATTCCCAACCTCCGATTCCTCGGGGGTGGGATGGGGGGCGTGGCTGCAGCATACTGATTTGTGTGGCCAGGCCTCTGGTGGGTGTGGCCATATCCTTGTGGGAATTGTTATTTGTTTTTGAAAATCCTATTTTGTGATGTCGCACGTTATAGACACCTGCCTCCTCAGTGTGCAGTGCTGCAAGACTTCCCGTCCCTCCGTGAATTGGGTCAAATATCTTTATCGCAGGGCAGTTCTCATAAAAAGGGACTTGTTTTAAAAATGCATAATGGTTGTCATATATGCTTATAAGCAAGTTTCAGTTTGGAATAAATTATGTTTTTTTACAGGGCCGATTAAGGTTTGTGGGGGCCCAAGGGCAAGTTACTGGTGGGGACCCTTATCAATAAAATTGTGAAATATGCTGGCGATGTGATTTAAAAAGTGTAATGTGTAAATACTAGCAACACACACACACACATTTGTTAAACACACTGTGGGCTGCATGCCGCCATGTTGTTAATCCAGCACTGTTTTATGATTTTCATATCATGTTTGTTTTGTCTTGTCTCACCGCGTACTTAATACACACAGTTCCAGTTTTCCACAATCACAATTCTTAGCAACACAATGTGGTTTGCCTTCATTGAAAATGGCATGGTCTCGTGCAAGAGGAATGTGCTCTGATAGGAAAAGTGGTGTGGCTGTCTAATTCTAAAATGTTTGTGGCATTGGTTGAGTGACCATATGCATACTGGGGGCAGGGTATGCAGTGCAGACAGGTCTCTGGGTCCAGGGGGGCATACACCGCACATCTGGTCACCATTTCTCGAAGATCCACACATGTGCTGTAGAGAAAGCACCGGGAAAATGGTGTGGGCCATCTCTTAAGCCGCCCCTGGATGAGGCTGATGTAGAATCGGACGTATATCACATATATAATACACAGGAGTAAAATGCACCTCATACACATGGTATCCGGATGATAGATAGACAGTGTCTAGACAGTCAATAGATAGACATATGTTAGACAGACATTAGGTTGACAGGGTTAAAAGGTCGACATGAAAATAGTCGACATAAAAAAAGATAGACAAATGTGTTTTTTTTAAATTTAACATGTTTTTGGACTATTTCATACCTTCTCTATCCATGTCGGCACAGAGTTATAAACCTTGTGGCGAGTGCAGTGAGCCACCGAGCCTGAAGCGTGGCGAGCGAGCCCCGCGAGGGGATGCCTTTCTACAATTGAGGGTCCCACACGACAAAACTATCCACACAAACCCCAAAAATGCAAAAAACATGGTGTCTGCCTTTTTTGTGTCGACCATTTTCATGTCAATCTTTTGACCCTGTCGACCTTTTGTACTGTCTACCTTTTTTCATGTTGACCTTTTGACCATGTCGACCTAATGTCTGTCTAACATATGGTGTCTATCTATTGACTGTCTAACTAGACACTGTCTATCTATATAAAGACTAATTTTATTCAGCTTGTAGAGCTTGTTAGAGGGGCTCAGGTCAGCTGCTAAGGAGGATATTGGGACAGATGTATTAAGCCTGGAGAAGTGATAAAGAAGTGATAAGTGGAAGGTGATAACTAGAGATGAGCGGGTTCGGTTTCTCTGAAACCGAACCCGCACGAACTTCATGTTTTTTTTACGGGTCCGAGCAGACTCGGATCCTCCCGCCTTGCTCGGTTAAACCGAGCGCGCCCGAACGTCATCATGACGCTGTCGGATTCTCGCGAGACTCGGATTCTATATAAGGAGCCGCGCGTCGCCGCCATTTTCACACGTGCATTGAGATTGATAGGGAGAGGACGTGGCTGGCGTCCTCTCCATTAGAAATTAGATTAGAAGAGAGAGAGAGATTGTGCAGAGTCAGACAGAGTTTACCACAGTGACCAGTGCAGTTGTTGTTAGTTAACTTTTATTTATTTTAATATAATATATCCGTTCTCTGCTATATCCGTTCTCTGCCTGAAAAAAAACGATACACAGCAGCAGCCAGTCACACAGTGTGACTCAGTCTGTGTGCACTCAGCTCAGCCCAGTGTGCTGCACATCAATGTATAAAAGGCAAAGCTTATAATAATTGTGGGGGAGACTGGGGAGCACTGCAGGTTGTTATAGCAGGAGCCCCCAGGAGTACATAATATTATATTAATTTAAAATTAAACAGTGCACACTTTTGCTGCAGGAGTGCCACTGCCAGTGTGACTAGTGGTGACCAGTGCCTGACCACCAGTATAGTAGTATATTGTTGTATGTATTGTATACTATCTCTTTATCAACCAGTCTATATTAGCAGCAGACACAGTACAGTGCGGTAGTTCACGGCTGTGGCTACCTCTGTGTCGGCAGTCGGAACTCGGCAGGCAGTCCGTCCATCCATAATTGTATTACAATATATACCACCTAACCGTGGTATTTTTTTTTCTTTCTTTATACCGTCGTCATAGTGTCATACTAGTTGTTACGAGTATACTACTATCTCTTTATCAACCAGTGTACAGTGCGGTAGTTCACGGCTGTGGCTACCTCTGTGTCGGCAGTCGGCAGGCAGTCCGTCCATCCATAATTGTATTATTATTATAATATATACCACCTAACCGTGGTTTTTTTTTCATTCTTTATACCGTCATAGTGTCATACTAGTTGTTACGAGTATACTACTATCTCTTTATCAACCAGTGTACAGTGCGGTAGTTCACGGCTGTGGCTACCTCTGTGTCGGCAGTCGGCAGGCAGTCCGTCCATCCATAATTGTATTATTATTATAATATATACCACCTAACTGTGGTATTTTTTTTTCTTTCTTTATACCGTCGTCATAGTGTCATACTAGTTGTTACGAGTATACTACTATCTCTTTATCAACCAGTGTACAGTGCGGTAGTTCACGGCTGTGGCTACCTCTGTGTCGGCAGTCGGCAGGCAGTCCGTCCATCCATAATTGTATTATTATTATAATATATACCACCTAACCGTGGTTTTTTTTTCATTCTTTATACCGTCGTCATAGTGTCATACTAGTTGTTACGAGTATACTACTATCTCTTTATCAACCAGTGTACAGTGCGGTAGTTCACGGCTGTGGCTACCTCTGTGTCGGCAGTCGGCAGGCAGTCCGTCCATCCATAATTGTATTATTATTATAATATATACCACCTAACTGTGGTATTTTTTTTTCTTTCTTTATACCGTCGTCATAGTGTCATACTAGTTGTTACGAGTATACTACTATCTCTTTATCAACCAGTGTACAGTGCGGTAGTTCACGGCTGTGGCTACCTCTGTGTCGGCAGTCGGCAGGCAGTCCGTCCATCCATAATTGTATTATTATTATAATATATACCACCTAACCGTGGTTTTTTTTTCATTCTTTATACCGTCGTCATAGTGTCATACTAGTTGTTACGAGTATACTACTATCTCTTTATCAACCAGTGTACAGTGCGGTAGTTCACGGCTGTGGCTACCTCTGTGTCGGCAGTCGGCAGGCAGTCCGTCCATCCATAATTGTATTATTATTATAATATATACCACCTAACCGTGGTTTTTTTATACCACCTAACCGTGGCAGTCCGTCCATAATTGTATACTAGTATCCAATCCATCCATCTCCATTGTTTACCTGAGGTGCCTTTTAGTTCTGCCTATAAAATATGGAGAACAAAAAAGTTGAGGTTCCAAAATTAGGGAAAGATCAAGATCCACTTCCACCTCGTGCTGAAGCTGCTGCCACTAGTCATGGCCGAGACGATGAAATGCCAGCAACGTCGTCTGCCAAGGCCGATGCCCAATGTCATAGTACAGAGCATGTCAAATCCAAAACACCAAATATCAGAAAAAAAAGGACTCCAAAACCTAAAATAAAATTGTCGGAGGAGAAGCGTAAACTTGCCAATATGCCATTTACCACACGGAGTGGCAAGGAACGGCTGAGGCCCTGGCCTATGTTCATGGCTAGTGGTTCAGCTTCACATGAGGATGGAAGCACTCAGCCTCTCGCTAGAAAACTGAAAAGACTCAAGCTGGCAAAAGCACCGCAAAGAACTGTGCGTTCTTTGAAATCCCAAATCCACAAGGAGAGTCCAATTGTGTCGTTTGCGATGCCTGACCTTCCCAACACTGGACGTGAAGAGCATGCGCCTTCCACTATTTGCATGCCCCCTGCAAGTGCTGGAAGGAGCACCCGCAGTCCAGTTCCTGATAGTCAGATTGAAGATGTCAGTGTTGAAGTACACCAGGATGAGGAGGATATGGGTGTTGCTGGCGCTGGGGAGGAAATTGACCAGGAGGATTCTGATGGTGAGGTGGTTTGTTTAAGTCAGGCACCCGGGGAGACACCTGTTGTCCGTGGGAGGAATATGGCCGTTGACATGCCAGGTGAAAATACCAAAAAAATCAGCTCTTCGGTGTGGAGGTATTTCACCAGAAATGCGGACAACAGGTGTCAAGCCGTGTGTTCCCTTTGTCAAGCTGTAATAAGTAGGGGTAAGGACGTTAACCACCTCGGAACATCCTCCCTTATACGTCACCTGCAGCGCATTCATAATAAGTCAGTGACAAGTTCAAAAACTTTGGGTGACAGCGGAAGCAGTCCACTGACCAGTAAATCCCTTCCTCTTGTAACCAAGCTCACGCAAACCACCCCACCAACTCCCTCAGTGTCAATTTCCTCCTTCCCCAGGAATGCCAATAGTCCTGCAGGCCATGTCACTGGCAAGTCTGACGAGTCCTCTCCTGCCTGTGATTCCTCCGATGCATCCTTGCGTGTAACGCCTACTGCTGCTGGCGCTGCTGTTGTTGCCGCTGGGAGTCGATGGTCATCCCAGAGGGGAAGTCGTAAGCCCACTTGTACTACTTCCAGTAAGCAATTGACTGTTCAACAGTCCTTTGCGAGGAAGATGAAATATCACAGCAGTCATCCTACTGCAAAGCGGATAACTGAGTCCTTGACAACTATGTTGGTGTTAGACGTGCGTCCGGTATCCGCCGTTAGTTCACAGGGAACTAGACAATTTATTGAGGCAGTGTGCCCCCGTTACCAAATACCATCTAGGTTCCACTTCTCTAGGCAGGCGATACCGAGAATGTACACGGACGTCAGAAAAAGACTCACCAGTGTCCTAAAAAATGCAGTTGTACCCAATGTCCACTTAACCACGGACATGTGGACAAGTGGAGCAGGGCAGGGTCAGGACTATATGACTGTGACAGCCCACTGGGTAGATGTATGGACTCCCGCCGCAAGAACAGCAGCGGCGGCACCAGTAGCAGCATCTCGCAAACGCCAACTCTTTCCTAGGCAGGCTACGCTTTGTATCACCGCTTTCCAGAATACGCACACAGCTGAAAACCTCTTACGGCAACTGAGGAAGATCATCGCGGAATGGCTTACCCCAATTGGACTCTCCTGTGGATTTGTGGCATCGGACAACGCCAGCAATATTGTGTGTGCATTAAATATGGGCAAATTCCAGCACGTCCCATGTTTTGCACATACCTTGAATTTGGTGGTGCAGAATTTTTTAAAAAACGACAGGGGCGTGCAAGAGATGCTGTCGGTGGCCAGAAAAATTGCGGGACACTTTCGGCGTACAGGCACCACGTACAGAAGACTGGAGCACCACCAAAAACTACTGAACCTGCCCTGCCATCATCTGAAGCAAGAAGTGGTAACGAGGTGGAATTCAACCCTCTATATGCTTCAGAGGTTGGAGGAGCAGCAAAAGGCCATTCAAGCCTATACAATTGAGCACGATATAGGAGATGGAATGCACCTGTCTCAAGTGCAGTGGAGAATGATTTCAACGTTGTGCAAGGTTCTGATGCCCTTTGAACTTGCCACACGTGAAGTCAGTTCAGACACTGCCAGCCTGAGTCAGGTCATTCCCCTCATCAGGCTTTTGCAGAAGAAGCTGGAGGCATTGAAGAAGGAGCTAACACGGAGCGATTCCGCTAGGCATGTGGGACTTGTGGATGCAGCCCTTAATTCGCTTAACAAGGATTCACGGGTGGTCAATCTGTTGAAATCAGAGCACTACATTTTGGCCACCGTGCTCGATCCTAGATTTAAAGCCTACCTTGGATCTCTCTTTCCGGCAGACACAGGTCTGCTGGGGTTGAAAGACCTGCTGGTGACAAAATTGTCAAGTCAAGCGGAACGCGACCTGTCAACATCTCCTCCTTCACATTCTCCCGCAACTGGGGGTGCGAGGAAAAGGCTCAGAATTCCGAGCCCACCCGCTGGCGGTGATGCAGGGCAGTCTGGAGCGACTGCTGATGCTGACATCTGGTCCGGACTGAAGGACCTGACAACGATTACGGACATGTCGTCTACTGTCACTGCATATGATTCTCTCAACATTGATAGAATGGTGGAGGATTATATGAGTGACCGCATCCAAGTAGGCACGTCACACAGTCCGTACTTATACTGGCAGGAAAAAGAGGCAATTTGGAGGCCCTTGCACAAACTGGCTTTATTCTACCTAAGTTGCCCTCCCACAAGTGTGTACTCCGAAAGAGTGTTTAGTGCCGCCGCTCACCTTGTCAGCAATCGGCGTACGAGGTTACATCCAGAAAATGTGGAGAAGATGATGTTCATTAAAATGAATTATAATCAATTCCTCCGCGGAGACATTGACCAGCAGCAATTGCCTCCACAAAGTACACAGGGAGCTGAGATGGTGGATTCCAGTGGGGACGAATTGATAATCTGTGAGGAGGGGGATGTACACGGTGATATATCGGAGGGTGAAGATGAGGTGGACATCTTGCCTCTGTAGAGCCAGTTTGTGCAAGGAGAGATTAATTGCTTCTTTTTTGGGGGGGGTCCAAACCAACCCGTCATATCAGTCACAGTCGTGTGGCAGACCCTGTCACTGAAATGATGGGTTGGTTAAAGTGTGCATGTCCTGTTTTGTTTATACAACATAAGGGTGGGTGGGAGGGCCCAAGGATAATTCCATCTTGCACCTCTTTTTTCTTTTCTTTTTCTTTGCATCATGTGCTGATTGGGGAGGGTTTTTTGGAAGGGACATCCTGCGTGACACTGCAGTGCCACTCCTAGATGGGCCCGGTGTTTGTGTCGGCCACTAGGGTCGCTTATCTTTCTCACACAGTCAGCTACCTCATTGCGCCTCTTTTTTTCTTTGCGTCATGTGCTGTTTGGGGAGGGTTTTTTGGAAGGGACATCCTGCGTGACACTGCAGTGCCACTCCTAGATGGGCCCGGTGTTTGTGTCGGCCACTAGGGTCGCTTATCTTACTCACACAGCGACCTCGGTGCAAATTTTAGGACTAAAAATAATATTGTGAGGTGTGATGTGTTCAGAATAGGCTGAAAATGAGTGTAAATTATGTTTTTTGAGGTTAATAATACTTTGGGATCAAAATTACCCCCAAATTCTATGATTTAAGCTGTTTTTTAGGGTTTTTTGAAAAAAACACCCGAATCCAAAACACACCCGAATCCGACAAAAAAAATTCGGTGAGGTTTTGCCAAAACGCGGTCGAACCCAAAACACGGCCGCGGAACCGAACCCAAAACCAAAACACAAAACCCGAAAAATTTCAGGCGCTCATCTCTAGTGATAACACACCAGCCAATCAGCTCCTAACTGACATTTTTCACACCCAGACGGTAACTTGACAGTTAGGAGCTGATTGGCTGGTGTGTTATCACCTTCCACTTTTCACTTGTTTATCACTTCTCCAGGCTTAATACATTTGCCACAATTGTCCCCTTTTGCAGCACTGCTGAGGAGGACTAACGTGCCCCTGTGCAGTGAAGCCCAGAATTAGTTATATGAGAATAAGGTACCTGTACTGTGTATTTTTGATTTCCATAAAAAAATCAATGTGGGGTATAGCAGACTGGACGGGGGCACGTCCTGGATGGATTTGGAGCATGCCAAAATTTGTAGACTCAACTGTTTGTTCCATCAAGATATTGGAAAGTATAGTGATCACTGAAAACTGCTGGCGATTGTTCACCCATTTTCTCTCCAGCTCTGCTAAATGTAATGTAAAAGTGTAAATAAAGGAGATTATAACGTTACATAATTTATGCAATAAAGAGTAGTTAAGACCAGTTCCTTGCAGAAATTGTATGAGGTTTTTTTTTGTATTAATTTGCTGTCACATCATTAATATCTTGTTATTGTATTTTATGTTTTCTGTTTTCCAGGTGATACTCTATTTGTAAGTAAGTTTTTTCCTGCTTGGCTATTCTTGCATCACTGGTAGAAATTGCGTGGTGACAACTGCTGGCGCCCGGATCTCATATCTCTGATGGAAAAACACAAAGTGAAGCGGCAGAGATTAGATCGGATATTTGAAGGTGAGCGGCTCTTGTCTTCTTCTGCCACTAAATCAGATCTTGCTGCTGAAACTTGCGCCACTTTGCCAATAACTGACCCTATTCTACTATGTTGCTGGATATTTTGGTTCTCTGTAAACAATATGTATGAATAATTAAAAGGATCAAATACATCTTTATAATAATTCTGTAAACCTCATTTACAGTTAGGAACAAATTCAGCTGAAGGGTCCTAGGTGCCTGTGGCTGCAGGGAGGCAGGGACAGAAGAGGCGGCAGTGTTGCAGTGCTGCAGCGTGATACATTAGTATGCACATCACTGGCAAAGTGACAGGGGTAACCGGAGGGGGGGCACTTGCCGGCTTGAGTCTATCTTTTCACTAGTTTTGCGGCGCTGGAAAGACAATCACATTTAGATGCACCCTCCTGTAGCCGAGCCTGGAGCTGATATGGATGGAGATGTTTACTGTACATGTACTTCAATCTGGGTGTCTGATGTGGATAGAAAGTACACTCCCCCCCCCCCCCCCGAATTTTTGAAGTCTGAACATTAGTTAAGTGTACCCTTATAGTCTTTAGCTGCTTTATAATATATATATACAGGTTGAGTATCCCCTATCCAAAATTCAAAATCACACATTTTTGGGTCCCCTACTGAGATAACGACACTTATATATAGATATTATATTATATATCTATATAATATATCTGTATATACACATAATATATAATATATAAGTTATTATCTCAGTAGGTAACCCAAAATTGTGGGAATTTTAATTTTGGATAAGGGATACTCAACCAGTATATATATATATATATATATATATATAAGACAAAAAGTAAGGCAAAGGCGCCTAATAGTGCATCAATCCAAACAATTTAGTTTCAGCGATAGTGTGTATTACCACACGTACCAGATAGGAAGCCCTAGGATAAACCTATATGGGCTAACAACGCATTATGATTGTAGATACTGGAACCGTCCACCGCTCATATGGTCCACAGGACTCCAAATGCACATCAGTGACCCAATAATAAATAATAAAATATATAGTGTAATACGTTTAAAAAAAAGGGAACATTTATTATACACACAGAAAAAATAGTTAAGCGTACATAAGAAGGGCACACAAAAAATGGATTCCCAAGGGAGCTGGATGAACTGAGTCTGTTAACTATTTCCTATCTCCAAATTGTAACCCACAATTTATATAAAATCGTTTATTCATATATTTGCCAATAAACCACAATGTGTACAATTCTTAATCCAATGACCAACGGTTGTGAGATCATCAAAAAAAATTTGAGTGGTCATTGGATTAAGAAATACCACATATAACACATCATTCATGTTTTAAAGTATTATGCTTTTAATATTGATGTAATATTTTATAAGAATTGTACACATTGTGATTTATTGACAAATATATGAATAAACGATTTTATATAAATTGTGGGTTACAATTTGGAGATAGGAAATAGTTAACCCACTCAGTTCATCCAGCTCCCTTGGTAATCCATTTTTGTGTGCACATCTATTTGTACTCCATCTAACAGAGGGTACCTCCCAGGGTGTAGCTTACCTATAGCGCAGAATTAGGTCTCAATTGTATGTACATAAGAAGTGTGCACAGATTTTTAGTCAGTGCATAACAAGCTTATCTGATCAAAGATAAACAGCTTACAAATCCCCAAGCAGGAGTAACAGTGCCTCAACGCGTTTCATCCTTCAACAATTCAGTAGGACTTCATCAGGAGGATTGAAATATATATATGTATACACATTGTTCAATACCTATTGTTTATCAATAAACTGCTATTCGCTTATATTACTTTATAACAATGTTGTGCAGTGTCCTTTAAACCCGATTGGATGAATTCTGTGTTTTGACCTCCCTGATCCTGCCATTGACTCATCACTATCCAATATAGCCTGGAATCTCCAGCCAGTGGCAGCATCCACACTCTATATATTTCCTGCACACAGCTTATTAAGCAGAGAGGGCCTGACTCCTCACTACACTGCAGCTGCTTCTTCCCATGCAGCAGGCAGATTTAAACTCTGCGTCCCCCTTTCTGAGTCCTAGCCGGGCAGAAGGACTCACCAATGTCACCTGCATCCCTCTGCCCCAAACAGAAGCGGGCATTTGACCATGACCTACCGGTCAAATGACAGATCAACCGGTAGATTGTGTCAACACTTTGGCCACCAGTGGCGTGGAGACTCTTTGGCACTGCTGCAATAATTACCCACTGCCTTTAAAACTTCTTATATGTTTTATCTTGGAGAGAAGATGATAATGTGGGACACAGAGCTCCTCTGCTGTGCAGCCACCACCGTATCTGTATGTTACAAGGGTGCATTTCCCTGTTTATTATTTAGTTCTTGGATGCGTTTCCCTTTAAACAATGTAGTTATTGCCATTAACATCTTATGTAATAAAATATACCTGCCATTTCTGAGTTTATCCTCATGTGTAACCGAGCTGTAGAAATGTAAGATTTATTGCACGTTTCGTCTTTAATATCCATCACCGTACTGTAATTGAATTGGCTGAATTCTCAACAAAATGAATATCAAGTAGAAGGTGAAAATCTAATTTAATAGGCATACATTTTCTAGAGTAAACAATGAAAAGCTAGGGAAATAATAATTTCAGACGGAGCTCATCACAATGGTGCTAGAAAGAAGCGTCCTTTGAAATAACATCATATTCTTGTCAAATTAATTGCTGGATTTGCTTACTTACAGCTGGTATTCCAATACGTCTCTCTCATGTCAGAGAAAGAACATTGGAACCAACTACAATAGACTTACGCGTTTCAGAGGATTTTCAGGGACATATAGTATGTCATAAAACACAATTTGCTAATGATATTGTATTGGCATAAAATTACAGGCATAAAAGATACTTACTGTATTGGAGCCGTCAAATGTTGGTGGTGGTGTCGAGGATGGAGAAAAGTTTCCTCTCTGCCTCTGAATCCCATGCCAGCTGAACCTTCAGGATTTTGCATAATGTCATTGGCTTGAGGCTACGTATGTGTTCAGCCAGAGGTGTAGTTAGTTGCTATAGTGCCGGGAGCAAGGGTATGTTTTGGCGCCCCCTCCCCTGTACTGAATGGGGTGCATGTTAAATTTGAAAAGAAAAAATATAAAAAAATAAATTGGTGACAGGGCCGGTTCTAGATCTTGTGGAGCTCAGTTTCCTTCGGACGCCCCCCCCCCCCAAGCATAAAATAGGGACAGTGCGAGCCAAAGGCGCGCATCAAAAATATAGTGGCGTGGCTTCATGGGGAAAGAGCACGGCCGCAGAACAGTACCAATTCAGATTACACTGCATAGTAGTATCCGTTATTCACAGTACACCACAGTAGATACATGTTAGACAACACAGTAGAGCCGCTTGTACATGCTACACTACATAGTAGAGCTGCTTATACACATTACACCACAGTAGAGCCACTTATACACGTTACACCACAGTAGAGCTGCTTATACATGTTATACCACAGTAGAGCCACTTATACATGTTACACCACAGTAGAGCTGCTTATACACATTACACCACAGTAGAGCCACTTATACACGTTACACCACAGTAGAGCTGCTTATACATGTTACACCACAGTAGAGCTGCTTATAAATGTTACACCACAGTAGAGCCACTTATACATGTTACACCACAGTAGAGCCGCTTATACACGTTACACTACAGTAGAGCTGCTTATACATGTTACACCACAGTAGAGCCACTTATACATGTTACACCACAGTAGAGCTGCTTATACATGTTACACCACAGTAGAGCCACTTATACACGTTACACCACAGTAGAGCTGCTTATACATGTTACACCACAGTAGAGCCACTTATACATGTTACACCACAGTAGAGCCGCTTATACACATTACACTACAGTAGAGCTGCTTATACATGTTACACCACAGTAGAGCCACTTATACACGTTACACCACAGTAGAGCTGCTTATACATGTTACACCACAGTAGAGCCACTTATACACGTTACACCACAGTAGAGCTGCTTATACATGTTACACCACAGTAGAGCCACTTATACATGTTACACCACAGTAGAGCCGCTTATACACATTACACCACAGTAGATCCACTTATACACGTTACACCACAGTAGTGCCACTTATACTATACAGGTTATGCCACAGTAAAGCCGCTTATATAATGTCACTCTGCAGCTTCTTATGCAGTGAGAGGTGCTGCAGCAGCAGCTGGAGCCGAGGTGCTGCAGTATCAATGTAGAGAGAGGTGCTGTAGCAGCCGTGGCAGAGATAGGTGCTGCAGCAGCCAAGGCAGAAAGAGATGCTGCAGCAGCTTGGGCAGAAAGAGGTGCTGCAGTAGCTGGGACAGAAATAGATGCTGCAGTAGCCGGGGCAGAAAGAGGTGCTGCAGCAGCCGGGGCAAAGAATTATGTAGCAGGACAGACGTAACTCTGCTGCACAGCTACAAGAAGACAGTGAGACTTATAGAAGGGCGGAAGAGCTCTGGCATGTGCCGGCTGTCATTGTCTCCTACTACCACCTCTGGCCTGCCCTATACACTATCTAGTCTCTGAGTCCAAATCAGTGTGCAACCCTCTGCTTCTCCTCCTGTTCTGCAGCTACCTGTACAGCGGGCGAAGGAAGGGGGTGATTAGGCAGCAGCGTGCCCTCTAGCTTTTCCGGTGCTCGGAACTCGAGCTCCACCGGAGCCACCCTCACAACGGGTGGTATTCATGTGACCGGCGGTCTGCTGACCGACAGTCACATGACCTCCTCCACCATCCCGCAGGCTCACTATCCCGATGGTCGGCATGCCGACCAACAGGGACTATTTCCACTCGTGGGTGTCCACGACACCCATAGAGTGGGAATAGAACCCGTGGCGACCGCAGGTCGCCAACGAGCCCGCAAGGGGCTTGCTACACCCGCCCCTCCCCGCCGGGATCCCGGCGTCGGTATGCTGCCGGGATCCCAGCGTCGGTAAGCTGACCGGCGGTCAGGAGACCGGCGGTCAGCCATACTACACCCCTCACAACACCCCTGTGTTCAGCACAATTTTATCTGCTTATTCACGTTGTTTTGCGTCTTCTACTCTGTATACCTCTATTGATTTAACAGCTGATCAACAACAGTTCCACAGCAAAGACGTTCAATTTGCTGAAAAGGGAGAAAACCAATCAGTGAAGGCCCGTTGTAACTAACTATCTCACTAATTAGCAGTAATAAGCTATACTTGAAAATGATTGAACACGTGTGATAATTGGGATTCGTATCCTTCAGTACTTGTTTCCCATTTAATACCTGTCTGTAGGCACTCCCAAAGGCAGCACAGTTCAAGCGGCACCATAGACGTAGTTTTATGTAACATTTTCCTTTTGTTTGTGTTTGTCGCTTTACCAGGGGAAAAAAATATTAGCGGTATGACAGTGTTGGATAGAGGCCAATACATTGGTTTAAGGTGTATGAATTTATGCCTAGGGCACTGCCTAATTGTCATGGATTGATATGTATATGTTAAGAAACAGGCTAAGCGAGAGTCTCAATCTCAATGTGATGTCCCACCACAGGTGGAATGTTCGGGGAACCAAGAACATGCTTTGTGATTGGGTCACCAACTGTTACATGCCGTTGAGCAAAGTATTGGACCTTACCCATTCCAGTTGCGCCTTGAACCTTTACAGTTGGAGCTCGATAGTGCCCATATTAGTTTACCTAATACTGTCTGTATTTCCCTGATCAATGGTCAAGCATGAAACCTTTACAATCCTTCAACACAAATGGCCAAACTAGGAGGCCCAACGAAAAGCAATACACTTACCCTGTTAACACTATTAATATTAACTGGGAACATCTCCTGGATAACTAAGAAAATCAGTTATAGGGGTGTTCCTAAATTGTTTTATGGTGGTCATTCCGTGTTGATTGCTCGCTAGCAGTTTTTGCCGCCTCCCACTGGGAGTGTATTTTAGCTTAGCAGAAGTGCGACAGAAAGGATCGCAGAGTGGCAGCAAAGTTTTTTTGTGCAGTTTTAGAATAGCTCTAAACCTACTCGGCGCTTGCGATCACTTTAGACTGTTCAGTTAGTGTTTTGACATCACAAACACGCCCTGCGTTCACCCAGCCACGCCTGCATTTTTCCTGGCACGCCTGCGTTTTTTCGAACGCTCCCTGAAACGGTCAGTTGACACCCAGAAACACCCACTTCATGTCAATCACTCTGCGGCCAGCAGTGCGACTGAAAAGCTTCACTAGACCCTGTGCAAAACTACATCGTTCGTTGTAATAGTATGTTGCGCATGCGCATTGTGCCGCATACACATGCACAGAAGTGCAGTTTTTTTGCCTCATCGCTGCACAGCGAACGAATGCAGCTAGCGATCAACTCGGAATGACCACCTATATCCTTTCAACCCGTGCCCTTATGTCCTTAACTCTTTCCAGCCATTGCAACCGGTCATACACCATACGTATTCACTTTCTAGCAATTTTGTGAATACAATAAATCAAATCAATAAATTAGGAGAAAAAAACATGAATACTGTTTTTGTGTAGTTCTGTGTGTATTATCTACACAATTGTACAGCATGCAGAAGATCAGTTGTATCTCATGTTAGTTTTCATGTCTTAAAATCAGCTGAACGTGGCCTTTCGTCTGATAAAATGACCTTTACTTTCTACATGTTGACATTTCCTTCCATTGTGATCATTATTGGCAGATACAGTATGTGACATTCAGAATGCCGACACAGAACCTACATACTGCGGCCCATTACATGTCATAGCATTTATATCATTTCAGTGAGATGTTAGGCTGAGCACTGACGTCAGCGTGTGTATGCAGGTAAAATCAGGACAGAGATATATATATTTTTTTATAGCATACGATTTACAGTAACAATAGTATCGTAAATAATGTGTCTGTATTGTAAATAATATATAAGGAATGGTTTACCCCTTGCTTTAAATTATTTCCTACTTTAGGGAGAAGTCACATGATCGTGTAAAGTCACAAGACTGCAGGTCATAAATATGTGAGGAGACTTCTAACATCTATAATTATTTACAGTGCGGAGAGAAGGGATATAGAATTAAGGGACCACCAGGGGAATGCAATCGCAGAGGTACACAAAGGGGCATGGCCAGTTGCTTCAAGGTATGGGGCAAGGTCAAGGGGTGTAGCTATATGACCAGACAGGAGTGGCCAGCCATTATAGGAGCGCCATAAGTCACCCATGACTTTATTCTGACACACTTAACATTTATCACTTAGCTAACTTATCACTATGAAATAACCACACAGACACCAACTGCTAGATTTAAAAGGTCAAACTGGTATTTATTGTTTGATGACCTGTCATTTAAACTAAATATTGCAGGATGGCGAGAAAAGGCGCTACCAACTCACCAGCACTAGTCAACTATAATAAACCAATAAAACTAGGAGGGGACTCACAACCGCCTCCTTAAACATAACGGGGCAGTACGGACGGTGTAATGGTTAGCATTACTGCCTCACAGCACTGAGGTCATGGGTTCAATTCCCACCATGGCCCTAACTGTGCGGAGTTTGTATATTCTCCCCGTACTTGCGTGGGTTTCCTCCGGGTACTCCGGTTTCCTCCCACAATCCAAAAATATACTGGTAGGTTAATTGGATCCCAACAAAAATTAACCCTAGCGTGAATGTGTCTGTGTGTACATGTGATAGGTAATATAGATTGTAAGCTCCACTGGGGCAGGGACTGATGTGAATGGCCAAATATTCTCTGTAAAGCGCTGCGGAATATGTGTGCGCTATATAAATAACTGGTAATAATAATAATAATAATAATAATAATAATAATAATAATAACCCGCACTGTGCAGGAATCACCCCCTTTACTCTAGCAGAGCCTTGGACGAACCCGCACGGGAACATACATAGTCCACCCGCAAGGGGAGGACACACTCGCTGTTCTACCAAAAGGGGGTGCCCCACAATGACCACTTATGTAACTTTGACCGCTGGCTGGTAGCGACTTTCCGCCACAACAAGGATTTTCAACAAAAAACCGCAGACCGCCATCCAACCAAAACCAAAGGAAAAAACTCAACCCGACAAAACTCGAAAGATACTCTCTAAAAACACACCCGCAGGGGAAAGGTGAACACCGTCCTCCCTATAAAACTGCACATTGCGAAGAACCAAAAGCGGGTGCCTAACAACCAAACCCCCTATCGCCTGCACATACACTGACACCGCAGAATTAACCTTCTTCCTAGCTTTCTCAATTGCAGAAAAACGTACAGCACCCCACCAGTGAAAACGGGGCACTATGTCAGACCATACGACTGTCACTTGGGGCCAGGATGCTCGCAACGCGACCAAGTCCGCCTTGATACTCAGGATGAGGGTGATGCCTTTGACTCGACTCATATCATTCCCCCCGAGGTGAATGACAATCCAGCCAGGCCGACCCCACCTTCGTTCATGGCGAAACAGCAGACGAAGCAAACCCATCCAACGTAAACCTCTAACACCCAACCATCTGACTACCTTGTCCCCAAAGAAATCACATGTTCGCCCCGCCATAGGATGCCTCTCCGCCCAAAAAATGTAAGAATGGCCAATAAGCCAAATCTGATCCGAGACATCCAAAGCGGCTGCAAAAGAAAATTCCTACCGTCAGCAAACTATTCAAATTACAGAAACAAAATGAAAACATGCAGATAAAGAACCCAAGTGAAGGAGAAAACTCAAAAATCCTCCCGTGGACCGTGAGTGATGCCAATTGTAATTCGGCCTCCTCGGAGGAAAATGTAAAAATTCACTTCACACCCTCCATTCCTGAACGCTAGCCGTTCAAGAACCGACGGGTAAAACACGTTTTTGGGTTCGCGCAACAGGCGCAACAAATTAAAACCGAACAAACTGAACTCCCCAGGAGCCAGGTCGCAAGACCAGCCAACTGAAGCCGGGCTTCTGCGACCCAAGCCGGAGTCCTACCCACATAGGCAGGACCCACTCACCACAGCAGGGCTCACGACTGCCGCCCCCCGGCCATACCGTCCGCCAGCGAACAGAGGCAACCGGCCACCGTATCTCCTATTCAACGAGCTTCCACAGGAAGGGCGGAACCGGTAAACCCCCGAAAGCCGCATCAGGAACCGGCTCCCGAAACTTTCCGAACTCAAAACGAGACAGCGCATCAGCAATTCTATTGTCAACACCCAGGACATGCGCAGCCGTGAAATGAATATTATGCCTCAGGCATTTAAGCACTAAATAACGCAACAGGCGCAAAACTTGTGGAGAGGACGAACGTTGGTTATTAACAGCATGTACTACACCCAGATTGTCGCAGCGGAACACAATACTCCGATCCGACAAGCTGGGTGACCACAATTCGACGGCCACTATCAACGGGAACAATTCCAAAAGAAGCAAGTTCTTTGTGAAACCGCGGGAAACCCATGACAAAGGCCAAAGCGCGGCGCACCACTCCGTCCTGAAAAAAGCCCCAAAGCCCAACAGCGCTCAGCTGGCCATAACACCTTCCGGTAAAAAGGAAACCAAAAAAGAGGACCAGACTTGCAAATCTTCCCTAATCTCGCGTGAAATATACACCGTATGGTGAGGTTTGCGAACCCCCGCTATGGACCTCTCAAGTTTTGCGGCAGAACACGCGCCCCATGGGTATGATCCTGCACGCAAAATTAAAAGATCCAAGCAACGACTGCACCCGTTGTAATCTGACCCTACGACTGAGGAGGCATTGCTCTATGAGACCCAGCAATTTGTGCACCTTGTCGGCGGGAAGCCGGCAGCAACCGGCCTCCGAATCGATTTCAATGCCCAAATAACTGAGGCAAACCGTGGGCCCCTCGGTCTTATCCGAGGCCATGGGCACCCCGAGACGACCGAACAAACGCTGAGCTAAACCCAGGACATCCCCGCAAACCGAACTGTCCCTCGGACCCACAAAGAGAAAATCGTCTAAGTAGTGGGCAACTTAAAGAACTGAATTTCTCAAAGTAGGCACAAGAAATGGAACAACCCATAGGCAAGCACCTGTCAACGTAGAAACCACCCCCTAACCGAAAACCTAGGAAACGAAGGGAATCGGGGTGAATGGGCAGCAGGCGGAAAGCGGACTCAATGTCCAGCTTGGCCATGAGGTCGCCGGGACCCGCTGTTTTAACTAATCGAAGGGCCTCATCAAAGGATTGGTACCGAACCCTGCAAGACTCCGCCGGGATGGTGTCGTTGACCGAGCCGCCACGGGGGCCTTCTTGGGAACCACCCCTAAAGGAGCGATGCACAGCCTTGGCACCGGGGGGGGGCGCGGAAAAGGGCCGCACATGCGCCCCAAGCTGATTTCAGCCTGCACCTTACGGGAGACCACTGAAGGGAAATCGCGCGCGGACTTCAAATTGCGACGGGAGACAACGAGGACTGAATCCGGGATGGGGAGCCTGAAACCGTGACGGAAACCGTCTAACAAGAACAGCCCGGAAGTGAGGTCAGGATAAGCACCCAACCATTTGGTCAATTCCGGGACGTTAATAGGAGAAAACGCCTTACTTTCCACTTCCAGGCACCTCTGCAGCCTCAGAGGGCCGGGACCCGGGAGCGGAAGTGCAATCCTTGGCCGAGTGACCCCCGCCGCATACCTTGCAGGACTAGAACTAACTAGAACCCCGGGAACACTTGCCGTTGTTGAAAGCAAAGCATTTCCCTTTATTCCCCGGGGTCGGGCTCGGACGGACGCCCAAACCCGGTTTACCGCCTTGGGACTCAGGGAGGGGCCTACCATGTTGCCTTGCCTTCCAGCCATACCTCAACGTCCTTAAACCCCAAGGGTAGTGTCGGGTCTACTGTCCTGGTTGCGACGGAACTTCTCGTCGTAGTCCCGCCACGCGTAACCCTTGGAGGTCAAGTACATTTCGTGCACCAGGAATAAATATATGACAGTGTTATGATACTCCGCCGGCCTCGTTTCGGCGTAGCACGCCGTAAATACTAAAAATCCACGGAGCTACTGATGAAAATTGCGAAATGTATTTTCACCAATGCCCCCGACTTTCTTAGCCTTATCGAAAGCCTTTCGCATGTCATCCGTAAGGGTGAATATGTCGACATATTTACCCTTCCTAGTCTTTTCCCTCATCCGCTTACGCAAACCCCTGGTGACCGCCGTGTTCGCGCAGTGCACCATTTCCGTAAAACACGGAGGGTCCGACGCGACCTCCGAACCCTTGCCCTTAGCTTTCCTATCTTTCTTGTGTATGCGATGCGCAATGAGCCTGGCTAATTTACGCGGGCGCCTAGGGGACCCAGAAGACCTAGTATCAGAAGAAGAGCTGGAAGAAGAACTATCAGAAGAAAAAGGAGTTACTATCTAACCAGTTCCAGAAGGACCTCCCGCCTCTTCGGATGCGGCGGTGGGGCCGGACAGCACCTCTTCAGCGACCCGAGATCCCCCAGCTTCACCTGTTCCCACCGGCTCGCTCTGTGGCGCCGATGATCTCCTCTGCGTTGCACTGGAAGTCGCTACCGCCATGGCTCCGGACGATCCACCCGGGGGAGAGACCCTCCTGGACACATCGACACCTAACGGGGAGACAGCAGGGGGGGAGGGGAGGTACAAAACTGGCACACGCCGGAGGGGGAACAGGAGGCAATGGTGGTGGGGAAGCAGAAAGGGGGGCCTGGGAAAAGGGGGCCGGCGCGGCCAAGGACTCAGCGTTCGCCGAGCCAACGGCCGTACCAAAGGAGGGAGGCCAGGTGGCCGGAGCGGCAACACCAGGGTGCCAAGCGTACGGAGCCTGTGGAAACGGCGCCGACCAATATGGAGTCTGCGGGAGAGCCCCGGGAGAAAACCCGTCGGCGTAAGACCCCGAAAACGGGGCCAACCCCGGGCCCGCAGAGACGGGCCACGATGTTACAGAGCCCTGCGTGTGCGCAAACGCCGGCGGCAAATAAGGTGCAAAAAGGGGGGCCCGCACACCCGGGAAACTAAGCGACGCCCCGGAGGTCATGACCGGAAATTGTAGTGCCCCAGACCAGGCCACCGACACCGAAGCAGCCGGCAGGAAACCTGCGGGCGCAGCTTCAAACGCATTGCCTATTGCCGCAAACGAAGCGGCCATTGTACCGTGACCTGACCCCATGCGCTGTACCATGAGCTGGCCAGCAGATGGCATCACCTCGCCGGGCCAAAGGCCACCGGCCGGTGGCAGGATCTGGGACACCGGGAGCGCACCCGGATGAATCCCAGATGCCTGCCCGTCCACCCCCGACGCCCAGTGGCGTAACTACTGCCCCCGCAGCCCTCGCGGTGGCTTGGGGGCGCAGGGCTGCGGGGGCGCCACTGATTTAGCGCAGATTGACATGCGGACGAGCGTCCGCATGTCAATCTGCGGTCTCCTCCTTCCCTCCGCTGCTGTAAGGAGGGACACGGAGGGCACAGCGCGCGCCTCTCCTGTGTCCCTCCTGGGTCTCCGGCGGGTCTAATAAAAGAAGTGCCGTTCGTGAGCTCTGATTGGCTCACGAACCAGCACTTGCTTTAACAGACCCGCCGGAGACCCAGGAGGGACACAGGAGAGGCGCGCGCTGTGCCCTCCGTGTCCCTCCAACACAAAACAGCGGGGGAACGGGGGGCTTATGTGGCACTGGGGGCATATGTGGCACAGGGGGAGGGGGGCTTATGTGGCACTGGGGGCATATGTGGCACAGGGGGAGGGGGGCTTATGTGGCACTGGGGGCATATGTGGCACAGGGGGAGGGGGGCTTATGTGGCACTGGGGGCATATGTGGCACTGGGGGGGTATATGTGTACCTGACATATGGGGTGGGGGCTATATTTGGCACTGGGGGCATGTGAGTACCTGGCACTGTGGGGGAATATCTGGCACTGGGGGCATATGTGGCACTGGGAGAGCACAGCCCTAGCAACAAGCACTACCCCCTAGCAACGAGCATGACACCCAGTGCATGAAACCCCTGGCAACGAGCATGACACCAAGTGCATGAAACCCCTGGCAATGAGCATGACACCCTGAGCATGAAAACCCCTGGCACCGTGAATGGAACCAAGAGCATGAAACCCCTGGCAACGAGCAGGTAATTTAAAAGTACTTAGAAGCCTTACTGTAGGACTTAATGTGTAATGGGCATTACGGTGTGTGGCATAATGTATCACGGACATTGCGGTGTGTGTCATAATGTGTCACAGGCATTACGGTGTGTGGCATACTATATCACGGGCATTGTGGTATGTGGTTTAATGTCTCAGGGGCATTGCAGTGTGGCATAATGTATAACGGGCATTGCGGTGTGTGGCATAGGGTATAACGGGCATTGCAGTATGTGTCACAGGCATTACGGTGTATGGTATACTATATCACTGGCATTGTGATATGTGGTATAATGTCTCAGGGTCATTGCATTGTGTGGCATAATGTATCACGGACATTGCGGTGTGTGTCATAATGTGTCAGGCATTACGGTGTGTTGTATACTATATCACGAGCATTGTGGTATGTGGTATAATGTCTCAGGGTCATTGCGGTGTGTGTCATAATGTGTCACAGACATTGTATGTGCTATAATGTATCAGGGGCATTGCAGTGTGTAGCATAATGTATAACGGGCATTGCGATTCCTGTCATAATGTGTCACAGGCATTACGGTGTGTGGCATAATGTTTCGAGGGCATTACGGTGTGTGCATTATTGTGTGTGGCATAATGTCTAAGGGCCATTGCAGTATGTGGCATAATGTATACTGGGCATTACTATAAGGAGGAAAAATGACAAATAATGTAAGGGGCATGAATCAGGATTATTTTTCTTTCCTGTGGTGGCTAACGTCTGGGCGTGCAGCTTGCAAAACTGGGGTATGAGGTAGTCTTTTCCTGCAATGCCACGCCCCTTTATGTGAAGCCACGCCCATTTCAACTAAGCCATGCCCCTTTTTTGCGGCGCACGCGCCTTTGGCGCGCAAATGTTTATCCCTTTACTAGTGCCAATTATGGGGGATGGGGGGGGAGGGGCGAAGAATTTTTTGGCTTGGGGGAGAAATATTTCTAGTTACGCCACTGCTGACGCCCCAACGATCACCGCAGCCGCGGGAACCAGGGGAACAGCGGGGGGAAGCAGGGCACCACCCACGCCCCCAGAGGCACAGGGATGCGCAGGACCCGCCCCCTGAGCCGCAGCCGAAACCCCAGAGATGGACACTACAGCATTAACAAGCCAGGCACCCGCAGGGGAACTGGCTGGGGAGAGAACCGGCCTAACGCGGCTCCGAGCGGCGTCGCGGGACCCGATCGCCGGGTCACCTGACCCGCTCACTGCAACCGCGAGGACGGACGAAGCAGGGAGGCCGGAGATCCGGCGCGCGTGGCTCCACCGCCGAGCTCCGAGACGAGACACCGCCGCCCGAGGAGAGCAGTAACAGCTCTCCTGCGGGTGGTGCAGCGGGGGGGGGAGTAAACCACCCGCACACGCGGCCGGCGGTAACCAGCCGCTGTGAGCAAAAAAAATGGGTGTGGCCAAATGCCACATGGGGCGTGGCCAATGAAAATGGGGGCGTGATACACATATGGGGGAGAGGCAGATACACGTATGACCCCAATAGTGCCAGATACTTGTTGCCCCACAGTGCCAGATATACATTGCCCCACAGTGCCAGATACACATTGACTAACAGTGCCAGATACACATTGCCCCACAGTGACAGATATACATTGCCCCACAGTGCCAGATACACATTGACTAACAGTGCCAGATACACATTGCCCCACAGTGCCAGATACAGAAATGCCCCCAGAGTGCCAGATATACATTGCCTCGCAGTGTCAGATACACGTTGCCCCACAGTGCCAGATATACATTGCCCCACAGTGCCAGATACACATTGCCCCACAGTGCCAGATACACAAATGCCCCCACTGTGTCAGATATACATTGCCCCCCGTGCCAGATACAGAAATGCCCCTACAGTGCCAGATATGCCCCCAGTGCCAGATATCCCCCAGTGCCAGATATCCCCCAGTGCCAGGTATACATGCCCCCCTGTGCCAGATATCCCCCAGTGCCAGGTATACATGCCCCCCTGTGCCAGATATCCCCCAGTGCCAGGTATACATGCCCCCCTGTGCCAGATATCCCCCAGTGCCAGGTATATATGCCCCCCAGTGCCAGATATCCCCCAGTGCCAGGTATATATGCCCCCCAGTGCCAGGTATATATGCCCCCCAGTGCCAGATATCCCCCAGTGCCAGATAGAAATGCCCCCCAGTGCCAGATATCCCCCAGTGCCAGATAGAAATGCCCCCCAGTGCCAGATATCCCCCAGTGCCAGATAGAAATGCCCCCCCAGTGCCAGATATCCCCCAGTGCCAGGTATATATGCCCCCCAGTGCCAGATATCCCCCAGTGCCAGGTATATATGCCCCCCAGTGCCAGATATCCCCCAGTGCCAGGTATATATGCCCCCCAGTGCCAGATATCCCCCAGTGCCAGATAGAAATGCCCCCCCAGTGCCAGATATCCCCCAGTGCCAGGTATAACATGCCCCCCCCTCCCTCCCCCTTCCCCCGCTCACCGCTGGCCGCTGCCGTCCTGTGTGAGGGAAGGAGAGCGCAGCCTGTGCCTCTCCTTCCCCTCAGTCTCCGGCGGGTGTCTCACAGTTTAATTCAGCGCCGATCCGTGAGCCAATCAGAGCTCGCACCGCGAGCTCTGATTGGCTCACGGATCGGCGCTGAATTAAACTATGACACCCGCCGGAGACTGAGGGGAAGGAGAGGCACCGCGAGCTCTGATTGGCTCACGGATCGGCGCTGAATTAAACTATGACACCCGCCGGAGACTGAGGGGAAGGAGAGGCACAGGCTGCGCTCTCCTTCCCTCACATCAGCGGCGGTGCGAGGAGCGGCGGCCCGTCGGTGTGGGTACGGCGTACCCACGGCTAAATTCTTACGGGTACGCCGTACCCACCCGTACCCGCCCACTTGCACCACTGTCTAAAGGTGTATCATATAATTTGCTCATAACATTTAATTTTATTTCCTTTTAACTTCCCCTTGATGCTGGACATGCCCACTATCTGGAAAGTCTTGGGGGGAGGGTGCTGCTGCCATGGCCCATAGCTAGACCTTACACCTCTGGTGCTGCCCATGTGGGGCCACGAGTACAAATTTTTCCAGGGCCGCTTTTTGTTCCCAATCCGCCCCTGCCTCCTACCCAAACCTGATAGGCACCCTGGGTCACCTGACCCCAACTGTCCATCACTAAGGCTAGCCCTGCCTACCTTAGCCAAATGTCACAAAAATTGTGGGTGCTTATGTGGCTTCGAGCCTATGCAGCTCTTAGCCTGCCTAGTATAGTATATAAATAAATAAAAAAGTACACTTCAAATAAGGCCAGATTTTACATTTATCATTGATCCCCCTTATACTAGCAGGACATACTGTAGCATCATCTTCATCACAGTATCTCCATGTGCGCCCCTCATATAGGTTAGAGGGCTGGCTGCCCAATATGGCCCCCAAAGTGTATCAGGTTGACTATCACTGCCCTATGGCTGGCCTGCACGAATAGTTTGCTGTCATATCGATGAAGTTCTGTTTTTCCCATGCGCCATAAAAATGCTTATTTCAAAAGTAGAGCAATGTGTTAACTTAAACTTGTTAGTTAAATTGGCCAAAACGCCCACCGAATCTTTCTGTATGCTAACTGAGGCTTATGGTGTGTACACACGGTGAGATTGTTTCTTACGATTTTGTTAGTGCAGATCACAAGGTGAAAGTCACCTTGCGATCCCAATTCGATGCCGATGCGCGGCCCCGTCCGGTCGGCATCGCAAGAATAGATAGACTGTGCAGGCAAGTCAATTTTGACTATCTCTATAGAGGAGATAGTCAAAATTGACACTTAGCCAAAGTCGCACATAGGCCCTCATTCCGAGTTGTTCGCTCGCTAGCTGCTTTTAGCAGCTTTGCACACGCTAAGGCGCCGCCTACTGGGAGTGTATCTTAGCTGTGCAGAATTGCGAACGAAAGGTTTGCATAATTGCGAATAGAATAGCGATTAGAAATTTCTTTGCAGTTTCCGATTAGCTCGAGACTTACTCTGCCACTGCGATCAGTTCAGTCAGTTTCATTCCTGGTTTGACGTCACAAACACACCCAGCGTTCGCCCAGACACTCCCCCGTTTCTCCAGCCACTCCCGCGTTTTTTCCAGAAACGCCAGCGTTTTTTCACACACACCCATAAAACGGTCAGTTTCCGCCCAGAAACACCCACTTCCTGTCAATCACACTCCGATCACCAGAACGAAGAACATGGGCCCTCATTCCGAGTTGATCGCTAAGTTTTTCGGTCGCACAACATATTCGCAAAGTTGCGTTAATGTAGTAAATTTGCGAACCTCCGCCCTCAACGTATTTTTGCAAATTCGCACGCAGTATTACACAAAGTGGGCGTACGCCAAATGACATCGCAGTAATGCGAAACCATCGCAGCATTGCGAAACCATCGCAATAACACATACTTAATCGTAAAAATACTAAGTTTGAGTAGATTTACACATTTTACCGTAAAAGTGCACACTTTTAAGGTAAAACGCACAAAAATGTTTTTTTTGGCTATTAAGTGAAATTACACCTTTCCTTTTAAAGTCCACAAGCCCTTTTCAATTACGAACCCAATTAGTGTAATGATTGATAATGTTCCTAAACAATTAAGTCTGAAAAAAAAACCAGATTAACACTTTGTTGCCATAATTGCCCATCAACATGTAAAAGTGTAAAATAGTTTTTTTTTTTTTTTTCACTTTTTTTTTTTTTTAAAGGTGTTGTTTGTGAATGAAGGTTTTTACATGTTTCTTAACACAATAATCTCCTGTTTTTTTTTGTAAAAATGTAACGTTAGATGTGTGTAATGTTTTTTGCAAACAAATTCTGCCTGCCAATCTGCTGATCCTTTTTTGCATTAATAAACACAACACCCGGTTAACTGTAATCAACTTTTTTATTTTTATTTTGGTTAATATTTTTTTTTTTTTTTTAAAACAAATAATAAAAATCAAGCAAATTTTTGCAATTGGTCAACACAATTCATGATTCCTTGCAGGTGTAGGCGCATGGTGTAAAGAATCCCGGATAAACTTGTTGGATCTCCAACTGCAACATCTGAAATTAAGATGCAACACAAACATTAATAACTTAATTACATTACTTATTATCCAAGCAAGGCGCAAAGCACACTTAAATGCTGGCATGTCCAAACTGCTGGACTCCAGCTGTTGTGAAACTACATATACCAGCATGCCTTTACACAGTTTTGTGGTCAGGGAATGGCAAAGCTGTGTCAGGGCATGCTGGGATGTGTAGTTTCTCAACAGTTGGAGTGCCGCAGTTTGGACAGGCCTGCTTTAATGGTAAAGTTACTACATCCTGGCTGTTTTATGGTACAATCATTAGCAGAACACACAAGCCTGCTCAGCCTTTTTATCAGATTTTAAAGTGTTCCAGACCATGTGTTAAATTTACTACTATGTGAGTTATATTTAAGATGGAACGTTGCCCATAGCAATCAAGCAAAAATATGATTATTATATTGTAGAAGTGGATCCCAATTTTTAAAGTATAATCTTATTGGTTGCTATGTCCGACATCCCATGTTAAAGATAACTACCATCTTCGTCAATGTTACACCATGTTGGCATTCATTCCCATTTGTTGTTTTATTTGTATTTTATTTTTAGGGGGTTGGTCCTGCATCATCACACTGCATATCCACATCTTCAGAAGGCCAACATATCATAGCATTCCCACACTCCCTGAAAGCTGCCCTTACTAAATAAGTGCAAACAGGTTTGACTAGAACAATTAGTAATTTTGAGAATGTAACTTTCACACAAAAAAACAGTGTGTCATTAGGCTGCATAACAAAGTGAAGCATGTGATTTGTAAGTGTAAATATTCAGACTACACAGGCCCAAGTGTAAAAGGCAAACAACATACTAAACTCCACTCAGGTATAACTGTTTACCAGAAAAACTAACACATATAAACCCTGTTCTCCTGGCAACCCTGGCTACCTAATGAGTGTCAACCTAGAGTGGACACACAAAACATTGCACACATACACACTGTACATATAATGACACTCACAAATATGTAAAGGCAACATGTACACCATGATGAAATTTTCAAATATTTGTCCAGGGTCCAAGAATTCACACAGTACAACACTGCATGTTTTGACATTGTAAGTGTAAGTGGGTAATCATTTTTTTCATTATAAAACAAAACTTACTTTCCACGGCAACCTCAAGACTCCCGGACCGGTCTGCAGGGGCTTCCTCTGCCCATTCACTGGGTGGGGATGTTGGCTGGATGGGGGAAGGTGGCTGGATGGGGGAAGGAGGAGGGATTGGGGAAGGAGGAGGGATTGGGGAAGGAGGAGGGATTGGGGAAGGAGGAGGGATTGGGGCAGGAGGCTGGATGGGGGAAGGAGGCTGGATTTGGTTGCCAATTTCAGAGGGGGGGTCTGATTGAGAGGGCGAGGGGGGCGGAGAGAAAGTTAAGGCAATAGAGGGTGTGGGGGGTTCAGATTGGGATGTAGAATTAGAAGGAGAAGGGGTATGGGAAGGAGGAGAAGGGGTCCCAGAAAGAGATGGAGAGGTGTGGTGAGAAGGGGAATGGAAAGTGGAGTGGGCCAGGGAAGCTGATGGGGCCTGGGAAGCTGAGGTGGACTGGGAAGATGAGGTGGACTGGGAAGCTGAGGGGGACTGGGAAGCTGAGGGGGACTGGGAAGCTGAGGGGGACTGTGAAGGGGAGGGGGAGTGAGAAGGGGAGGGGGAGTGAGAAGGGGAGGGGGAGTGTGAAGGTGAGGGGGAGTGGGAAGGGGAAGGGGGTGGTGAGTTTTGCCGTTGTTGTTGTCCTAGAATGATAATTGTGTACAAATTTTGAAAACATGAGAAATTACATAGTAATCAATTTCTTTTCTCAATGTTCTGTTCAATGTTAAATGCTTTTTTTTTTGTAATAGCAAAGCAAACATGTTAAGATCCTCTTCATGTTGGCCACAGCAAACAAAATGAGTCCAAATTTTTACTTTGAAGCTCATTCCTTCATCTAGTCAATTGAGTCATAGTGATTGGTCTAGGCAACATCACCAGATTACTATTCCAGGAACCTTATTATATAGCCAGCACTGATCAAGTTTTTTGGTTCTTTTTCCTGCCTGCTTCTTATTTGTTTGAAACATGCACTTGTTTGGTGTTACTTTGCTACAGTCAGTACTGTTTTCCCTAACCACACACAGTGTCATAATTTCCAAAAAAGGACACAGCAGGTTGCAATTAGCCTACCATTTACTGTAAAATGATTGAAATTCCAAGGGGATTACAGCAGGAATTTCGTTTGCAATTGGCCAAAAGCATGTGCACTGCAGGGGTGGCAGATATAACATGTGCAGAGAGAGTTAGATTTTGTTGGTTTGTGTAATTATGGGCAGGGTAAATACATGCTGCTTTATTTTAACAATGCAAATTTATATGCAGATTTAACATACCACACCCAAAAATTACTCTCTCTGCACATGTTACATATGCTTCCCCTGCAGTGCACATTGTATTGAACAATTGAACCATAAATTCCGGAAGCCCTAAACTTGGTAAATCACCCATTAGCACAATTTTGACCCAAAACATTATGTAAGGTAACTTACTTCGTGTATGCAGAGCCCGAATTTGCTGGCGGATCTCCGCCAACAAATCTGGAGTCCTCCTACGGAGATCACTCCACCTCCTTTCTAGCTGGATGATTGTCCGCCTGCTGCGGACGCGAGTCCGCAGCAGGCGGCGGACCTCCGCGTAGGCCTCGCGCTTCACCAGATTGGGGATGAAGCGCCCAACGCGGCCTACGCGGCGGTCCATCACCGCAACCAGCACGCGGAGCTCCCGCCTGGTGAACGGTGCTGCACGCATCATGGCAATGGCGTTTTCCTTATTTGGGCATATATTTATAGTGTCTGTTAGCATGTGATTGGTCAAAAATCTATGTTGTCATTTCTAATAACTTTATTGATCTTTGCAATGCTGTGAAGAGCAGAGTGTTATTTGGCACGAGCGGAAATTCGCATTAGCAGAAGCGAAAATGTTTAGAACACAAATTTAAGAAAACAACACACAGAGACACAGACTTTAGATAAAATTACTATACATATCTGTGTACTCACCACAGTTCGTGTGATCATTCAGCTGGACAGTCACAAAGTGTGAAACATTGAGTATCATTTGTTTGTGTGTTTGGTTACATAATCAGGATTTGAGGATATAAAATAAATAAGGACACTATTTATTAACATTACAGTATTTAAATTTCTAAATAAACATTGTAAGCTTAACGTGTTTTTGGTTTTTGTTAAAAAAATCAATTACCCATTCCAACACAACAAAAGCCTTACCCAATCACTTTACAAGATCATACAAAATGCAATCATGGTTTAAAAAACATAAGCATACTGTGTTGTATTATTTCTGCAAATATAAAATATAAAAACACTATACCTGAAATATTCTGCAACAATTCTTGCCCTCACTTGGCTCCCCCTCCGTGTCACACTCCCCCCACCGAAGCGTGGACCAACCCCTGGCTCCTCATCAGGCAATTCCTTTGCCTGAGGAAGCTCTACACTACTCCTTACCGCGATATTATGTAGTATTGCGCACAGGACCACTATTTTACTTGCCATCTCCGGCGAATACATGATGTCGCCACCAGTGCGGTGGAGCACACGAAACCGCCCTTTAAGGACACCAATTGTGCGCTCCACCAGCTGCCTAGTGGCAGTAAGCGCGGAGTTAAATGCCATCTGTGGTCCTGGCCTGGGATTACGGTAAGGAGTCATGAGCCAGGGGGTGCAAGGATATCCACGGTCTCCTGTTGGTAGATAATCCAATATTTCAAAATAGTATATTTGTCAAGTTATTTTTGTTTGTTTCAAAAATTAAAGCAAAAACTCACCCAATAACCACATGTCTGCTCGTTGACTTGATCTTAATCTCTGCCATATCCCTGATTGTCTAATGACATATGCATCATGGGAACTTCCAGTAAACTTTGCATTCAGGGAAAGGATCTGGAGGGATGGCCCACAAACAACCATTACATTCAGAGAATGAAACAGTTTCCTGTTTCTAAAAATTTCTTCATTATGTCTTGGTGGCTGAATAGCAACATGTGTGCCATCCACAACCCCAATAACATGTGGGAAGCGACTACCACCTTCCGCAAATTGCCGCTTCACCACATCTAGGGCACCAACATCCAAAGGCATATCAATGAACTGCTTCACCCGCTTTAGGAAAGCCTGGCAGACACGCCGCAGGACCTTACTGAACTGGCCCTGCGACATGCCAACCAGGTCTCCCACAACATGCTGATATGAGGCTGTAGCCAAAAAATGTAACACTGCAAGGAATTGTGTCAATGGTGGTATTGCTGTAGGATACCGAATTTCAGACTCCAGATCACTCTCTATTATGGAGAGAGTGTCTAGGATTAGATGTGGTGGCAGCCGGTATCTACGCACCACCACATCATCTGGCATCCCAAAAAGTAGGACACGGGTTCGGAAAATTGGTGGCCTAGCACGCCTCCGTTGCCTTGGTTGATGAGGAGCCGGCTGTGGTTGTGGGGCTTGCGGTTGGGGTGGGAGTGCTGGCGTGGGTTGGGGAGGTAGGGCTTCTGCTGCAATATATATTGACATCACACACTTTTAAAAAAAACAAAAAAACAAAGATGAAGAATACAAAACTAAAGTTTGTCAAATATACTACAATAAAATGCTTTGACAAATGTGGTGTCAACTTACTGCAGGAGCGTACATTTTTTCTGTGTTGAATTCATGTCCAAAATGTAAAACAATTTTGCAAATAAAAAATAAAGAACAAATTTAATTAAAAATACATATGTTATTTTTACAATTCCCAAAAAAAATTTTTGGGTACATTTCTCTGCATAAAAAACTTCACAAACACCAATAAAAAAACCACAAAAAAATAGGCATTTAGTAGCTAGACCAGGAAAGACAAACACTACTTTGCAGATCAATCCTGGTAAAAAAAAATTTGGTTTAGCCAAAAGGAAAAAAAACATAAGCTCAACAATTTTAAAAAACACAAACAGGCACCAACACAGGCCAAGGACACTTACCTGCACAAAAAGAAATGAAAACTTGGTGTTCCCTAGCACACCAATCGAAAGAAATATCAAAGGGTTATATGACCCAAAAACAAGCACCTACAAGAGAACACAAATGATAGTCACAAATAACATACAGACCATTAAAACAAACAGCCACCAATACAGGCCAAGGACACTTACCTGCTCAAAAAGAAATGAAAACTTGGTGTTCCCTAGCACACCAATCGAAAGAAATATCAAAGGGTTATATGACCCAAAAACAAGCACCTACAAGAGAACACAAATGATAGTCACAAATAACATACAGACCATTAAAACAAACAGCCACCAATACAGGCCAAGGACACTTACCTGCTCAAAAAGAAATGAAAACTTGGTGTTCCCTAGCACACCAATCGAAAGAAATATCAAAGGGTTATATGACCCAAAAACAAGCACCTACAAGAGAACACAAATGATAGTCACAAATAATAAGCACAGGTTTATTTTCACAAATGGACTTGCCAAATATATATGGGATTAAATAATTTAACAAAAAAACATTAATAAAACACTTTGACTTCCAAAAATTAACAATAACATTTCCACAATACTCACAAACGAAAAATTGCATAAAAAATGCAACACTGTCTATATTCCAAACGCAAACGAAAGGACAAAGGTATGCTTGACAATTACTCACTCTGCAAATTCCACTAGCACCTTCACGCACAAGCCAACAAACAAATGAAACTCCAAACTACCTACACTCACAGCGTGCAAACTCGGCCCTTAAATAAGCAGTGCAATCATTCACCAGATTAATAGTGTACACCTGTGTGAATTAACGATTCGCACGTAGGTATATAAGCGCACACACCTCGGCATACACACATCACAAACATGGCTTCTCGTGAGCAAATCGCAGCAGAGCTAGACCGCATTGCAGAGCAGCAGATGGCATTGCAGAAACAACGCTTAGAGTGGCAAAGGCGCTTGTTAGAATCCGCCTCTGCGGATGTTGAGGCAGGACCTAGTACTCTGCAAATTTCTGCTTCTGAACCTCAACAATTGAGTGGGGATACCCTGCCACACACACATAGTGAGCAAACTGAGGGAGAATTGACTTTAGCCACACAAACACAGCAGACAGAAGCTGCTAGTGAGGAGGAAGATGGAGATGACCAACCAGAAGAAACCTCACAGGCTACCTCCAGACGGAAAAAAAGACAGCCTGCATTCACTAAGAGGGAGTTGCGTGTCTTGGTCACGCAGGCCATGGCCAAAATACATAGAGGGCCAAAAAACATGGGTGCTGCTTCAAAAGAACGCATCTGGAGAGACATCACAAAATCTGTGAATGAAGTTGGCCCTGTCGTCAGAACATCACAGGAAGTGAGACGACGGTAAGTGCATCTTGACAATCCATTTTCTGTGCTAAGTTGATCAAAAAATATAGTTACATATCATGTTCTGTCTAGCAAACACAAGCAGAACATGTGTGCTATATATTTTCTACAACCAATAATAATACTCAACTTTGTCCCTCTTTCACAATACATATGTAGGTGGGCCGACTTCAAATCCCGCCTGAAGGCAAAGAGGGCTGCGGAGTGGAATGCCTCAAGGGCTACAGGGGGTGGACCACCTGTCGCTGTGGAGTATACTGACTTGGAGGAGATGGCGATGGACTGTGTCAGTTATGAGGAGGGCCAAGGGGTGTCTCATATGGACACGGACCTGCCTGAGATTCTGACGGGACATGACTTGGAAGGTAAGTTTACACATTTATTTGTCTGTAATTTGAACTGTATTTAGAATCTTTAACTAATTTATACTCCAACTTTTTCCCCACACATTCTTCTATTTGCTTGGCACAAAACACAGCACAGGGTGGTGAACAGTTTGAGTCACAGGCCGGTTATGTGGTTGAGGCTGAGGTGGAGGGACCTAGTGGGTCTGGCAGTGTGGGCCAACAAAACCCACCTATGCAGGTTCCTACTGGCCCCCCCACCCAACCCTCTGCTATCCCGGAGATCCTGCTTGAAATTGCTAGGTATGGTGAGAGCCTAAACACATTTCAAGACGGGGTCATCCGGGAGGTAAGCCAGATAGCTGTCCGGCTCACTGAGATCCGAACCTGTGTTGAGCAAGGTGTTGCTCAACTCTGCCAAGGTCTGGCAGAGATCAGGCAGGCCCAAGAACAACTGGCCTCCTCAAACCAAAGCCTTGCAAATAACATCTTGCAAGGGCTCCAGGCCATCGCTGTCTCCCTTGCCCACAGTGGCAGAGAGCCAACCACATCGGCTCCCTCCCCTGCCCCTGCCCAGGAAGAACAGGCCACTGGGCAGGCCCAACGAAGGTCACTCCGCAGACCAAGCAAAGAAGATCAGCCTCAGGCGGGGAGAAAAAGAAGAAAGTGATGTCTCTCCAGATGGGCAGCACCCATGTTTTTGTAGTTGCCTCTATGTTATTTTGGAGTTGGCTTGTGTGGCCAGAATGGATCACTCCCTCTTAGTGAAATGTCTTTTTTCTGTTTGGAGGAATTGTAGCCTGTGAGTTTCTTTGAACAAACAACAGAGCCATCTTCCTCTCACTAGTGTGCTGTGTATTGTTGTGTTTGTGTGGTGGATACTAATTCTTTTTCATTTGGTATCAAATTTGTGTGTGGCAGGGTGTGTAATATGTTTAATTTATGCATTTAAAAGATACTTTTGTCAGAAGCAGAAATTTGCAGAGTACTGAGTTCTGCTATATAATTATTGTCAGTGCCATCTGCTTGGTGCTTGGTCTATCTCTGCCTGTGAGACTCATGTGGAGCCATGTTTAAATGTTGTGTAATATTATTACCGTAATAAAAAAAAATTAATACAAATGTGTGCAATTTCTTGAAGGTAATGCATTAGCAAAATCTTAGTTACCAAAAGATTAGGTCAACATATAGACACTTGATGACCAATCTGCTAATTCTCCTTAAAATTATAAATATTTTTTTAAAAAAGGTATGCTTTGCACCACACTTTAATGTCCATATTAATAAAACAGACACGACAACTTGATTAAATATCTTTGGTCAACATGACATCATTGAAAACATTGACAGATATTATAAACATATATTATTGTGACTTTTCAAACTAAATCATAGTGTATGCTGCATTATGTGGGTGTTGGTTAATTGATAAGAATGTAGCAGAATTCTCTAACTTTATCTAAAAATGTAACTTGTTTGTATTTAGTAGTCTAACACACATTAAAACATTTCTACAAAATGCTTACACACCAAGGTAAACACAAATAACAACCTTATTTGACAGTGTGTGAGATTAATATGTGAGTAGAATAAACATGTAATGTGTGTTCAGTCAATTGGTGGTTGGTAACTTTCATGTGCTCAGTAATTAACAAGTAATTGGACATCAGATGAATGTGCTCTCCAATTAACTGCTAATTACTGCATACACACTTGTACCAGTACTTCGCAAATGTAGAGTAACTGCAGACCTACTCTGCTGCTGCGTGAATGTTGCTACGGTTTCCTATGTTAGTTTTAACAGCGACAATGTTTATTTGCGAAAACCACGCCCAGTGCTAGTTGCATACTCCCACACAGTACGCCCACTTTCACGCCCATGTCGGAGCATTGCGAAGTCTCGCCTCCGCCACGCCCACGCCACTCCTCGTTTTCGTTTGGCAGTTACGGCTTTTTTTTTCCTAAGTAATTTTGCACAGTTGTCGTACGTATGTCGTCGCGCATGCGTAATCACGCATTTGCGCATGCGCAGATACTTACATTTCGGACATTTGCGATGCGATGACTCTTAGCGATCAACTCGGAATGAGGGCCATTAATCATTACGCCGTGAGTAAAATACCAAACTTATGTGCTAATTTATTTGGCGCAGACGCACTGCGCAGTTTGCGACTTATCGCACCGATGCGAAGAAAAAGAACGAGCTAACAACTCGGAATGAGGGCCATAGTCCGTATCGCAAGCACATAATGAGTGTGCTTGTGATACTGACTATGTGCTGACCTAGCCCCTGTCGCATAGTGAGAATCGGGCATAGCCCGAATGTCACCATGTGTATGGGCCATTACAGGGAAGATTGTATGTCACACGCATGTTTCAGTAGCACAAAGATTAAGTGACAGTTGTGAGGGTGTCGAAGGTAAACGTCCCAGAAGGCCTTGCACATCAAAAACAAACGAAAATGTGGAAAAAAATAAGAATTTACTCACCGGTAATTCTATTTCTCGTAGTCCGTAGTGGATGCTGGGAACTCCGTAAGGACCATGGGGAATAGACGGGCTCCGCAGGAGACTGGGCACTCTAAAGAAAAGATTAGGTACTATCTGGTGTGCACTGGCTCCTCCCTCTATGCCCCTCCTCCAGACCTCAGTTAGGGAAACTGTGCCCGGAAGAGCTGACATTACAAGGAAAGGAAATTTTGAATCCAGGGTAAGACTCATACCAGCCACACCAATCACACCGTACAACTTGTGATAACCTTACCCAGTTAACAGTATGAACAACAACTGAGCCTCACTCAACGGATGGCTCATAACTATAACCCTTAGTTAAGCAATAACTATATACACATATTGCAGAAAATCCGCACTTGGGACGGGCGCCCAGCATCCACTACGGACTACGAGAAATAGAATTACCGGTGAGTAAATTCTTATTTTCTCTGACGTCCTAGTGGATGCTGGGAACTCCGTAAGGACCATGGGGATTATACCAAAGCTCCCAAACGGGCGGGAGAGTGCGGATGACTCTGCAGCACCGATGAGCAAACACAAGGTCCTCCTCAGCCAGGGTATCAAACTTGTAGAACTTTGCAAACGTGTTTGAACCCGACCAAGTAGCTGCTCGGCAAAGTTGTAAAGCCGAGAACCCTCGGGCAGCCGCCCAAGAAGAGCCCACCTTCCTTGTGGAATGGGCCTTCACCGATTTTGGATGCGGCAATCCAGCCGCAGAATGAGCCTGCTGAATCGTGCTACAGATCCAGCGAGCAATAGTTTGCTTTGAAGCAGGAGCACCCAGCTTGTTGGGTGCATGCAAGATAAACAGCGAGTCAGTCTTCCTGACTCCAGCCGTTCTGGAAACATATATTTTCAAAGCCCTGACTACGTCCAGCAACTTGGAGTCCTCCAAGTCCCGAGTAGCCGCAGGCACCACAATAGGTTGGTTCAAATGAAACGATGACACCACCTTTGGGAGAAATTGGGGACGAGTACGGTGATAATGTTTTGCTGTCACGTCTTTCCTAGCCTTTATCAGCGTAGGAATAACTTCATCCGGAATGCCTTTTTCCACTAGGATCCGGCGTTCAACCGCCATGCCGTCAAACGCGGCCATGGTAAGTCTTGGAACAGACAGGGCCCTTGTTGCAGCAGGTCCTGTCTGAGAGGCAGAGGCCATAGGTCCTCTGTGCGCATTTCTTGTAGTTCCGGGTACCAAGTCCTTCTTGGCCAGTCCGGAACAATGAGTATTGTTCTTATTCCTCTCTTTCTTACTATTCTCAGTACTTTTGGTATGAGAGGAAGAGGAGGAAACACATATACCGACTGGTACACCCACGGTGTCACTAGGGCGTCCACAGCTACCGCCTGAGGGTCCCTTGACCTGGCGCAATATCTTTTTAGCTTTTTGTTGAGGCGGGACGCCATCATGTCCACCTGTGGCAGTTCCCATCGGTTTGCAATCAGTTGGAAGACTTCTCGATGAAGTCCCCACTCTCCCAGGTGGAGGTCATGTCTGCTGAGGAAGTCTGCTTCCCAGTTGTCCACTCCCGGAATGAACACTGCTGACAGTGCTTGCACGTGATTCTCTGCCCATCGAAGAATCTTTGTGGCTTCCGCCATTACCATCCTGCTTCTTGTGCCGCCCTGGTGGTTTACATGGGCAACCGCCGTGATGTTGTCTGACTGAATCAGCACTGGTCGATTTCGAAGCAGGGGCTCTGCTTGACTCAGGGCGTTGTAAATGGCCCTTAGTTCCAGTATATTTATGTGGAGAGAAGTCTCCAGACTTGACCACAGCCCTTGGAAGTTTTTTTTTTTTTTTTCCTGAGTGACTGCCCCCCATCCTCGGAGGCTTGCATCCGTAGTCACCAGGACCCAGTCCTGTATGCCGAACCTGCGGCCCTCGAGAAGGTGAGCACTCTGCAGCCACCACAGAAGAGACACCCTGGCCCTTGGGGACAGGGTGATCAGCCGATGCATCAGAAGATGCGATCCGGACCACTTGTCCAACAGATCCCACTGAAAGATCCTTGCATGGAACCTGCCGAAGGGAATGGCTTCGTATGAAGCCACCATCTTTCCCAGGACTCGCGTGCAGTGATGCACCGATAGCTGTTTTGGTTTCAGGAGGTCCCTGACCAGAGATGCTAATTCCTGGGCCTTCTCCACCGGGAGAAACACCTTCTTCTGTTCTGTGTCCAGAATCATGCCCAGGAAAAGCAGACGCGTCGTAGGAATCAGCTGCGACTTTGGAACATTCAGAATCAAGCCGTGCTGTTGCAACACTTCCTGAAAGAGTGCTACGCTGATCAACAACTGCTCCCTGGACCTCGCCTTTATGAGGAGATCGTCCAAGTACGGGATAATTATAACTTCCTTCTGCCGAAGGAGTATCATCATTTCGGCCATTACCTTGGTAAATATTCTCGGTGCCGTGGACAGGCCAAACGGCAACGTCTGGAATTGGTAATGACAGTCCTGTACCACAAATCTGAGGTACTCCTGGTGAGGTGGGTAAATGAGGACATGCAAGTAAGCATCTTTGATGTCCAGCGACACCATAAAATCCCCCTCTTCTAGGCTTGCAATAACCGCTCTGAGCGATTCCATTTTGAACTTAAATTTCTTTATATAAGTGTTCAAGGATTTTAAATTCAGAATGGGTCTCACCGAACCGTCCGGTTTCGGTACCACAAACATTGTGGAATAGTAACCCCTTCCCTGTTGAAGGAGGGGGACCCTGACAATCACTTGCTGGAGGTACAGCTTGTGAATTGCCGCCAGTACTACCTCCCTTTCCATGAGGGAAGCTGGCAAGGCTGATTTGAGGTAACGGCAGGGGGGAGTCGCTTCGAATTCCAGCTTGTATCCCTGAGATACAATTTGTATAGCCCAGAGATCCACCTGCGAGCGAACCCACTGGTTGCTGAAGTTTCGGAGACGCGCCCCCACCGCACCTGGCTCCGCCTGTGGAGCCCCAACGTCATGCGGTGGACTTAGTGGAAGCAGGGTAGGACTTTTGTTCCTGGGAACTGGCTGCATGGTGCAGCTTCTTACCTCTACCCCTGCCTCTGGCAAGAAAGGATGCGCCCCTGATCCTCTTGCCTTTTTGGGAACGAAAGGACTGCATTTGATAATACGGTGCTTTCTCAGGCTGTGAGGAAACCTGAGGCAAGAAAGTCGACTTTCCAGCTGTCGCTGTAGACACGAGGTCCGACAGACCGTCCCCAAACAATTCCTCACCCTTATAAGGCAAAACCTCCATGTGTTTTTTAGAATCAGCATCTCCTGTCCATTGCCGAGTCCATAAGACCCTCCTGGCAGAAATGGACATAGCATTAAGTCTAGACTAATGCCCAGCAGGCAAATGTCCCTCTGAGCATCCCGCATATATAAGACGACGTCTTTGATATGGCCCAGGGTTAGCAAAACAGTATCTCTGTCGAGGGAATCTATGTCGTCTAACAGAGTATCTGTCCACGCTGCTACAGCACTACACATCCAGGCTGAAGCAATAGCAGGTCTCAGTAGAGTACCAGAGTGTGTATACACTGACTTCAGGATAGCTTCCTGCTTTCTATCCGCAGGCTCCTTTAGGGTGGCCGTATCCTGAGACGGCAGGGCCACCTTTTTAGATAAGCGTGTCAGTGCCTTGTCCACCCTAGGGGATGTTTCCCAACGTAACCTGTCCGTTGGCGGGAAAGGGTACGCCATCAGTAACCTCTTAGAAATCACTAAGGGGGTCATTCCGAGTTGTTCGCTCGCAAGCTGCTTTTAGCAGCTTTGCACACGCTAAGCCGCCGCCTACTGGGAGTGAATCTTAGCTTATCAAAATTGCGAACGAAAGATTAGCAGAATTGCAAATAGACACTTCTTAGCAGTTTCTGAGTAGCTCCAGACTTACTCGGCATCTGCGATCAGTTCAGTCAGTTTCGTTCCAGGTTTGATGTCACAAACACACCCAGCGTTCGCCCAGACACTCCTCCGTTTCTCCAGCCACTCCCGCGTTTTTCACAGAAACGGTAGCGTTTTTTCGCACACACCCATAAAACGGCCAGTTTCCGCCCAGAAACACCCACTTCCTGTCAATCACATTACGATCACCAGAACGAAAAAAAAACCTCGTAATGCCGTGAGTAAACTACCTAACTGCATAGCAAATTTACTTGGCGCAGTCGCACTGCAGACATTGCGCATGCGCATTAGCGACTAATCGCTCCATTGCGAGAAAAAAATAACGAGCGAACAACTCGGAATGACCCCCTAATTTCTTATCAGGGGAACTCCACGCTTCTTCACACAATTCATTTAATTCATCAGATGGGGGAAAAGTCACTGGCTGCTTTTTCTCCCCAAACATATAAACCCTCTTGGTATTAACCGGGTTACTCTCAGAAATGTGTAATACATCTTTCATTGCAATAATCATGTATCGGATGGCCTTGGTCATTTTAGACTGTAAATGTGCCTCATCATCGTCGACACTGGAGTCGGACTCCGTTTCGGCATCTGTGTCAACTATCTGAGATAGAGGGCGTTTATGAGCCCCTGACGGTTTCTGAGTCGCCTGGGCAAGTGCGGGTTGAGACCCCGGCTGTCCCAAGGCTGCAGCGTCATCAAACCTTTTATGTAAGGAGTTTACATTGTCATTTAAGACCTTCCACATATCCATCCAATCAGGTGTCGGCCCCGACGGGGGCGATACCACACTTATCTGCCCTTGCTCCGCCTCCACGTAACCTTCCTCATCAAACATGTCGACACAGCCGTACCGACACACCGCACACACACAGGGAATGCTCAGACTGAGGACAGGACCCCACAAAGTCCTTTGGGGAGACAGAGAGAGAGAGTATGCCAGCACACACCACAGCGCTATATAACACAGGGATTTTCACTGCTAATAAGTGATTTACCCAATAGCTGCTTTTTTTGTATTGTTTTGCGCCTAAATTTATGTGCCCCCCCTCTCTTTTTAACCCGTCTTGTACCTGGATACTGCAGGGGAGAGCCTGGGGAGCTGCTTCCAGCGGAGCTGTGAAGGGAAAATGGCGCTGGTGTGCTGAGGAAGAAGGCCCCGCCCCCTCAGTGGCGGGCTTCTGTCCCGCTTTCCATGTAAAAAAATGGCGGGGTTTTTTACATATATACAGTGCTAGACTGTATATATGTATGTTTTTATGCCAAAGGTACTTCAATTGCAGCCCAGGGCGCCCCCCCCAGCGCCCTGCACCCTACAGTGACCAGAGTGTGTAAGTGTGCTGGGAGCAATGGCGCACAGCTGCGGTGCTGTGCGCTACCTTAATGAAGACAGGAGTCTTCAGCCGCCGATTTCGTTGTCTTCAAGCTACTGTTCTTCTGGCTCTGCAAGGAGGACGGCGGCGCGGCTCCGGGTACGGACGATCGAGGACAGGTGCCTGTGTTCGAACCCTCTGGAGCTAATTGTGTCCAGTAGCCTAAGAAGCACAAACTAGCTGCAAGCAGGTAGGTTTGCTTCTCTCCCCTTAGTCCCACGTAGCAGTGAGTCTGTTGCCAGCAGAAGCTCACTGAAAATAAAAAACCTAATAAATACTTTCTTTACTAGTAAGCTCAGGAGAGCCCACTAGGAGCACCCAGTTCTGGCCGGGCACAGATTCTAACTGAGGTCTGGAGGAGGGGCATAGAGGGAGGAGCCAGTGCACACCAGATAGTACCTAATCTTTTCTTTAGAGTGCCCAGTCTCCTGCGGAGCCCGTCTATTCCCCATGGTCCTTACGGAGTTCACAGCATCCACTAGGACGTCAGAGAAATTGAGAATTTTTTTTTAATTAACTATCGTTCCTGAGAGAAAATGCCAGTCTATGCACTTGAAAACACCATCATCACCAAGAATTAAGAAGACAAGTCAAAGCAAATCCAAATTCAAAGCCATGTTACTTGTTTTCTTTTATATCAAGGGTGTATTTTGGCACACTGGGTACCAGAAGGCGCAACAGTGTATCAACATTACTACAAAAATGTTCTAGAAATGTTGCAGGAAAGAGGCCAGAGTTGTTGAAAACTGGTTTCATCCTCATCAGGACAACGCACCAGCCCACACAGCTCTCTCTGTGAAGCAGTTTTTGGCCAAGAAACAGATTGCAGCGCTAGAATTTCCTCCATAGTCAACAGATTTATCCCCATTTGACTTCTTTGTTTTTTTCCCCAAGGTCAAATCTGAACTCAAGTAAACCCATTTCTCATCAGTTACTGAGGTAAAGAAGAAAATTAGAGTTGTTGAGACAGCTGACAGATAATGAGCTATATAGCACAGCTTTGACCAATGGAAAATAAGAATGCAGCGGTGTGTGGATGCAGAAGGGGCGTACACAGAAGGGGAACTGAGTTAAAATGTACTTTATATAATTAAACATAAATTATAGCATCAGTCTTTTTGTTTTATAGACGCACAGCTACAGACATAGAAGGCCATAGACCGACGGAAAAACTGTGCCTGTCATAGGGCTATTGCAAGTTTCTATGGTGCGACCGATGGTGGCGTTTAAAGACGCACCAATCGGTATTACTGTGTGCACAGATGCTGACATTAAGTGTCTCAGTCCTTGCACATACAGCTGCATGGATTAAAAGCAGGGAAAAATTATGTAGCTTCATCTGCATAAAGTCGCATAGCATGTAGTAGCATTTACTGTTGCGTGTGCTTCTATATTCACCTCTGATTCACACCCTCTGTACGGTTCTCAGAGACCAGTGATTTCCAACTTTATCAACTCGCAGCGCAACAAACAAGATCAGTCAAGGCACAAAATCAGTTCCCCTCAGGAACACATACATTGCCCCACATGGGGGGGAAAAAATACCACACTGGCAACCACTAAATACCAGTAAAAAAAAACAACCCACACATACAAAACAAACACATTGGTCCCCGCAGAAAAAGAAATAAATAAAACAATGGCCACCACAGTAAAGAAAATAAAAAATGTAAAGTTCCCCCACAAAAAATAGAAAATAATACAATGGCCCCCAGCGTAGATTAAATGTAATGCCCCCCCCCCCCCCCCCCCCCACAGTAAACAAAAATAAAACACAATTGGTTCTACAGTAATAAACAAAACAAAAAAACAGTGCCCCCGGCAGTATAAAAAAGCAAAAACAAACACAGTGGCCCCCACAGCAAAAAAAAAACCCAAAACAATATGGGGGTCATTCTGACCCGTTTGCACGCAGCAGTTCTACGCTGCGGTGAGAACGGGTCAGGACTGCGGCTGCGCACATGTGTCATTGCCCAGCGATTGTGGTCACTGGGCAGCGACGCCACCTGCGCAAAAAGTGATTGCAGCAGCGAACGCATGAAGACAGGCGGGAGGCGTTCCGGGGCATCAACTGCCCGTTTTCAAGGCGTGGTGAGGCGAACGCAGGCGTGTCCAGGCGCTTGGCGGATGTCTGACGTCCATCCCGAGAACTTCGTCTCTGGATCCGTCGCACAGGGTAAGTAGGTCTGACCCAGGTCTTGTTTTGCAGGAATCTTTTTTAGCATAGCAGGGCTGCACAAGCGATCGCAGCCCTGCTATGCTGAAATGCACTCCCCCATAAGCGGCGTCTAGTTGATCGCACGAGCAGCAAAAAGTTGCTACATGCGATCAACTCGGAATGACCCCCAATGCCCCCCCACACACACACACACTGTAAAAAAAAAAACCCCAGTGGTCTCCAAAGTAAAAAAGAAATAACCACTGTCGTTGTCAAGTCATAAATTGTCCTTACTTCGCCACTTGAGCAATGCCGGACGCGAGGTTATACCCAACCTTTGGAGACCTTTGGGAGGCACTCAAAGCCAGTGGTTCACTAGAATTGTCTTCTATATGAATATGGATGATATCCTTCTAGCCTCTAGAAATAAATTGTCTGATTTTATTGCCATTTGGCTTCCCTGGCTGGACTATAAATCCTCACCGACCTATAAGGATTATGTTTTCTCAACTAAAGATATAAGTTCGGTGACTGAGGGGGTCATTCTGAGTTGTTCGCTCGTTGGCGTTTTTCGCAACGGAGCGATTAAGGCGAAAATACGCATGCACTAAGTATTTTAGCACAAAACTTAGTAGATTTACTCACGGCAGAACGAAGAATTTCCATCGTTGAAGTGATCGGAGTGTGATTGACAGGAAGTGGGTGTTTCTGGGCGGAAACTGGCCGTTTTCAGGGAGTGTGCGGAAAAACGCAGGCGTGCCAGGATATAACGCGGGAGTGTCTGGAGAAACGGGGGAGTAGCTGGCCGAACGCAGGGCGTGTTTGTGACGTCAAACCAGGAACGAAACGGGCTGAGCTGATCGCAGTGTAGGAGTAAGTCTCGAGCTACTCAGAAACTGCTAAGAAATTTCTATTCGCAATTCTGCTAATCTTTCGATCGCAATTCTGCTAAGCGAAGATTCACTCCCAGATGGTGGCGGCCTAGCGTGTGCAATCCTGCTAAAAGCAGCTAATGAGCGAACAGCTCGGAATCACCCCCAATATCCTAAGGCAGTTATGATGGTTTCTCATACCGAGATTTCCCTGGTCTAGGTCACTACTCTCTCCCTTTCTCTGTTTCTTTTTTTTCCTTCTCTTCTTCTTCTTCTCATACCTTTTTCCCCGACCTTCTCTAGTCCATCCTCCTCTTCCTTATTGAAGTACTTTCATTTCTTATGCCTTTTAGCACTACATATTATCTACTGGATTTTAACTTTTATTGTACCATACTACTTCGTATGTACGGGTTTACTCCCTTTTTTTTCCTCTCTTCTTGGCTATTCGCAATGCAGAGTTATGATATCCATTTTATTTATTTTTGTCTGTCTTTTCTTATTCATGCTTTGGAATGTACTTCTTCATTTATTCGATAAAAACAGATTAAAAAATAAATAAATAAAAGAAAATGACCCCCACAGTAAATCAATAAATAAAACACACACTGGCCCCCATATAAAAAAAACAATGACAACAACAAGAACAATACAATGGCCACTGTAGTTAAAAGAAGTCACACATTAATTATACCTCCCGCTCCCACACAAGAGACTTACCTGACTTGGCAATAGCAGAGAAAAGAGCTCCCGCAGCAGTGTACACTAGGAGTTATTCAGTACGGATTGCAGAATTTGCTATTCATTCTTTCACATGCTGGGGGCCGCCCATCGCAGGGCAAGGCCTCCTAGCATGCAGAATGGCATGCCCTGTGGCCGCAGCAAGTGTGGACATCCCCCTGCAGCCGCAGCTAGGCTGTGTATGCAGGCGGTCAGCCTCTATTTTTCATATAGGATATGTCACACAGCCGCTCCAAACACGCCGCCACCCCGCCCTAATTTTCCCCTCGCTGCCCCTGCAACTCTACGTCGCCGCCCCGCGAACGCCTCTGTCACTATATACTTACCTACTTATTTGCTTCTCCCCATGGTGTGTCCAAGGGGCAGGTTTGAGTGCCATGGAGACTGGAATTTCATCATCATGTCCCTATCATCAGTGCTATAAGAGCTGAATAGGGCCTAGGTACTGGGGCTGGGGCCAAATCTGGGAGGTATGGCCATGCTTCCTTCACCAGACATGAAAAAAAAACAAAAAACTATGTGCTGCATTGCTGCGTGCTGCAGAGGGCCCGCATCAGCACGATTCAGCAGCGGACCCAGGTCCCCTCCAACAAGCCAAGGTAATCAGTACCTATTTCCCCAACCCCTTCCCCCTTTCTCTGTGACCCTGACTATAGTGCCCACCGCACTGGGGAAGTGTGCAGCATCCAGGAAGGTGGGCTACTCTCCCAGGTGCCTGGGGAACTCACCATAATTCCTCAGTCTCTTGGTTATTTGAGGGAGAGTTGGCACAGTAAGTCTGTGTTCTGTTCTGCACCGCAATCCTTGTTTTAAAAAGCAGGGAAGAGGGAAAGGGGGGCAACAAAGATTTTATTGTGGCCAGCTTTGCTGAGAACTGTCTGCGCCTCCTGGGAAACACAATCAGCGGCAGTAAGCCGATAAAGGTGAAAGCAGGATTCTGTATGAAACAAAAACTTATTTGACAAATTCCCTTACGACTTGCAGATGTTTAGATTGGAAGAGATTCATGAAAATTTAATCTGGGAAGATTTCATGGTTTTCAAGTAAAATATGTCAGTCTGCAATGAATGAATTTACTGCACTTGGAACCTATTTATTAACAACCTTTAGCAGGAAATCCTCCAAAGACATCATCGGAGCCCCTGCATGCATTCTGTTCCAGTGCCCCGATAATGAATTGCTTATTGCCGCAAAGCGTCAGGGCTAAACTGCGACTGTAGATAAATATACCACTAGGCCTCATGTAAGAAGTGATAGACAGGGTCCCGTACATTTATGTGATTAATGCACTTATGTCTGGATTTTCTGAAGTAAGATGGTGGCATTTGCGGAATACATGTTTTTGCCAACAAAAGCGAGTTGGGGAGGGCGTATATAGGTAGCTATGGAGCAGTGTTGCCTGGTATTTAGTACTTTGCACTTTGGCGGATAACTACAGTGGAAATAAAGTGCTATTGGAGCATTCATTGAATATTTGCAGCATATCCCCCAAATACAGGTGAATATTAAGAATCCCCCGAGTTTATGAAGGAGAGATGGCAGCAGATATCTCCAGGCTTCAGAGCTGTCAGATGTACCAAGCTCCGGAATGCTAAGCATTCCAGAGTTTGGCCCCGGCAGCTTAACGCAATGTTCCGCAGCCATCTTCATGCCTATGTGCTACATATAGCTGTCTCACATGCGTGGCCAGCATACGCAGAATGGCCCCGGCTCCTGAAGAAGAAGTGGAATGAGAGGAGTGTATTCAGAAATACTTCTAACTTCAAACTGATCTCTTGCTACAGGTATAGGGCTGGAGCAAGTGCACACTGACAACAATGACAGCTATAGTATGGGAACAAAGGTAGAGGTGGCATGGTGGCATTAACGCATACTTGCCTACTCTCCCGGAAGCTGCGGGAGGCTCCCTTTTTTTGGGGTAGACCCCCAGTATGAGCGTAATTGCAGCCGACTTGCCAGACTCTGTGAATCGGCCCCAGAGTCCACATCAAACTTGATGGCTTTCTGGCTGCTCCTTCAGGGAGGGGCCAGCCAGGTCGGCACAACAGGTGGTGTGATATCGACATAGGGTGTAGTCCGGGGGTGTAGAGGCACAATCATGTCATCATGGACCTGCTCCCTGCTATACAATGGCCAGATTACTGTCATTGTAAAGTGGGAGGCCGAGCTATGATTGTGTATGATCAGGTGTAGTCTGGCTGCAGGAGACTTGCCTACTCTCAGAGGCGTCACCGGATCTGGTGACTCACGGTGTGCACTCTGTATCTCCGCGAGTGCCGAAAAGGGGGCATGGCTGCATATAAAGGGGGCATGGCCTCATGTGGGATCCCAATGACATCTCTCCAGGGGCGTGCCCACTGTCTCCGGAGGCTTCGTGTCTGTACTGTCAGCTGCTCATCTATGACAGGAGCCCGGTGCTGCAGGAGAATGTCACACTGCAACACCAGGCTCCTGTCACTGTAGAGGAGCCGGCATTTTAGTGTCACCCCTTCCAAGGGAGGGTGACACCATAGTGCAGCTCGCACCTCCTTTCTGACCCCACTACCTACTCTTCCGGGATGGGGGGGGAGTTTAGTATGAAATGCCTACAATCCAAATCCTGACAACCAATGACCGACGGTCAAACTCCCGACAAGGTCAAAATACCGACAAGATCAAAATACAGACATTTAAAATGTCGACAAGTCAAAAATTCGAGATGTTTCAAATTTTTTGTGTGTGTGTATGTTGACATAGGCCGACATGGGCACCGTATAAGTGTACCGCGCTCCACACACTATTATATTCCCCCTCCAGGGCCACTGGGAATTGTAAAGTATTAACAAGTCGGTATCAATGAATAAAATCATGAAAAACACATGTCGACTTTTTGACCTGTCGACATTTTAAATGTCGGTATTTTGACCTTGCTGGTATTTTGACCGTGTCGGTATATTGATTGTAGGTAAATTGACCGCATCCTCTTCCGGGTGGCCAGGAGCGCCACCCAATTTCCAGGAGCCTCTCGGCCATTCCTGGAGAGAAGGCAATATGGTCCTCACACCCTTATTGACATTGCAGGTGTCTGTGCTGTAACGGCTGGAATGATGATAAATCATGTCAGACCTTTATCCAAATGCCAGTGAACAACAAATAAACTATTTTTAGGAAATGACATATTTCTCAGGCCCCCCCCGGCCGCTCCCACAGCGAGAGACAACCTGAATTCTTCTTTTCAATCAGAACTTCATCCTGGTTGCCGTGTAGTTTATCAAGCGTGAAATGTCCGGTGGTGAAAATGAACGATGTGCCAGCTGCCGCATCAGACCTCCAGCAATCACCACAGGCTGACATAAATTCACTGGCAGACACCACTAGTTACCTGGGTGAATTCTTATAAACATATAGAGGACACACGTCCTTGGAAGTTTTAGTACTAAATGATTTGAAAAATGTGCACAAATCATACTGAAGGGAGCGATCTTTGCAAATATATAAAACATTCTTTTTTTTTTTATGTCCTCAATATAATGAGTTTCACGTAGCGTGATATATAGGGACATCAGAGAAGGAACACAGGGAAGTTCTATGACCAATTTATAAGAGTCACAAAACTCTGACTTGTAATATCCTTATATTGCACAGGGGATGTAACCCTACATTATCACTCCATTCACTATGCTACATTATCACTCCTTTCACTATGCTACATTATCACTCCTTTCACTATGCTACATTATCACTCCTTTCACTATGCTACAATATCACTCCTTTCACTATGCTACGTTATCACTCCTTTCACTATGCTACATTATCACTCCTTTCACTATGCTACATTATCACTCCTTTCACTATGCTACATTATCACTCCTTTCTCTATGCTACATTATCACTCCTTTCACTATGCTACATTATTACTTCATTCACTATGCTACATTATCACTCCTTTCACTATATGCTACATTATCACTCCTTTCACTATGCTACATTATCACTCCTTTTACTATGCTACATTATTACTTCATTCACTATGCTACATTATCACTCCTTTCACTATGCTACATTATTACTACATTCACTATGGTACGTTATCACTCCATTCACTATGCTACATTATCACTCCTTTCACTATGCTACATTATCACTCCTTTCACTATGCTACATTATTACTTCATTCACTATGCTACATTATCACTCCTTTCACTATGCTACATTATCACTCATTTCACTATGCTACATTATCACTCCTTTTACTATGCTACATTATTACTTCATTCACTATGCTACATTATCACTCATTTCACTATGCTACATTATCACTCCTTTTACTATGCTACATTATTACTTCATTCACTATGCTACATTATCACTCCTTTCACTATGCTACATGATCACTCCTTTCACTATGCTACATTATCACTCCTTTCATTATGCTACATTATCACTCCTTTCACTATGCTACATTATCACTCCTTTCACTATGCTACATTATCACTCCTTTTACTATGCTACATTATTACTTCATTCACTATGCTACATTATCACTCCTTTCACTATGCTACATTATCACTCCTTTCACTATGCTACATTATTACTACATTCACTATGGTACGTTATCACTCCATCCACTGTGCTACATTATCACTCCTTTCACTGTGCTACATTATCACTCCTTTCACTGTGCTACATTATCACTCCTTTCACTATGCTACGTTATCATTCCTTTCACTATGCTACATTATCACTCCATTCACTATGCTACATTATCACTCCTTTCACTGTGCTACATTATCACTCCTTTCACTATGCTACGTTATCATTCCTTTCACTATGCTACGTTATCACTCCATTCACTATGCTACATTATCACTCCTTTCACTGTGCTACATTATCACTCCTTTCACTATGCTACGTTATCATTCCTTTCTCTAACGTCCTAAGTGGATGCTGGGGACTCCGTAAGGACCATGGGGATTAGCGGCTCCGCAGGAGACTGGGCACAACTACAAAGAAAGCTTTAGACTATTGGTGTGCACTGGCTCCTCCCACTAAGACCCTCCTCCAGACCTCAGTTAGATTCTTGTGCCCGGCCGAGCTGGATGCACACTAGGGGCTCTCCTGAGCACCTAGAAAGAAAGTATATTTAGGTTTTTTATTTTCAGTGAGATCTGCTGGCAACAGACTCACTGCAGCGAGGGACTAAGGGGAGAAGAAGCGAACCTACCTAACAGGCTTCTTAGGCTACTGGACACCATTAGCTCCAGAGGGATCGACCGCAGGACCCGACCTTGGTGTTCGTTCCCGGAGCCGCGCCGCCGTCCCCCTTACAGAGCCAGAAGCTCGAAGAAGTCCGGAAAATCGGCGGCAGAAGACTTCAGTCTTCACCAAGGTAGCGCACAGCACTGCAGCTGTGCGCCATTGCTTCTCATGTACACCTCATACTTCGGTCACTGATGGGTGCAGGGCGTTGGGGGGGGGGCCCCTGAGGGCAATAGATAACACCTTGGCTGGCAAAATATGCATCATATATAGTCCCAGGGGCTATATAGATGCAAAATTACCCCTGCCAGTATAACAGAAAAAGCGGGAGAAAGTCCGCCGAAAAGGGGGCGGGGCTTCTCCCTCAGCACACTGGCGCCATTTTTCCCTCACAGTTCCGCTGGAAGGAAGCTCCCTGGCTCTCCCCTGCAGTCTGAGAAAACTACAGAAGGGTAAAAAAGAGAGGGGGGGCACTAAATTTAGGCGCAGTATAGATATATATATGTAATATATATAAAAAAGCAGCTATAGGGAAAACACTCATTGATAGTGGGATCCCAGTGTTATATAGCGCTCTGGTGTGTGCTGGCATACTCTCTCTCTGTCTCTCCAAAGGGCTTTGTGGGGTCCTGTCCTCTGTCAGAGCATTCCCTGTGTGTTTGCGGTGTGTCGGTACGGCTGTGTCGACATGTTTGATGAGGAGGCTTATGTGGAGGCGGAGCAGATGCCTGTAAATGTGATGTCACCCCCTGCGGGGTCGACACCTGAGTGGATGGTGCTGTGGAAGGAATTACGTGATAGTGTCAACTCCTTACATAAAAGGTTTGACGACATACCTAATGTGGGACAGCCGGCTTCTCAGCCTGTGCCTGCCCAGGCGTCTCAAAAACCATCAGGGGCTCTAAAACGCCCGCTACCTCAGATGGTTGACACAGATGTCGACATGGATACTGACTCCAGTGTCGACGACGATGAGACTAATGTAACTTCCAGTAGGGCCACAGATTACATAATTGAGGCAATGAAAAATGTGTTACACATTTCTGATGTTACCCCCGGTACCACAAAAAAGGGTATAATGTTTGGAGAGAAAAAACTACCAGTAGCTTTTCCTCCATCTGAAGAGTTAAATGAAGTGTGTGAAGAAGCGTGGGCTTCCCCTGATAAAAAGATGGTAATTTCTAAGAGGTTACTAATGGCGTACCCTTTCCCGCCAGAGGATAGGTCACGCTGGGAAACATCCCCTAGGGTGGATAAGGCGCTCACACGCTTGTCGAAGAAGGTGGCACTACCGTCTCCGGATACGGCCGCCCTGAAGGAATCTGCTGATAGAAAGCAGGAGGCTATCCTGAAATCTATATATACACACACAGGTGTGATACTGAGACCGGCTATAGCTTCAGCCTGGATGTGCAGCGCTGCTGCTGCGTGGTCAGATTCCCTGTCAGAAAATATAGATACCCTAGATAGGGACACTATTTTGCTGAACGTAGAGCATATAAAAGACGCACTTTTATACATGAGGGATGCACAGAGGGATATTTGCCGGCTGGCATCCAAAATTAGTGCAATGTCCATTTCTGCCAGGAGAGGGTTATGGACTCGACAGTGGACAGGTGATGCAGATTCCAAAAGTATCTCAGGGGTACAAACTGGAATTTGAGACGTCTCCCCCCCGCCGTTTCCTCAAATCTGCCTTGCCAACCACTCCCTCAGGCAGGGAGGCAGTGTTACAGGCAATTCAAAAGGTGTATTCACAACAAGTGATAGTAAAGGTGCCCCTACTTCTACAAGGAAGGGGTTACTATTCCACAATGTTTGTGGTACCGAAACCGGACGGTTGGTGAGACCCATTTTAAATTTGAAATCCTTGAACACATATATAAAAAAATTCAAGTTCAAGATGGAATCGCTCAGGGCGGTTATTGCGAGCCTGGACGAGGGAGATTACATGGTATCGCTGGACATTAAGGATGCTTACCTACATGTCCCCATTTACCATCCTCACCAGGAGTACCTCAGGTTTGTGGTACAAGATTGTCATTACCAATTCCAGACGTTGCCGTTCGGTCTCTCCACGGCTCCGAGGGTCTTTACCAAGGTAATGGCGGAAATGATGATACTCCTTCGAAGGAAGGGAGTTTTAATTATCCCGTACTTGGACGATCTCCTGATAAAGGCGAGGTCCAGAGAACAGTTATTGGTAGGGGTAGCACTATCTCGGGAAGTGCTGCAACAGCACGGCTGGATTCTAAACATTCCAAAGTCACAGCTGGTCCCTACGACACGCCTGCTGTTCCTAGGGATGGTTCTGGACACAGAACAGAGAAAAGTGTTTCTCCCGGAGGAGAAGGCCAAGGAGCTGTCATCTCTAGTCAGAGGCCTCCTAAAACAAAAACAGGTGTCTGTGCATCACTGCACGCGGATCCTGGGAAAAATGGTAGCTTCCTACGAAGCGATTCCATTCGGCAGGTTTCATGCAAGAACCTTTCAGTGGGACCTGTTGGACAAGTGGTCCGGATCGCATCTTCAGATGCATCATCTGATAACCCTGTCTCCAAGGACAAGGGTGTCTCTGCTGTGGTGGCTGCAGAGTGCTCATCTTCAAGAGGGCCGCAGATTCGGCATACAGGACTGGGTCCTGGTGACCACGGATGCCAGCCTTCGAGGCTGGGGAGCAGTCACACAGGGAAGAAACTTCCAAGGACTATGGACAAGTCAGGAGACTTCCCTGCACATAAATATTCTGGAACTAAGGGCCATTTACAATGCCCTAAGTCAGGCAAAACCCCTGCTACAAAACCAGCCGGTACTGATTCAGTCAGACAACATCACAGCAGTCGCCCATGTAAATCGACAGGGCGGCACGAGAAGCAGGACGGCGATGGCAGAAGCCACAAGGATTCTCCGATGGGCGGAAAATCACGTGTTAGCACTGTCAGCAGTGTTCATTCCGGGAGTGGACAACTGGGAAGCAGACTTCCTCAGCAGGCACGACCTCCACCCGGGAGAGTGGGGACTTCATCCAGAAGTCTTTCAAATGATTGTAAACCAGTGGGAAAAACCACAGGTGGACATGATGGCGTCCCGCCTAAACAAAAAGCTAGAAAAATATTGCGCCAGGTCAAGAGACCCGCAGGCGATAGCTGTGGACGCTCTGGTAACACCGTGGGTGTACCGATCGGTTTATGTGTTCCCTCCTCTTCCTCTCATACCAAAGGTACTGAGGATAATAAGGAGAAGAGGAGTAAGAACTATACTCATTGTTCCGGATTGGCCAAGAAGAGCGTGGTATTCCGGAACTTCAAGAAATGATGTCAGAGGACCCATGGCCTCTACCGCTCAGACAGGACCTGCTGCAGCAGGGGCCCTGTCTGTTCCAAGACTTACCGCGGCTGCGTTTGACGGCATGGCGGTTGAACACCGGATCCTGAAGGAAAAGGGCATTCCGGAGGAAGTCATTCCTACGCTGATAAAAGCTAGGAAAGAAGTAACCGCGAACCATTATCACCGCATATGGCGAAAATATGTTGCGTGGTGTGAGGCCAGGAAGGCCCCAACGGAAGAATTTCAGCTGGGCCGGTTCCTGCACTTCCTACAGTCAGGGGTGACTATGGGCCTTAAATTGGGTTCCATTAAGGTCCAGATTTCGGCTCTGTCGATTTTCTTCCAGAGAGAATTGGCTTCACTACCTGAAGTTCAGACTTTTGTTAAGGGAGTGCTGCATATTCAGCCCCCTTTTGTGCCTCCAGTGGCACCTTGGGATCTCAACGTGGTGTTGGATTTCCTAAAGTCACATTGGTTTGAGCCACTGAAAACCGTGGATTTAAAATATCTCACGTGGAAAGTGGTCATGTTGTTGGCCTTGGCTTCGGCCAGGCGTGTTTCAGAATTGGCGGCTTTGTCATGTAAAAGCCCTTATCTGATTTTCCATATGGATAGGGCAGAATTGAGGACTCGTCCCCAGTTTCTCCCCAAAGTGGTATCAGCTTTTCATCTGAACCAACCTATCGTGGTGCCTGCGGCTACAAATGACTTGGAGGCTTCCAAGTTGTTGGATGTAGTCAGGGCCCTAAAAATTTATGTTTCCAGGACAGCTGGAGTCAGGAAGACTGACTCGCTCTTTATCCTGTATGCGCCCAACAAGTTGGGTGCACCTGCTTCTAAGCAGACTATTGCTCGCTGGATCTGTAGTACGATTCAGCTTGCACATTCTGCGGCTGGACTGCCGCATCCTAAATCAGTAAAAGCCCATTCCACGAGGAAAGTGGGCTCTTCTTGGGCGGCTGCCCGAGGGGTCTCGGCTCTTCAACTTTGCCGAGCTGCTACTTGGTCAGGGGCAAACACGTTTGCTAAATTCTACAAGTTTGATACCCTGGCTGAGGAGGACCTTGAGTTCTCTCATTCGGTGCTGCAGAGTCATCCGCACTCTCCCGCCCGTTTGGGAGCTTTGGTATAATCCCCATGGTCCTTACGGAGTCCCCAGCATCCACTTAGGACGTTAGAGAAAATAAGAATTTACTCACCGGTAATTCTATTTCTCATAGTCCGTAGTGGATGCTGGGCGCCCATCCCAAGTGCGGATTGTCTGCAATACTTGTATATAGTTATTGCTTAACTAAAGGGTTATTGTTGAGCTATCTGTTGAGAGGCTCAGTTGTTATCATGCTGTTAACTGGGTATTGTATCACGAGTTATACGGTGTGATTGGTGTGGCTGGTATGAGTCTTAACCCGGGATTCAAAATCCTTCCTAATTGTGTCAGCTCTTCCGGGCACAGTATCCTAACTGAGGTCTGGAGGAGGGTCTTAGTGGGAGGAGCCAGTGCACACCAGTAGTCTAAAGCTTTCTTTGTAGTTGTGCCCAGTCTCCTGCGGAGCCGCTAATCCCCATGGTCCTTACGGAGTCCCCAGCATCCACTACGGACTATGAGAAATAGAATTACCGGTGAGTAAATTCTTATTTTCACTATGCTACATGGTATCCGTTCGCATGGTCGACCATGTTATGGTCGACCACTATTTGTCGACATTGACATGGTCGACATGGACACATGGTCGACACATGAAAATGGTCGACACATGCAAAGGTCGACATGAGTTTTGAAACTTTTTTTTCTTTTGGGGAACTTTTCCATACTTTACGATCCACATGGACTACGATTGGAATGGTAATCTGTGCCGAGCGAAGCGGTAGCGGGAGCGAAGGCACCTTGCCCAAAGCATGGCGAGGGAAGCGAGCCATGCGAGGGGACGCGGTGCACTAATTGGGGTTCCCAGTCACTTTAGGCAAAAAACGACACCAAAAAGTAAAAAAACTCATGTCGACCTTTTCATGTGTCGACCATTTTCATGTGTCGACCATGTGCCCATGTCGACCATGTCAATGTCGACATATAGTGGTCGACCTAATGACTGTCGACCATAACATGGTCGACCATTCATACCGGAACCGTTACATTATCACTCCTTTCACTATTCTACATTATCACTCCTTTCCCTATGCTACATTATCACTCCTTTCACTATGCTACATTATCACTCCTTTCCCTATGCTACATTATCACTCCTTTCACTATGGTACATTATTACTTCATTCACTATGCTACATTATCACTCCATTCCCTACGCTACATTATCACTCCTTTCCCTATGCTACATTATCACTCATTTCCCTATGCTACATTATCACTCCTTTCACTGTGCTACATTATCACTCCTTTCACTATGCTACATTATTACTTCATTCACTATGCTACATTATCACTCCATTCCCTACGCCACATTATCACTCCTTTCCCTATGCTACATTATCACTCCTTTCACTATGCTACATTATCACTCCTTTCACTATGCTACATTATCACTCCTTTCACTATGCTACATTATCACTCCTTTTACTACACAAATGCAAATTGGAATTGTACAATTAACTGGTAGTTTATGAGGCTTTCCTGAGTTTCCTCCTATACAGGTGTATTTTACCTTAACTGCCAGGTATACATTGCATCATAGAACACTTCCACAGCGAGCCACATCACTCAGAAGATATCACTACACTCCAAGGTCCATAGTTATTACTAGTATTTTGTACCTACGCAAAATGCATAAAAAAATTGGGACTCCATAGGTAACTGTAGCTGTTGTGCCTGTCATTGTCATCTTTATTTCTACAGTATCTCATTAGTCTAGTGACAGTCTCGCACTGCCCTCTCTTTACCGTCTCCCTCCCTCCTCTCCCCAGCTCTCTTTCACTTCTATCTGGCTTTCTCCGTCTCCCTCCATCCGACTCTCTTCCCAATTCCACATTGTAACAACGCTCCACAACTACTTTGTAGTACCCTATAAATAGAATAATACAATTTCATTGTTTCAGATCTTCAAACAGAATTGAATATAAGACAAAGATACCCTGAGTAACCCCTGACACATACTTCCCTACCCTCCCAGAAGCTGCGGGAAGCTCCCGATATTTGGAGCAGCCCCCCGCAGCCCCAGAAGGGTAGGCGACTCTCCTGCATCCTGGATGGTGTAAAAATCACCGGCAATCGCGGGGCCGTTGGAAGGAGTGGGGCTAAATGGCTGAAATAAGCAATATAGCTCCGCCCCTCACTGCGAACTCTCGAATCGTGGGTGTTTTCCTGAGTTGGGGGCAGGCCTTAAGCTCTGCCCTTCTCTGTAGTCCCGCGAATTGTGGGTGTTTCCTAGTGCTGGGGGCAGGGCCTAATGATGAGTCAGTAAGGCCCCACCCCCTGAAGTGACACGTTGCTTCTCCCGGAAAGGAGAATGAAAAACTCTGTAAGTATGCTCTGACACAGTTTTTAAATTATAATTACGTTTACTGAAGGAAAAAAAATACCCTCTGGCACTGTGTCATATAATAATTACCCCCTTACCCTTTATGACCCATGGTGTGCATCCGGTGTATCCCAGTGATGACACTGGTAAAGTAGAAGATTGATGCCATAAGTAACCACCCAAAAAATATGGTTTGGTCATTTTGACGATTGGACTTTCGGCCTATTGGACGATTTGCTAGCATTGTACAGTAGCTCGTACACCAAAACATTGCATTTCCTTCTACTTCGATATTTGGATACTCTAGCAACTCCAATTACTGTTCGCATAACGATTTTGCCAAAGTTTAAATGGACAAGGGATCATAAAGGGTTAAGCTGGATACACACTTGTCCAGTGCCCCGGAGATCAGACCCACCCATATCCCTTTCTGAGTGAAAAAGCAAGATGGGGTGACTGTGATTAAAGTAAGTTAAGGGGCTGACGGGGTAAGTATGGGATTTGATGTATGATAACTTGTTCATATCCCAGGATGTTTCTCTGGAGCACTCTGATTGGTGCTCCGGCCAGTAGATGGACTGGCCACACCCAGTGATACTCATGAATATGTATAGCTGTCCAGCAGATTACTACCGTCAGACACACACGTCAGAGATGAAACTATCCACCTATAAAAGATATTTCATGTAGCATATGAATATTTATTTGTTGTGTGTTCACATATTTACCTAATGCATTTATATACTGCAAGCTTAGTATGTATCTGTCAGATCTGGCTTCCCTTGTAAATACATGTTTTTGATTGCCCTCCATTCCCTTGAACAGAACTTTGGCGGGGGGTTCTTCCCTTAGACCTCCACCACGTCTATGATGCAGCAATTCCCAATGCTTACTTGTAGCCAGAGCCACTGCTGCTCACCTTCAGTACTGCTCGGTGTCTCCATAAGAGAGACGTGCAGGGCTGCCATCAGAAATTGTAAAGCCCGGGATTGACAAACGAGACAGGGCCCCTCCCTCCCAAAAAATAGATTCTGCCGCAATGCTCCACCCTTATGTCATACATTGTGACATTACATATAGGTGGAGTGTGGTGGACCTACAGGAACGGTTCACAGAGAGCTGATGCGCCGATAAGGCTTGTTTTAAAAAGTCCTCCCTGCGCATCAGACTGCTGTTGATTCACAGACTGGTACAGCTCTACAGGTATTGGCGGTAGGAGCCAGGGGTGGGCCCCCTCTCTGTAAGGGCCCGGGACACTAGTCCCCACAGTCCCCCCCTGTTGGCTGCCCTGGAGACGTGCACAAAACGTCTGTCAGCATTCTCACTGCAGGAAAGATGCACGTTAAGGACGCCCTGTAAGATGCATCATAATTTGGGGTGCATGTATCTACGAAAATACCTGCCTTACAGGAGGATGGGCTCAGTTTTTGTGTTGATGATGATGATGATGATGACGATTCTTACATGTACACAGTTATCAATGAGTGATAAAACTCAATGTGAATGATAAAACTCGTTGCACGTGATAAATGGTGCTCCAGCCAATCAGCTCCCAACTGTCATTTTTCAAACACATGACAGGAGCTGATTGGCTGGAGCACCAGTTATCATACACAACAAGTTTTATCATTCACTATGAGTTTTATCACTCATTCATTATTGGGCCCCTGAATATAATACTTAATGTATCCTAAGCTGCCTTGGAAACGTAAGTGTTATGGTGTATATCTGCGCTACGGCAAATTGTTGACTTATCTCGGTAAGCTATTGAGGGGTTAATAAACTGCAGTCACACTTCATGCCAATGTACACCATGTATCTCACGCGCTATTCTTTATTACAGCACCCTACCCGTTAGCCTGGAGGGCACAACATGCTCTTGCTCCTTCATCTGGCAGCAACACAACCCCTTGGTCAGTGATGCGAAGCTCGCCCGAGGCAGGTAAGCCGCAGATGCCTATTATACTGTTACATCCTACTTTCTTTAGCTGTGATGATGCCTTTAGTATTGATATTGGGTGTTTCTTATACAGCAGTGATTTTTGTGCTATTGTATGCTGGATCTATTTGTTAAGCTTCCTTGGTATTGCCTACATGGTTATGACATAGGTGAACTTTCCAGTTTTCACCTGTTTATTCAGTCCAGCCTTGCCAACTCTTTGTGTTATGTTCTCGCACCTTCTAGCTCAGAACTGCTTGAAAGAACAGTGAACATCAGAGATGATTGACAGTTGTGTTGCGCTAAGACTTGTCACTTGTAGCAATGATGTAGGGTTGGCGGTCGTACAGTTAACCTATGCTCTATTAGGTTTTTATGTGTGTGATTTTATACTTTGAGTAGTATTGTTTATCATTACCTTTGATAATAATCCATTTGAAGCTCCTAACTCTAATTGAAGATTTCCAGCATACATGTGCTATTCTCCTACAAATGATTATCTCCTTTCAAAATCTCTCTGGAGGGCCAACAACAATGTCCACCATACTTAGCCTGTCTGTGGAGGCTCATAGCTCTCAGCTTGTCCTGTGATGCCAGAGGAGAGGAGAAGAATGATGTCACAGGGCCTGATTCAGGTCACGTTGCATTGGCAGAGCATGCCACAATGTACCAATGTTTGGTACTTTGCACTTGCGCCGGACCCGGACTGCGCTACGGGTCTGTGACATCGGTTGCAGTATGGGGTGAGACTGTCAGTGATAGACAGTCGGATGACCTTGGGGGGTAGGGGGATGGGTTGTTGGCAACACCTCCTGCTGCATTACCATATTAGAGCAATCGCTGCTGTTTCATGGTAAGGGGCGCTTCAAAGCCTCTCTGCTCAATACATAATGTGCCATGTGACTGTGGTTGCCATGGTAATCCAGATTTCTAAATAATTGATAGCAGACTGAAGGGAAAAAATAAAAGGACAAAAAACCCTATTCCACTGAGGAGTTCCTCTGGTGAGCGGGAAGGGGGAGGAGTCTGCATGGGTGTTGGACACGGGCCCTCTACTCTATTGATCCACCCCTGCTAAAGGTATTATTTGAATTAATTCTATTTTTATATCGTTCTTCCCCACCTTGTAGATGATATACACCAACATTTCTTTTACCTCTTGAGCATATTTCAAATATTAAAAGTGCTGTTGAAACACTGTGTGAAATAAATACTTGGAAAAGCGTTGCTGCTAAGGGTATGAATTATTAATGCTAAACACTATTTTGAAATGATATAAATTAGATAAATAATAAATTACTTTCAATTATACAGCTGAAATTAAATCTGAATAAATGAATCAGACGCCAGCACTGAAAATGTCAGTGTAAAACCTGCTTTCTGCCAGTCACTGAGAATGCCATAATTATCTCTGAGCTGGGGTATAGCGTGCTGTGCAGACGCCTGTTGGCAGCCGTCAATGGGAACAGTACAGTCATGTCACTGGGCCCGTTGCTGCTCATGTTTATTTCAGCTTGTTTGTGTCTTTAACTGTACATTGCCTTTTTGCTAAGCTGCTGTCACTGCTCTTCAGCTGACGTGTGCGCTCCTCAGACCTGCATCAGAGCGAAGTGACTGCGGCTCACCGGTAACAGCAATCGCCAGATGTGCACAGGAAGCTCTGTAGCTGGCTGGGACAGGGTGGGGTGCTGAGTATCCGGCCAGACTGTCTGCAGTAACCATTTCAACATGCATAATGTCGATACTACAATGAATGTTGGCATGGTTCAACATGTCGACATGTCTAGAATGTCAACATGTTCACAATGTCAACATCTGAAATGTCAACCATGAGGGTGCAGATGGAGAGGGTTAGGGTGCGCGGAGGGGAGATGGGGTAGTTAGGGATAGGCCCTATTGGGAGGGTTAGGCTTACAGGAACACTGCCACACGTGACTGTTGGTGAACATAAAGAACATGCTGGAGCCTCGGCTGCTCCCGAAAGAAAGTAAGAAGAAACCACACCAGCAAGAAAGGTTTGTCACGTTCATCATGGTAACATTCTCCTTTCTTCCTGATTACAACTGTTGGCCAGTCATACCGCACCTGGCTGCTTGTCTGTCATTGATACTTACCAGCAGGTCTGGATTCAATACAGGGTGGTCGTCCAGGCCCCCCCCCCCCCCCCCCACACACACACACACACTGCGGCAAATATTGGCTCGGTCCACTCTACCCCTACCTGGCTGGCTCCTGGCAGTAGGGCACTGCAGCACCATGATTCGTAAGTGGTAAGGGGGCGGGGACTAATGCTGTGAAGTGCCCATCCCCATCAGAGACCTGTGTTGAAGTCTAGCCAGGCTAAAACAGGTAGTGTCTCTCCACTCGCTACCCCTCTCTCTCTCTCTCTCTCTCTCTTTATATCTCTCCCCTCTCTCTCTCTTGCACCCCTCTCCCTCTCTTTGTCTCACCCTCTTTCCCTGGCGCGCTCTATCTCTCACTCGCTTCCTGACGCCCTCTATCTCCATGTGGGGCTTTCTCTCTCTCCCCCTGACTCCCTCCCTCTCTCTCCCGCTCACTCCCCCTACCTCTCTCCCCTCTCTCTCTTGCACCCCTCTCACTCTCCCTCTCTTTGTCTCTCCTTCATTCTCACCCTGACACTCTCTCCCTCTATCTTGCTCCCCTCTCTCTGTGTCTCCCTCCCTCTCTCTCCCAATCGCTCCCACTCCCTCTCTCTCTCTCTTTTGATTCACTCTCTCTCCCTCTCTATCCCTCTTTCTCTCCCTGAAAGCTTTCTCTCTCTCTCTCTCTCTCTCTCTCCAACACATTCTCTCTCCTGCTCGCTCCCCCTCCCTCTTACTGTCTCTCCTCTCTCACTCTTTCTCTCGCTGACACTCTCTCTCTCTCTCTCTCTCTCTTGCTCCCTTCTCTTTTTCTTCCTGACACCCTCTGTCTCTCTCCACACTCTCATCCTTCCCCATCACCCTCTCTCTCTTATGCCTCTCTCTGTCTCCCCTCTCTTTTCTCCTCTCTCTCCCTGACACTGCCACCACCGCTGACTCTGCCATACCCCCTGCCTCTACCCTAGCCCCCTGAACATGTATTTGTAAAAAAAATCAAAGATAAACTTATGTCCAACAGTGGGGACTGAGCATTGGTCTTCTCCCCCAATTGCTCTTTAGTACTTTTAGGTGATACTTAAATAATGTGAAAAGGTTGGGAAAGCACAATTTTTCACATTATTTTAGTAAAGACTAGCTGCAGTACCCGGCGTTGTCTGGGATTTTAAGAATGTCTGTTTACCAAAATAAATGTAAATATTAAACACACAGTATAAATAACATTGTAGATAGCTGAATACCCGTGTTCTGCTACGGGATGAGGATGGTAAATTAGAATGATAGTTGTTCGTTAATTTACGTTGGTTGAAGATCTAGTATATAGGCATATCTTGCTTCCCTGACCCACTTTGTGTAGTGGCCGGACCCCTTTTTGATCCCCAAGGAACCCTGCTCTTCCCACTATACATTAATTTAGTTGCCTCGGCCGTGTTTTAATACGCTCGTATGTAAAATTTCACGATCTTCGCTTGTAAACTGTGGATTTGTATAGAAAGACAGATGGACAGAAGTCAAATTTTCGCTGTTATATATTAGATAAGTACTTAGATAGATCCTCCTCCTCCAAACACTCCACAGTCATACCTCCCAACTGTCCCAATTTTCGCGGGACAGTCCCGTTTTTTGGGGGCTGTCCCACCCGCGGGCCGCAGTGTCCCGCGGTGGGGGGGGGGGCAGTTGGGAGGCTCTGTCTGTCGCTGCCCTGCTTAGCAGAGCAGCGGTGAATAGACGCTGTGCGCATGCGCACAGCGTCTATTCACTGAAGTCAGAGGGAGAGGAGGCATGCCAGCATGCCAGCATGCCCCCTCAGTGACGGAAATGGTGGCGTGGCTCGCGATCGTGGGTCCTCCCACGAAGCCACGCCCCTTTTCCTTAGGTCACACCCCTTTTTCGGGAGCGTGTGTCCCGCTTTATAAAGAAGAAATGTTGGGAGGTATGCACAGTTTCTTATATAGCACAGCACATTATGTATCTCCTGATATACTCTGTGCTGCTGGGGGACCGTGCTACTTCCACTATATAACTTTCAGTGTGTGGGTTCATGCTACCTCCATTCCCCTCCTCACATCATGTCATTGCCCCTGTCACATGCAGCCCTGTCATCACTGACATATCATGCATGTCCTGATATAGTCTGTGCTGCTGGCCCACCCCTAGGGGTGCTAGTGGTGTGTTACCCCCACAGTGTTTGTTCCCAGAGTGTAAGTCATATATGTAGCAAGTTTGGTGTAAATTGCTTCGGCATTCCAGAGTTATGCTGTCTGCTGAAAAACTCTGTGCTGCTGCCTCAACCCTAGGGGTGCTAGGGGTGTCTTACCCCCACAGTGTTTGTTCCCAGCTTGTAAGTCATATGTGTACCAAGTTTTTTTGTAAATTGGTCTAGGCATTCTGGAGTTATGCTGTCTCCTGAAATACTCTGTGCTGCTGTTCCACCCCTAGGGGTGCTAGGGGTGTCTAACCCCCACAGAGTTTGTTCCCAGATTGTAAGTCAAATGTGTACCAAGTTTGGTGTAAATTGCTCCAGGCCTTCCCCAGTTTTGCTGTCTCCTGAAATACTCTGTGCTGCTGTCCCACCATTAGGAGTGCTAGGGGTGTCTAACCCCCAAAGAGTTTGTTCCAAGATTTCAAATCAGATGTGTACCAAGTTTGGTGTAAATTGCTCCAGACCTTCCACAGTTTTGCTGTCTGCTGACATACTCTGTGCTGCTGTCCCACCCCTAGGGGTGCTAGGGGTGTCTTCCCCCCACAATGTTTGTTGCCAGATTGTAAGGCATATGTGTACCACTTTCTGAGTACATTGCTCCAGCAATTCCGGAGTTATGCTGTCTCCTGATATACTCTGTGCTGCTGTCTGCCCCTCTAGGGGTGCTAGGGATTTCAAATTGTTTTAGTTGCCTCCGCCATGTTTTAATACGCTTGTATGTAGAATTTCATGATCTTCGCTTGTAAACTGTGGATTTGTATAGAAAGAGAGAAGGACAGAAGGACAAATTTTCATTTTTATGTATTAGATAATGTTGATAAATATGCCTGTAAAACTTTTTCTTAATAATTGATCAATTAAAATTAGACAACAATTGGTTGCACCAGTGTTCACCCCTGGAGCACTCAGTTGTTTTTAGTGTCCACAGAATTAATTGATTGCAGTCTATTTGTATAAACATTATTTCATTCATTTAAAAGTAAATATATCTGTCTGTGACAGGTCCTATAGTTTGTTACTGCATTTCAAAAGAAGAGCTTCATCGTGAAAATCAGAGAATAAGTATATGTGAGAAAAGATCTCTGAAAAGTACCAGATTCCTAAAGAGCATGGTCCATTGAAAAATAAATGGAGAGAGTATCATCATCATCATCATTATAATTTATTTGTGGAATGCCACAAATTTAACAGTGCTTGATGGTGAGTGTAAAGAAGTTCAGTTAAATAAGTAAAATATATATAAAAAAAAAATGATGTCTATCCATTATATGTACAACCAGCAGCAGTAACCTATTAGACCCTGCAAAACAAAATGTGGATGGTTCTGCACTTATTAAAAACTTATCGTGGTAGAACAGACATGCAAGACACTTTTATAATAATAAATAAATAAATAAATATTTAATTTCTAAAATGTCTGGCTCCTCGAAGATAAAAATGCATATATAAAAATCTCAATAATTGTTTCATCCGTATCTAAAAACAATGCATTCAGCAGTAATTATATCACTGTTCACTGTAGGTCCACATCCAAATAGATACAAGTAGGACTGGCAGATAAAACATTAGTTGCTCAGTCTGACTGTGTGAGGATCCACATTAAAATGGACCTTTCACAATGTATGTTCAGTCTGATTTCATAGCTCCTAATTCTCATCGGCATCTAGATGTTGACTGAGCGGAAGATGGGAGATGATGCTGCAGCTGTATTGCTGTTTGGCCGCTTATAGTAAGTCCGAGTTCTTATATTGTAGCGAAACTAGTCAGAGACTGAAGGTGACACTTGCTACTGCTCTGTATCCACAGTCCAGTCACTGCGCTGAGCAGGGCCGTAACTAGGTGTGTGCGGAGGGAGCACCGCACATAGCGCTGCAGGGTAGGGGGCGCTGTTGGCAGCACTTGTCAGTTATCTGTTTTAATTACTTTCACTTGCAGCTTCCCTCCTTTTTGAAGCCCAGCATCTCCTGACCGTCCCTGTCTCCTAACTTGACCCCTTCTGTTGCTAATACCTATACACCATTAATGAACTTAACTTGAGATTTCTTTGTTATTCAGTCACACTGTCCTTTATTACATTTAAGATGCTGACATACCTGGGATTCTAACCCATTGCCTGTGGTATTGCAGTCAGACAAGTTATTCATTGAGCCATCTGTCTTTACATAGAAAGGTAGATCATTCTAAGCTATATAATTCTAACTATTTGAAGCTTACCTTGTACTTTGTGAATAAATGATCAGCATTGCAGCTGAGCAGATCTATGTAGTGTGTCTCTGCAAGGGATTGGATGTGTGGCTGCACACTACATAGATCTGCCCAATTGTAATGCTTATTAGTTATTTACAAAGTACCAGTAGCTTCTTATAGTGTTCATAGTTTTTATGCAGGATCAAATAGCTCAGCAAGTATGGTGTTTGATTAGAATTAAACAGAATATAGGTTTGAATCCTGGGTATGGCAGTATATTGAAATATGTCATGTAATAAAGGGTATTGTAACTGAATACAATGAGCTCTCAAGTGAAGTGCATGAATGTGGTATAAAGAGGATTTGTGTCCAAATCCATTTTCTTGCAGTGTTCTATAAATGTGGGAGAGGGCATCATAGCATGGGCTTTCTCTGGGATCAATGGTGTCATGCCCCTTCCCCACGAGGCATGCGCCTTATGTCCCTATTGGAAAAATGGGGGGGGGGGGGGGGGGGCGCCAATTCTCTCTCTGGCACAGGGCACCAAAAAGTCTAGTTACGGCTCTGGCGCTGAGCTGCGGCGGACCTGCAGTGACACCAGCTACTGCTCTGTATCTACAGTCCAGTCACTGTGCTGAGCCGCGGCTGTAGCGGACCTCGGGTATGTGCGGGAGCTGCGGCAATAAGGTGCTGGCGGGGGGTCCACGGGGGATGGGGGCAGCCAGAGGGGAAATGCAGGAGTGATAGCGCTGTATGTAAATGCAGTAGGAGGCGTCTATTACATGCAGATGCCTCCTGCTGCAATAATGATACGACCTGCGTCCTAGGATGCAGCATCAGATCAAAGCATCCACGATTGAGCGGCTTACAGCAACCATGGTACCACCCGTTGAAGTGGCCAGGAAATCTCTATCCTACGACGGAGATCCCTGGCCTCTTCCCACCCCCTAAACAGCAAACAGAGCCTGTCACTGCCCCCTCCCCGTCCCCGAAACGCCATCAGACTGTCAATCAATGACAGTCTGATGCCAGCCTGCATCCTAAGCCAACGGAACAATTCACGAACGCACAGAATGGGTCTTGCGCATGAGCAAAGTACCTTAGGTGTAACCGCAGCTGACTCAGAGTCAGGCCTATTGAGTGGTGAAGGACCAGCTTGTGGGAGCTTTCAGTTTTAAGTGCTTCTTTTTTCCGATCCGCTATGTTTGATCATTTTGTCGCAGTAAATTAAGCAAATAGGTCCATAGGATGTAAGCCTCTCAGCCTAACATCATGACGATTCAGTGCAGTTCACATTGTTTGACATTTCACAACATTCGGTACAGACGTGGCATAGAATACCCCAATAATTGCTCCAGAAGACTTGATACCCTTTGGGTATACAGTATCCGATATAACATCCAGTAACATGTGGACGGACGGAAAGACAAATAGACAGACAACAACTCAATAATAAATTGGCTGTATTAACCCTCAATTTAAAACTTTCCAACACCACTATCATCACATTGCAACTGCACCCCTATAATTCACAGTGTAAGGGATCAGTTCAGTTATCCGCATATTGAGGATGCAATGTTCCAGAGCGTGAACCCTGTGAGAAGCCTATATCAACAATTTCTCTATGCTGCCATGAAACTTGGAGCTATAGCCATGTTCTTGGGGGTGTTATATATGGTAAATAGCCGCACATCCCTGCATTGTGGCACATCGCACCCGCAATTCCAGGTTACTGAATGAAGTCCTAAGTGTAACTGTCACTGTGCCATCAATGCATCTTCACACTGCAATTCCTTATTTCACAAAATGTCTAGTATAACATATTTATCACAACACAACACCAAAGTAAAAAGAATACAGGACAAAAAAAAATGCCCTCCCACGCACAATAAGACTCGCCTCTAGTCTCCAAACCTTTAAACGTTCCCTGAAAACTCACCTCTTCAGACAAGCCTATCAAATTCCAGACCCACCCACATAACCTTCAGTGCTTCCCTATCCAATTACATCCTCTCTGTACAGTACACATAACATCACATATCTTGTCTCTCTTTACTCTCACACCCTCCTGACACTTGGCCAACATTGCGGGGTGATCATATCATACAACCCATTAAGAACCTAGCAATCTGGTGGACCATTATGCAATAGGTAGCATCAATCCTTGTGTATCTATGCCTATTTCCCTATAGATTGTAAGCTTGTGAGCAGGGCCTTCCTACCTCTATGTCTGTCTGTTTTTACCCAGTTTTGTTCTATTACTGTTGTTCTAATTGTGAAGCGCAACGGAATATGCTGCGCTATATAAAAAACTGTTAATAAATAAATAAATAATAAAATATCAGTTTAACCACACGAACATTACAAAAATGGAACACAAACTTGTTTCACTCTTACCCGAAAAGCAACTAAGTAAACGTTCTTGGAACAGAACACTGGTCTGTCTAGTTTGGTGGGTAGGAAGCAGTGCGAGAGGAGGAGTAAGAGAGGTAGTTATGGAAGGGGAGGAGAGGTGTAGGTCTGAGGTGGAGCACAGAGGTCACGCTGCATATATTTCATGATGAGGTTAATGCTGTATAGAGGGGAAGCGTTGGTGAGAGTTTTGTAGGTGAGGGTAAGCTGCTTGAATTGAATTATGGAGGGACTTGCAGACTGGTGCAAACGGAAGAGGAACTACAGAAGAGGGAGCGTCGTTTCGCTGCTGCGTGTAGGACAAGCTGCGATCTGTAGCCCATCGGCTACAATGGTAATGCCATCCATTCCAGAGCTCCGCATTCCAGAGCTTGGTAAATCTCACAATAGCTCAGTCCCCATAGAAACCTATGAGGGCTGAAGTTGGGATGCCTACATTTTGCCGGAAACCCCCGGAAATGTCTGTTTTCCAATTTCCAGTAAAATTAGTTTTATAGATATGCCCAATAGTCGGCAAAGTCCTAGTGATAAAGATGGTTATTACTGATAATAAATACGACACTGTAACAGAAGTGTTATCTCTTTATAAAAAATGCAGAATTGTCAAACCCTATTTGCCGTTGCTTGGTCCTGCTGCTGGCAGAGTAATTGCATCATCACATCACATGGACTTTGCTGAGGCTGGTGTTTGCTGCACTGATATGCAGGAACAGGCCGTTCTGCAGACTCTACTTCTTTTAAAATGACTTCTGCTTCTAGCAACACATTTAAAATGAATTGTTTTAATCCATGTTCCGGCTTGATTAGTGCAGAGTCCGTAATATTGCTACTTTACAGGTATAGCTGTAAAAGCTCACGAACCATACTGGCACCTGTATACATAATACATGATACATACGCACCTTCCAGCTGAGGTTACTTAGGCGGGACAGTCATTGCAGCCTCATAATAATTACCAGGATGCAACTTCAGAACCTAACCAACATATGAATATATTCGTTACATATCTTGCAGATGTAATCACATGTAGTCACTAGTCCCATGGACACAATTTTCACCTACTGGAGTTGGGTATGTTTTGACGATATGAGAATGTCGACTTGGTCTTAGTGTCGGCAAAAGCCACGTCAACAGCAATGAAATGTTGACGTGATTAGAATTTCAACAAAACTGTGTAAGTTGGTGCCTGCGGTGCAGGTCACTAACAGGGGCGGCTGCGCTAGGCAGCCCTGAAAAGAGCTTTTTAAGAAGACTTCAAGGGCCGCAGCACTTTTTATGTCATTCTGACATTCTGTGCTGCGGCTCCATCACCTCCCTCAGGGGCGCTGCATACTCCCGCGGCCTGGTTCCCGGGTACTTGCAGCGGTGACGCACCGGTTTCTAGGCACACCACCGCTGCTGCTCTCCTGGATCGTGTGGCTGCATGACAGGGAGGAGGTAAGAGGGTACCCCATGTGGGACCCGCCGGTAAATCATGATCCGGTCGCCATCCCAGGAGACGGACCGCGCCGCTGGCGTGGACACTGTGGCCATACACTATATCCACCAGGGCAGGGAGCACAGGTCGGATTTACTAAAATCCGTTTAATATAGGCTCCATAGTACCCGGTGGTGAAGTCCAGCAGAGGGGATAAGGCGCTGACCTGTAGCTCCACCCCCAGCTCCGGGCGCCATCTACTGCTGGTTTTCCCGCCCTGGAGCTGCATCTCTCTCCCTCACTCCTTGAAGAGATTACATAGCTGGGCTGATCTCCGGGACTGCTGGGCACTGTCTCCTCTGTAAAACCGCCTGTATCATCAGCGCTGTGCATTTACAGACACTTAAGTATTCTACATGTCATTTTAGACAGTGTTAGTTAAGAACAAGTGTACTGCTATATGAATATTTAGTACAAGTATTCTGTGATATACACCCAGTGTTTACTGTGCATTGTTAAAGCTGTATACACAGGCCCGGCGCTACCCACTCAGCAAAGGGATGCAGTGCAGGGAGCAGGGCCGGTGCAAGGTCTCACTGCACCCTAGGCAAAGCCTCAACTTGGTGCCCCCTAACCTGCAACCCTCCTGCAAGAGGTGCATCAGAGCTATGAGGAGCCGCCACGGGGGTGCACCTCAGGAGCCATAGTAACATCCGCTTCCTGTGTGCCTTCATGTGACTTGATGTTACACGTGTCGGCACAGAGGAAGCGCTGAGGCACTGTGTGTGTTACAGCCTGATAGTGGTGGCTGCACCTGATTAGACCCTCAGCAGCAGGCAGCACAGTGTAAAAGGAGGAGGCCGCATACAGAGACATCATTCAGTTTTTTGCTAGATTAATTCAGTGTCACCCTCCAGAGGCTGGCGCCCCCAGGCAGCCGCCTAAAGCTGCCTAATGGTAAAGCCGGCCCTGGCAGGGAGGCGCTGTGCTGGATAGGCGCTTTCCCTGCTCTGCATCCCTGTGCTGAGGTCCCTGCTGCTGCCGGCTGCTGCTGCGCTTGTCACACTAAAGACACAGGCAGCGGCACCGACAGCTTGAAGAGTCCGCACCCGCTCTCCCTTCAGCAGTGTTGTGGATGGGAAAAGGGGGTGGGGCTAAACAATAGGAGGGGTGGAGCTACACGAGTCAGAGGGGTTGGAGCTACATGGGGACCAGGCTGCTGTGTGTGAAAAGAGAGAGGATGCTGCTCCTGATCTGGCCAGACAGACTTAGGTGAGTGGAGGGAAAGAGAGAGTGAACGAGAGAAAGTGTGTGTGTGTGTGTGTGTGTGTGTGTGTGTGTGTGTGTGTGTGTGTGTGTGTGTGTAATTATGGCGCTACTATTGGGGATATTATGTATAACTACTACTAGGGGCACTATATTTCTAAGTGGCGCAACTACTGGGGGCACTGTGTACAGGAAGCAAAACTACTGGGGGCACTGTGTATAAGCAGCACAACTACTGGGGGCACTGTGTATAAGCAGCACAACTACTGGGGGCACTGTGTATAAGCAGCACAACTACTGGGGGCACTGTGTATAAGCAGCACAACTACTGGGGGCACTGTGTATAAGCAGCACAACTACTGGGGGCACTGTGTATAAGTAGCACAACTACTGGGGGCACTGTGTATAGGAAGCACAACTACTGGGGGCACTGTGTATAAGCAGCACAACTACTGGGGGCACTGTGTATAAGCAGCACAACTACTGGGGGCACTGTGTATAAGTAGCACAACTACTGGGGGCACTGTGTATAAGTAGCACAACTACTGGGGGCACTGTGTATAGGAAGCACAACTACTGGGGGCACTGTGTATAAGTAGCACAACTACTGGGGGCACTGTGTATAGGAAGCACAACTACTGGGGGCACTGTGTATAAGTAGCACAACTACCCGGGACACTGTGTATAGGAAGCACAACTACTGGGGGCACTGTGTATAAGCAGCACAACTACTGAGGGTAAGCAACGCTACTACTGGAGGCACTGCTACTGGGAACGCGCCTACTGAGGGCACTATGTGCGTCAGCGGCGCTACTACTGGGGACACTATGCGTGTCAGCGGCGCTACTACTGGGGGCACTATGCGTGTCAGCGGTGCTACTACTGGGAGAACTATGCGTGTAATCGGGGCCACTACTGGGGGCACTATGTGTATAAGCAGCGCTACTACTGGGAGAACTATGCGTGTAATCGGGGCCACTACTGGGGGCACTATGTGTATAAGCAGTGCTACTACTGTGGGCACTATGCGTGTAATCGGAGCTACTACTGGGGGCACTATGCGTATAAGCAGTGCTACTACTGTGGGCACTATGCGTGTAATTGGAGCTACTACTGGGGGCACTATGCGTATAAGCGGCGCTACTGTGTGCGGTGTAATGTGAATAGGATTGTGCTACTGTGTGAAGTAATTTGAAATGGGGGTACTATTGTGTGGCCAGGCCCCTTTCTTGTGAGACCACATATCTTTTTTTTGCTGCGTGCTGTCCCTCTGTAAAGTATGGGAGGTCGCAAATTTATAATTTGCAGGGGGGCGCCGAACACCCTAGCACCAGCCCTGTGCATACATACATATCTATATGTAGATTTACTAGTCCAGTACAGTCTTATTGTTTATATGTAATAATTTATGCATTGTACCTGTGACAGTGTGTGCCTATAGCTGCTGTGTGGATTCTATTCTGTGTATCACACGTATTGCTATCACTATATTCTGTACCCTGGGGGGCTAAGTGCGTCAGGGTCTCATTTACACGGGTCAGACCCTTTCACACTACACTTTCAACCCGGGTTATTGCAGGGTTGGCTCCTTTTAACTCAACCCGGGTCAACAATTAAAACACCATGGATGTCATTTTAAATGGACTTTTTTGGGCACAGAAAGATGAGGTGTTAGAAGGGGACAAAAGGAGAGGGTGGGGACAGCTCACCACATTGCAGGAATCATGACTGACAGAGCTATGTTTTTATACAGAAGTGCAACTTTAACCCCTTCAGTGGCGATTTCTCAATTTAAACACACACCCTGGGGGGGGTGTTTTAAAATTGGCGTGGGACTGGTGGGAAAGGTGTAGGGTGGGCGAGTGGCAGGATGAAGTTATCGCCTGGTGATTCCCCAAGGACCCTACCCGTGGGGATCGCCAGCCCCAGCGCTGATTTGCAGCCACCTTGTGGCGCCCGGGAATCAGCATAAGCAATTATACAGCTAAGCCCATCCCCCGGCCAATAGGAGTCCTGAGGGCGGGCTTAACTCCACTGATGTCACCAGGGAATCAGCAGGTAGTATGCATGAAAATCTTCCGGGGCTGCCAGCACTGTCAGTGCTGGCAACCCCGGAAGATTTCCGGGCATACCACCGAAGGGGTTAACTGTTCCAGTAACATACCTCCCAACTGTCCTGTTTTTTTTGGGCTGTCCCGCTGTCCCACCCATGGCCCGCAGTGTCCCACGGTGGAAGGGAAGGGGGGAGCAGCTGGGAGGCTCTTGTCACTGCTGCTCTGCTTAGCAGAACAGCGGTGAATAGAAGCGGTGCGCACAGTGTCTATTCACAGGTGACAGAGGTGGCATGCCAGCAGCTCAGAGAGTGATGGACATGCCCACTCAGTGATGGAACAAGGGGGTGTGACTCGTCATTGCGGTTCTGCCCCCTTTCATATAGGCTATGCCCCCTTTCCGGGCACACGCGCATTTAGCACTCGTAAAGGTTCCTCTTTGTACTTTTAATAAGTTGGGGGGCTTACAGAAAGCTGCCTAGCAATCTCTGCCTCACCCCTAATTGTTAATGCTCTCTGTTCTCTCCTGTGTAGCAGGGCTCAGGCTGCTGACATCATCAAGGCACACAAAGAAGCCAATCAGCACTTTTACATGAATGCAGGGTTGAATAACTCGGGTTGGCACTTTAGAGTGCACATTGACCTGGGTCCAACCCGTGTATAACACTGCTTCTATACCGGGTTAAAATGCAGGGTTACTCGACCCGGGATATTCAAAAGTGGTGCTTTTAGACTGCACCTCCACCCGGGCCGAGCTGGCTTGACTCGGCAATATCCCAGGGTATATATTGCGGTGTGAAAGGGGTATTACCTACTATCCCAGAAGTTGCGAAGACTCGCAGTTTTTCGGGTATTCCCCTACACCACCGCAAGAGTGGGTATGCCTCCTTCATCCCACCCGCTATCTCATGAAGCAGGCAGGATTGGGATATAATGCCCCTTCCTCGAGGAACCACGATTCACAGAATTTACCATGATGGTGGCACCGAAGTGCCCACATGAGTGTTTGAGTAAGCAAGTTTGGTCTAATTTGACCAGCTACATGAGAGTCCAATTAGGAAATGTCACAAACTGAGGGCTGGTGCTGACCAGGGGGAAGCCTCAGTTGTAGGGGCTGAGGTATATGTGTACCTGGGAGGCAGTACAGGGTTCTTAGACAAGCAGGGAACCTTTAGAACAAATGCCCGAAGGCGTGACCAAGACAACGAAGGAAAGTTCAAAGGTTTATTAAACACAGTTCAGAGGAATACGGATGACTTGGTACAGGTAACAGGAATCACAGTTCAGAGAAATACTTGGGATCGATGGCGGAGCACCGATGGAGACTTGGGATCGATGGCGGAGCACCGATGGAGACTTGGGATCGATGGCGGAGCACCGATGGAGACTTGGGATCGATGGCGGAGCACCGATGGAGACTGGGGATCGATGGCGGAGCACCGATGGAGACTGGGGATCGATGGCGGAGCACCGATGGAGACTGGGGATCGATGGCGGAGCACCGATGGAGACTGGGGATCGATGGCGGAACACCGATGGTTACTGGCAGGGCAGAGCACCGCTGGAAGCTAGAAGCTGGAAGCCGGTCTCAGGTAACTGCCAGTCACAGGGAGCAATGTAGACACTGCAGAGTCAGGCTGTACAGCAGAGAAAGTCCATGGAAGAACTGCACACTGGAATCACTGAAGACAATTGAAGCACTGACCTCTTTCCACCCCAGGAACAAGATATTTATACCAGCTGGGAAACAGGGATTGGCTGGCTGATTAACCAGAGACCAGAGTGCAGCTGCTGGGTAATCAGGCTGAGAGCAGAGTGCAGCTGATAGGCTGAAAGGTAACATGTGATTAGGAAAACATGGCTGCGCCCATGTTAGCTTTTGGAGGGAAAGATTGTTTGTAACTTGCATGTGAAACTTAACCCTGATGCTGCCAGAATCACAGTAAAGAGATTAGAAACAATGAGATGCAGCGTGCTGCACACAGACAGTGCAGATGGAATCCAGGCTTGGAACGCTGGGACAGTCTCAGGAGGCATTTGGAAGGTAAATACTGATAAGGAATTACCTGGATCATGACAGCACCCCCTCCTTTAGGAGTGGCCCCAGGACACTTCTTATAAATTCTTTACCTGAACAAACGGAAGAATCTAGATTGAATCCTGATGAACTTGAACTGGCTGGAACCAGATGAGACTGTACTGGACCTATGGACGAGACCAGATTGAGTCCAGACAAACTTGAACCGGCTGAGACCGGCGGAGACTTTGGGCCGACGGATAGGACAGGATTGAGTTTGGAGACCGTTGAATCAGCTGGAACTGAAGTAGTCTTAGGACCTACGGATGGAACCGGATTGAGTCTGGAGACAGTTGAATCAGCTGGAACTGAAGGAGTCTTTGGACCTACGGCTGGAACCGGATTGGGTCCAGAGAAGCTTGAACCGGCTGGGACCGGAGGAGTCTTTGGATTGACATTCGAATCAGCTGGAACTGAAGGAGTCTGAATCTGGTTAGAACCGGAATGAGTGGTATCTGAGTGTTCAGTTAGACCTTCCTGGACATGGTCCATGCTGGATGCCAACAGGGTGGTGCTCTCTGAAGACGGCAAACAGGAGTTCATAACTGCATCTGTAGCACAAAAATTTCCATCTGGGAACTTGGCTCTGGATACTTCCCTTGGGGCTGAAACTTTGGTGACCCCTCCTGGGGTTGACGAATCAGACACCTCTCTCAGGGTTGTTTTCTCCAGCACCCCTCCTGGGGTTGACAGATCAGAAACTCCTTTTTGAGAAGACTCATATGCCCCTACTAGAGCTTGAACATTGGATACCCCTCCTGGGGTTGTAGACACAGACGCCCCTTCTTGGGCTGTAGACACAGACGCCCCTTCTTGGGCTGTAGACACAGACGCCCCTTCTTGGGCTGTAGACACAGACGCCCCATCTTGGGCTGTAGACACAGACGCCCCATCTTGGGCTGTAGACACAGACGCCCCATCTTGGGCTGAGTAAAGAGCGTCATCATTCCAGGAAAGTTCAGACGCTAGGATCTGGTACTGTACCAGATATTTACCGACTGTTCGTGTCCCCTGACGTAGCCTGAGGATATCAGAGGAGGCAGAGGTCACACGACCTGGTTCGTCAAAGATGCACCTGAAGGTTGCCACGAAGTCTGCATATGAAGAGAGCAGGGCATCAGACTTCTCCCATAGAGGTGATACCCAATCGACGGCGGAGCCACTGAGGAGGGAGATGATGTAAGCAACCTTGGTGCGGTCAGTTGGGAAACTGCCAGGTTGTAACTCGAAATATATCTCACACTGCTTTAGGAAACCCCGACAGGCTTTTGGGGAACCATCAAACTTGGCAGGTGTCGGTAAATGGAGACAAGGAGCAGAAACAGGAATGGTGGGTGGGGATACCACCAAAGGTACTGCAGTCGGCACACTGGACGCCCCTGAACCACGGAGGGTTACTTGTATTCCATCCAGCCGAGAGGAGAGGTCCTGGAGACAGCGGATCACATGGCCCTGTGCAGTCTCCTGACGTTCAAGGCAGGCTGCAAGTTCTTGCATCGGCCTGGTCGCTTGGACCTGGTCTCCGGCCGGATCCATTAGGTCAGTGCTTACTGTCACAACTGAGGGCTGGTGCTGACCAGGGGGAAGCCTCAGTTGTAGGGGCTGAGGTATATGTGTACCTGGGAGGCAGTACAGGGTTCTTAGACAAGCAGGGAACCTTTAGAACAAATGCCCGAAGGCGTGACCAAGACAACGAAGGAAAGTTCAAAGGTTTATTAAACACAGTTCAGAGGAATACGGATGACTTGGTACAGGTAACAGGAATCACAGTTCAGAGAAATACTTGGGATCGATGGCGGAGCACCGATGGAGACTTAGGATCGATGGCGGAGCACCGATGGAGACTGGGGATCGATGGCGGAGCACCGATGGAGACTGGGGATCGATGGCGGAGCACCGATGGAGACTGGGGATCGATGGCGGAGCACCGATGGTGACTGGGGATCGATGGCGGAACACCGATGGTTACTGGCAGGGCAGAGCACCGCTGGAAGCTAGAAGCTGGAAGCCGGTCTCAGGTAACTGCCAGTCACAGGGAGCAATGTAGACACTGCAGAGTCAGGCTGTACAGCAGAGAAAGTCCATGGAAGAACTGCACACTGGAATCACTGAAGACAATTGAAGCACTGACCTCTTTCCACCCCAGGAACAAGATATTTATACCAGCTGGGAAACAGGGATTGGCTGGCTGATTAACCAGAGACCAGAGTGCAGCTGCTGGGTAATCAGGCTGAGAGCAGAGTGCAGCTGATAGGCTGAAAGGTAACATGTGATTAGGAAAACATGGCTGCGCCCATGTTAGCTTTTGGAGGGAAAGATTGTTTGTAACTTGCATGTGAAACTTAACCCTGATGCTGCCAGAATCACAGTAAAGAGATTAGAAACAATGAGATGCAGCGTGCTGCACACAGACAGTGCAGATGGAATCCAGGCTTGGAACGCTGGGACAGTCTCAGGAGGCATTTGGAAGGTAAATACTGATAAGGAATTACCTGGATCGTGACAGGAAAGTGATCATGTCCCTTGGCACTCATTAGCATTTTTAGCAGCGCTTGACAGAGAATATTTGGCCATTCACATCAGTCCCTGCCCCAGTGGAGCTTACAATCTATATTCACTATGACACGTACACGCACACACATTACAGTTAATAGTCTCTCTTACTCTCCTTCCCGGACTCTCTTGTTCTCTCTCTCCCTCTCCCTCTCCCTTCATCTTCTCTGTCTCACTTTTGGGCATATTTATCACAATCCGCATTTTAATGCAGGAACCCATTCTGTAAAATTAGCAGATAGTAGTCCATAGGCTACTGTAGTATAACACCATCTAGAGATCACATTACCTACCTGGCCCATGCTAAATCCAGCAGTACAGAAGCCCCTATAGAAACCTATGGTGGTGCCTTTGCGGATGAATATGGAGGGACAGTGTTAGATATTGGAGATATTTGCTGCGATCCGTCCACAGTACATCTGTGGATACTAAATATTTACAGGTACAGCTGTTTGGGGAATATACTGTAAATATATTATGATAAATAGACCCCTTTATCTCATTTTCTATTTATCTCTCTTCCTGTCCTTATCTCTACTGTATATCCCTTTCTTTCTTATGCTGCTCCTTCTTCCCCTCTCTCTCGCTCTGTTTTTACCTGTCCTTTCCATTCCTCTCCTATATCTATCTCAACTTTTCCCCTTTCTGTATCTCTCCCTTCCTCTCCTCCTGCCTCTTCCACTCGCTTCCTTTCCTCTTCTGTGACATCCTCTCTTTTCACTTCTTCTCACTGTTTTCTCTTCCTCTCCCTCCTTTTCCTTATCCCTCTCCTTCTATTTCTTCTTCCGCATCTTTCCTTTCCGTCTATCCTTTAATACAATGTTTTCTTCCTCTCTTTCTCTTTATCACTCCTTTCTGTATTCCTTTCATTCTCTCTCTCCTACCTCTTTCAATCCTTGCCTTTCTTTCTTCTCTCTCTCTCTCTCTTCTTTTCCTTTAGATGAGTTATATTACTAAATACACAAAAAAGCAAATGGATGTTTCCCAGCTCTGCTGGTTCTCACAACTAGAACATTAAGGCAATTTATTTGCATCCTCAGCCTGGACAGAAAATCAATTCCGCAGAAACAATGTAACAGTAGGTGGAGCCATTATCATGTCATATTTTTTTGCATTATTTACAGGGTGAAGAAATAATGGTTTTGCATTAAGTATTTCACTACTTGTAGCGCAATGTCTTTATGTATTTCTATGTATGTTTATTCACTGCTGCTATAAAGAACCCCCTGCAGGGTTTACAAAACTATATATATAAAAAAAGAAGAACATACATTTTATATATATATATATATATATATATATATATATATATATATAGTGCACCCTTTGGTTGTGAAGTGATACCTGTAACACACTGATCAATTTCTAGGGCATATCTGAAAGATGGACCAATCCTTGTACAAATCGGCATGACAGAACATTCTAATATTGTAAATAAGATAGGAGCACTCTAGCTGTACATGCCGCCTTTATACATGGGAAAATGCTGTAGCAGACAGCCCAGGTGGGCATTAATTCCCCCATCCCACTGTACAATGGTATCATCTGGAAGGTTTGTCTGTTCTTTCAGGAGTTCGTTAGAGTTTCACAAAATTTGTCAGTCTCTCGGGCTTTTATGGGAGTAGGTAAGTGGGATACGGTCGTTAGGGCGACACAGCTTAGGTCGACAGTCATAAGGTCGACCACTGACGGTCGACATGCATTAGGTCGACGTGGTCAATAGGTCAACATGGTAATTAGGTCGACGTGTACTAGGTCGCCAGGTCAAATGGTCGACATGAGTTTTTCACTTTTTTTTTTACTTTTAAATTTTTTTGGATTTTTCATACTTAACGATCCACATGGACTACGATTGGAACGGAAACATGTGCTGAGTGAAGTGGTAGCGGAGCGAGGCACCTTTGTCCAAAGCATGCGAGGGGACACGGTGCACTAATTGGGGTTCCCCGTCACTTTACAAAGAAAATGACGCCAAAAACAGTCAAAAAAAACATGTCGACCTAATGACCATGTCGACCTATTGTCCCTGTTGACCTAATATATGTCGACCTTCCATGGTCAACCTAATGACTGTCGACCTAAGTTGTGTCTATCCAATGACCCATACCCTAGGTAAGTATGACTTTAGCATGGGAATTACCATCCTTTACCTCCGGTAATCCGTAGCTACATCCTCTCGTCTAGCATTAATGCCCCACTTTCATAACGCCCACGTATACTTCCAAACAACTTAACACTCAATCACTACATCCTATAACAAGTTTTGAGGGGCAAGATTTATTACTCTGTCCCACTTTTTATTTCCCCCCATCCGGGAGATGGCATCGCTATCCAATAGGCATGGGATGTGGTGCTTCATTCTTGTCATTGTGGCCTTATCCCAGAACCGTGGTTCACAGTATATTACAGCAGAGGAAAGGGCTATGATGACCACCCAACCTCCATGCCGCCCACTTCAGTTGGGAAGCAGGCGGCATCGGGAGCTGTTGGGATGGTTGGCAAGTATGCTTTGCTCCCTATTGTAACGCACAACAGACTATGCTGGTGCTATAGCAATAAAATAAGAATTTACTTACCGATAATTCTATTTCTCATAGTCCGTAGTGGATGCTGGGGACTCCGAAAGGACCATGGGGAATAGCGGCTCCGCAGGAGACTGGGCACAAAAGTAAAAGCTTTAGGACTACCTGGTGTGCACTGGCTCCTCCCCCTATGACCCTCCTCCAAGCCTCAGTTAGGATACTGTGCCCGGACGAGCGTACACAATAAGGAAGGATTTTGAATCCCGGGTAAGACTCATACCAGCCACACCAATCACACCGTACAACTTGTGATCTGAACCCAGTTAACAGCATGATAACAGAGGAGCCTCTGAAAAGATGGCTCACAACAATAATAACCCGATTTTTGTAACAATAATTATGTACAAGTATTGCAGACAATCCGCACTTGGGATGGGCGCCCAGCATCCACTACGGACTATGAGAAATAGAATTATCGGTAAGTAAATTCTTATTTTCTCTGACGTCCTAGTGGATGCTGGGGACTCCGAAAGGACCATGGGGATTATGCCAAAGCTCCCAAACGGGCGGGAGAGTGCGGATGACTCTGCAGCACCGAATGAGAGAACTCCAGGTCCTCCTCAGCCAGGGTATCAAATTTGTAGAATTTAGCAAACGTGTTTGCCCCTGACCAAGTAGCTGCTCGGCAAAGTTGTAAAGCCGAGACCCCTCGGGCAGCCGCCCAAGATGAGCCCACTTTCCTTGTGGAATGGGCTTTTACAGATTTTGGCTGTGGCAGGCCTGCCACAGAATGTGCAAGCTGAATTGTACTACAACTCCAACGAGCAATAGTCTGCTTAGAAGCAGGAGCACCCAGCTTGTTGGGTGCATACAGGATAAACAGCGAGTCAGATTTTCTGACTCCAGCCGTCCTGGAAACATATATTTTCAGGGCCCTGACTACGTCCAGTAACTTGGAATCCTCCAAGTCCCTAGTAGCCGCAGGCACCACAATAGGCTGGTTTAAGTGAAATGCTGAAACCACCTTAGGGAGAAATTGAGGACGAGTCCTCAATTCTGCCCTGTCCGTATGAAAAATTAGGTAAGGGCTTTTATAGGATAAAGCCGCCAATTCTGAAACACGCCTGGCTGAAGCCAGGGCTAACAGCATTACCACTTTCCATGTGAGATATTTTAAGTCCACAGTGGCGAGTGGTTCAAACCAATGTGATTTTAGGAACCCCAAAACTACATTGAGATCCCAAGGTGCCACTGGAGGCACAAAAGGAGGCTGTATATGCAGTACTCCCTTGACAAACGTCTGAACTTCAGGAACTGAAGCTAGTTCTTTTTGGAAGAATATTGACAGGGCCGAAATTTGAACCTTAATGGACCCTAATTTTAGGCCCATAGACAGTCCTGTTTGCAGGAAATGCAGGAAACGACCCAGTTGAAATTCCTCTGTAGGGGCCTTCCTGGCCTCACACCACGCAACATATTTACGCCAAATACGGTGATAATGTTGCACAGTTACATCCTTCCTGGCTTTGATCAGGGTAGGGATGACTTCATCCGGAATGCCTTTTTCCTTCAGGATCCGGCGTTCAACCGCCATGCCGTCAAACGCAGCCGCGGTAAGTCTTGGAACAGACATGGTCCCTGCTGGAGCAGGTCCTTTCTTAGAGGTAGAGGCCACGGGTCTTCCGTGAGCATCTCTTGAAGTTCCGGGTACCAAGTCCTTCTTGGCCAATCCGGAGCTACGAGTATAGTCCTTACTCCTCTCCTTCTTATGATTCTCAGTACCTTGGGTATGAGAGGCAGAGGAGGGAACACATACACTGACTGGTACACCCACGGTGTTACCAGAGCGTCCACAGCTATTGCCTGAGGGTCCCTTGACCTGGCGCAATATCTGTCCAGTTTTTTGTTGAGGCGGGACGCCATCATGTCCACCTTTGGTTTTTCCCAACGGTTCACAATCATGTGGAAGACTTCTGGGTGAAGTCCCCACTCCCCCGGGTGGAGGTCGTGTCTGCTGAGGAAGTCTGCTTCCCAGTTGTCCACTCCCGGAATGAACACTGCTGACAGTGCTATCACATGATTTTCCGCCCAGCGAAGAATCCTTGCAACTTCTGTCATTGCCCTCCTGCTTCTTGTGCCGCCCTGTCTGTTTACGTGGGCGACTGCCGTGATGTTGTCCGACTGGATCAACACTGGCTGACCCTGAAGCAGAGGCCTTGCCTGACTTAGGGCATTGTAAATGGCCCTTAGTTCCAGGATATTTATGTGAAGTGACGTTTCCATGCTTGACCACAAGCCCTGGAAATTTCTTCCCTGTGTGACTGCTCCCCAGCCTCTCAGGCTGGCATCTGTGGTCACCAGGACCCAGTCCTGAATGCCGAATCTGCGGCCCTCTAGAAGATGAGCACTCTGTAACCACCACAGGAGAGACACCCTTGTCCTTGGAGACAGGGTTATCCGCTGATGCATTTGAAGATGCGATCCGGACCATTTGTCCAGCAGATCCCACTGAAAAGTTCTTGCGTGGAATCTGCCGAATGGAATCGCTTCGTAAGAAGCCACCATTTTTCCCAGGACCCTTGTGCATTGATGCACTGACACTTGGCCTGGTTTTAGGAGGTTCCTGACTAGGTCGGATAACTCCCTGGCTTTCTCCTCCGGGAGAAACACCTTTTTCTGTACTGTGTCCAGAATCATCCCTAGGAACAGCAGACGTGTCGTCGGAATCAGCTGCGATTTTGGAATATTTAGAATCCATCCGTGCTGTCGTAGTACTACTTGAGATAGTGCTACTCCGACCTCTAACTGTTCTCTGGACCTTGCCCTTATCAGGAGATCGTCCAAGTAAGGGATAATTAAGACGCCTTTTCTTCGAAGAAGAATCATCATTTCGGCCATTACCTTGGTAAAGACCCGGGGTGCCGTGGACAATCCAAACGGCAGCGTCTGAAACTGATAGTGACAGTTCTGTACCACAAACCTGAGGTACCCTTGGTGAGAAGGGCAAATTGGGACATGGAGGTAAGCATCCTTGATGTCCAGAGACACCATATAGTCCCCTTCTTCCAGGTTCGCTATCACTGCTCTGAGTGATTCCATCTTGAATTTGAACCTTTGTATGTAAGTGTTCAAGGATTTCAGATTTAAAATAGGTCTCACCGAGCCGTCCGGCTTCGGTACCACAAACAGCGTGGAATAATACCCCTTTCCCTGTTGTAGGAGGGGTACCTTGATTATCACCTGCTGGGAATACAGCTTGTGAATGGCTTCCAATACTGCCTCCCTGTCGGGGGGAGACGTTGGTAAAGCAGACTTCAGGAACCGGCGAGGGGGAGACGTCTCGAATTCCAATTTGTACCCCTGAGATACTACCTGCAGGATCCAGGGGTCCACTTGCGAGTGAGCCCACTGCGCGCTGAAATTCTTGAGACGGGCCCCCACCGTGCCTGAGTCCGCTTGTAAGGCCCCAGCGTCATGCTGAGGACTTGGCAGAAGCGGGGGAGGGCTTCTGTTCGTGGGAAGAGGCTGTCTGCTGCAGTCTTTTTCCCCTTCCTCTGCCCCGGGGCAGATATGAGTGGCCTTTTGCCCGCTTGCCCTTATGGGGACGAAAGGACTGAGCCTGAAAAGACGGTGTCTTTTTCTGCTGAGAGGTGACCTGGGGTAAAAAGGTGGATTTCCCAGCCGTTGCCGTGGCCACCAGGTCCGATAGACCGACCCCAAATAACTCCTCCCCTTTATACGGCAATACTTCCATATGCCGTTTGGAATCCGCATCACCTGACCACTGTCGCGTCCATAACCCTCTTCTGGCAGAAATGGACAGCGCACTTACTCTTGATGCCAGAGTGCAAATATCCCTCTGTGCATCTCGCATATATAGAAATGCATCCTTTAAATGCTCTATAGTCAATAATATATTGTCCCTGTCCAGGGTATCAATATTTTCAGTCAGGGAATCCGACCAAGCCACCCCAGCACTGCACATCCAGGCTGAGGCGATTGCTGGTCGCAGTATAATACCAGTATGTGTGTATATACTTTTTAGGATATTTTCCAGCTTTCTATCAGCTGGTTCCTTGAGGGCGGCCGTATCAGGAGACGGTAACGCCACTTGTTTTGATAAGCGTGTGAGCGCCTTATCTACCCTAGGGGGTGTTTCCCAACGCGCCCTAACCTCTGGCGGGAAAGGGTATAATGCCAATAATTTTTTAGAAATTAGCAGTTTTTTATCGGGGGAAACCCACGCTTCATCACACACCTCATTTAATTCATCTGATTCAGGAAAAACTACGGGTAGTTTTTTCACACCCCACATAATACCCTTTTTTGTGGTACTTGTAGTATCAGAAATGTTCAAAACCTCCTTCATTGCCGTGATCATGTAACGTGTGGCCCTACTGGAAAATACGTTTGTTTCCTCACCGTCGACACTGGAGTCAGTGTCTATGTCTGTGTCTGTGTCGACCATCTGAGGTAACGGGCGCTTTAGAGCCCCTGACGGTGTTTGAGACGCCTGTACAGGTATTAACTGATTTGCCGGCTGTCTCATGTCGTCAACAGTCTTTTGTAAAGTGCTGACACTATCACGTAATTCCTTCCATAAGACCATCCAGTCAGGTGTCGACTCCCTAGGGGGTGACATCACTAATACAGGCAATTGCTCCGCCTCCACACCATTTTCCTCCTCATACATGTCGACACAACGTACCGACACACAGCACACACACAGGGAATGCTCTGATAGAGGACAGGACCCCACTAGCCCTTTGGGGAGACAGAGGGAGAGTTTGCCAGCACACACCAGAGCGCTATATATATATAGGGATAACCTTATATAAGTGTTTCTCCCTGATATAGCTGCTGTATATATTTATCTGCCAAATTAGTGCCCCCCCCCTCTCTTGTTTTACCCTGTTTCTGTAGTGCAGGACTGCAGGGGAGAGTCAGGGAGCTTCCCTCCAACGGAGCTGTGAGGAAAAAATGGCGCCAGTGTGCTGAGGAGATAGGCTCCGCCCCCTTCTCGGCGGCCTTTCTCCCGCTTTTTTATGGAAAAATTGGCAGGGGTTAAAAGCATCCATATAGCCCAGGAGCTATATGTGATGTATTTTTTGCCATATAAGGTGTTTTTATTGCGTCTCAGGGCGCCCCCCCCCAGCGCCCTGCACCCTCAGTGACCGGAGTGTGAAGTGTGCTGAGAGCAATGGCGCACAGCTGCGGTGCTGTGCGCTACCTTATTGAAGACAGGACGTCTTCTGCCGCCGATTTTCCGGACCTCTTCAGTCTTCTGGCTCTGTAAGGGGGCCGGCGGCGCGGCTCTGGGACCCATCCATGGCTGGGCCTGTGATCGTCCCTCTGGAGCTAATGTCCAGTAGCCTAAGAAGCCCAATCCACTCTGCACGCAGGTGAGTTCGCTTCTTCTCCCCTTAGTCCCTCGGTGCAGTGAGCCTGTTGCCAGCAGGTCTCACTGAAAATAAAAAACCTACTTTAAACTTTTACTCTAAGCAGCTCAGGAGAGCCCCTTAGTATGCACCCTTCTCGTTCGGGCACAAAAATCTAACTGAGGCTTGGAGGAGGGTCATAGGGGGAGGAGCCAGTGCACACCAGGTAGTCCTAAAGCTTTTACTTTTGTGCCCAGTCTCCTGCGGAGCCGCTATTCCCCATGGTCCTTTCGGAGTCCCCAGCATCCACTAGGACGTCAGAGAAATGTTAATAACACTTGCCCATGCCTTACTCACAATTAAAGAAGAGAGAAGAAGCCTCTGAAGCCAACACCACTGGGGCCCTGTAGGTGGCTTAGACTACTGCGGCATGACTCCCGCCACTTCTGCCAACTAGTGTGTTCAATTTACTGGTAGCCTTTTTCATTGTCACACTGGGGCTGATTCAGAGGTGGGCGCAGGTGAATATGCAATGTGTTTTTGCATGCCGCCGAAAATGTGCTAATGACACTGTACTGAGACGCACACCGATGGCTTCGCTGATCTGCCACTTGCAGTACAAAGAGCGCGATTCAGACCTGATCGCTGTTGTGTAAATTCGCTCAGCGGCCGATTATCAAATGACTGCGCATGCGTATGCACAGGGCCGTTTCTTGGGGCAGGCGAGCAGTGCAACCGCACTGGGCGCCCGCCCCGGCACTAACTGTGGCTCCCTGCTTCCCCCTCCTATTTCTCCCCGAGTAACCCGCTCGGGGGGGCGTAGTTTCACGGAATGACGCGGATGCGTCGTTACGTCATGATGCAACCCCATCACTCCGCGAAACTCCCCCCCACCCCCACCCCGAGCGGAGTACAGAGGGGGATCCAAGTTAGGAGGAGGGAAAGGCCGGCGCGAGGAGCAACTGGTGAGGCGAGCCGAAGAGCGGTAATCGCCTCTGTAAGTATTCTCTCTCTCTCAATGTGTAAAATGGGGACACCTGCCGTAATGTGTGAAATGGGGACTCTTGCCTGCCGTAGTGTGGGGATTTAATGTATCAAGGGCATTACGGTGTGTGGCATAATATGGTGCAGGGGGCATTACTGTGTGGGGCTTAATATGGTAGAATTTTTTTTCCCTGTGGTGGTCGTGATCTGTTGGAGCAGGGTCAAAAACTGGATTGTGAGGTAGTCTTTTCAGACGAGGCCATGCCCATTTAAATGAGGCCGCACCCATTTAGATGAGGCCATGCCCCCTTGCCGGGTGCGCGGGCAAGTTTTTTTTAATCTAGGTGTGTGGGGGGGGGGGGGCACATTTTTTTATGTCATGGGGGGGCGCATTTTTAAATCTCGCACTGGGAGCCAAATTGGCTAGAAACAGCACTGCGTATGCACCAGGTGCATCGCCAAACAGCGACAAGATGGTGCGAAAATGTTGATCGCTAGGCGTTCGCAAGCTGATTGACAGGAAGAGGACGTTTGGGTGTGGTGACTGGCCATTTTCTGGGAGTGTCAGGAAAAACGCAGGCGTTCCCAACTGTTTTCAGGGAGGGTGTGTGGCGTCAGCTCCGGCCTGATCAGCTTGTTTGTATCGCACTGTAGGAGTAAGTCCTGGGCTGCGCACACACTGCACAGACTGGAAAAATCATTCGATGGTGAGTGAGTTGCGAACGGATTTGCAGATGTCCGCTGTCTGGCGAACTTTTTGCACGGCGTACACATGCATTCGCACACTTGCACGGGGTAGGTTTTCACTCTCTGTGGGCGGCGGCTATATGATCTCAGACCGCAGCAAAAACGCACAGCAACGATCAGGTCTGAATCGGGCCCATAGATGCATCATTGGACCTCAGAGCAGCCAAGTACCTTCTCAGAATGTCCATCGCAAGCTAGCTGCCGGAGCCTTTACAACTGCATATCATTTCACATACTCAGGCACGGCCCTGAAATGGTCGCATAGAGGGATTTCAAATAAAAAAAAAACCTGTGCTTGGTATTACCCTCCTGCCACTGCCCTGCATGAAGAACAAAGGGGCAGTCCTGTAACCGGGCCGCGAGTCAGCTGCCGCCTGGGCAGGTGTTTTATGGCTCCTACAACATCTGCCAGCACAGAGCGGGCTGCTTTCTTGTCCTCTCTTCCAGCCTGCAGATGGTCATGTTTGCATCTCCAGAAGCTCCCAGCCCCTGTGCTCCTAAGTGCTGTTTTACACTTCTATTTCAGCACAAGTCATTTATCAAATTCAACCAATCTAGCAGCAGCCATTTCGGCTTTAATAAACAAAAGCAGCTGTAGCCTCTTAGTTCCTTATCAGCACGGATGCACACAGTGCGCCCTCCTCGCTGTATGCCATCCGGTTGATTTTGCACGGCATAATATTTAGAATAGTAAATAAAGGGAAGAATTTAGGGCAAGTGCTCCAAACAGCCACGTTTAGAATATTAGGATTCAGAATACGGAGTTTGTTTCCATAACAACTGCTTTGTGTTTTAAATTCGCTCAGACAAGTGAATAGCGCCCGAGCAAACAGAATTAGAAGGGAGCGTTAATTACGCACTGCATTGTTGTGAATGGCTGTTTATTAAAAGTGAAATTAACTTTGTTGTGCGGCAAATGGAAAATGCGAATCAAGTTTTGTCTAGTGAGCGATTAATGGCTGCGTTCGGTTCCCGACAGCAGGCAGCACAATGCTGTACTTTCAGAAATGGGCGAAGAAAATGAGGCTTATTGTTCATTGGAGCAGACACAGGAAATGCCCAAATTCATTTTCACTGAAGGCACACAATGACTTCCAAAGCAATTATGCTAAATCTACCTCTAACTTTAGGGAGTCTATTGTCCGCAGTGACGTCTGCTCAGTTTTATGTCTGTTTCACTTAGAGAGCAGCTTCTGGTCTTGTTACTTACAGCGTGGTAACCTAATATAAAGAGCTGGGGGATAAAGTATTTACATTTGTTGTCAGCTATTCTTCTCAGGTATCAGCCACTCTTTCCTATCACAGGAAGTCGGCTGTGGGCAGGAAAACTAGCTCCCCCTTGCAGTCACAATTTTGGGGCTTATGCTGCGTTGCTGGGATCTGGTTGGGATCCCGGCATTTGGAATCCTGGCAGTTGTAATACCGACGCCGGAATCCTGACACTGCTCGGAATACCGACGCCAGGATGCCGACATGGATCACAACACCGGCACCGGAATCCCGAACATAAGGGTTAGGGTTAGGCTACGGGGGAGGGAGGGTTAGGTTTAGGCTGTGAGAAGGGGGGGTTAGGTTTAGGCATCCCTGGGGAGGGTTAGAGCAAGGCTACAGGGGAAGGGGTGAAGGGTTAAGTGTAGGCTGCAGAAAGGGGGGGCTAGGTTAAGCACCACATCGAGGAGGGATAGGGTTAGGCCGCAGGTGGGGGGGGGGGGGGGCAGGTTTAGGCTGCGGGAAGGGAAGGTTAAGGGGCCATTGGGGGACGTAAGTATACTTATCTTCCCCCTGTCGGGTTTCTCAATGTCTGGATGCCCAGGTTGGTATTCTGACTGCCGGCATCTGGAACGCCAGCATTTCAAATCCAACCCCTCAGGAAAGTCAGGTATCACTTTATACTGGAGTTACCTCAGAAGAGGCATAGTTACTAAGCGCAGCTGCCACACACTATGCCCACACAGAACTTATTAGCACTATAATACGGGAACAACCTGTACCAACACAAGCTAAGGAATCCACCATGGAGAAATTAGCTGCACACCTCTAACATAGTAACATAGTATCTAAGGTTGAAAAAAAGACAATTGTCCATCGAGTTCAACCTATTTGTGGTCTCCTATGCACGATTATTTTGTATAAAATTTTGACTGAAGTTGATGACTGCCGTTACGTTTTACCCCTCTTTTTTATAATAACCATAGTGTGTGACTATGCCCCGTAACCCTGGATATCCTTATCCATTAGGAATTTATCTAAACCATTCTTAAAGGCAGGGCCGGCTCCAGGCCTACTAGCACCCTGAGCGAGAAAATGTAAAAGCCCCCCCCCCCCCCCCCCTTAACCCCTAACTCCAGGAAAAGTGGGCGTGGCCTCCTGGGAAAGTGGGCATGACCTCGTAACTTCATATTTTCAGACTATAAATAAATATATTTTCACACCCCTCTACGCACACAATTAGCAGCCTTACACATAACAGCCACAGTAGTGTTCCTTACACACAATGTCTCCAGTATAGTGCCAGCTACACATAATGTCTCCAGTATAGTGTCAGATACACATAATGTGCAGTGCCAGATAGATATGATATGCCCCCCAGTAGTGCCAGCTACACATGACATGCCCCGCAGCAGTGCCAGCTACACATGACATGCCCCGCAGCCGTGCCAGCTACACATGACATGCCCCGCAGCAGTGCCAGCTACACATGACATGCCTCGCAGCAGTGCCAGCTACACAGGACATGCCCCCAGCAGTGCCAGCTACACAGGACATGCCCCCCAGCAGTGCCAGCTACACGTGACATGCCCCCCAGCAGTGCCAGCTACACATGATAGTGTTCACTTTTTAGGGCAGGGTGCTGATCACAGGGAGGGCACATTTTTAAGTTAGGAGGGCAAAATGATGTACATACTGTAATGCTTGGTGCTCCCCTACCTACATGCCAAAGCACGGACAGTGCGCGCCGAAGGTGCGCAACAAAAATGTAGGGGCGTTGCTTCGTGGGGAAGGTGCGTGGCCACATAATAGTGGCAATTCGCATTACACCACACAGTAGTGCAGCTAATACACTTTGCACCAGGCAGAGCACCGAGACACATTGCGCGAGGCAGAGCACCGAGACACATTGCACCAGGCAGAGCACCGAGACACATTGCGCCAGGCAGAGCACCGAGACACATTGCGCCAGGTAGAGCACCGAGACACATTGCACCAGGCAGAGCACCGAGACACATTGCGCAAGGCAGAGCACCGAGACACATTGCACCAGGCAGAGCACCGAGACACATTGCGCCAGGCAGAGCACCGAGACACATTTCGCCAGGTAGAGCACCGAGACACATTGCGCCAGGCAGAGCACCGAGACACATTGCGCCAGGCAGAGCACCGAGACACATTGCGCCAGGCAGAGCACCGAGACACATTACACCAGGCAGAGCACCAAGACACATTGCGCAAGGCAGAGCACCGAGACACATTGCACCAGGCAGAGCACCGAGACACATTGCGCCAGGCAGAGCACCGAGACACATTGCACCAGGCAGAGCACCGAGACACATTGCGCCAGGCAGAGCACCGAGACACATTGCGCCAGGCAGAGCACCGAGACACATTGCACCAGGTAGAGCACCGAGACACATTGCGCCAGGCAGAGCACCGAGGCACATTGCGCCAGGCAGAGCACCGAGACACATTGCGCCAGGAAGAGCACCGAGACACATTGCCTAGCCACAGACGCCTAGCGGGAACACTACATGATATGCTCCCCAGCCGTGCCAGCTACACAGGACATGCCCCCCAGCAGTGCCAGCTACACAGGACATGTCCCCCAGCAGTGCCAGCTACACAGGACATGCCCCCCAGCAGTGCCAGCTACACAGGACATGCCCCCCAGCAGTGCCAGCTACACATGACATGCCCCCCAGCAGTGCCAGCTACACGTGACATGTCCTCCAGCAGTGCTAACTGCACGTGACATGCCCCCCAGCAGTGCTAACTATACAGGACATGCCCCCCAGCAGTGTCAGCTACACATGACATGCCCCCCAGCAGTGCCAGCTACACAGGACATGCCCCCCAGCAGTGCCAGCTACACAGGACATGCCCCCCAGCAGTGCCAGCTACACGTGACATGCCCCCAGCAGTGCCAGCTACACAGGACATGCCCCCCAGCAGTGCCAGCTACACAGGACATGCCCCCCAGCAGTGCCAGCTACACAGGACATGCCCCCCAGCAGTGCCAGCTACACAGGACATGCCCCCCAGCAGTGCCAGCTACACGTGACATGCCCCCCAGCAGTGCCAGCTACACAGGACATGCCCCCCAGCAGTGCCAGCTACACAGGACATGCCCCCCAGCAGTGCCAGCTACACACGACATGCCCCCCAGCAGTGCCAGCTACATAAATGGCCACACAGTGCCAGATATGTCCCCACAGTTCCAGATACATAAATGCCCCTACAGTGCCAGATACATAAATGCCCAAAGTGCCAGATATGCCTCCAGCAGTACCAGATACATAAATGTGCCCACAGTGCCAGATACATAAATGCCCCCACAGTGCCAGATACATAAATGCCCCCACAGTGCCAGATACATAAATGCCCCCACAGTGCCAGATACATAAATGCCCCCAAAGTGCCAGATACATAAATGCCCCCGCAGTGCCAGATACATAAATGCCCCCGCAGTGCCAGATACATAAATGCCCCCACAGTGCCAGATATGCCCACACAGTGCCAGATATGCCCACACAGTGCCAGATATGCCCACACAGTGCCAGATACATAAATGCCCCCACAGTGCCAGATATGCCCCCACAGTGCCAGATATGCCCCCACAGTGCCAGATATGCCCCCACAGTGCCAGATACATAAATGCCCCCACAGTGCAGATTTGTCCCCACAGTGCCAGATACATAAATGCCCCCACAGTGCCAGATATATAAATGCCCCCACAATGCAGATATGCCCCCACAGTGCCAGATACATAAATACCCCCACGGTGCAGATATACCCCCACAGTGCCAGATACATAAATGCCCCCACAGTGCCAGATAAGCCCCCACAGTGCCAGATATGCCCCCACAGTGCCAGATACATAAATACCCCCACGGTGCAGATATACCCCCATAGTGCAGATATGGCCCCCACAGTGCAGATATTCCCCCACAGTGCAGATATTCCCCCACAGTTCAGATATGGCCCCCACAGTGCAGATATGGCCCCCACAGTGCCAGATAAGCCCCCACAGTGCCAGATATGCCCCCATAGTGCCAGATACATAAATGCCCCCACAGTTCCAGATACATAAATGCCCCCACAGTGCAGATATGCCCCCACAGTGCCAGATACATAAATACCCCCCACAGTGCAAATATGCCCCCACAGTGCAGATATGGCCCCCACAGTGCAGATATGCCCCCCACAGTGCAGATATGCCCCCCACAGTGCAGATACGGCCCCCACAGTGCAGATACAGCCCCCACAGTGCAGATATGGCCCCCACAGTGCAAATATGGCCCCCACAGTGCAAATATGGCCCCCACAGTGCAGATACGGCCCCCACAGTGCAGATATGGGTCCCCCTCCATACCTGCGGTGCTGGGAGGGGGAGTGCTGCTAAGGACGTGGGCGCCGTGCGGACTCTTCTGAAATGGTTGTACGCGCTATGCGCGCTGCACGGTGCTGGCGTCTGACATCAGGCGCCGCACAGCGCGCATAGGGCGCACAGCCACAGACAGAACTGGTATCGCTGCAGGCTGGGTTGGCTCCAGGCAGGAATATGGCGGCGCCAGCGCGCGGCGCCCATTAAGGGTGGCGCCCCGCGCGGCCGATCTATTCGAACATGCCTGGAGCCGGCCCTGCTTAAAGGTGTTGACTGAGTCGGCCATTACAACTCCCTCAGGCAGGGAATTCCAAACACGTATCGTCCTTACCGTAAAAAAGCCTTTATTGTGCAGAATCTCCTCTCCTCTAACCTGAGCGAGTGTCCACGAGTTCTCTGTGTTGATCTAACCAAAAACAGGTCCTGCGCAAGATCTGTATATTGTCCCCTTATATATTTGTAAATGTTGATCATGTCCCCTCTTAATTTCCTCTTTTCCAGTGTAAACATGCTTAGTCTTGCAAGCCATTCCTCGTATTCCAGCGTCTCCATACCCTTAATTAGTTTGGTCGCCCGCCTTTGAACCTTTTCTAGCTCCAGGATATCCTTTTTGTAGTAAGGTGCCCAGAATTGTACACAGTATTCAAGGTGTGGCCTCACAAGTGATTTATATAACGGGAGTATAATACTCTCATCCCTAGCATCAATTCCCCGTTTTATGCATGCTAATATCTTATTAGCCTTCTTTGCTGCAGTCCTACTTTGGGTACTACTGCTTAGTTTGCTATCTATGAGAACACCTAAGTTCTTTTCCAGTACAGAATCCCCTAATTTTACCCCATTTAGTAGGTAGGTGTTATTTTTGTTCTTGTTACCACAGTGCATTACCTTACACCTGTCTGTATTGAAGCGCATTCTCCATTTCGCTGCCCAAGCTTCTAATTTAACTAAGTCGTTCTGAAGCGACTCAGCATCCCCCTCCGCATTTATAACTTTACACAATTTGGTATCATCTGCAAAAATTTACACCATGCTCTCCAGACCTTCTGTTAGGTCGTTAATGAAAATATTGAACAATAGTGGTCCTAATACTGAGCCTTGCGGCACACCACTTAGCACTTCAGTCCAATTTGAAAAAGATTCATTAACCACAACGCGCTGCTCCCTATTATCTAACCAGTTTTTGACCCAAGTGCATATTGTGCTTCCTAGCCCTATTTCTTGTAGCTTGTAGATAAGTCTCATGTGTGGTACAGTGTCGAACGCTTTGGCAAAATCTAAAAAGATTACATCCACCTCTTTACCCTGATCTAGGTTTGCGCTTACTGTTTCATAAAAGGCAAGTAAGTTGGTTTGACAGGATCTGTCCTTCATAAACCCATGTTGATTCCTTTAATGACCTTATTGACTTCAAGGAACTTCTGAATACTATCTCTTAGAATACCTTCCAATACTTTCCCCACTATAGATGTAAGACTAAATGGTCTATAATTACCTGGTTCAACTTTACTTCCCTTTTTGAATATAGGCACTACTTCCGCTATACGCCAGTCTTTGGGAACCATACCTGATATTACTGAATCCTTAAATATCAAAAATAGCAGTTTTGCAAGTTCAGAGTGAAGCTCCATTAGAACCCTCGGGTGAATACCATTGGGACCTGGTGACTTATTAATCTTTAAACGTTTTAATCGGTCACAGACTACTTCCATGACAGCTACTTCTATGACAGCTGTGGTGCAGACAGTACATTATAGAGAAGAAAGACATTGACTTCACACCTACTGATAAAGCTTTAACCTACCTGCAGCAGTAAATACATATACAGTATGTCTCAAATGTAGCGATGACCCGTTTTGTCTACAATTCCTGGAAGTAACTATATATTTAACAAGTATACTTTGTAACTTGGAAACAGTTCAGGATGACCTCGGATGTTAATGTGCACCACCGTTACCTGGCCATAAACGCAGATCTAACTGGACATGATAATATGTATATATTTAAAGTGTATTCAGAAAGACACTGGTACCAGTATAGCAAAGTCATACGTGTGAAAGGGGATAAACTGTATATCTTGAGATTGTAGTATTTTGATACTTTACAGTATAGTTGCTTCATTGATAAGATGGGCAGGTAAGTGTGCGCGTGGAGAGTTGAAGGAGGTGAACTTGGGGGAGTAAAGGATATTTCTAATAGTAGGCTGTGCGGCTCGTTAGCTGTGAGGAAGATAGTAAATTACAAAGTAGTCCTGGTGGAATTTAAGGGGTAATTCCAAGTTGATCGCAGCAGGAATTTTGTTAGCAGTTGGGCAAAACCATGGAGGTCATTCCGAGTTGTTCGCTCGCAAGCGGATTTTAGCAGATTTGCTCATGCTAAGCCGCCGCCTACTGGGAGTGAATCTTAGCATCTTAAAATTGCGAACGATGTATTCGCAATATTGCGATTACACACCTCGTAGCAGTTTCTGAGTAGCTCCAGACTTACTCGGCATCTGCGATCATTTCACTGCTTGTCGTTCCTGGTTTGACGTCACAAACACACCCAGCGTTCGCCCAGACACTCCTCCGTTTCTCCAGCCACTCCTGCGTTTTTTCCGGAAACGGTAGCGTTTTTCCCCACACGCCCATAAAACGGCCTGTTTCCGCCCAGTAACACCCATTTCCTGTCAATCACATTACGATCGCCAGAACGATGAAAAAGCCGTGAGTAAAATTACTAAGTGCATAGCAAATTTACTTGGCGCAGTCGCAGTGCGAACATTGCGCATGCGCATTAAGCGGAAAATCGCTGCGATGCGAAGATTTTTACCGAGCGAACAACTCGGAATGAGGGCCCATGTGCACTGCAGGGGAGGCAGATATAACATGTGCAGAAAGAGTAAGATTTGGGTGGGTTATTTTATTTCTGTGCTGGGTAAATACTGTCTGCTTTATTTTTACACTGCAAATTAGATTGCAGATTGAACACACCACACCCAAATCTAACTCTTTCTACACATGTTATATATCTGCCTCCCCTGCAGTGCACATGGTTTTGCCCAACTGCTAACAAAATTCCTGCTGCGATCAACTTGGAATTACCCCCTTAGTCATTTAGTAGTAATGGAGATTTAGGAGGTTACATGCAGGGTGAATCTATTGATGCAAGAAAGTTATTATTATTATTATGAACAATTTCTTATATAGTGCAGCATATTCCGTTGCGCTTAACAATTAGAACAACAGCGATAGAACAAAACAGGGCAAAAACAGACAGACATAGAGGTAGGAAGGCCCTGCTCGCAAGCTTACAACCTATAGGGAAATAGGCATTGATACACAAGGATAGGTGCTACCTATTGCATAATGGTCCATCAGATATATAGATATATATAATATACAAAAAAGAGCCAGCACCTCCAAATTAATGCAAAAACATTTATGCATATAAAACCATTGTAATATAATTCCAGTAAAGTGCAAAACTTTGTTGAAAAAGCAGAGGATGATAAATATATGCTTATGCTCATCATCAGGGCTGGTTCAATGGCGCTCTGCGCCCCGGGCATGAAAAGGGGTGTGGCCTAATACAGGGGGCGTGGTCAGTTACGCCCCCTGTACATTGCTAGCGCCGCTTGAATGCTGAGCGGTGCGCGATGGCGTCATCGCGCACCGCACAGCAAAAGATCCTCTCCACGAAGGGAAACTAGACGCTATGCGTCTAGTTCCCTTCGTGGAGAGGACCTTTGCTGTGCGGTGCGCGATGACGTCATCGCGCACCGCTCAGCAAAGTTACTCTCCACGAAGGGAAACTAGACGCATAGCGTCTAGTTCCCTTCACAGGAGGGGGACGGCAGCGGGCAGCGGAGGCGGACGGAGGACACAGCGGGCAGCAGTGGCGGATCTTGCCACGGTGCGGCGCCCTCCGGAAGGCGGAGCCCCGGGCAAAAGTCCTGCTTGCCCGTGGCAAGATCCGCTACTGCTCATCATAAATGCCAGGGTGGTCAGATAAACGTCCTCATGCTCATAACAGCCCTGACTCTGACAGCTGTTTCGGCGCCTCCATTGCGTCTTTGTCAAGGATTACCTTGCTGGGCAAACACTGACCACCTGTGTACCCACACCGATTACCAGATACATCTCACCTGCAAAATACTCCCTCCTCAGTCCGCGATTACCGGAACCGGATGTGTCCCAGTACAACAAACATCCTGACTGTATGCCATAATGAGTATGCCCCATCACATCCAATATGGAGCCAAAATGGTATCCAACCATTTTAATTCCGCATTGAATGTGACAGCACATACTCATTACTGCATACACTACCCCTGAAGAAGTCTGTTTGGACAAAACGTGTAGGGTTTTTGATACGCATTATCCATGACAACAGTTGAATTGCTATCCACCTAATGAGCTCATACCCGAAAGGGTAAAGGTGTAATCTTAACATCCATTTCTCTGTATTGTGGAATTCTGCTATTCACTGTATTGTAAAGGTGTGCTTAAGAAGGTACTAATGTCATTGCAGTGTTAGTAACATGTTATGATTGTTAACATTTCCTGCCTAACCTGTGGTTTTATTTAAAGTATTGCAGGACTAAGGGCGGTATCCTATCAGACGCAATATCGCGGTTTATCAATAAATGATCGCAAAAATGCTTTAATTTGGTATCCTTTTAGCAGTGATAAGTTATCACCGGTGAAGCCCCATACACACTAAATGAGTCCATGCCGACACCGATATTGGTGGCGACGGGGACCCGGCGGGGTGCCGGCAACGGCAAGTATATACACACTTGGCGATGCCAGCGGGGAAGGGAGCGACGGCTGGGGGCGGTGGGGATTAACGAGGATCTCCCTCGTCTATGTATGTTCAGACGAGGGAGGGGGTCGATAACGATGCACGGTAGCGCGCATCGTTAACGACACTGAGTGTACACACCACACGAGATTGTAAAAGATCTCACACAGATCGGCCCTTCTGAGCGATATCTTTTACTTTCTCTGACGTCCTAGTGGATGCTGGGGACTCCGTAAGGACCATGGGGAATAGACGGCTCCGCAGGAGACTGGGCACATCTAAAGAAAGATTTAGGTCTATCTGGTGTGCACTGGCTCCTCCCCCTATGACCCTCCTCCAAGCCTCAGTTAGATTTCTGTGCCCGGCCGAGCTGGATGCACACTAAGGGCTCTCCTGAGCTCCTAGAAAGAAAGTATAGTTTAGGTTTTTTATTTTACAGTGAGACCTGCTGGCAACAGGCTCACTGCAGCGAGGGACTAAGGGGAGAAGAAGCGAACCTACCTAAGTGGTGGTAGCTTGGGCTTCTTAGGCTACTAGACACCATTAGCTCCAGAGGGATCGCACACAGGACCCGACCTCGTCGTCCGTTCCCGGAGCCGCGCCGCCGTCCCCCTTACAGAGCCAGAAGCAAGAAGGTCCGGAAAATCGGCGGCTGAAGACTTCTGTCTTCTCCAAGGTAGCGCACAGCACTGCAGCTGTGCGCCATTGCTCCTCATGCACACCACACACTTCGGTCACTGATGGGTGCAGGGCGCTGGGGGGGGGGCGCCCTGAGCAGCAATATTAACACCTTGGCTGGCAAAACTGACACCATATATAGCCCCAGAGGCTATATAGGTGTAAATTACCCCTGCCAGAATAACACAAAAAGCGGGAGAAAGCCCGCCGAAAAAGGGGCGGAGCCATCTCCCTCAGCACACTGGCGCCATTTTCCCTCACAGCTCCGCTGGAAGGATCGCTCCCTGGCTCTCCCCTGCAGTCCTGCACTACAGAAAGGGTAAAAAAGAGAGGGGGGGCACAAATTTAGGCGCAGTACAATATATATATGCAGCTATAAGGGAAAACACTCTTTATAGGTGATATCCCTGTGGTATATAGCGCTCTGGTGTGTGCTGGCATACTGTCCCTCTGTCTCCCCAAAGGGCTTTGTGGGGTCCTGTCCTCTGTCAGAGCATTCCCTGTGTGTGTGCTGTGTCGGTACTGCTGTGTCGACATGTATGATGAGGATAATGATGTGGAGGCAGAGCAAATGCCTGTGAATGTGATGTCGACACCTGTGTGGATGGACTTATGGAAGGAATTACGTGACAGTGTCAGCTCCTTACATAAAAGGTTTGACGACATAGGACAGCCGGCTACTCAGCTTGTGACTGTTCCAGCGTCTCAAATGTCATCAGGGGCTTTAAAACGCCCGCTACCTCAGATGGCAGACACAGATGTCGACACGGATACCGACTCCAGTGTCGACGACGATGAGACTAGTGTACCCTCCAATAGGTCCACCCGTTACATGATTGAGGCAATGAAAAATGTATTACACATTTCTGATAGTACCCCAGGTACCACAAAAAAGGGTATTATGTTCGGTGAGAAAAAACTACCAGTAGTTTTTCCTGCATCTGAGGAATTAAATGAGGTGTGTGAGGAAGCCTGGACTTCCCCCGATAAGAAATTGATAATTTCTAAACTGTTACTGGCAGCGTACCCTTTCCCGCCAGAGGATAGGTCACGTTGGGAAACATCCCCTAGGGTAGATAAAGCGCTTACACGTTTATCAAAACAGGTGGCACTACCGTCTCCGGATACGGCCGCCCTAAAGGATCCTGCTGATAGAAAGCAGGAGGCTACCCTAAAAGCTATATATACACACACGGGCATTATATTGCGACCAGCGATTGCATCAGCATGGATGTGCAGTGCTGCTGCTGCGTGGTCAGATTCCCTGTCGGATAATATTGATACCCTGGATAGGGACACTATTTTGCTGACAGTAGAGCATATAAAAGACGCTGTCTTATACATGCGTGATGCACAGAGGGATATTTGACGGCTGGCATCAAAAATAAGCGCAATGTCCATTGCCGCCAGAAGGGGGTTATGGACTCGGCAGTGGTCAGGTGATGCCGATTCAAAAAGGCACATGGAAGTTTTGCCTTATAAGGGGGTGGAACTGTTTGGGGATGGTCTTTCAGACCTCGTTTCCACAGCTACGGCTGGGAAATCGACATTTTTGCCACAGGCTACCCCACAGCAAAAGAAGGCACCGTATTATCAAGTACAGTCCTTTCGGCCCCATAAACACAAGAGGGCTCGAGGCGCATCCTTTCTGCCGAGAGGCAAAGGTAGAGGGAAAAAGCTGCAACATACAGCCAGTTCCCAAGAGCAAAAGTCCTCCCCCGCGTCCGGTAAGTCCACAGCATGACGCTGGGGCTTCACAGGCGGATCCGGGTACGGTGGGGGCCCGTCTCAGAAATTTCAGCACACAGTGGGCTCTCTCACAGGTGGATCCCTGGGCCCTTCAAGTAGTATCTCAGGGGTACAGGCTGGAATTTGAGACGTCCCCCCCCCCCCCCCCCCCCCCGCCGTTTTCTAAAATCTGCCTTACCAGCAACTCCCTCTGCCAGGGAGGCAGTGTTGGTGGCTATCCAAAAACTGTATTCACAGCAAGTGATTGTCAAGGTACCCCTCCTTCAGCAAGGGAAGGGTTACTATTACACAATGTTTGTGGTACCGAAACCGGACGGTTCGGTGAGACCCATCTTAAATTTAAAATCCTTGAACACTTATATCAAAAGGTTCAAGTTCAAGATGGAATCGCTCAGGGCGGTTATTGCGAGCCTGGACGAGGGGGATTACATGGTCTCCCTGGACATCAAGGATGCGTACCTTCATGTCCCCATTTACCCTCCTCACCAGGTGTACCTCAGATTTGTGGTACAGGACTGTCACTATCAGTTCCAGACGCTGCCGTTTGGGTTATCCACGGCACCGAGGGTCTTTACCAAGGTAATGGCCGAAATGATGATACTCCTTCGCAAGAAGGGAGTTTTAATTATCCCGTACTTGGACGATCTCCTGATAAAGGCGAGGTCCAAGGAACAGTTGGTAGTGGGGGTAGCACTTTCTCGGGAAGTGCTACAACAGCACGGCTGGATTCTCAATATTCCAAAGTCACAGCTGGTCCCGACGACACGTCTTCTGTTCCTGGGAATGATTCTGGACACAGACCAGAAAAAAGTGTTTCTTCCAGTGGAAAAAGCCGAGGAGTTGTCATCTCTAGTCAGAGACCTCCTAAAACCGGGACAGGTGTCGGTACATCAATGCACACGAGTCCTGGGAAAAATGGTAGCTTCGTACGAAGCAATTCCATTCGGAAGGTTCCACGCAAGGACTTTCCAGTGGGATCTGTTGGACAAATGGTCCGGGTCCCATCTCCAGATGCAACAGCGGATAACCCTGTCGGCAAGGACCAGGGTGTCGCTGCTGTGGTGGCTGCAGAGGGCTCATCTACTAGAGAGCCGTAGATTCGGAATACAGGACTGGGTCCTTGTGACCACGGATGCCAGCCTTCGGGGCTGGGGCGCAGTCACACAGGGAAGAAATTTCCAAGGACTGTGGTCAAATCAGGAGATTTCGCTTCACATAAATATTCTAGAGCTAAGGGCCATTTACAATGCCCTAAGCCAAGCAAGGCCCCTGCTTCAGAACCAGCCGGTACTGATCCAATCAGACAACATCACGGCGGTCGCCCATGTAAACAGACAGGGCGGCACAAGAAGCAGGAGGGCAATGGCAGAAGCCACAAGGATTCTCCGATGGGCGGAAAATCATGTGTTAGCACTGACAGCAGTGTTCATTCCGGGAGTGGACAACTGGGAAGCAGACTTCCTCAGCAGGTACGACCTCCACCCGGGAGAATGGGGACTTCATCCAGAAGTCTTCCAAATGCTGGTAAACCGTTGGGAAAGACCACAGGTGGACATGATGGCGTCCCGCCTCAACAAAAAGCTAAAAAGATATTGCGCCAGGTCAAGGGACCCTCAGGCGATCGCTGTGGACGCTCTAGTAACACCGTGGGTGTACCAGTCGGTTTATGTGTTTCCTCCTCTGCCTCTCATTCCCAAGGTACTGAGAATAATACGAAGGCGAGGAGTGAAAACTATACTCGTGGTTCCGGATTGGCCAAGAAGAGCTTGGTACCCGGAACTTCAAGAGATGCTTTCAGAGGACCCTTGGCCTCTGCCGCTCAGACAGGACCTGCTGCAGCAGGGGCCCTGTCTGTTCCAAGACTTACCGCGGCTATGTTTGACGGCATGGCGGTTGAACACCGGATCCTGAAGGAAAAGGGCATTCCGGAGGAAGTCATCCCTACCCTGATCAAAGCCAGGAAGGATGTCACCGCAAAACATTATCACCGCATTTGGCGGAAATATGTTGCTTGGTGTGAGGCCAGGAAGGCCCCAACGGAGGAATTTCAACTGGGTCGATTCCTGCATTTCCTGCAAGCAGGGGTGACGTTGGGCCTCAAATTGGGGTCCATTAAGGTCCAGATTTCGGCCCTGTCGATTTTCTTCCAGAAAGAACTGGCTTCACTGCCTGAAGTTCAGACTTTTGTCAAAGGAGTGCTGCATATTCAGCCTCCTTTTGTGCCCCCAGTGGCACCTTGGGATCTCAATGTAGTTTTGGAGTTCCTGAAATCTCATTGGTTTGAACCACTTAAGACTGTGGATTTGAAATATCTCACGTGGAAAGTGGTCATGCTGTTGGCCCTGGCTTCGGCCAGGCGTGTGTCAGAATTGGCGGCTTTGTCCTATAAAAGCCCCTAACTGATTTTCCATATGGATAGGGCAGGGTTGAGGACACGTCCTCAGTTTCTCCCGAAGGTGGTATCAGCGTTTCACTTGAACCAGCCTATTGTGGTGCCTGCGGCTACTAGGAACTTGGAGGATTCCAAGTTACTGGATGTAGTCAGGGCCCTGAAAATTTATGTTTCCAGGACGGCTGGAGTCAGGAAAACTGACTCGCTGTTTATTCTATATGCACCCAACAAACTGGGTGCTCCTGCTTCTAAGCAGACTATCGCGCGCTGGATTTGTAGCACTATTCAGCTGGCGCATTCTGCGGTGGGACTACCGCAGCCTAAATCTGTAAAAGTCCATTCCACAAGGAAGGTGGGCTCATCTTGGGCGGCTGCCCGAGGGGTCTCGGCTTTACAACTTTGCCGAGCTGCTACTTGGTCAGGGGCAAACACGTTTGCAAAATTCTACAAATTTGATACCCTGGCTGAGGAGGACCTGGAGTTCTCTCATTCGGTGTTGCAGAGTCATCCGCACTCTCCCGCCCGTTTGGGAGCTTTGGTATAATCCCCATGGTCCTTACGGAGTCCCCAGCATCCACTAGGACGTCAGAGAAAATAATAATTTACTCACCGGTAATTCTATTTCTCGTAGTCCGTAGTGGATGCTGGGCGCCCATCCCAAGTGCGGATTGTCTGCAATACTTGTAAATAGTTATTGTTACACAAATCGGGTTGTTATTGCGAGCCATCTGTTCAGAGGCTCCTTTTGTTATCATACTGTTAACCGGGGTTCCTATCACGAGTTATACGGTGTGATTGGTGTGGCTGGTATGAGTCTTACCCGGGATTCAAAATCCTTCCTTATTGTGTCAGCTCTTCCGGGCACAGTGTCCTAACTGAGGCTTGGAGGAGGGTCATAGGGGGAGGAGCCAGTGCACACCAGATAGACCTAAATCTTTCTTTAGATGTGCCCAGTCTCCTGCGGAGCCGTCTATTCCCCATGGTCCTTACGGAGTCCCCAGCATCCACTACGGACTACGAGAAATAGAATTACCGGTGAGTAAATTCTTATTTTCTCGTCCAGTGTGTATGGGGCTCAAGTCTCCACAGGGTTAATCGAGGATTTCTCTTCACCATCTCTGAGCTGGTGATAAGTAGTGCAAAATCCCTATTTTAAGCTAAAAATGTCGGGATTTGGTTCTGAACCCCTGGGACACCCCCCTAAATGACTCATTAGGCATTTTGAAGTGTTTAATAATTTTTAATTAGCCAATAATGACATGTCATTTTTGGGGTGAAAAAGTGCACAATGGTGGAAATTGGGGTACAAGGTATGGGACAGGTATATTGGAGTGTTTTTAGGCTTGTAGGTGGGAGTAATCAGCCTTTTTCAACTTTTCTTTAATGAGAAAACTTGTTTTGCTGGAAAAAAAATTGTTTTATATAATTTTCCCACATTTTGAAGAAAAAACCCCCAATGCATATAAACAGCTATTTGACCCAATTTAATGACACCAAGTAATATTTTTATGGCCACTCATAGACATCTAGAATGTTTTCCTATGTTAGTTTGGCTCCTTTGGGGGTGCAGGCAGATTTCCCCACTTTCTCTTATACTTATCTCAGCTTTTGCCGGCTATAATTATTGTGCAAATCCTGTTATTGCCATTTTAGAATAGGATAGGTGTGATAAACAGGAGCACGCAAGGTACGATAACCCAATTTTTTGGGCGATAGGTGCAATAACATTAGCCGCGATAGCGTATCACGTTATCGCGGCTAATTGGACACCCCTTTAAGAAGAGTTCTCGTACCCAACAATGCTTAAAATACTAAGGGGGAGATGTATCAAACCTTGGAGAGAGATAATATGAACAGAGATAAAGTACCATCCAATCAGCTCTTAGCTGTCATGTTACAGGCTGCGTTTGTGTTAGGAGCTGAATGGTTGGTACTTTATCTCTCTCTAAGGTTTGATACATCTCCCCTTTATAATAAAAGAGCAGATGTACTAAGCCTTGGAGAGATATAAAGTACCAGTCAATCAGCTCCGAATTGCCATGTTACAGGCTGTGTTTGAAAAATGACAACTAGAAGCTGATTGGCTGGTACTTTACTGTATCTCTCTCGGTGATCCGGTCTGAAGATCGACACTGTCTAGGTCGACAATGTTTAGGTCGACCACTATAGGTCAACATTCACTAGGTCGACAGGGTTGGAAGGTCGACAGGGTTTCTAGTTCGACATGTGCTAGGTCGACAGGTCAAAAGGTCGACATGAGTCTTTTTAAAAAAACTTTTTTTGAACTTTTTCATACTTAACGATCCACGTGGACTACGATTGTAACGGTAATCTCTGCCGAGCGAAGCGAGCCATGCGAGGGGACACGGTGCACTAATTTGGCTTCCCGGTCACTGCACGCAGAAAACAACACAATTTTTGTTTTAACAAAATTCATGTCGACATTTTGACCTGTTGACCCAGCACATGTCGACCTAGAAACCCTGTCGACCTATAGTGGTCAACCTAAACATTGTCGACCTAGACACCGACGATTTGATGATCCACATCCTCTCTCTCTACTTTATTACTCTCCAAGGCTTAGTACATCTGCCCCAAAGCGTATTAGTGGCGCTAGGTTATTATACTGTAAATTACTTGTGTCAACAATAATACACACACACACACACACACGCACACACACACACACACACACACACACACACACACACACACACACACACACACACTATAATATCTATGTATGTATTTATTGTTTATATATATTATTATTATTATTATTATTACTACTACTACTACTACTGTATTATTATTATTATTATTATTATTATAAAGAAAAATAATAAATTCAGGAATAATACTAAGGAAAGAAGTTTTGTGCCACAGTGGGATGTTGAGCATCAAGTTAAAGACAATTACATTACATAGTTGGCTTCAGGACTGACAGTGCGCCCACACATTTGGCAGGGAACAGACCCATATAATAGTCAGGAAGAGCGCTGCTTTGTTTATATAAAGTAGCAATTTAAACCATATTCATGGTGCCAAAAACAAACAGCTTGCAGGAGCTCGTACATCTGGAGCAAGTCATTTGTGTTATATCTCCTTTTCCGCTGGAAAGCCACGTATAATTCATGCCGCGGCTTGCTAAATGGACAGCATAAGTTGTTTTTTTAATGCTTTGGGGGCCTTTGCCTTATAGAGTTAGGCCACTTCTGTTTTTCAAAATTTTGTTGAACTTTAATATACCCTTACTAGTTACCAGCCCATCAAAATGACGGAACAACATAGCAGTAATGTCAGCGCTGCTGGCTGTGTACGGCAAAACGGAGCAACACTTTAATTACTCTATCAGGTACCATCTAGTGGCCACTGGCGCACAAACTCTTGAATTCCCCCCATAGAGGTGAGGAGTAGCGTTAGCTTTTTATTATATAGAATATTTGGAGAACACTGATGTCATTATTTATAAAGAATGGGCATGGTTTCCATACTGCGTGCTGGAGTATAGGTATAGGGCCTCCGAGACATACACCAGAGCCTAGAGTGTAGGAGGGGGAGTGGGGGGTGGGGGTGGAGCCAATTACAGGGGGCCTTCCAATGGGTGCTTATTAGAACTTGGAATAAAGATACTATGGGGTAAATTTACTAAAGCTTCTAAAACAGAGAATTGGTGATGTTGCCCATAGCAACCAATCAGAGGCTGTCTATCGTTTTCTAAAAGGCAATAGATAAATAATAGACAACCTCTGATTGGTTGCTTTGGGCAACATTGCCAATTCTCCGTTTTAGAAGCTTTAGTAAATTTACCCCTATGAGTGACGGCGCTGAGGAGGGGGCATTCCTCAATGACTCGAGTCCTGGTAGTTAGAACCTGCCCTACCCCCCTCTTGGTGCCTCAACACAGGTGTATTCGTTACTATTTCACTATGAGGATACCTGAGGACTGGATCTGGGATGCAGTGTTACAGAGAATTGAAAATTCCTGAGTGGTACTGCACTATATTAAGTGAATGCCATACCAGTTGTCACAACTGAGGGCCTGAGCTGACGGGAGGCAGCCTCAGTTGTAGGGGCTGAGATGTACCGGAACCTGGGAGGTTGTATCAGACCCCTGGACATGTAAGTAACATGAATAATAACTGCCCGAAGGCGTGACCACGACAACTTAGATAAAAGTCAATGATGTTTATTATGACAACTCCGCATCACAGCAGCAATAAAAGAAAACGTAAAAGTCAGCAAAGAATAAATACAGTTCCTGAGTACTACAGCATGGCAGGAGCCACAGGGCACTGGTAGTGTGAGATAGTTCTTATGATCTTCTAGATGGAAAGTCCTTACCAGGCCCGGCTGTAGCAATGGAGATAACCCAGGATTGTACCAGCTGGTGTTCCAGGAAGAGCTGGGTTGCTGAAGGTAAAACAGCTGCTGTGGATACTGGCTGGAACCAGACTGTTGTTAGCACGGAGTGGATACTGGCTGGAACCAGTTAAATAATAAATGAACTTTGGGAGCGATGAAATGTGAACTGAAATGTAGAACTTGAGAGCGGAGAAATAATAATTCCGGTGGAGAGTGGTAAAGTGTAGAAAGGACACCGGCCCTTTAAGGGAAGCTGTACTCTGCTGGAAGCTGAGGCTGGAAGCAGGTAGTGTTGTAGCTGGAAACAGATGAATCCACAATGGATTGGAGAGTCAGGCTACACCGCAGGTGGAATGCTGGTGCGGGTCTCTATGGTGGAAGTCTTGAGACAGGAGCTGGAACCTGGAAGACAATCATAGAAGAGAGACAAACAGGAACTAGGTTTGACAACCAAAGCACTGACGTCTTCCTTGCTCAGGTACAGCTTACTTATACCTGCAGCAAGGAAGGGGTTGGCTAGGCAATTATGCAAATCAACAACACAGACAGCAGATTGGTGGAAATGATCAGATGACAGAATCCAAGATGGCTGCGCCCATGCAGACACTTGGAGGGAAGTTTGGTTTGTAATCCATGTGGTCTGGGAAACAGTAATGGCGGCGCCGGCCACCGGAGACAGGAGACGCCAGGCTGATAGATGCACATTTAACCACGCGGGCACAGCGGAGGCCGCGGCTGATGAAAAGACCACTCTGCATGTGGAAACTCAGGAACAGCGGAATCCGGTCCTGGAACGCTGAGCCCGCCTTAGGAGGCATCTGAAGGGTAAGTAATGGCGTCCAGATACCCGGATCGTGACAGCACCCCCCCCTTTAGGAGTGGCCCCAGGACACTTCTTAGGCTTTAAAGGAAACTTTGCGTGGAAATTTCGGACCAAGGCAGGAGCATGGACGTCAGAGGCATTGGTCCAAGAGCGTTCTTCAGGACCATAGCCCTTCCAGTCAATGAGATACTGAAGTTGACCGTAACGGTGACGTGAGTCCAGGATCTTGGCCACTTCATACTCAACGCCTCGTTGAGTTTGGACTTTCGGAGTTGGTGGAAGTGAGGAATGAAACCGATTCAAGATTAGCGGTTTCAACAGGGAAACATGGAATGTCCTGGGTATTTTTAAGAAGGGAGGTAACTGGAGTCTGTAAGCAACAGGATTGATGACTTGATCAATTTTAAAAGGACCGATGTAGCGAGGTGCAAACTTCATACTGGGAACTCTTAACCTCAAATTCTTCGTGGATAACCATACCCGATCACCCACCTTGAGAGCAGGAACTGCTCGACGCTTCTTATCCGCAAACTTCTTGTACCTGAACGATGCCTTGAGCAGAGCTGATCGTACGCTCTTCCAGATATTGGCAAACTGATGCAAGGTGATATCCACTGCGGGAACAGAAGTTGCTGGAAGCGGTTGGAACTCAGGGACTTTAGGGTGGAATCCAAAGTTGGTGAAGAATGGTGTTGAGGAAGATGAAGAATGATACTGGTTGTTATGACAGAACTCGGCCCAGGGAAGTAATTGAACCCAGTCATCTTGAGAGGAGGACACATAGATGCGGAGGAAGGCCTCCAAGTCCTGATTCACCCTCTCAGTTTGACCATTGGTCTGAGGATGGTAAGCCGTGGAAAACTTTAACTTGACTTGGAGGACTTGACATAAACTTCGCCAGAATTTGGCTGTGAATTGAACTCCTCGATCTGAGATAATTTCTTCTGGAAGACCGTGGAGTCGGAAGATCTCTTGTATGAATACTTGAGCCAACTTGGAAGCTGACGGAAGACCGGTGAGAGGAATGAAGTGTGCCATCTTGGTGAACCGGTCAACTACCACCCAGATGGTATTGAACTTGTTGCACATGGGCAAATCTGTAATAAAATCCATCGACAAATGGGTCCATGGTCGACGGGGAACAGATAGTGGAACCAGTTGCCCCGCAGGCGACTGGCGGGATACTTTATGTTGAGCACACTTTGGGCAAGATGCAATAAACTCCAAAACGTCCTTTTTCAGAGTTGGCCACCAATAGGACCTAGAGATAAACTCCAGGGTTTTTTGGATACCTGTATGTCCGGCAAAACGGGAAGCATGGGCCCAATGCATGAGCTTCTTCCTTAGTGTCGGCTTCACAAAACTTTTCCCTGATGGGGGCGTAGAGTCCATCCCTACCGTGGAGAATGCCAACGGATTTATAATAGGATGCTTGTCTGAAGACTCTGACTCATTTTCTTGCTCCCATGAGCGGGAAAGGGCATCGGCCTTGCGATTCTGAGAGCCCGGACAGAACTGGAGTTTAAAGTCGAACCTGGAAAAGAAAAGTGCCCATCTGGCCTGACGAGGGTTGAGACATTGTGCGCCTTTTAGATATAGAAGGTTCTTGTGGTCTGTAAGGATGGTGATTGAATGAGAAGCTCCCTCCAACAGATATCTCCACTCCTCTAGAGCGAGCTTGATGGCTAGCAACTCCTGGTCGCCAATGGCATAGTTGCGCTCCGCTGGGGAGAACTTCCGTGAGAAGAAACTGCAAGGATGTAAATGACCATCTTTAGCCCTCTGAGATAACACCGCTCCTACTCCAACGGAGGAGGCATCCACCTCTAAGATGAAAGGAGAGTCGATGTCAGGCTGTTTCAGGACAGGTGCAGAGATGAACCTCTGTTTTAAAAGATGAAAAGCTTGCATGGCTTCTTCAGACCACTTGGACGGGTTAGCACCCTTCTTGGTGAAAGCAGTAATAGGCGCCACAATGGTGGAAAAGTCTCGTATAAACTTTCGGTAATAATTGGCGAACCCTAAGAACCTCTGGACCCCTTTGAGGGTTAAGGGTACCGGCCAATTCTGGATTGCTTGTAGTTTCTCAGGATCCATCTCTAGTCCGGAACCGGACACAATGTACCCTAGAAACGGAATGGACTTGACTTCAAAGACGCATTTCTCTAATTTGCAGTAGAGATGATTGACACGGAGACGGGACAGAACCTCCTTTACCCAGAAACGATGTTCCTCTAAATCGTTGGCAAAAATGAGGATATCATCTAGATAGACCACGACATGACGGTATAGAATGTCTCTGAAGATCTCATTGACGAAATGCTGGAAGACAGCTGGAGCATTGCTCAATCCGAAGGGCATGACGAGGTACTCATAATGTCCGTCACGGGTGTTAAATGCGGTCTTCCACTCGTCACCCTCACGGATCCGGATGAGATTGTATGCACCTCTCAGGTCCAGCTTTGTAAAGATGGTAGCTCCGCTAACTCTGTCAAAGAGCTCAGTAATCAGGGGTAAAGGATAGCGGTTCTTGATGGTAATGTCGTTCAAACCTCTGTAGTCGATGCACGGCCGCAGACCACCATCTTTCTTCTTTACAAAAAAGAAGCCTGCGCCGGCTGGAGAAGAAGAAGGTCGAATGAACCCCTTTGCTAGGTTCTCTTTAATGTATTCCTCCATAGAATGTGTCTCGGGGAGAGACAACGGATAAGTTCGGCCTCGAGGTGGAACCTTCCCTGGAACGAGATCAATCGGGCAGTCCCATTCTCTATGAGGAGGAAGGATATCAGCAGAAGCTTTACTGAACACATCCGTGAAATCTTGATATGGAGGAGGTGGAACATCAGACGACCTGGGGGAGGAAGAACAGACAGGCAACACTTTAAACAAACATGTCTTAGTACAGGAGGAACCCCATGCCAGGATTTGCGTAGTCGTCCAATCAATTGTAGGATTGTGAAGACGGAGCCATGGAAGGCCCAGGACCACAGGATGTGTGGCTCTTGGAATCACTAAAAATGAAATAAGTTCGGAATGAAGAACTCCCACTCTCAGACGAACTGGTAGAGTCCTTAGAGAAATAACTGTATCAAAAATTTTACTGCCATCCACAGCAGTTAAGGAAAAGGACGAAGGAAGTCTCTCGGTGGGTAGGGACCACCGTTTAACATAGGCTTCAGTAATAAAGTTCCCAGCTGCTCCGGAATCCAGGAGGGCAATGACGTTCTGATAACGTTGAGCAACTTGAAGCGAGACTGGGAGGTTACAATCTTGAGGAGATGGAGAGGAGATCATTACTCCTAGCCGGCCCTCTCCTTGGCGAGCTAGGATTTGGAGTTTCCCGGACGTTTGGGACAGGCATTAATGGTGTGAGACGGAGCTGCACAATACAGACAGAGAAACTCGGAGAGACGTCTTCGGCGCTCAGCAGGAGTTAAACGGGAACGGCCAATTTGCATGGGTTCATCTGTAGTTGGTGACAGTTGGCGAGGAGGAGGAGTAGAAGATTTTGGAGCAGATGATCTTCCACGCTCAGTTGCTCTCTCTCTGAAACGTAAGTCAACTTTCGTACAAAGTGAGATTAGCTCATCTAACTTGGAGGGTAAGTCTCTGGTAGCTAACTCATCTTTAATACGCTCGGATAAACCATGCCAGAATGCAGCATACAGGGCCTCGTCGTTCCATGCCAGTTCGGATGCCAGGATCTGGAACTGTATAAGATATTGTCCTACAGTACGTGATTCCTGGCGTAAACGGAGAATCTCAGACGAAGCTGAAGTTACCCGGCCTGGCTCGTCGAAGATGCGCCTGAATGTTGACACAAATGCAGTGTAAGAAGATAGCAGGGTGTCGGACCTCTCCCATAACGGTGATGCCCAATCAAGGGCTGAGCCACTGAGAAGAGAAATAATGTAGGCAATTTTTGTACGGTCACTGGGAAAATTGCCAGGTTGTAGCTCAAACTGAATCTCACACTGGTTGAGAAATCCCCTGCAGAATCTTGGAGATCCGTCAAATTTTGCTGGCGTTGGAAGATGAAGACGTGGAGCAGAAATGGGTAAGGTGGGTGGGGTTATAGCTGGAGTCACTGTGGTTGACGCACCAGACGCGCCTGATCCACGGAGAGTTGTCTGAATCCCATCCAGCCGAGTAGAGAGATCCTGGAGACAGCGGATGATGTGGCCCTGTGCAGCCTCCTGATGTTCTAGTCGGGCTGCCAGTTCTTGCATCGGCCTGGCCGCTTGATCCTGGTCTCCGGCTGGATTCATTAGGTCAGTGCTTACTGTCACAACTGAGGGCCTGAGCTGACGGGAGGCAGCCTCAGTTGTAGGGGCTGAGATGTACCGGAACCTGGGAGGTTGTATCAGACCCCTGGACATGTAAGTAACATGAATAATAACTGCCCGAAGGCGTGACCACGACAACTTAGATAAAAGTCAATGATGTTTATTATGACAACTCCGCATCACAGCAGCAATAAAAGAAAACGTAAAAGTCAGCAAAGAATAAATACAGTTCCTGAGTACTACAGCATGGCAGGAGCCACAGGGCACTGGTAGTGTGAGATAGTTCTTATGATCTTCTAGATGGAAAGTCCTTACCAGGCCCGGCTGTAGCAATGGAGATAACCCAGGATTGTACCAGCTGGTGTTCCAGGAAGAGCTGGGTTGCTGAAGGTAAAACAGCTGCTGTGGATACTGGCTGGAACCAGACTGTTGTTAGCACGGAGTGGATACTGGCTGGAACCAGTTAAATAATAAATGAACTTTGGGAGCGATGAAATGTGAACTGAAATGTAGAACTTGAGAGCGGAGAAATAATAATTCCGGTGGAGAGTGGTAAAGTGTAGAAAGGACACCGGCCCTTTAAGGGAAGCTGTACTCTGCTGGAAGCTGAGGCTGGAAGCAGGTAGTGTTGTAGCTGGAAACAGATGAATCCACAATGGATTGGAGAGTCAGGCTACACCGCAGGTGGAATGCTGGTGCGGGTCTCTATGGTGGAAGTCTTGAGACAGGAGCTGGAACCTGGAAGACAATCATAGAAGAGAGACAAACAGGAACTAGGTTTGACAACCAAAGCACTGACGTCTTCCTTGCTCAGGTACAGCTTACTTATACCTGCAGCAAGGAAGGGGTTGGCTAGGCAATTATGCAAATCAACAACACAGACAGCAGATTGGTGGAAATGATCAGATGACAGAATCCAAGATGGCTGCGCCCATGCAGACACTTGGAGGGAAGTTTGGTTTGTAATCCATGTGGTCTGGGAAACAGTAATGGCGGCGCCGGCCACCGGAGACAGGAGACGCCAGGCTGATAGATGCACATTTAACCACGCGGGCACAGCGGAGGCCGCGGCTGATGAAAAGACCACTCTGCATGTGGAAACTCAGGAACAGCGGAATCCGGTCCTGGAACGCTGAGCCCGCCTTAGGAGGCATCTGAAGGGTAAGTAATGGCGTCCAGATACCCGGATCGTGACACCAGTAATGTGAAATAGGTGACAGCACTGTACACAATAGAAGACTTGCATTCGATTGACTTGTTTTCACCTTTATTTCATACTTACCTACTCTCCCGGATGCTGCTGGAGGCTCCCATTTTTTGGGGTAGTCCCCCGCACCCCCGGAAAAGTAGGCAGGTCTCCCGCATCCTGCTCGCACCCTAGTGATGCGAGCAGGATGGAGAGATAATCTCCCGTATTCACGGGTCCGTAGGGTGGGGAAGGGGTTAAAATTACGCGAATTGCGTCATTTTAGCACCACCCCCTTCCCGCGGACCCGCGAATCGCGACATTTTCCGAGGTGGGGGCGGGGCTTGGGGATGTCACCGTCCGGGCCCGCCCCCCGAAGACTCCTGCAGCGTCTAATACAATGTAGGAAAGTAGGCTTTATTTTCCAAGTATTGTTCTATAATCTGCACTCCTATACCCTTGGCTTTTACTCACCACTTCTCTACAGTCTCACTCCACCCCCAGTAGCCATGACTAACGTGTCCCAAGATCCAACACTTCCTGTGGGGATGCAGTCAGTTTACCTACAATCAGAATCCCAATGGTCAAAATACTGACAACAATTGTCCGATGGTCAAAATACCTACAAGGTCAAAATACTGACATTAAAAATGTCGACACTGTCAAAATATCAACATTAAAAATGTCGACACAGTCCAAATATAATCGTTTAAAATGTCGTCGCGTTCAAAATATCATCCTTTAAAATGTCGACAGGTCGAAATATCTACATGAGTTTTTCATTATTTTTTCATTGAAACCGACTTGTTCATACTTTACCATCCCAGTGGACATGGAGGGGGAATATAATAGTGTGCCGAGCGCAGTGAGGCACCGTGCCCGAAGCTTGGCGAGCGCAGCGAGTCATGTGAGGGGACGCGGTACACCTATACGGTGTCCATGTTGACCTATGTCAACATACACTCCCCAAAAAGTAAAAAAAACGGTGTCGACTTTTTGACTTGTCAACTTTTTAAATGTCGGTATTTTTACCGTGTCGGTATTTTCACCTTGCCGGTATTTTGACCATCAGTCAATTGTTGTCGATATTTTGACCATCGGGATTTTGCAAATCCGTTGTCAACTGTGCTAATTAATCAATATGTTACAAACCTCCCAACTGTTCCTATTTAAGCGGCACAGTCCCGCTATTTGGACGCTGTTCCACCCGCAGGCCGCAGTTTCCCGCGGGTGGGGGAGAAGGTTGGGAGCCTTTGATCTGTACAGCAAAGCAGCAGGTAATCCCTGAATTGATGGCATGCGTATGCGGACGACATCTAAACCGTGCAGGGAGACGAGCCTGGGGGCTGCCCAGCTGCTCGGTGAGCACTGGACATGCCCTCAAAACGACAAACGGGAGATGTGCCACAAGGCCACAACCTTCCACCAGTGGTCACTCCCCCATCCAGCGAGGGTCCCGCATTCTATTCATCAAATGTTGGGAGGTATAATATTACCACATATCCCTATATGATGTATTAACCTGGAGAAGTGATAAAGCAGTGATAAGCGCAAGGTGATAACGCACCAGCCAATCATTACGGATTTGAAAATGACAGTTAAGGGGGGTATTCACGGGAGAGATGTGTGCTGAGCGATCTTTAAGGGGGGTACACACGGAGCGATAATCTAAGCAATCTGACTAGATTGCTTAGATTTTTAGCAACATCGCTCCGTGTGTAGCTCCCTCAGCGATAGCGATGTGCGGCCCCGAACATCGCTATCGCTGCTGCTAGATTGGCCAGCATGCAGGCCAATCTAGCGGGTCACTCACTTCACCCGCTGGGTGAAATGAGCGGCCCCCCCGTCTCCCCCCGCACACTCAGCACAGATCGCGCTGTGCTGAGCGTGCGGGGGGGAGTTCGCTCAGCACACATCTCTCCCAAATCGGGCCGTGAGTACTGGCCTTAACACAGACCGCTCAGCACACATCTCTCTCCCCGCTCAGCACAGTGCGATGTGCTGAGCGAGGGGGAAAGCCGACGGGGGGCCGCTCACTTCACACAACGGTGAAGTGAGCGACCCGCTAGATTGAGCCTGGAGGGCATACACAAGGCAGATCCGTGCTTAAAATCTAAGCAATCTAGCAAGATTGCTTAGATTTTAAGCACGGATCTCTCCGTGTGTACCCCCCCTTATGAGCTGATTGGCTGGTGCGTTATCACCTTCCACTTGTCACTGCTTTATCACTTCTCCAGGCTTAATACATCTGCCCCATATGTATTTAATAGTATGCAACCTGTCTATATAGAGGTTTTGTAAATCAGAGGCCTATTCATGATCCTAGCAAATGCAACAACTGTAAACTTCGCAAAAAGTAGCCCATATGCTACTATGGACTAATGCCACCTTTAGATGGTGTTAGCGGCCAGGGCCAAGCTCCGGAATTCACTTGGTAGATCTGACTATAGCAGCCCCCATGGAAACCTATGGGGACACTATTGCAGTCAGAAATGGGCCGCGGCAGATATTGGCGATACTGGGCCTAATTCAGAGTTGATCGCAGCAGCAAATTTATTAGCAGTTGGCCAAAACCAGTGCACTGAAGGTGGGACAGAGGTAACATGTGCAGAGAGAGTTAGATTTGGGTGGGTTGTGATCAAACTGAAATCTAAATTGCGGTGTAAAAATAAAGCAGCCAGTATTTACCCTGCACAGAAACAATATAACACACCCAAATCTAACTCTCTCTGCACATGTTTCATCTGCCCACCCCTGCAGTACACGTGGTTTTGCCCAACTGCTAACAAATTTGCTGCTGCGATCAACTCTGCATTACCCCCACAGTATCCACCTTGTTACACATAGAGGATTTCCCATAGAATAGCATTAATAAATATGCCCCATGGTATCTTAACTAGAGAGCCTATTTTTCACATAATCAAATTAGACTTTTCTGGAATGTAGTTCTATACGTTTTTAATCCTTATCTGGAGCCAATGGGTGAAGCCGATTCCACAGCCAATAAAGTAGTGGGTATGTTTAAGTTTGACAGGTGACCAACCACAGATAACCCTTCTTTGCTCTAGGTCTACCAAAACTGCCCATAAATATATGAGGGTGGTTCAATAAGTACAGCAAGGTCTAATTGCGTAAACTTATTCAACTCCTACATATACGTACTGTATAATCAATAGTATGGCCTTACCACAGATTAGTTTTCCACAGTCCCCATACTTGTCTAACCATTTGTTCCAAAGGTACACCAAGACATCTATCCCGGCACAGAAGAAATCAGTGTCAAGCGCCAGAAGCCAGGACATGACGGCTTGCTGACCTGCACCGTTGGTTGCAAATCGAGTTCCACCTAGGTGCTTCTTCTGAATCAGCCCTTCAGTGTGGTACAAAATGTCATCTATGGTACACGTGCTTGGCTGTTCGGATCCCTGTTCAAAGGCAGCGTACTAAACCCAAACCTGTTTCGGTGACACAACGTTATCACTGTACACCTTGACAAGTTGACAGTGGATTTCAACTGCTGATGTGCCCTTTGGACACTGAAATCTGATGAATATATGCTCCACAATGTTTGACCGTGTTTCCGCTAGCTCCGGCATCTTACATCTGATGCTGGGACAGTATGACTGATATGAGGTGCAGTCTAATGGCTGTGAGGGAAAGTCGTGGTCTACCTGCTGGTGGGACATTACACAAGTGAGATGTTACACACGTGAGATGTGAGATGGGCTGGTGCAAGGTCTCTATGCACCCTAGGCAAAGCTTCAACCTGGTGCCACCTAACCTGCAACCCCCCTGCAGGAGGTGCATCAGGGCTATGAGAAGCAGGCGTGGGGGCACCCCTCGGGAGCCATAGTTACATCCGCCTCCTATGTGCCTTCATATGACTTGATGCTACTCATGTCGGCACAGAGCAGAGGAAGCGCTGAGGCACTATGTGGTACATCCTGATAGTGGTAGCTGCACCTGATTAGACCCGCAGCAGCAGCCAGCGCAGTGTAAACGGAAGAGGCCGTGTACAGAGACATCCAGGGACGTGCGGTGAGCTAAATGGCTCAGGGGGCACTGGCTAGCACCAGAGCCAGATTTACACACAATATATGAGCCAAAGCGTATATCTGGGCATTATACACAGGTGCAGCAGTATAAACTCCTGGAAATTTGGTGAGTTTTGATCAGAAATGTGCGGAAAAGACAGGAAGAGGAGGCACTGCCTCACCTGCCATAGACTTTTTACTCCAGAGTTTTGGCTATAAAAATGATTAGAATAATACAAAGAAGATACTTCAAACAAATTCTTTGTATTATTCATATACTTTACACAGTCAAAACTCTGGCACAAACGTTAGCATAACAGGAAAGGCTCTGCCTCACCTGCCTCACCCCACCGTACGTCACTGGAGACATCCCTCAGTTTTTTGCTAGATGAATTCAATGGCGACCTCCAGGAGCAGGCGCCCATAGGCAGCCGCCTAAAGCTGCCTAATGGTAGAGCCGGCTCTGCTTGTTACCTTACTTATTGAACGCTCATCATACTTCACGTTCGCTGGATAGCTAACTGCAACTCCTTTCTCTTCCGTGTGCCTTTTCCTTAGACCTCCTTCCTATTGGTCAGTAGATTCGGCACATGCAGCTAAGAAGACACTTTGCAGCAGATACAAATAAATACATAACATATCCTAACACTCAAGTCCTGAACAGTACAACTAGCAATAACACATGAAGGGAATGCTTTGGACTTAGCTAGATAAAACCATCTGGAAGTCTGCAAAGACATATTTCCACTGATATTCCCATAACAGACCGAGTGGCGATAGACAAGCTGTAAGTGCGTTCTGTGCTGACCATAGAGATTCATTTACAGTTTAGAGGTCAGTGAGGGCTCAGGAGAATAGGGGTTGTCTTTGGCATGCCAGTTTCCTATGGACGTAGATACTGCATAAATTCTGTTCGATAGATCCGGTTACTTACCATCATTTTCACTTTTCTTTTAAACTTTGATTTTTTTGGGGGGGCATTTGAGTTAACATGAGTCATTTTTCAAGTCTCTGTGCTAGATTTAGCCTTTTAGTGGATGTAAACCATTCTGGATCAATATACAGTAGCTCCCTACTTACACAAGTAATAGGACTAATAGGTAATCAGAGCTGGGATGTCAATATACTTTCTGCTTGTGTTTCCGAGTGTTTCACATATGTTATTTACATAGCTGTAACGGGACAGGGGTATCATTTATAAGGAGCCTGTAATTCCTTTATAAAACACGGTACCAGGCTGCATGCGTGCCCAGTAGAGATGAGCGGGTTCGGTTTCTCTGAATCCGAACCCGCCGAACTTCAGCTTTTTTTACACGGGGCCGAGCAGGCTCGGATCCTCCCGCCTTGCTCGGTTAACCCGAGCGCGCCCGAACGTCATCATCCCGCTGACGGATTCTCGCGAGGCTCGGATTCTATCGCGAGACTCGGATTCTATATAAGGAGCCGCGCGTCGCCGCCATTTTTCACACGTGCATTGAGATTGATAGGGAGAGGACGTGGCTGGCGTCCTCTCCGTTTAGAGTGACTAATAGTACTAGAGAGAGAGAGACACAAATTTTGGGGAGCATAATATAGGAGGAGTACTACTTGCTGCTGATAGTGTGACCAGTGGCAGTGACCAGTGCCACCAGTTTAATGAATCCGTTCTCTGCCTGAAAAAAAACGATACACAGTGTGACACAGTCACACATACCATATCTGTGCTCAGCCCAGTGTGCTGCATCATATACTGTATATCATTATCTGACTGCTGAGTGCTCACTGCTCACACAGCTTAATTGTGGGGGAGACTGGGGAGCAGTTATAGCAGGAGTACATATTTTAAGTACAGTGCACACTTTTGCTGCCAGAGTGCCACTGCCAGTGTGACTGACCAGTGACCACTGACCACCAGTATTGTGATTGTCTGCTGACCACCAGTATATTGTGATTGTCTGCCTGAAAAAGTTAAACACTCGTCGTGTGGTGTTTTTATAAACGCATTCTGCAGACAGTGTCCAGCAGGTCCGTCATTACATAATATATACCTGTCCGGCTGCAGTACTAGTGTGATATATATATATATATTTTAATTTTATCTCATTATCATCCAGTCTATATTAGCAGCAGACACAGTACGGTAGTCCACGGCTGTAGCTACCTCTGTGTCGGCAGTCGCTCGTCCATCCATAATTGTATACCACCTACCTGTGGTTTATTTTTTTTTTCTATCTTCTTGATACTAGTAGCTTACTTTAGGAGTCTGCAGTGCTGAGTCTGACAGACAGTGTCCAGCAGGTCCGTCATTACATAATATATACCTGTCCGGCTGAAGTACTAGTGTGATATATATATATATTTTAATTTTATCTCATTATCATCCAGTCTATATTAGCAGCAGACACAGTACGGTAGTCCACGGCTGTAGCTACCTCTGTGTCGGCAGTCGCTCGTCCATCCATAATTGTATACCACCTACCCGTGGTTTTTTTTTTTTTTCTATCTTCTTGATACTAGTAGCTTACTTTAGGAGTCTGCAGTGCTGACAGACAGTGTCCAGCAGGTCCGTCATTACATAATATATACCTGTCCGGCTGCAGTACTAGTGTGATATATATATATTTTAATTTTATCTCATTATCATCCAGTCTATATTAGCAGCAGACACAGTACGGTAGTCCACGGCTGTAGCTACCTCTGTGTCGGCAGTCGCTCGTCCATCCATAATTGTATACCACCTACCCGTGGTTTATTTTTTTTTTCTATCTTCTTGATACTAGTAGCTTACTTTAGGAGTCTGCAGTGCTGAGTCTGACAGACAGTGTCCAGCAGGTCCGTCATTACATAATATATACCTGTCCGGCTGCAGTACTAGTGTGATATATATATATATATATTTTAATTTTATCTCATTATCATCCAGTCTATATTAGCAGCAGACACAGTACGGTAGTCCACGGCTGTAGCTACCTCTGTGTCGGCAGTCGCTCGTCCATCCATAATTGTATACCACCTACCCGTGGTTTATTTTTTTTTTCTATCTTCTTGATACTAGTAGCTTACTTTAGGAGTCTGCAGTGCTGACAGACAGTGTCCAGCAGGTCCGTCATTACATAATATATACCTGTCCGGCTGCAGTACTAGTGTGATATATATATATTTTAATTTTATCTCATTATCATCCAGTCTATATTAGCAGCAGACACAGTACGGTAGTCCACGGCTGTAGCTACCTCTGTGTCGGCAGTCGCTCGTCCATCCATAATTGTATACCACCTACCCGTGGTTTATTTTTTTTTTCTATCTTCTTGATACTAGTAGCTTACTTTAGGAGTCTGCAGTGCTGACAGTGTCCAGCAGGTCCGTCATTACATAATATATACCTGTCCGGCTGCAGTACTAGTGTGATATATATATATTTCTCTAACGTCCTAAGTGGATGCTGGGGACTCCGTAAGGACCATGGGGAATAGCGGCTCCGCAGGAGACTGGGCACATCTAAAGAAAGCTTTAGGACTATCTGGTGTGCACTGGCTCCTCCCCCTATGACCCTCCTCCAAGCCTCAGTTAGATCTCTGTGCCCGAACGAGAAGGGTGCACACTAGGGGCTCTCCTGAGCTTCTTAGTGAAAGTTTTAGTTTAGGTTTTTTATTTTCAGTGAGACCTGCTGGCAACAGGCTCACTGCATCGAGGGACTAAGGGGAGAAGAAGCGAACTCACCTGCGTGCAGAGTGGATTGGGCTTCTTAGGCTACTGGACATTAGCTCCAGAGGGACGATCACAGGCCCAGCTTGGATGGGTCCCAGAGCCGTGCCGCCGGCCCCCTTACAGAGCCAGAAGGCAGAAGAGGTCCGGAAAATCGGCGGCAGAAGACGTCCTGTCTTCAACAAGGTAGCGCACAGCACTGCAGCTGTGCGCCATTGCTCTCAGCACACTTCACACTTCGGTCACTGAGGGTGCAGGGCGCTGGGGGGGGGGCGCCCTGAGATGCAATAAAAACACCTTGGATGGCAAAAAATGCATCACATATAGCTCCTGGGCTATATGGATGCATTTAACCCCTGCCAGAATACATAGAAAAACGGGAGATAAGGCCGCCGATAAGGGGGCGGAGCCTATCTCCTCAGCACACTGGCGCCATTTTCCCTCACAGCTCCGTTGGAGGGAAGCTCCCTGGCTCTCCCCTGCAGTCACTACACTACAGAAAGGGTTAAAAAAGAGAGGGGGGCACTAATTAGGCGCAGTATTAACTATACAGCAGCTATAAGGGGAAAAACACTTATATAAGGTTATCCCTGTATATATATAGCGCTCTGGTGTGTGCTGGCAAACTCTCCCTCTGTCTCCCCAAAGGGCTAGTGGGGTCCTGTCCTCTATCAGAGCATTCCCTGTGTGTGTGCTGTATGTCGGTACTTTTGTGTCGACATGTATGAGGAGAAAAATGATGTGGAGACGGAGCAGATTGCCTGTAATAGTGATGTCACCCCCTAGGGGGTCGACACCTGAGTGGATGAACTGTTGGAAGGAATTACGTGACAGTGTCAGCTCTGTATAAAAGACAGTGGTTGACATGAGACAGCCGGCTACTCAGCTTGTGCCTGTCCAGACGTCTCATAGGCCGTCAGGGGCTCTAAAGCGCCCGTTACCTCAGATGGCAGATATAGACGCCGACACGGATACTGACTCCAGTGTCGACGGTGAAGAGACGAATGTGACTTCCAGTAGGGCCACACGTTACATGATTGAGGCAATGAAAAATGTTTTACACATTTCTGATAATACGAGTACCACCAAAAAAGGGGTATTATGTTCGGTGAGGAAAAACTACCTGTAGTTTTCCTGAATCTGAGAAATTAAATGAGGTGTGTGATGATGCGTGGGTTTCCCCCGATAACAACTGATAATTTCTAAAATGTTATTGGCATTATATCCTTTCCCGCCAGAGGTTAGGGTGCGTTGGGAAACACCCCCTAGGGTGGATAAAGCGCTCACACGCTTGTAAGGGCTCTACCTTCGCCTGAGATGGCCGCCCTTAAGGATCCTGCTGATAGAAAGCAGGAGGGTATCCTAAAAGGTATTTACACACATACTGGTGTTATACTGCGACCAGCAATCGCCTCAGCCTGGATGTGCAGTGCTGGGTTGGAGTGGTCGGATTCCCTGACTGAAAATATTGATACCCTAGATAGGGACAGTATATTTTTGCCTATAGAGCATTTAAAAGATGCATTTCTATATATGCGTGATGCACAGCGGAATATTTGCCGACTGGCATCAAGTCTAAGCGCGTTGTCCATTTCTACCAGTAGAGGGTTATGGACACGTCAGTGGTCAGGTGATGCGTATTCCAAACGGCATTTGGAAGTATTGCTTTATTAAGGGGAGGAGTTATTTGGGGTCGGTCTTTCAGACCTGGTGGCCACGGCAACAGCTGGGAATTCCACGTTTGTACCCCAGGTCGCCTCTCAACATGAGAAGACGCCGTATTATCAGGCGCAGTCTTTTCGTGGACAAGCGGGCAAAAGGTTCCTCATTTCTGCCCCGTGACAGAGGGAGAGGAAAAAGGCTGCAGAAATCAGCCAAATCCCAGGAACAGAAACCCTCTCCCGCCTCTGCCAAGCCCTCAGTATACGCTGGGGCTTTACAAGCAGAATCAGGCACGGTGGGGGGCCCGTCTCAATGAATTTCAGCGCGCAGTGGGCTCACTCGCAAGTAGACCCCTGGATCCTTCAGGTGATATCTCAGGGGTACAAATTAGAATTCGAGACGTCTCCCCCTCGCCGTTTCCTAAAGTCGGCTTTACCGATGTCTCCTTCTGACAGGGAGACAGTTTTGGAAGCCATTCACAAGCTGTATTCCCAGCAGGTGATAATCAAGATACCCCTCCTGCAACAGGGAACGGGGTATTATTCCACACTGTTGTGGTACCGAAGCCGGACGGCTCGGTGAGACCGATTCTAAATCTAAAATCTTTGAACACTTACGTACAGAGGTTCAAATTCAAGATTGAGTCACTCAGAGCAGTGATTGCGAACCTGGAAGAAGGGGACTACATGATGTCTCGGGACATCAAGGATGCTTACCTTCTTGTCAAAATGTACCCTTCTCACCAAGGGTACCTCAGGTTTATGGTACAGAACTGTCACTATCAGTTCAGACGCTGCCGTATGGATGGTCCACGGCACCCCAGGTCTTTACCAAGGTAATGGCCGAAATGATGATATTCCTTCGAAGGAAGTGAATTTTAGTTATCCCTTACTTGGACAATTCCCTGATAAGGGTAAGATCCAGGGAACAGTTGGAGGTCGGTGTAGCACTATCTCAGGTAGTGTTGCGGCAGCACGATTGGATTCTCAATATTCCAAAATCGCACCTGGTTCCGACGACGTGTCTTCTGTTCCTAGGGATGATCCTGGACACAGTCCAGAAAAAGGTGTTTCTCCCGGAGGAGAAAGCCAGGGAGTTATCCGAGCTAGTCAGGAACCTCCTAAAACCGAGCCAAGTCTCAGTGCATCAATGCACTGGGTAAAATGGTGGCTTCCTACGAAGCAATCCCATTCGGCAGATTCCACGCAAGAACTTTCCAGTGGGACCTGCTGGACAAATGGTCCGGGTCGCATCTTCAGATGCATCAGCGGATAACCCTGTCACCAAGGACAAGGGTGTCCCTCCTGTGGTGGTTGCAGAGTGCTCATCTTCTAGAGGGCCGCAGATTAGGCATTCAGGACTGGGTCCTGTTGACCACGGATGCCAGCCTGCGAGGCTGGGGAGCAGTCACACAGGGAAGGAATATCCAGGGCTTATGGTCAAGCCTGGAGACATCACTTCACATAAATATCCTGAAGCTAAGGGACATTTACAATGCTCTAAGCTTAGCAAGACCTCTGCTTCAAGGTCAGCCGGTGTTGATCCAGTCGGACAACATCACGGCAGTCACCCACGTAAACAGACAGGGTGGCACAAGAAGCAGGAGGGCAATGGCAGAAGCTGCAAGGATTCTTCGCTGGGCGGAAAATCATGTGATAGCACTGTCAGCAGTATTCATTCCGGGAGTGGACAACTGGGAAGCAGACTTCCTCAGCACGACCTCCACCCGGGAGAGTGGGGACTTCACCCAGAAGTCTTCCACATGATTAAAAACTCGACAGGTATTGCGCCAGGTCCAGGGACCCTCAGGCAATAAGCTGTAGACGCTCTGGTAACACCGTGGGTGTACCAGTCAGGGTAGGTGTTCCCTCCTCTGCCTCTCATACCCAAGGTACTGAGATTGATAAGATGGAGAGGAGTAAGCACTATATTCGTGGTTCCGGATTGGCCAAGAAGGACTTGGTAACCGGAACTTCAAGAGATGCTCACGGAGGATCCGTGGCCTCTACCTCTAAGAAGGGACCTGCTCCAGCAAGGACCCTGTCTGTTCCAAGACTTACCGCGGCTGCGTTTGACGGCATGGCGGTTGAACGCCGGATCCTGAAGGAAAAAAGGCATTCCGGAGGATGTCATCCCTATCCTGATCAAAGCCAGGAAGGATGTAACCGCAAAAACATTATCACCGCAATTGGCGAAAATATGTTGCATGGTGCGAGGCCAGTAAGGCCCGACGGAGGAAATTCAACTGGGTCGATTCCTACATTTCCTGCAAACAGGAGTGTCTATGGGCCTGAAATTGGGGTCCATTAAGGTTCAAATTTCGGCCCTGTAAATTTTCTTCCAAAAAGAACTAGCTTCAGTCCCTGAAGTTCAGACGTTTGTAAAAGGGGTACTGCATATACAGCCTCCTTTTGTGCCTCCAGTGGCACTTTGGGATCTCAATGTAGTTTTGGGTTCCAAAAGTCACATTGGTTTGAACCACTTAAATCTGTGGAGTTAAAATATCTCACATGAAAAGTGGTCATGCTGTTGGCCCTGGCCTGGGCCAGGCGCGTGTCAGAATTGGCGGCTTTATCCTGAAAAAGCCCTTATCTGATTTTCCATTCGGACAGGGCGGAATTGAGGACTCGTCCTCAGTTTCTCCCCAAGGTGGTTTCAGCGTTTCACCTGAACCAACCTATTTGTGGTGCCTGCGGCTACTAGGGACTTGGAGGCCTCCAAGTTGCTAGACGTTGTCAGTGCCCTGAAAATATATGTTTCCAGGACGGCTGGAGTCAGGAAATCTGACTCGCTGTTTATCCTGTATGCACCCAACAAGCTGGGTGCTCCTGCTTCTAAGCAGACTATTGCTCGTTGGATTTGTAGTACAATTCAGCTTGCACATTCTGTGGCAGGCCTGCCACAGCCAAAAATCTGTAAATGCCCACTCCACAAGGAAGATGGGCTCATCTTGGGCGGCTGCCCGAGGGGTCTCGGCTTTACAACTTTGCCGAGCAGCTACTTGGTCAGGAGCAAATACGTTTGTAAAATTCTACAAAATTGATATCCTGGCTGAGGAGGACCTGGAGTTCTCTCATTTGGTGCTGCAGAGTCATCCGCACTCTCCCGCCCGTTTGGAAGCTTTGGTATAATCCCCATGGTCCTTACGGAGTCCCCAGCATCCACTTAGGACGTTAGAGAAAATAAGAATTTACTTACCGATAATTCTATTTCTCATAGTCCGTAGTGGATGCTGGGCGCCCATCCCAAGTGCGGATTGTCTGCAATACTTGTACATAGTTATTGTTACAAAAATCGGGTTATTATTGTTGTGAGCCATCTTTCAGAGGCTCCTCTGTTATCATGCTGTTAACTGGGTTCAGATCACAGGTTATACGGTGTGATTGGTGTGGCTGGTATGAGTCTTACCCGGGATTCAAAATCCTTCCTTATTGTGTACGCTCGTCCGGGCACAGTATCCTAACTGAGGCTTGGAGGAGGGTCATAGGGGGAGGAGCCAGTGCACACCAGATAGTCCTAAAGCTTTCTTTAGATGTGCCCAGTCTCCTGCGGAGCCGCTATTCCCCATGGTCCTTACGGAGTCCCCAGCATCCACTACGGACGATGAGAAATAGAATTATCGGTAAGTAAATTCTTATTTTTAATTTTATCTCATTATCATCCAGTCTATATTAGCAGCAGACACAGTACGGTAGTCCACGGCTGTAGCTACCTCTGTGTCGGCAGTCGCTCGTCCATCCATAATTGTATACCACAGGCCCGGCGCTACCCGCTCAGCAAAGGGACGCAAAGCAGGTAGGCGCCTGATTGGAGAGGCGCCTTCCTGCTCTGCATTCCTGTGCTGCGCTGCCCTGAGCCTGGCCTGACACCCTGCTGCTGCCGCCTGCAAATGCAAACTGACAGGCAGCAGCGCCGTCCGTTTAAAGCCCTCCCTCCTTCCCTACAGAGGCATGATGAGCGGATGGAAGGTGGGCGGAGCTACACGGACTAAAGGGGGCGGGGTTACACGACCGAAAAGGGGCGGGGCTAAACGGGATACCCAAGCTGAGGCAGATCCCTTCCCTCCAACCAGCCTGTGATACTGTCTGTAAGTGGATGGAAAAAAGGTGAGAGAAAGTGTGTGTATGTACTGTCTGTATATATGTATATGTGTGTATGTATGTGTATATGTATGTATTTGTGTTTGTGTGTGTATAAGTTTCACTTCTGCAGCCTGGGGGAGTGCATGGGCCAGCTGAGGGATCTGCACAGTGCTCAGATAAGTAAAGTACGTGTTTCACGTATTACACAGTCCATTTCTGGCTTGTACATGTGGGGGAAACTTAAACTAGCATTTTAGCACTTTACCTGAGTATGGGGTTGCAGTTGCAGCAGGATTATCATACAACTCCGATTCCGCCCTATAAACAAGTTGATGTCTAAACTCACTGCATGATGAATGAACGCCTCTATTTTCGGCCTATCCAGCATCCAGGTGGTATAAACAACAAACTTCGTATAAATCAATAAATCCCTACTGTATAAAGTCTGCTTATAATGCAGAGAACAGGGTGCAGGACACCTCCACCACAAGTTGGTATCAAGCTGCAAGCGCTTACAATCCCTTACTCATGCAGTATTTACCAGTTACTGGTAAACATAAGCAGAGTGAGGGAAGAATCTGTATAGATGTACCTTACAATGTCACACATCGGCTGATACAGCCACTTGTCTAAACTCGGCTCAGTTTGCCAATTGGGCTAAATAGTTGAATCATGTCTGGTTTTGCTGTGGCCTGTTAGTACACAGATGGATGATGACATGATAGATGATAATAGTCATCTTTCACCTGCATTTGCTAATATGCTCTATAAGGATCCTACTGTCACACATCGAGGACCAAAGCCCCCTTCCAGGGCCCGGCGGTGCCATCTAACTGCTATACTTTTTCCTCCTGACCTTTCTATCCCAGATACCAGAACATTGGCTCCTGGTGCCGTTGCATTCTGCATTTGCAGGGGGTCAGGCCAGGCTCAGGGCAGCGCAGCACAGGGATGCAGAGCAGGAAGGCTCCTCTCCAATCAGGCGCTTACTTGCTTTGCATCTCTTTGCTGAGCAGGTAGCGCCGGGCCTGTCTGCAGGCATTAACGGTAGATGGCAGAGGTGGAACTTTCGCCGCAGCAGCCAGTGCAATGCATGGGGGCCCACAGCACTTGGGGGCCCTCAACCAATGGCTCAGTCAGCAGGACTAATAACGTTGCGCTGCTGCTAGCCATGGGCTACAAGGAGAAAGGTGGTCTCCTCCCGTCCCTGACCTGCCCCTCCTGTCACCAGGCCCGGCATAACACGCTCAGCGAAGGGATGCAAAGCACGGAGCACTGGGCTGGAGAGGCGCTGTCCCTGCTCTGCATCCCTGCTGCTGTGCGCTTGTCACACTGTAGCGTCCTGGCGTCGGCTACCTTACTCCCTCTTCTCATTGCGTCTCCGGCAACGAGAAGCGGCTCTTCTTCACCGGTCCACACGGCTCTCTTCTCTGGTGAGGTCACGGTCTCCCTCCCCTCTCCTCCCCACCTCTTAATTAATTGTTCAGCACCGCACTGCACCCGTCCCCTCCTGTGGACGGTATGTATAATTATGTATAATGTATATGTAATGTATGTATAATTATTTATAATGTATGTGTAATATATGTATGAAAGTTTTTTGTTTTTATTTTACTAATAGCAGTGTGCAGACCATAGGCATCATGGCACCCCCCCACTCACAAGCTTGCCGCTGGTTAATGTGTCCCCCCATGCTGCCGATTAATGCGCCCTCGAGGCGCCCGGTCACGTCTCGTTCGTGTGCCATGTAGTGTCTCCACGCTTCTCCTGTCGACTCCCCGGTATGAGGCTCCTGGAGCACAGGAGAGCTGCTCTGTTGATGGGACTTGTGAGGAGACGGAGGAGCAGGACACGACGGGAGCTCTAATCACACTTGCTCTGGCTATCTGTCTTAGCGCCGCGGCTCCTGTGTGAGGCTGCTGCCACTGTCCACAGAGGGAACAACGGCGGCCGGGACCCGGGAGCTGTGGGTAGCAGGTGACATTCTTGTTTAACTTAGCGAGCGAGAGCGAGTACCTTTCACTACCATCCTGCCCCCCCTGTTCCGCACCACTGCTCCTATCCTGTCCCCCCCCGCTCTACACCACTGCTCCCATCCTGCTCCGCACCACTACTCCCATCTTGCCCCCTCCTGCTGCGCACCACTGCTCCCATCCTGCCCCCTCCTGCTCCCATCCTGTCCCCTCCTGCTCCTCACCACTGATCTTATCCTGCCCCCTCCGGATTGGCTGCAGGTCCACGGCGGATTTGAAATAGTGGCGCTGTGGTCATAGGAGCCGCAGTGCCGCCAACCACAGCTTCCTCCTCCTTGCACCGCCCTCTGCCTCCTCCTCTGCTACACCGCCGCCGCCCTGCCGCCGCCCTCACTCCTCTGCACTTCCGTACCATGCCGACCACAGCCTCCTAATACACCGCACCGCAGACCACAGCATCCTCAGCACCGCCGCTGCTAAATAGGTAATCTTACCCTGATGCCTTTCTCTCTCCCTAGTCCCTATTGTATGCCCTTGCAATCCCTCTCTCAGTCATGCTCCCTTTCCCTATGTCCCTGCTGTCACTTTCCCTCTTCCTGTCCCTATGTCCCTGCTGTTACTTTCCCTCTTTCTCTCCCTGTCCCTGCTGTCACTCTCCCTGAATTTTGTCTCCATATGGCATCATTTGAATTTCGGCTCATTCTGTGTGCTATAATGTGAATTTCGGCTCATTCTATGTGCTATTATTTGAATTTAGTCTCATACCGTGTGGTATACTGGGAATTTTGGCTCATTCTGTGTGCTATAATGTGAATTTCAGCTCATACCGTGTGGTATAATGTGAATTTCGGGTCCTACCGTGTGCTATAATGTGAATTTCGGCTCATTCTGTGTGCTATAATGTGAATTTTGGCTCATTCTGTGTGCTATAATGTGAATTTCGTCTCATTCTATGTGCGGTAAAATGTGAATATGATTGTGCTACTGTGTGACATAATTTGAATTGGGGGTACTGTTGTGTGGTCACACCCCGTGGGAAACCATAATCCTTTTTTGCGGCCTCCGACGCACGCTCTCATTTTATTAACTACGGTATGAGAGGGAGGGCGCAAATTTATAGTTTGCAGGGGGGCGCCGAACACCCTAGCACCGGCCCTGGATAGATAGATATATATATATATATATATATATATATATTTTAATTTTATCTCATTATCATCCAGTCTATATTAGCAGCAGACACAGTACGGTAGTCCACGGCTGTAGCTACCTCTGTGTCGGCAGTCGCTCGTCCATCCATAAGTATACTAGTATCCATCCATCTCCATTGTTTACCTGAGGTGCCTTTTAGTTGTGCCTATTAAAATATGGAGAACAAAAATGTTGAGGTTCCAAAATTAGGGAAAGATCAAGATCGACTTCCACCTCGTGCTGAAGCTGCTACCACTAGTCATGGCCGAGACGATGAAATGCCAGCAACGTCGTCTGCCAAGGCCGATGCCCAATGTCATAGTACAGAGCATGTAAAATCCAAAACACCAAATATCAGTAAAAAAAGGACTCAAAAATCTAAAATAAAATTGTCGGAGGAGAAGCGTAAACTTGCCAATATGCCATTTACCACACGGAGTGGCAAGGAACGGCTGAGGCCCTGGCCTATGTTCATGGCTAGTGGTTCAGCTTCACATGAGGATGGAAGCACTCAGCCTCTCGCTAGAAAAATGAAAAGACTCAAGCTGGCAAAAGCACCGCAAAGAACTGTGCGTTCTTCAAAATCACAAATCCACAAGGAGAGTCCAATTGTGTCGGTTGCGATGCCTGACCTTCCCAACACTGGACGTGAAGAGCATGCGCCTTCCACCATTTGCACGCCCCCTGCAAGTGCTGGAAGGAGCACCCGCAGTCCAGTTCCTGATAGTCAGATTGAAGATGTCAGTGTTGAAGTACACCAGGATGAGGAGGATATGGGTGTTGCTGGCGCTGGGGAGGAAATTGACAAGGAGGATTCTGATGGTGAGGTGGTTTGTTTAAGTCAGGCACCCGGGGAGACACCTGTTGTCCGTGGGAGGAATATAGCCGTTGACATGCCTGGTGAAAATACCAAAAAAATCAGCTCTTCGGTGTGGAAGTATTTCAACAGAAATGCGGACAACATTTGTCAAGCTGTGTGTTGCCTTTGTCAAGCTGTAATAAGTAGGGGTAAGGACGTTAACCACCTCGGAACATCCTCCCTTATACGTCACCTGCAGCGCATTCATAATAAGTCAGTGACAAGTTCAAAAACTTTGGGCGACAGCGGAAGCAGTCCACTGACCAGTAAATCCCTTCCTCTTGTAACCAAGCTCACGCAAACCACCCCACCAACTCCCTCAGTGTCAATTTCCTCCTTCCCTAGGAATGCCAATAGTCCTGCAGGCCATGTCACTGGCAATTCTGACGAGTCCTCTCCTGCCTGGGATTCCTCCGATGCATCCTTGCGTGTAACGCCTACTGCTGCTGGCGCTGCTGTTGTTGCTGCTGGGAGTCGATGGTCATCCCAGAGGGGAAGTCGTAAGCCCACTTTTACTACTTCCACCAAGCAATTGACTGTCCAACAGTCCTTTGCGAGGAAGATGAAATATCACAGCAGTCATCCTGTTGCAAAGTAGAGATGAGCGCCTGAAATTTTTCGGGTTTTGTGTTTTGGTTTTGGGTTCGGTTCCGCGGCCGTGTTTTGGGTTCGAACGCGTTTTGGCAAAACCTCACCGAATTTTTTTTGTCGGATTCGGGTGTGTTTTGGATTCGGGTGTTTTTTTCAAAAAACACTAAAAAACAGCTTAAATCATAGAATTTGGGGGTCATTTTGATCCCAAAGTATTATTAACCTCAAAAACCATAATTTACACTCATTTTCAGTCTATTCTGAATACCTCACACCTCACAATATTATTTTTAGTCCTAAAATTTGCACCGAGGTCGCTGTGTGAGTAAGATAAGCGACCCTAGTGGCCGACACAAACACCGGGCCCATCTAGGAGTGGCACTGCAGTGTCACGCAGGATGTCCCTTCCAAAAAACCCTCCCCAAACAGCACATGACGCAAAGAAAAAAAGAGGCGCAATGAGGTAGCTGTGTGAGTAAGATTAGCGACCCTAGTGGCCGACACAAACACCGGGCCCATCTAGGAGTGGCACTGCAGTGTCACGCAGGATGGCCCTTCCAAAAAACCCTCCCCAAACAGCACATGACGCAAAGAAAAAAAGAGGCGCAATGAGGTAGCTGTGTGAGTAAGATTAGCGACCCTAGTGGCCGACACAAACACCGGGCCCATCTAGGAGTGGCACTGCAGTGTCACGCAGGATGTCCCTTCCAAAAAACCCTCCCCAAACAGCACATGACGCAAAGAAAAAAAGAGGCGCAATGAGGTAGCTGTGTGAGTAAGATTAGCGACCCTAGTGGCCGACACAAACACCGGGCCCATCTAGGAGTGGCACTGCAGTGTCACGCAGGATGTCCCTTCCAAAAAACCCTCCCCAAACAGCACATGACGCAAAGAAAAAAAGAGGCGCAATGAGGTAGCTGACTGTGTGAGTAAGATTAGCGACCCTAGTGGCCGACACAAACACCGGGCCCATCTAGGAGTGGCACTGCAGTGTCACGCAGGATGTCCCTTCCAAAATACCCTCCCCAATCAGCACATGATGCAAAGAAAAAGAAAAGAAAAAAGAGGTGCAAGATGGAATTGTCCTTGGGCCCTCCCACCCACCCTTATGTTGTATAAACAAAACAGGACATGCACACTTTAACCAACCCATCATTTCAGTGACAGGGTCTGCCACACGACTGTGACTGATATGACGGGTTGGTTTGGACCCCCCCCAAAAAAGAAGCAATTAATCTCTCCTTGCACAAACTGGCTCTACAGAGGCAAGATGTCCACCTCATCTTCACCCTCCGATATATCACCGTGTACATCCCCCTCCTCACAGATTATCAATTCGTCCCCACTGGAATCCACCATCTCAGCTCCCTGTGTACTTTGTGGAGGCAATTGCTGCTGGTCAATGTCTCCGCGGAGGAATTGATTATAATTCATTTTAATGAACATCATCTTCTCCACATTTTCTGGATGTAACCTCGTACGCCGATTGCTGACAAGGTGAGCGGCGGCACTAAACACTCTTTCGGAGTACACACTTGTGGGAGGGCAACTTAGGTAGAATAAAGCCAGTTTGTGCAAGGGCCTCCAAATTGCCTCTTTTTCCTGCCAGTATAAGTACGGACTGTGTGACGTGCCTACTTGGATGCGGTCACTCATATAATCCTCCACCATTCTATCAATGTTGAGAGAATCATATGCAGTGACAGTAGACGACATGTCCGTAATCGTTGTCAGGTCCTTCAGTCCGGACCAGATGTCAGCATCAGCAGTCGCTCCAGACTGCCCTGCATCACCGCCAGCGGGTGGGCTCGGAATTCTGAGCCTTTTCCTCGCACCCCCAGTTGCGGGAGAATGTGAAGGAGGAGATGTTGACAGGTCGCGTTCCGCTTGACTTGACAATTTTGTCACCAGCAGGTCTTTCAACCCCAGCAGACCTGTGTCTGCCGGAAAGAGAGATCCAAGGTAGGCTTTAAATCTAGGATCGAGCACGGTGGCCAAAATGTAGTGCTCTGATTTCAACAGATTGACCACCCGTAAATCCTTGTTAAGCGAATTAAGGGCTGCATCCACAAGTCCCACATGCCTAGCGGAATCGCTCCCTTTTAGCTCCTTCTTCAATGCCTCCAGCTTCTTCTGCAAAAGCCTGATGAGGGGAATGACCTGACTCAGGCTGGCAGTGTCTGAACTGACTTCACGTGTGGCAAGTTCAAAGGGCATCAGAACCTTGCACAACGTTGAAATCATTCTCCACTGCACTTGAGACAGGTGCATTCCACCTCCTATATCGTGCTCAATTGTATAGGCTTGAATGGCCTTTTGCTGCTCCTCCAACCTCTGAAGCATATAGAGGGTTGAATTCCACCTCGTTACCACTTCTTGCTTCAGATGATGGCAGGGCAGGTTCAGTAGTTTTTGGTGGTGCTCCAGTCTTCTGTACGTGGTGCCTGTACGCCGAAAGTGTCCCGCAATTTTTCTGGCCACCGACAGCATCTCTTGCACGCCCCTGTCGTTTTTTAAAAAATTCTGCACCACCAAATTCAAGGTATGTGCAAAACATGGGACGTGCTGGAATTTGCCCATATTTAATGCACACACAATATTGCTGGCGTTGTCCGATGCCACAAATCCACAGGAGAGTCCAATTGGGGTAAGCCATTCCGCGATGATCTTCCTCAGTTGCCGTAAGAGGTTTTCAGCTGTGTGCGTATTCTGGAAAGCGGTGATACAAAGCGTAGCCTGCCTAGGAAAGAGTTGGCGTTTGCGAGATGCTGCTACTGGTGCCGCCGCTGCTGTTCTTGCGGCGGGAGTCCATACATCTACCCAGTGGGCTGTCACAGTCATATAGTCCTGACCCTGCCCTGCTCCACTTGTCCACATGTCCGTGGTTAAGTGGACATTGGGTACAACTGCATTTTTTAGGACACTGGTGAGTCTTTTTCTGACGTCCGTGTACATTCTCGGTATCGCCTGCCTAGAGAAGTGGAACCTAGATGGTATTTGGTAACGGGGGCACACTGCCTAAATAAATTGTCTAGTTCCCTGTGAACTAACGGCGGATACCGGACGCACGTCGAACACCAACATAGTTGTCAAGGCCTCAGTTATCCGCTTTGCAGTAGGATGACTGCTGTGATATTTCATCTTCCTCGCAAAGGACTGTTGAACAGTCAATTGCTTACTGGAAGTAGTACAAGTGGGCTTACGACTTCCCCTCTGGGATGACCATCGACTCCCAGCGGCAACAACAGCAGCGCCAGCAGCAGTAGGCGTTACACGCAAGGATGCATCGGAGGAATCCCAGGCAGGAGAGGACTCGTCAGAATTGCCAGTGACATGGCCTGCAGGACTATTGGCATTCCTGGGGAAGGAAGAAATTGACACTGAGGGAGTTGGTGGGGTGGTTTGCGTGAGCTTGGTTACAAGAGGAAGGGATTTACTGGTCAGTGGACTGCTTCCGCTGTCACCCAAAGTTTTTGAACTTGTCACTGACTTATTATGAATGCGCTGCAGGTGACGTATAAGGGAGGATGTTCCGAGGTGGTTAACGTCCTTACCCCTACTTATTACAGCTTGACAAAGGGAACACACGGCTTGACACCTGTTGTCCGCATTTCTGGTGAAATACCTCCACACCGAAGAGCTGATTTTTTTGGTATTTTCACCTGGCATGTCAACGGCCATATTCCTCCCACGGACAACAGGTGTCTCCCCGGGTGCCTGACTTAAACAAACCACCTCACCATCAGAATCCTCCTGGTCAATTTCCTCCCCAGCGCCAGCAACACCCATATCCTCCTCATCCTGGTGTACTTCAACACTGACATCTTCAATCAGGAACTGGACTGCGGGTGCTCCTTCCAGCACTTGCAGGGGGCGTGCAAATGGTGGAAGGCGCATGCTCTTCACGTCCAGTGTTGGGAAGGTCAGGCATCGCAACCGACACAATTGGACTCTCCTTGTGGATTTGGGATTTCGAAGAATGCACAGTTCTTTGCTGTGCTGCTTTTGCCAGCTTGAGTCTTTTCATTTTTCTAGCGAGAGGCTGAGTGCTTCCATCCTCATGTGAAGCTGAACCACTAGCCATGAACATAGGCCAGGGCCTCAGCCGTTCCTTGCCACTCCGTGTGGTAAATGGCATATTGGCAAGTTTACGCTTCTCCTCCGACAATTTTATTTTAGGTTTTGGAGTCCTTTTTTTTCTGATATTTGGTGTTTTGGATTTGACATGCTCTGTACTATGACATTGGGCATCGGCCTTGGCAGACGACGTTGCTGGCATTTCATCGTCTCGGCCATGACTAGTGGCAGCAGCTTCAGCACGAGGTGGAAGTGGATCTTGATCTTTCCCTAATTTTGGAACCTCAACATTTTTGTTCTCCATATTTTAATAGGCACAACTAAAAGGCACCTCAGGTAAACAATGGAGATGGATACTAGTATACAATTATGGACTGCCTGCCGACTGCAGACACAGAGGTAGCCACAGCCGTGAACTACCGTACTGTACTGTGTCTGCGGCTAATATAGACTGGTTGATAAAGAGAAGATGTCTATGTAACTATGTATGTATAAAGAAGACTGAAAAAAATCCACGGTTAGGTGGTATACAATTATGGACGGACTGCCTGCCGAGTGCAGACACAGAGGTAGCCACAGCCGTGAACTACCGTACTGTACTGTGTCTGCAGCTAATATAGACTGGTTGATAAAGAGAAGATGTCTATGTAACTATGTATGTATAAAGAAGAATGAAAAAAAATCCACGGTTAGGTGGTATTACAATTATGGACGGACTGCCTGCCGAGTGCAGAGACACAGAGGTAGCCACAGCCGTGAACTACCGTACTGTGTCTGCTGCGACTGGATGATAAATGATATAAAAAATATATATATATCACTACTGCAGCCGGACAGGTATATATTATATATTATATAATGACGGACCTGCTGGACACTGTCTGTCAGCAGAATGAGTTTTATTTTTATAGAATAAAAAAAAAAAAAACACACAAGTGAAGTCACACGACGAGTGTTTAACTTTTTCAGGCAATCACAATATAAGTATACTACTAACTATACTGGTGGTCAGTGTGGTCAGGTCACTGGTCAGTCACACTGGCAGTGGCACTCCTGCAGCAAAAGTGTGCATTGTTTAATTTTAATATAATATGTACTCCTGGCTCCTGCTATAACCTATAACTGGCACTGCAGTAGTGCTCCCCAGTCTCCCCCACAATTATAAGCTGTGTGAGCTGAGCAGTCAGACAGATATATAATATATATAGATGATGCAGCACACTGGCCTGAGCCTGAGCAGTGTACACAGATATGGTATGTGACTGACTGAGTCACTGTGTGTATCGCTTTTTTCAGGCAGAGAACGGATATATTAAATAAACTGCACTGTGTGTCTGGTGGTCACTCACTATATAATATATTATGTACTCCTGGCTCCTGCTATAACCTATAACTGGCACTGCAGTAGTGCTCCCCAGTCTCCCCCACAATTATAAGCTGTGTGAGCTGAGCAGTCAGACAGATATATATAATATTATTATATATAGATAATAGATGATGCAGCACACTGGCCTGAGCCTGAGCAGTGCACACAGATATGGTATGTGACTGACTGAGTCACTGTGTGTATCGCTTTTTTCAGGCAGAGAACGGATATATTAAATAAACTGCACTGTGTGTCTGGTGGTCACTCACTATATAATATATTATGTACTCCTGGCTCCTGCTATAACCTATAACTGGCACTGCAGTAGTGCTCCCCAGTCTCCCCCACAATTATAAGCTGTGTGAGCTGAGCAGTCAGACAGATATATATAATATTATATATAGATAATAGATGATGCAGCACACTGGCCTGAGCCTGAGCAGTGCACACAGATATGGTATGTGACTGACTGAGTCACTGTGTGTATCGCTTTTTTCAGGCAGAGAACGGATATATTAAATAAACTGCACTGTGTGTCTGGTGGTCACTCACTATATAATATATTATGTACTCCTGGCTCCTGCTATAACCTATAACTGGCACTGCAGTAGTGCTCCCCAGTCTCCCCCACAATTATAAGCTGTGTGAGCTGAGCAGTCAGACAGATATATATAATATTATATATAGATAATAGATGATGCAGCACACTGGCCTGAGCCTGAGCAGTGCACACAGATATGGTATGTGACTGACTGAGTCACTGTGTGTATCGCTTTTTTCAGGCAGAGAACGGATATATTAAATAAACTGCACTGTGTGTCTGGTGGTCACTCACTATATAATATATTATGTACTCCTGGCTCCTGCTATAACCTATAACTGGCACTGCAGTAGTGCTCCCCAGTCTCCCCCACAATTATAAGCTGTGTGAGCTGAGCAGTCAGACAGATATATATAATATTATATATAGATAATAGATGATGCAGCACACTGGCCTGAGCCTGAGCAGTGCACACAGATATGGTATGTGACTGACTGAGTCACTGTGTGTATCGCTTTTTTCAGGCAGAGAACGGATATATTAAATAAACTGCACTGTGTGTCTGGTGGTCACTCACTATATAATATATTATGTACTAGAGATGAGCGGGTTCGGTTTCTCTGAATCCGAACCCGCCAGAACTTCATGTTTTTTTTCACGGGTCCGAGCGACTCGGATCTTCCCGCCTTGCTCGGTTAACCCGAGCGCGCCCGAACGTCATCATGACGCTGTCGGATTCTCGCGAGGCTCGGATTCTATCGCGAGACTCGGATTCTATATAAGGAGCCGCGCGTCGCCGCCATTTTCACACGTGCATTGAGATTGATAGGGAGAGGACGTGGCTGGCGTCCTCTCCATTTAGAATAGATTAGAGAGACACTTGATTTACTAATTTTGGGGAGCATTAGGAGTACTCAGTACAGTGCAGAGTTTTGCTGATAGTGACCACCAGTTTTATTTATAATCCGTTCTCTGCCTGAAAAAAGCGATACACAGCACACAGTGACTCAGTCACATACCATATCTGTGTGCACTGCTCAGGCTCAGGACAGTGTGCTGCATCATCTATTATCTATATATAATATTATATATATCTGTCTGACTGCTCAGCTCACACAGCTTATAATTGTGGGGGAGACTGGGGAGCACTACTGCAGTGCCAGTTATAGGTTATAGCAGGAGCCAGGAGTACATAATATATTATATAGTGAGTGACCACCAGACACACAGTGCAGTTTATTTAATATATCCGTTCTCTGCCTGAAAAAAGCGATACACACAGTGACTCAGTCAGTCACATACCATATCTGTGTGCACTGCTCAGGCTCAGGCCAGTGTGCTGCATCATCTATATATATTATATATCTGTCTGACTGCTCAGCTCACACAGCTTATAATTGTGGGGGAGACTGGGGAGCACTACTGCAGTGCCAGTTATAGGTTATAGCAGGAGCCAGGAGTACATAATATTATATTAAAATTAAACAGTGCACACTTTTGCTGCAGGAGTGCCACTGCCAGTGTGACTAGTGACCAGTGACCTGACCACCAGTATATATAATATTAGTAGTATACTATCTCTTTATCAACCAGTCTATATTAGCAGCAGACACAGTACAGTGCGGTAGTTCACGGCTGTGGCTACCTCTGTGTCGGCACTCGGCAGCCCGTCCATAATTGTATATACCACCTAACCGTGGTTTTTTTTTCTTTCTTTATACATACATACTAGTTACGAGTATACTATCTCTTTATCAACCAGTCTATATTAGCAGCAGACACAGTACAGTGCGGTAGTTCACGGCTGTGGCTACCTCTGTGTCGGCACTCGGCAGCCCGTCCATAATTGTATATACCACCTAACCGTGGTTTTTTTTTCTTTCTTTATACATACATACTAGTTACGAGTATACTATCTCTTTATCAACCAGTCTATATATTAGCAGCAGACACAGTACAGTGCGGTAGTTCACGGCTGTGGCTACCTCTGTGTCGGCACTCGGCAGCCCGTCCATAATTGTATATACCACCTAACCGTGGTTTTTTTTTCTTTCTTTATACATACATACTAGTTACGAGTATACTATCTCTTTATCAACCAGTCTATATATTAGCAGCAGACACAGTACAGTGCGGTAGTTCACGGCTGTGGCTACCTCTGTGTCGGCACTCGGCAGCCCGTCCATAATTGTATATACCACCTAACCGTGGTTTTTTTTTCTTTCTTTATACATACATACTAGTTACGAGTATACTATCTCTTTATCAACCAGTCTATATATTAGCAGCAGACACAGTACAGTGCGGTAGGTCACGGCTGTGGCTACCTCTGTGTCGGCACTCGGCAGCCCGTCCATAATTGTATATACCACCTAACCGTGGTTTTTTTTTCTTTCTTTATACATACATACTAGTTACGAGTATACTATCTCTTTATCAACCAGTCTATATTAGCAGCAGACACAGTACAGTGCGGTAGTTCACGGCTGTGGCTACCTCTGTGTCGGCACTCGGCAGCCCGTCCATAATTGTATATACCACCTAACCGTGGTTTTTTTTTTCTTTCTTTATACATACATACTAGTTACGAGTATACTATCTCTTTATCAACCAGTCTATATATTAGCAGCAGACACAGTACAGTGCGGTAGTTCACGGCTGTGGCTACCTCTGTGTCGGCACTCGGCAGCCCGTCCATAATTGTATATACCACCTAACCGTGGTTTTTTTTTCTTTCTTTATACATACATACTAGTTACGAGTATACTATCTCTTTATCAACCAGTCTATATATTAGCAGCAGACACAGTACAGTGCGGTAGTTCACGGCTGTGGCTACCTCTGTGTCGGCACTCGGCAGCCCGTCCATAATTGTATATACCACCTAACCGTGGTTTTTTTTTCTTTCTTTATACATACATACTAGTTACGAGTATACTATCTCTTTATCAACCAGTCTATATATTAGCAGCAGACACAGTACAGTGCGGTAGTTCACGGCTGTGGCTACCTCTGTGTCGGCACTCGGCAGCCCGTCCATAATTGTATATACCACCTAACCGTGGTTTTTTTTTCTTTCTTTATACATACATACTAGTTACGAGTATACTATCTCTTTATCAACCAGTCTATATTAGCAGCAGACACAGTACAGTGCGGTAGTTCACGGCTGTGGCTACCTCTGTGTCGGCACTCGGCAGCCCGTCCATAATTGTATATACCACCTAACCGTGGGTTTTTTTTCTTTCTTTATACATACATACATACTAGTTACGAGTATACTATCTCTTTATCAACCAGTCTATATATTAGCAGCAGACACAGTACAGTGCGGTAGTTCACGGCTGTGGCTACCTCTGTGTCGGCACTCGGCAGCCCGTCCATAATTGTATATACCACCTAACCGTGGTTTTTTTTTCTTTCTTTATACATACATACTAGTTACGAGTATACTATCTCTTTATCAACCAGTCTATATTAGCAGCAGACACAGTACAGTGCGGTAGTTCACGGCTGTGGCTACCTCTGTGTCGGCACTCGGCAGCCCGTCCATAATTGTATATACCACCTAACCGTGTTTTTTTTTTCTTTCTTTATACATACATACTAGTTACGAGTATACTATCTCTTTATCAACCAGTCTATATATTAGCAGCAGACACAGTACAGTGCGGTAGTTCACGGCTGTGGCTACCTCTGTGTCGGCACTCGGCAGCCCGTCCATAATTGTATATACCACCTAACCGTGGTTTTTTTTTCTTTCTTTATACATACATACTAGTTACGAGTATACTATCTCTTTATCAACCAGTCTATATATTAGCAGCAGACACAGTACAGTGCGGTAGTTCACGGCTGTGGCTACCTCTGTGTCGGCACTCGGCAGCCCGTCCATAATTGTATACTAGTATCCAATCCATCCATCTCCATTGTTTACCTGAGGTGCCTTTTAGTTGTGCCTATTAAAATATGGAGAACAAAAATGTTGAGGTTCCAAAATTAGGGAAAGATCAAGATCCACTTCCACCTCGTGCTGAAGCTGCTGCCACTAGTCATGGCCGAGACGATGAAATGCCAGCAACGTCGTCTGCCAAGGCCGATGCCCAATGTCATAGTACAGAGCATGTCAAATCCAAAACACCAAATATCAGTAAAAAAAGGACTCCAAAACCTAAAATAAAATTGTCGGAGGAGAAGCGTAAACTTGCCAATATGCCATTTACCACACGGAGTGGCAAGGAACGGCTGAGGCCCTGGCCTATGTTCATGGCTAGTGGTTCAGCTTCACATGAGGATGGAAGCACTCAGCCTCTCGCTAGAAAAATGAAAAGACTCAAGCTGGCAAAAGCAGCACAGCAAAGAACTGTGCATTCTTCGAAATCCCAAATCCACAAGGAGAGTCCAATTGTGTCGGTTGCGATGCCTGACCTTCCCAACACTGGACGTGAAGAGCATGCGCCTTCCACCATTTGCACGCCCCCTGCAAGTGCTGGAAGGAGCACCCGCAGTCCAGTTCCTGATAGTCAGATTGAAGATGTCAGTGTTGAAGTACACCAGGATGAGGAGGATATGGGTGTTGCTGGCGCTGGGGAGGAAATTGACCAGGAGGATTCTGATGGTGAGGTGGTTTGTTTAAGTCAGGCACCCGGGGAGACACCTGTTGTCCGTGGGAGGAATATGGCCGTTGACATGCCAGGTGAAAATACCAAAAAAATCAGCTCTTCGGTGTGGAGGTATTTCACCAGAAATGCGGACAACAGGTGTCAAGCCGTGTGTTCCCTTTGTCAAGCTGTAATAAGTAGGGGTAAGGACGTTAACCACCTCGGAACATCCTCCCTTATACGTCACCTGCAGCGCATTCATAATAAGTCAGTGACAAGTTCAAAAACTTTGGGTGACAGCGGAAGCAGTCCACTGACCAGTAAATCCCTTCCTCTTGTAACCAAGCTCACGCAAACCACCCCACCAACTCCCTCAGTGTCAATTTCCTCCTTCCCCAGGAATGCCAATAGTCCTGCAGGCCATGTCACTGGCAATTCTGACGAGTCCTCTCCTGCCTGGGATTCCTCCGATGCATCCTTGCGTGTAACGCCTACTGCTGCTGGCGCTGCTGTTGTTGCCGCTGGGAGTCGATGGTCATCCCAGAGGGGAAGTCGTAAGCCCACTTGTACTACTTCCAGTAAGCAATTGACTGTTCAACAGTCCTTTGCGAGGAAGATGAAATATCACAGCAGTCATCCTACTGCAAAGCGGATAACTGAGTCCTTGACAACTATGTTGGTGTTAGACGTGCGTCCGGTATCCGCCGTTAGTTCACAGGGAACTAGACAATTTATTGAGGCAGTGTGCCCCCGTTACCAAATACCATCTAGGTTCCACTTCTCTAGGCAGGCGATACCGAGAATGTACACGGACGTCAGAAAAAGACTCACCAGTGTCCTAAAAAATGCAGTTGTACCCAATGTCCACTTAACCACGGACATGTGGACAAGTGGAGCAGGGCAGGGTCAGGACTATATGACTGTGACAGCCCACTGGGTAGATGTATGGACTCCCGCCGCAAGAACAGCAGCGGCGGCACCAGTAGCAGCATCTCGCAAACGCCAACTCTTTCCTAGGCAGGCTACGCTTTGTATCACCGCTTTCCAGAATACGCACACAGCTGAAAACCTCTTACGGCAACTGAGGAAGATCATCGCGGAATGGCTTACCCCAATTGGACTCTCCTGTGGATTTGTGGCATCGGACAACGCCAGCAATATTGTGTGTGCATTAAATATGGGCAAATTCCAGCACGTCCCATGTTTTGCACATACCTTGAATTTGGTGGTGCAGAATTTTTTAAAAAACGACAGGGGCGTGCAAGAGATGCTGTCGGTGGCCAGAAAAATTGCGGGACACTTTCGGCGTACAGGCACCACGTACAGAAGACTGGAGCACCACCAAAAACTACTGAACCTGCCCTGCCATCATCTGAAGCAAGAAGTGGTAACGAGGTGGAATTCAACCCTCTATATGCTTCAGAGGTTGGAGGAGCAGCAAAAGGCCATTCAAGCCTATACAATTGAGCACGATATAGTAGGTGGAATGCACCTGTCTCAAGTGCAGTGGAGAATGATTTCAACGTTGTGCAAGGTTCTGATGCCCTTTGAACTTGCCACACGTGAAGTCAGTTCAGACATTGCCAGCCTGAGTCAGGTCATTCCCCTCATCAGGCTTTTGCAGAAGAAGCTGGAGGCATTGAAGAAGGAGCTAAAAGGGAGCGATTCCGCTAGGCATGTGGGACTTGTGGATGCAGCCCTTAATTCGCTTAACAAGGATTCACGGGTGGTCAATCTGTTGAAATCAGAGCACTACATTTTGGCCACCGTGCTCGATCCTAGATTTAAAGCCTACCTTGGATCTCTCTTTCCGGCAGACACAGGTCTGCTGGGGTCGAAAGACCTGCTGGTGACAAAATTGTCAAGTCAAGCGGAACGCGACCTGTCAACATCTCCTCCTTCACATTCTCCCGCAACTGGGGGTGCGAGGAAAAGGCTCAGAATTCCGAGCCCACCCGCTGGCGGTGATGCAGGGCAGTCTGGAGCGACTGCTGATGCTGACATCTGGTCCGGACTGAAGGACCTGACAACGATTACGGACATGTCGTCTACTGTCACTGCATATGATTCTCTCAACATTGATAGAATGGTGGAGGATTATATGAGTGACCGCATCCAAGTAGGCACGTCACACAGTCCGTACTTATACTGGCAGGAAAAAGAGGCAATTTGGAGGCCCTTGCACAAACTGGCTTTATTCTACCTAAGTTGCCCTCCCACAAGTGTGTACTCCGAAAGAGTGTTTAGTGCCGCCGCTCACCTTGTCAGCAATCGGCGTACGAGGTTACATCCAGAAAATGTGGAGAAGATGATGTTCATTAAAATGAATTATAATCAATTCCTCCGCGGAGACATTGACCAGCAGCAATTGCCTCCACAAAGTACACAGGGAGCTGAGATGGTGGATTCCAGTGGGGACGAATTGATAATCTGTGAGGAGGGGGATGTACACGGTGATATATCGGAGGGTGAAGATGAGGTGGACATCTTGCCTCTGTAGAGCCAGTTTGTGCAAGGAGAGATTAATTGCTTCTTTTTTGGGGGGGGTCCAAACCAACCCGTCATATCAGTCACAGTCGTGTGGCAGACCCTGTCACTGAAATGATGGGTTGGTTAAAGTGTGCATGTCCTGTTTTGTTTATACAACATAAGGGTGGGTGGGAGGGCCCAAGGACAATTCCATCTTGCACCTCTTTTTTCTTTTCTTTTTCTTTGCATCATGTGCTGATTGGGGAGGGTTTTTTGGAAGGGACATCCTGCGTGACACTGCAGTGCCACTCCTAGATGGGCCCGGTGTTTGTGTCGGCCACTAGGGTCGCTAATCTTACTCACACAGTCAGCTACCTCATTGCGCCTCTTTTTTTCTTTGCGTCATGTGCTGTTTGGGGAGGGTTTTTTGGAAGGGACATCCTGCGTGACACTGCAGTGCCACTCCTAGATGGGCCCGGTGTTTGTGTCGGCCACTAGGGTCGCTAATCTTACTCACACAGCTACCTCATTGCGCCTCTTTTTTTCTTTGCGTCATGTGCTGTTTGGGGAGGGTTTTTTGGAAGGGACATCCTGCGTGACACTGCAGTGCCACTCCTAGATGGGCCCGGTGTTTGTGTCGGCCACTAGGGTCGCTTATCTTACTCACACAGCGACCTCGGTGCAAATTTTAGGACTAAAAATAATATTGTGAGGTGTGAGGTATTCAGAATAGACTGAAAATGAGTGTAAATTATGGTTTTTGAGGTTAATAATACTTTGGGATCAAAATGACCCCCAAATTCTATGATTTAAGCTGTTTTTTAGTGTTTTTTTAAAAAAACACCCGAATCCAAAACACACCCGAATCCGACAAAAAAAATTCGGTGAGGTTTTGCCAAAACGCGTTCGAACCCAAAACACGGCCGCGGAACCGAACCCAAAACCAAAACACAAAACCCGAAAAATTTCAGGCGCTCATCTCTATTATGTACTCCTGGCTCCTGCTATAACCTATAACTGGCACTGCAGTAGTGCTCCCCAGTCTCCCCCACAATTATAAGCTGTGTGAGCTGAGCAGTCAGACAGATATATATAATATTATATATAGATAATAGATGATGCAGCACACTGGCCTGAGCCTGAGCAGTGCACACAGATATGGTATGTGACTGACTGAGTCACTGTGTGTATCGCTTTTTTCAGGCAGAGAACGGATATATTAAATAAACTGCACTGTGTGTCTGGTGGTCACTCACTATATAATATATTATGTACTCCTGGCTCCTGCTATAACCTATAACTGGCACTGCAGTAGTGCTCCCCAGTCTCCCCCACAATTATAAGCTGTGTGAGCTGAGCAGTCAGACAGATATATATAATATTATATATAGATAATAGATGATGCAGCACACTGGCCTGAGCCTGAGCAGTGCACACAGATATGGTATGTGACTGACTGAGTCACTGTGTGTATCGCTTTTTTCAGGCAGAGAACGGATATATTAAATAAACTGCACTGTGTGTCTGGTGGTCACTCACTATATAATATATTATGTACTCCTGGCTCCTGCTATAACCTATAACTGGCACTGCAGTAGTGCTCCCCAGTCTCCCCCACAATTATAAGCTGTGTGAGCTGAGCAGTCAGACAGATATATATAATATTATATATAGATAATAGATGATGCAGCACACTGGCCTGAGCCTGAGCAGTGCACACAGATATGGTATGTGACTGAGTCACTGTGTGCTGTGTATCGCTTTTTTCAGGCAGAGAACGGATTATAAAGTAAACTGCACTGTCCTCACTAGTAAACTCTCTCCACTCAGTCTCTACACTTCTACAGTAACAGTACTCCTCCTAGTCAGCTCCAGTAAATCTCTCTCAGTCTCTTATAATCTAAATGGAGAGGACGCCAGCCACGTCCTCTCCCTATCAATCTCAATGCACGTGTGAAAATGGCGGCGACGCGCGGCTCCTTATATAGAATCCGAGTCTCGCGATAGAATCCGAGCCTCGCGAGAATCCGACAGCGTCATGATGACGTTCGGGCGCGCTCGGGTTAACCGAGCAAGGCGGGAAGATCCGAGTCGCTCGGACCCGTGAAAAAAAACATGAAGTTCTGGCGGGTTCGGATTCAGAGAAACCGAACCCGCTCATCTCTATTGCAAAGCGGATAACTGAGGCCTTGACAACTATGTTGGTGTTAGACGTGCGTCCGGTATCCGCCGTTAGTTCACAGGGAACTAGACAATTTCTTGAGGTAGTGTGCCCCCGTTACCAAATACCATCTAGGTTCCACTTCTCTAGGCAGGCGATACCGAGAATGTACACGGATGTCAGAAAAAGACTCACCAGTGTCCTAAAAAATGCAGTTGTACCCAATGTCCACTTAACCACGGACATGTGGACAAGTGGAGCAGGGCAGGGTCAGGACTATATGACTGTGACAGCCCACTGGGTAGATGTATGGACTCCCGCCGCAAGAACAGCAGCGGCGGCACCAGTAGCAGCATCTCGCAAACGCCAACTCTTTCCTAGGCAGGCTACGCTTTGTATCACCGGTTTCCAGAATACGCACACAGCTGAAAACCTCTTACGGCAACTGAGGAAGATCATCGCGGAATGGCTTACCCCAATTGGACTCTCCTGTGGATTTGTGGCATCGGACAACGCCAGCAATATTGTGTGTGCATTAAATATGGGCAAATTCCAGCACGTCCCATGTTTTGCACATACCTTGAATTTGGTGGTGCAGAATTTTTTTAAAAACGACAGGGGTGTGCAAGAGATGCTGTCGGTGGCCAGAAGAATTGCGGGACACTTTCGGCGTACAGGCACCACGTACAGAAGACTGGAGCAACACCAAAAACGCCTGAACCTGCCCTGCCATCATCTGAAGCAAGAAGTGGTAACGAGGTGGAATTCAACCCTATATATGCTTCAGAGGTTGGAGGAGCAGCAAAAGGCCATTCAAGCCTATACAATTCAGCACGATATAGGAGGTGGAATGCACCTGTCTCAAGCGCAGTGGAGAATGATTTCAACGTTGTGCAAGGTTCTGCTGCCCTTTGAACTTGCCACACGTGAAGTCAGTTCAGACACTGCCAGCCTGAGTCAGGTCATTCCCCTCATCAGGCTTTTGCAGAAGAAGCTGGAGACATTGAAGGAGGAGCTAACACGGAGCGATTCCGCTAGGCATGTGGGACTTGTGGATGGAGCCCTTAATTCGCTTAACAAGGATTCACGGGTGGTCAATCTGTTGAAATCAGAGCACTACATTTTGGCCACCGTGCTCGATCCTAGATTTAAAACCTACCTTGGATCTCTCTTTCCGGCACACACAAGTCTGCTGGGGTTCAAAGACCTGCTGGTGAGAAAATTGTCAAGTCAAGCGGAACGCGACCTGTCAACATCTCCTCCTTCACATTCTCCCGCAACTGGGGGTGCGAGGAAAAGGCTCAGAATTCCGAGCCCACCCGCTGGCGGTGATGCAGGGCAGTCTGGAGCGACTGCTGATGCTGACATCTGGTCCGGACTGAAGGACCTGACAACGATTACGGACATGTCGTCTACTGTCACTGCATATGATTCTCTCCCCATTGAAAGAATGGTGGAGGATTATATGAGTGACCGCATCCAAGTAGGCACGTCAGACAGTCCGTACTTATACTGGCAGGAAAAAGAGGCAATTTGGAGGCCCTTGCACAAACTGGCTTTATTCTACCTAAGTTGCCCTCCCACAAGTGTGTACTCTGAAAGAGTGTTTAGTGCCGCCGCTCACCTTGTCAGCAATCGGCGTACGAGGTTACTTCCAGAAAATGTGGAGAAGATGATGTTCATTAAAATGAATTATAATCAATTCCTCCGTGGAGACATTGACCAGCAGCAATTGCCTCCACAAAGTACACAGGGAGCTGAGATGGTGGATTCCAGTGGGGACGAATTGATAATCTGTGAGGAGGGGGATGTACACGGTGATATATCGGAGGATGATGATGAGGTGGACATCTTGCCTCTGTAGAGCCAGTTTGTGCAAGGAGAGATTAATTGCTTCTTTTTTGGTGGGGGTCCAAACCAACCCGTCATTTCAGTCACAGTCGTGTGGCAGACCCTGTCACTGAAATGATGGGTTGGTTAAAGTGTGCATGTCCTGTTTATACAACATAAGGGTGGGTGGGAGGGCCCAAGGACAATTCCATCTTGCACCTCTTTTTTCTTTAATTTTTCTTTGCGTCATGTGCTGTTTGGGGAGTGTTTTTTGGAAGGGCCATCCTGCGTGACACTGCAGTGCCACTCCTAGATGGGCCAGGTGTTTGTGTCGGCCACTAGGGTCGCTTAGCTTACTCACACAGCTACCTCATTGCGCCTCTTTTTTTCTTTGCGTCATGTGCTGTTTGGGGAGTGTTTTTTGGAAGGGCCATTCTGCGTGACACTGCAGTGCCACTCCTAGATGGGCCAGGTGTTTGTGTCGGCCACTAGGGTCGCTTAGCTTACTCACACAGCTACCTCATTGCGCCTCTTTTTTTCTTTGCGTCATGTGCTGTTTGGGGAGTGTTTTTTGGAAGGGCCATCCTGCGTGACACTGCAGTGCCACTCCTAGATGGGCCAGGTGTTTGTGTCGGCCACTAGGGTCGCTTATCTTACTCACACAGCTACCTCATTGCGCCTCTTTTTTTCTTTGCGTCATGTGCTGTTTGGGGAGTGGTTTTTGGAAGGGCCATCCTGCGTGACACTGCAGTGCCACTCCTAGATGGGCCAGGTGTTTGTGTCGGCCACTAGGGTCGCTTAGCTTACTCACACAGCTACCTCATTGCGCCTCTTTTTTTCTTTGCGTCATGTGCTGTTTGGGGAGTGTTTTTTGGAAGGGCCATCCTGCGTGACACTGCAGTGCCACTCCTAGATGGGCCAGGTGTTTGTGTCGGCCACTAGGGTCGCTTAGCTTACTCACACAGCTACCTCATTGCGCCTCTTTTTTTCTTTGCGTCATGTGCTGTTTGGGGAGTGTTTTTTGGAAGGGCCATTCTGCGTGACACTGCAGTGCCACTCCTAGATGGGCCAGGTGTTTGTGTCGGCCACTAGGGTCGCTTAGCTTACTCACACAGCTACCTCATTGCGCCTCTCTTTTTCTTTGCGTCATGTGCTGTTTGGGGAGTGTTTTTTGGAAGGGCCATCCTGCGTGACACTGCAGTGCCACTCCTAGATGGGCCAGGTGTTTGTGTCGGCCACTAGGGTCGCTTATCTTACTCACACAGCTACCTCATTGCGCCTCTTTTTTTCTTTGCGTCATGTGCTGTTTGGGGAGTGTTTTTTGGAAGGGCCATCCTGCGTGACACTGCAGTGCCACTCCTAGATGGGCCAGGTGTTTGTGTCGGCCACTAGGGTCGCTTAGCTTAGTCATCCAGCGACCTCGGTGCAAATTTTAGGACTAAAAATAATATTGTGAGGTGTGAGGTATTCAGAATAGACTGAAAATGAGTGGAAATTATGGTTTTTGAGGTTAATAATACTTTGGGATCAAAATGACCCCCAAATTCTATGATTTAAGCTGTTTTTTAGTGTTTTTTGAAAAAAACACCCGATTCCAAAACACACCCGAATCCGACAAAAAAAAATTCGGTGAGGTTTTGCCAAAACGCGGTCGAACCCAAAACACGGCCGCGGAACCGAACCCAAAACCAAAACACAAAACCCGAAAAATTTCAAGTGCACATCTCTAGTGCCCAGTCACCCACCCCTGCCCTGTCCCTAATACATTTCTAAGCATAGACATTTGATTATGCGTTCCCATTACTCCCAGCAGTTCACATGCCCCAATTAATTTTCCCTTTACCTGCTCCGTGCAGTGCATTGTGGGAAATATCACATCCTGTGGGATGGAACTCCCTGCTCCTTTGGCATTTAATTGTCTATTCATGAAGCAGTGAAAAGAGTTGAGAAGTGAGCCAGTGGAGAAGTTGCAGATGGCAACCAATCAGCTGCTGCGTAAAATTTTATAGAATTAACTTTATAAATGTTACCTCAACACTGATTGGTTGCTATGGGCAACTTCTCTGCAGGCTCACTTCTCCACTCTTTTCACTGCTTCATGAATAGACCCCCCTAGTTCAGCTGAGTTTGTTGGCAACAATGCAAAGATCACATTTTAATGAGATTGCACACCCAGCTAAGGATCTAATCCAATATGTATTTTCATTATTTAAAATATAGGAAAAATAGAACCTGTTGCCTGTCTCATTTCTTGAAGGAGTTGGGAACAGTTTTAATTTTGCAAAGGATTTTCAATGTAGTTTTAGTCTTACGCTGGCCATAGACTAGGTCGATATTGTGTACGAATACACGATATTGACGCCTCATACGATGCATTGTGTGCACATTGGGGGTGATTCCGAGTTGTTCGCTCGTTAGCTGCTTTTAGCAGCATTGCACACGCTAAGCCGCCGCCCTCTGGGAGTGTATCTTAGCTTAGCAGAATTGCGAACGAAAGATTAGCTAATTTTCTCGTAACTTTTACCCCGCAGTTTCTGAGTAGCTCCAGACTTACTCAGCCATTGCGACCAGCTCAGTCCTTTTCGTTCCTGGTTTGACGTCACAAACACACCCAGCGTTCGACCAGCCACTCCCCCGTTTCTCCAGACACTCCCACGTTTTCCCCTGAAACGCCTGCGTTTTTCCGCACACTCCCAGACAACGGGCAGTTTCCGCCCAGAAACACCCACTTCCTGTCAATCACACTATGATCAGCAGAACGATCAAAAAACTTTGTTAAGCCGTGAGTAAAATACCAAACTTTTGTGCTAAATTACTTGGCGCAGGCGCGCTGCTTACATTGCGCATGTGCAGTTTGCGACTAATCGCTCCGTAGCGGAAAAAAATAACGAGCGAACAACTCGGAATGACCCCCTTTGTGCATGTTTTGGGTATGATTACAATGCGCGGTCCCACAGGTCGAACGTCACACCCTTAGATCATACATGCGGCCCATATTATCCGTCGCAATCGGATGCACATCATACCATGTTTTATGCCCATACGATGCAGCGTAAGATTTTCAGTGACATTTCCCTGGACTTTTTTTCTTGTGAGGCACACGATCGTTTAACAATGGGTCGTTAGCACATCGTGTGTCACTCGTGTTGTCTGGGACTGCCAGGGAGCTGCCGGGAGGTTGAAGGGGACTCATGATACGACTCGGATTGGATGCGGGTCGTCCTGCTGTATGGCCAGCTTTAGTCGCTTTCCTCAAATAATACTAAATTTAAAGTCACATTTTAGTCTTTTTGTTTTGCTTTGTTTTAGTCAAGATTTAGGGGTCTATTTACTAAACCTTGTAAGGAGATAAAGTCGCTGGAGATAAAGTACCAGCCAATAGGATCCTAACTGTAATTTTTCAAACACAGCCTGTGGCATGTCAGTTAGGAGCTGATTGGCTGGTACTTTATCTCTAGAGACTGTATCACCATCCAAGGCTTAGTAAATAGACCCCTTAGTCCGTGGATCTCAGTTAACATTTTAGTCTAATTGTAGTCAATGTTTTAGTCATAACTTTTGCAGTTTAATGACGCTAATGGATTTTGCGGAAGAACATTTCTCTATAATTCCCCTGAGGAGTTTTTATAACTTTAACTATGTGTTTGGTCATCTAGGCTCTGTAGGCCGCACTGTAGCACTCATATATATCACATACAAATGAATGCCTTAAGTTTGTTAGAACAAACAAGTGGAATACACAATGATCTTTCCTTCACAGCAGGTCTTGTTATTGAGCTGAAAGCTCTTGTCTCAAGCGTTCACAGACTCACTCTACACAACCACAAGTTTTCTCTGAGTCCACACCACGAGTCATGACCCGTATCCCGCTTCCGGCATCCCGCAGTGCTTACTGGGTACGTTAGGCTGAAGATCGACACTGTCTAGGTCGACAATGTCGGTCGACAGTCACTAGGTCGACATGGTTTGAAGGTCGACAGGGCTTCTAGGTCGACATGTGCTAGGTCGACAGGTCAAAAGGTCAACATGAGTTTAAAAAAAATAATTCATTTTTTAAAACTTTTTCATACTTAACGATCCATGTGGACTACGATTGTAACGGTAATCTGCTCTTGCCCGAAGCGCGAGCCATGCGAGGTGACACGGTGCACTAATACGTCTTCCCGGTCACTGTACGCAGAAAACGACACAAAATAAAAACACAAAAAACCCTCATGTCGACCCTTTGACCTGTCGACCTAGCACATGTCGACCTAGAAACCCTGTCGACCTTCAAACCCTGTCGACATAGTGACTGTCGACCTATAGTGCTCGACCTAAACATTGTCGACCTAGACACTGTCGATTTGATGATCCACATCCTACCCAACTATCGCGAGATCCTGCTCGTGCGTGCTAAACTCACCAGGCGGGTGTTTTGGGGGGAAATTTCCTTCAAATAATTGTTGACACATAAGCCCAATAGAGTAGGATGGTGTTCTAGCTTAATTCTAAATTGCATTGTATAAACAAAGTGCAGCAGGATTTGTAGGCTACATGCCAAAGCAGCCAGTATTTTCTCTGCATGCCAAAAACATAACTGCATTTGCACCCCCTGTATGGTAATACAGTTTCTGCAAGTTGCTCCATTTTTGCTCTTCTAATTCTGAATCAGTTCCTTTGTGTCTAGCTCAAGGGGTGTATAAATTATGGTGCTCTGAGCCATGTTAGAAGATGACCTCCACAGTTTACCCCTAAAAGCAAAGAGATAGAAATGCGACTTGACAGTCTTAGTATTAGATGCTAAAGTTGCATTACCCTATTTGTTCCCAATATAATAATGGAATGAAATCTCACGCACATACAAGAGAGAGTAAGGACAGTGTTATTAATTCATGCAAAAGTTTACTTTCGTTATGAACTGTCCTGAACCTTCTATTGGGTGAGGGTCATGATGTGGCATGTCATACTATTACACCAAATAATAAGTAAAGAGTCAAAGGAGGCGATTCAATTGCTGGGTGGAATTAGTTTCCACCTAAAGTGGCCAGGAGCTACAGTAATTCAATTGTTTTGGGAGACCAGCCCCAAGGCTGCACTTATTAGGGATTTCTGCTGGCTCCATCGTGAGATGCGAGCAGATATCCTTGTGCAGGAGGGCTTTGGGCCTGTTTGCAGGTTCCGGGTACTTTGTAACTGCAGCGCAGCTGGCACTTCACACAGGAAAAGCTGCCTAACGTGGCTGATCCGGGTTGGGTATGACCGACCGCAGCATCCCGCTGATGAGAATCTCAACAGGGGCTAGGTAAGTATACTTACCTTCCCCAATGTCCCCCTAATCCTAACCCTCCCTTTCTGCAGCCTAAACCTAACCTTGTCGTCGTCGTCCCCCCCCCCCTCCCCCGCAGCCTAACCCTCCTCGGTGGTACCTAAACATAACTCCCCTTCCCGCAGCCTAAGCCTAACCCTTCCTCCCCCACAGCCTAACCTTAACCCTTCCCGGGGGTGCCTGAACCTAACCCCTCCCTCCCCACAGCCTAACCCTAACCCTCCCCACGCAGCCTAATCTCCCCTTCCCCCCTGCGACTTACCTGTCCGCAGTCCCGACAAACCCTCGTTTGAGATCCCGGCGGTCAGGATAATAAAAGGCTAACGCTGCTCCTCACCTCTACTGGATGAATTCAAGTGTTTTGCGCGCAGGCGGCCACTAGATGGTGCCCGACAATGCAATTCAAGTGTTGCTGCATTTGGGCACACACAGCCGCCGGGGCTGGCATTGTTATGTTGTTCCATCACTTTGACGGGCTGGTAGTAACTAGTTAATTCAATAAAGAAGTATCCATGAAAAGACGGGTTGGTGTTGGAATACCGGCGGCCGGGATCCCGGAGGTCAGAATACCTACCCCGGGGTCCCGGTCGCCAGAATGCCGGCAGCGGGGCGAGCGCTAGAAAGCCCCTCACGGAGTCGGTGGCTCGCTGCACTCGCCACCGGTTCTATACCCACTCTGTAAGTGTCGTGGACACCCACGAGTGGGAATAGCCCTGGTGCCACTGCCGGCATTCTCAGCGGTCACTATCCCGGCGTCGGTATTCTGACCGGCGGGATTCCGACCGCCGGGATATTGACTAAATTTACTATCAGTGATAAGAGCGGAGAAGTGAGCCAGTGGAGAAGTTGCCCATGGCAGCCAATCAGCACTGAAGTAACATCTATAATTTGCATACTATAAAATAATACAGAGCTGCTGATTGGTTGATGGGGCAACTTCTCCACTGGCTCACTTCTCTGCTTTTATCACTGCTTAGTAAATGTCCCCCTAAATCCCGAAAAAAGACAGATTAGATAGGGGCATAAATTCAATATCTAAGTCTAAACTCACAGACAGTAGAATGCCAATCACAATGAAAAACAAACAATCTGATGTATATTCAATTTCCAGACTGAGCATAAATAAAATGACAGAACTGTGCAGAAGATAGCCTGCAAACATTGGCTGGTTCTTAAAGAATTTACTTCCCAAATTATGTTGTGTCTGTATTGCTAAATCCTATGCCAGTAAACACGTCTGGATCCTGTTTTACCGATGACATCAGCGCCACGCCCTGTGAGACGTGAACCTTTACAGATGGAGACAAGTCGCAGGGCCACAAAGTTTATTTATTTACAGTTCTACTGCTCACTGCCGGCTCACTACAACCATCTGGTGGTGAGTAATTTATATTTATTACACTGTGACGCCTTATAGTAAAGGTGACCTTCTCTCATCTTCTCCAGCTTATTATAGAGAATATGTTTAAACATTCTCGAGTTAAGTTTGTTGGTAACAAATGAAAAGATCACATTATTTTTAGTGATGAGCGGATTCGGTTTTACTCGGTTTTACTCGGTTCTCAAAACCGAATCTTATTGGCTATCCAAAACACGTGACATCAGTGAGCCAATAAGATTCGGTTTTGAGAACCGAGTAAAACCGGGTAAAACCGAATCCGCTCATCACTAATTATTATAACAAAAGAAAGTTACAAATATAAAAGACAATATAAAAAAAACAACAACTATTTCTATTACAAATCTACTACAGATCAAATTAACGCTTTCCTATTGCTTTTTCTTGTTAAATAGGAGGCCTGTTTATTAAAATACAGTAGTAAATATAATGGAAAGAACTGGAAATTGAATACAAAAATACGTATTGCTTTCATCTATAAAATTCATTGAGATGAGCCGCTGCGGTTATACTTGATGCTGGGAGGTGTTCAAGGGTTTGTATTCATGAAGCAGTGAAAAGTGTGGAGAAGTGAGCCAGTGGAGAAGTTGCCCATGGCAACCAATCAGCAATGAAGTAACATTTATAATTTGCATACTATACAATTGTACGAAGTAGCTCATTGGTTGCCATGGGCTCACATCCCCTCTCTTTTCACTGCTTCATGAATAGGTCCCCAAGTGCTAAACATGGCCACTTCCCAATCATGTGGCCAGTCCGCCAGTCACGATTTCTTTGATCGGAAATGTTGTTAGGCATTCAAAAGCTTTCATACTTGGAACAATGTAGTAGGATGGTCATTCCAAGATGATCATTGAAAAGTGTCTTGCTGTCGCCTTCACAAGATGACGTTTAATGTCATGGTTGAACCATTGATGGTAAATGCGTAAGCACAGTCAACACAAGAAGTTTGCGCATGCGTGAATGAGCTGTACTGTGGACTCTCCTTCCTGGTGTAGGCAGCAATATGGCTTTATCAGCCATCAGATGAGGAATCAAAAAGAAGCAAGTGTGCCAACTATCACAATTACGGCACTGAATGGAAGAAAAAAAAAACATCTACTGTATATTGAATCAGGAATATTGATTGTATTCCAATAACCAGCCCTACAATGTAGTTCTGTGAGGCCACCAACAATGTAAACAGGACACTATGCTGCAGGGAAGCTTTGGGATGGGTTAAGGAACAAGCTTAGAATGCTCTGCTAAAAGCTAGGACATAGTACAAGGTTTTCTCGGTTGAAAGAGGAGTACGCCACTGCACAGTCCAGTCTTCCTGTTCTCCAGGGAGTCTTCATGTACTATCCCAAGATGGCCACCTAGATCTCCACTGAGCCATTTTGGGACTGTGTGTGCCTGAGTTAGAGCATTACAGTGGAAGAAATGTCTTCCACTTAGCTCCAGGGAGATCTGCAATCCACAATAATCCAGTGTTCCTGCTCCTGTACCCAGTGCCTACATACACTCACCGGTTGGTGAGCTGTGTATGATACCCAGCTCCGCTGAAGGTTTGCTCCATCACCAGTGTACATGTAACAGTGAGTACAGCTGTGCCTATCTATCTATCTATCTATCTATCTATCTATCTATCTATCTATCTATCTATCTATCTATCTATCTATCTATCTACAGTATCTATAAACCAACACCACTGGTTAAGTAACTGGACTGCTTGTAGTTGTAAGGCATCCGCTGGTGTCTGCCTATATAACTCTGCAATATTAACACCTGCACACACTTCTAACGAATGTAGATATTCTCTCTCTGTATGCGCACTCATTGTTAGTAAATATCTAGTAGATCACCCCTGACATAGCTGACTTCCTGTGCACATCTTTACAGTAGAATAATTAAATACATTACAACATTCTCTCGACTGTCTCTCGCTGTGATACAAGCAGTTACCTAATTAGCAATTTTGTCTTTGAGCAGCAGCGAGTTAAACATTCACTGCATGTATCTAACAAATGATTTATTGTCTTTCGGAATAATTTGCCACTATTAAACAAATGATTATAATAATCAGTCTTCTACAGTATCCAAAATCCCTTTTTTATTTTCCAGTTTACATTCGATGGCGCTGAAAGAGAGCGGCTCAGTACCCCATCCGCAGACTGTGACACAGACTGATGTGTTATTATGGTTCTTTCATCTTCACTTTATTCTGTTTACATAACGCATTGTAGAAATATTGCATAATTGCATAGCTGTTAGCTGAACGTTTTGTTTGCATTCGAAGCCCTTGTTTTTAAAATCATTATGAGTATTCTTTTTTGTAATTATCATGATGACATGACTTTCTGCATCAGGTTTTTGCAAACATTGAATTATGATTATGAAATTCCCGAAAGGGCTTTAAAACGGAGGGGGCTGCGTGCCGTGGTTGGCCTTCATTTGCGCAGGTGCGCTGAGATGTCTGGGGCAGGTGCTGAAGCGAATGCGGCAGCCGGCAGAAAATTAAAGGGGCGGCGCGGCTTCCCACTTGCAAACACATGACCCCCTTCATTAGTTGAACGGAATTTCAGGTTAGCATAAAGTGGTAGATGGGGATTCCGGCCGCCCGCACCTGCAGCGCATGACTCAGAATCAGCCACACTGACAACCCGGTTAATCGGAGCAAGATTAGCGTGAGATTTCCTTTTGCGGAGCAAGACTATTGATATGAGATAAAGCGGTAGATGGGGTATTTTTAAGGGCATTGCTTGCTGGGTGGACGGGTACACATGATACAAAGGAGGGATCAGTGGTAATAACAGCTGAAGGGCGTGATCCCATTCCGTTGCAATGGATAGACATACTATACTTGATCCTCCGAGACAGATCCCAGAGGGGAGAAACAGCTGATCCCTGTGGGAATCACTAGGCTCCTGAAGAAGGGAGGCATCTTTGAATCTTACGTCCTTGAAGAAGGGGCGTGGCCAGGAGAGTCGCGAAAAAATGTGTACTTCTCCTGAACATTCTGGGAGAGAAGGCAAGTACGTGGAGAAAGCAAGCAGAAAGGCTTGGGTCTCATAATGTCCTCTGCCAGGCCACACACAATGCGGTGCAGCACACGCATATAGGAAGCAATAGAAACGCCAATACAGATGTGTCCTCATACATCACTGCTGCAGCCGCGCCAAACAGCCAGTCGTGGTGCGTCAGATCCCATTAAACTCTGCTAGCATTGGGTGTTTTTTTTATCCTGAAAATGTGTCTTAGTTGCAATGTGATGTGGCTAGCACGCACCATGAGACTGTGCGGATTACTATGATATGCAATGTGTTTGACTGAGGGGTCTATGTGCCAAGCCTTGGAGAGTGATAAAGTGGACGGAGATAAAGTACCAGCCAATCATGTTACAGGCTGTGTATGAAAAATGACAGGAGCTGGTTGGTTGGTACTTTATTTCCATCCAAGGCTTAGTACAGTGGTTCCCAAGCTTGAGGACAGAGGTTGGTAACCTCTGGGCTTATTTCAGATCTGATCGTAGATGTGCTAAATTTAGCACATCTACGATCCGTTTCACAGACATGCGGGGGGTGGGGGACACAGCACAGGGCTAGTCCGCTCCGCATGTCTGGCTCTGCCCCCCCCCCCCGCCCCGCACAGGTACAAAAGCATTGCACGCCGGCGATGATTTTGTACCTGACGAGTAGCTCTCTGCCAGCGCAGCACCTGTGTGACGTCATGCAGCCCCCGCAGCCAGCCCCCCCCCCCCCCAATGGTCCGGACACGCCTCCGTTGTCTGGATGGTGCCCCACCAACGGCATTCTAACGCCGTTGGCACGCCCCGCGACCGCCTCTGCCTGTCATGTTGATTGCATCTCACTGGGCTCCCGGGGTGCGCACGCGCAGTGCAGCCGCTGCGTATGTGCACTCCACAAAGTAATTCAGACTGCGATCGCTGCCACTGCAGTCTGAATTACCCCCTTATGCCACTGAGTCTCTGAACCTGCAGATGAAGTGCTACAATGTAGCAGCAACAGATTTTCCCCAATACAAGCTTCGTTGTGCTCCATATAGAGACTCAGGGGGGTGATTCAGACCTGATCGCTGGGCTGCTAACTTTGCTCCCCTGCGATCAGATAGTCTCCGCCTCCAGGGGGAGTGGAAATTCGCCGTGCAAGTTTGCGATCCCGTGTGTACACTGAGCTGCAAAAATCCACTGTGTGCAGTGTGTGCGCAGCCCAGGACTTACTCCTCCAGTGCGATCACATCAGGCTGATCGGGGCCGGAGCTGACGTCACACACCCTCCCAGAAAACGCTTGGGAACGCCTACATTTTTCCGGACACTCACAGTAAACGGTCAGTTACCACCCACAATCTGCTTCCTCCTGTCAATCACCTTGCGAATGCCCGTGTGATCGGATTTTTTGCACCATCCCGTCGCTGACCGGCGATGCCCTTTGTTGTACCTGAGGAGTAGCGCATTGTGGTGCATACCTGTTGCATCCATGTTCTGTATTACATGGATGCAGCTTTCCCATACCAAAAGGCGAGACGGGAAAAGATACCTTTATGGGCACAGTGTCTGTTTACAAAATGTAAATATACATGTGAGTATCCCACTATTCCATTCACTGAGTGTGTGGTGACCATAGAAGAGGATTCTGGGTTTCTGAGTCTTATCTGGAGTGGAATTTCATTTGGAAGTGGACTCTTTACACCTTTTTGACAGAAAGGAATTAGCACGCCGGGTGTATTTTTATCATCTGACGTTATTACACTATTTATGTTCTCTCCTTTTTTTCCCATGATTCATTACAAGCAACCCTGAGGGATATTCACTGGATTTAAAATTTTAACTGTAACGTCGCCCCCAGCACATGTAAAGGTGTGTACACACGGTGAGATTTTGGTTATGCCCGATTCTCACTATGCGATATGGACTATGGGGGTAATTCTGAGTTGATCGCAGCAGCAAGTTTGTTAGCAATTGGGCAAAACCATGTGTTACATGTTATATCTGTCCCCCCTGCAGTGCACATGGGCCCTCATTCCGAGTTGTTCGCTCGTTAGCTGCTTGTAGCAGCATTGCACACGCTAAGCCGCCGCCTACTGGGAGTGTATCTTAGCTTAGCAGAATAGCGAACGAAAGGTTCGCAGAATAGCGAATAGAAATTTCTTAGCAGTTTCTGAATAGCTCCAGACTTACTCACAAATAGCGATCAGTTCAGTCCGTTTCGATCCTGGTTTGACGTCACACACACGCCCAGCGTTCGCCCAGCCACTCCCCCGTTTTTCCCTGACACGCCTGCGTTTTTCCGCACACTCTGAGAAAACGTCCAGTTTCCGCCCAGAAACACCCACTTCCTGTCAATCACACTTCGATCACTTCAACGATGAAAAATCTTCGTTCGGACGTGAGTAAATCTACTAAGTTTTGAGCTAAAATACTAACCGCATGCGCACTGCGAACCATGCGCATGCGCATTTTTGCCCTAATCGCTCCATAGCGAAGATCGGCAACGAGCGAACAACTCGGAATGACCCCCATGGTTTTGCCCAACTGCTAACAAAATTCCTGCTGCGATCAACTTGGAATTACCCCCAAAGTTCCTGCTGCGATCAACTCAGAATTAGGCCCTATGGTATCGCAGGCATAGATGACTGTGCTTGCGATACTGGCTAAGTGCGATTTTGGCTAAGTGTCAATTTTGATTATCTTTTACACAAGATAGTAAAAACTGACTTGCCTGCACAGTCTATCTAGGCTTGCGTTGCCGACCGCTCATCGGTAAAAATAGTAACACTAACTTTCCTTACGATTTTGACTACATAGTTGAGACTGTTCCATTTTGTATATTTTGTATCTGTTGTATAGGTTGGTGACCTATTTTTCAGTCTTTTGCTGCTTACAGGTGCAGCGCCCCAGGATTGACTATTTTTACGTGTTTTGCATGCGCAGTTAGTACTTGATCGCCCAGCGAAAACGCACAGCAGCTATCGGGTATGAATCAGGCCCTCTGTCACACACATAATTTACAAGTGTCACATAACAAATGAATCAGCACAGTCTGCGACTAAGACACATTTTCTGCAACACAAAGACACCTGGCGTTAGCAGTGCTGCACAGGACCTGGCGGCTCACACGTGCCAGGCATCTCACGCCGCGTGGTATATTGATGCTGAATCTATGACACATATGTAGTCTCCAAACCTGAGTAAGGTCAAAGGGCAATTATTAAAATACACAATGTCCTCTAAATCAGACCTTTGTAGTCACATGATCCGCATCATCAGTGCCCCAAGCTCACTCTGCAGTGCCTGATCTTACAAGAAGTTGGGTGAACTTCCCAAAAATTCCGGAGTCTCCAGGATACACCATGATCGGTTTGCATCCATGACATTATAGCATAAACAAAGACACAGAATTGTAATAGCAGTAAATAATGCGCCCTGTATCTGAGAAGAGTGTCAGCAGTACGCTTACAGTGTCGACTATACTCATACATGCCTACCTTTCAAGTATCCTTTCCGGGAGAAGCCCGGAGAGGAGACGCAGCAGGCAACCTCGGGGGGCGTGACCGAACTGAGATAACATTAGGCCCCGCCCACAGGAGGAGGAAATGACAGCGATTGGATGGGCTGCGGGTAGAGGGTAGGGCTAAATGCCACGATTAGGCCCGCCCCCTCAGACAGCTGCCTCAGCTCAGCCCAGTCTCGCGTGTGGCCCCACCCACAGATATGCATCACTCAATTTGGCATTGAAGCCAACCTGACATTGGCCCTCATTCCGAGTTGTTCGCTCGCTAGCCGCTTTTCGCAGCAGTGCACACGCTAAGCCGCCGCCCTCTGGGAGTGAATCTTAGCTTAGCAGAATTGCGAACAAAAGATTCGCAAAATTGCGAATAGAAATTTCTTAGCAGTTTCTGAGTAGCTCGACACTTACTCTGCCACTGCGATCAGTTCAGTCAGTTTCGTTCCTGGTTTGACGTCACAAACACACCCAGCGTTCGCCCAGACACTCCCCCATTTCTCCAGACACTCTCGCGTTTTTCCCAGAAACGGTAGCGTTTTTCCGCACACTCCCATAAAACGGCCAGTTTCCGCCCAGAAACACCCACTTCCTGTCAATCACACTACGATCACCAGAACGAAGAAAAAACCTCGTAAAGCCGTGAGTAAAATACCAAACTTCTTAGCAAATTTACTTGGCGCAGCCGCAGTGCGAACATTGCGCATGCGCAGTTAGCGGAAAATCGCACCGATGCGAAGGAAAATAACGAGCGAACAACTCGGAATGAGGGCCATAATGTGTCAGCTCAGCCCAGTCACACAAGTGTGGCACACTGACAGGCGGCAGTTAGCAGCATACATGCAGTGCGGAGCTCTGAGCTTGCTCTAGCGAGTTCAGAAGCTCAGAGCTTCTCCGTGCTGCATGTATGCTGCCGACAGCCGCCGTTGTCAGTGTGAGTGGGCGGGGCTGCTCATGTGCGTCTGGGCTGAGCTGCTGAAGCTGAACCACATCTATCCATTCAACACCCACTGTCCCGCAGGCTTCCCGACCGAGTTGTGAGTGACACGCATAGAGTGTTTTATTTTATCCTTATCCTGCCCGCTTCACTAGGAAGCGGACAGGATTTTGCGGCATGCGGAAGAATCACTTACCCTTCCGGGGCTGCGGGGGACAAGCCGAAAAATCGGGAGCCTCCCGCAGCTTCCGGGAGGGTAGGCAAGTATGACTATACTGTAGCTCCTAATATGATACACCAGCTTACAGGAGCACATCTAGAGCGGAGTAGGAGGGCCGTGTGCAGACACCGTCTGGGCCCCCTTCTCTCTAGCCGGCTGCGCTGAAGCTCTGGGCACTAGGGTCACTAGATATGAACGGAAAAAATAGGGAACTACCTCAACCGCGCTCAGCTACACCAAGTCCAATTGGATGTTATTGAATGTTCAAGAATATACCAGTCCGTAAAAAGAAAAGAAGAGAATGTCGTCTTCCAATCTTTTTCCTCTAGTTCATTGGGTAGAGGAATCCCCTCTGGATTGGTCCGAAGTTCCTCAAAGAAAAAAATAGAAGCACAATATCGTGTAGTATGTCCAGGGTTTAGGAGAGATGGATGCTTCTAGATTTTGCTGTTAGTCACGATAATGCGTACCGTACTCACGTATAGAAAGGAAGAGTTTCCACTCATAAAGGTTTCTTTTATGGGTCCAAACTTCTCCTGACCGGACGGAAGCGAGCTCTTCTTCTATCAGTTCCTCCCAAGATGGTACCCCAGCGTAAGAGAGAATAGGGAGAAAACAATGGTCCAATTAATTACTCCCAATGGAGTCGATTTCATCAACCCCACTAATAGCCGGGAGAATAAGCCAGCGTACCGTACTCACACTTAAAATGTATTCAATAAACTCATAAAGGTATCTTTAACCGTAGATCGTGTTCAATAATAGATAAATGATGGAAAAATTGGGCAGGCGTACCCCACTTACAGTTTTCCAAAATGATGTCAAGCCCGTAGCAGTTTCTTTCCCCACTCCCTTCCTAGGACGTGGGACTCCACTTATCGAGGACTTCCAATCTCGGTATAATGAAACATATATCACGAGTGGAAGTGGGTGAAGGAAATTTATTACAATCAAAAATAGCAATAGGGCACAATCCTAATGGACAGTCCAGAAGATATTTACACAGTTACAAAGATGGGATAGATCCGGATTATCTCACCTCAATAAATGGCAGTCTGTAAAGTCCGTAGGTAATATGTAGCCCTCACACCAACGCGTTTCGACCAGAGGTCTTTGTCAAGGTGTGTAATGAGGGCAACTATACCTTTATTTATACCCCTACACAGGAAGTGTTCATAATGTGGGAGGGGTTGGTGCATAATACATACATCCTCAAAATAATAATTATAAGAATGAACATAAGTCTAAAATTTTCATTATACATGTAATATGTCCTTTATGTGCACAAGGGACATATTTGTTAAATTAAAAACTTAAAAAACTAATCAGATCGCGCTGTGCGTTCCATTTGCCGGTGTTGGAACGCACAGCTTCCGCCGGAAATGCGTATCCGGATGTGAAGTAAACCGTGTGATGATAAAGACGAGCATCACCAGGAAATGCGGTGCGGTTGGCGCATGGCGTGCGTTCCACTCGATAACAGTGGAACGCACTCGTGCCGGAAATGACGTTAATGACGGACATCTCCAGGAAGTGTGGTGCGGTTGGCGCATGGCGTGCGTTCCACTCGATAACAGTGGAACGCACTCGTGCCGGAAATGACGTTACCCTAAGGTGACGCGTGGCTATAAGTAAAAGAGAACCACTGTTCTTTTAGCGTGGAACGCACTCGCCGGAAATGATGTTACATGGCAGTGAAATAATGTCCTATATGCGTTCCACTCCACTAACGGAGCATACATATACCAACAGGAGGATTTTTGTTAATAAAAATACATAGAGTCCATATTCACAATTCCATACAGAAATTAAAATGTATCGGTGTTTGTACATGTAGTTATGAATATCTGTAAGAAGTCATTAATAGGTAAAATCTTGTTTGACAATAATCAAAATATACATTATCCAGGAACTTATTTCACATAAATATAAATATATAAATATATACATTCTCTACACACAGAAATAATATTGTGGTGAATCATAAAGGAAAAGGCATTACATAAAACATTCCAATAAAAAATTCATTCCATAAAAAATTCCATAAACAATGATAATGTTATATTTCCATAAAAAATTCCATGAACACTAAAAATAATGATAATAAAGGGAGGGGAATTGAAATAAAAAATCAGAAAATGGAGAGGAGAGAATTGTGCATAATGGAGTGAAGGAAGGGAGATTCTCATGTATGGCTTATTTCCTTTTATAGGAACCATTTGATCTCGAAATCGAGGTTCATGCCTCTAGGTTGTAATGTTCCTAAATTAAAGATACTCCTCTTATGAAACAATTCGAAGGAAAAGGCTATGCCAGGACAAGACTAGAGGAACCGTACCAGGAATATGAAGTCACCGACAGGACCATAATGTTGAAACCTAAAGAACAGCTAGGAACTAAGAAAGATGGAGAGAACAAAATCGCGTTTATAACTAAATTCAGCAGCCAATATAAGGAGGTAGAACAAATTATTAAGAAGAACTGGGGCCTACTACTCCAAGACCCCATTATAAGGGAACATCTAACGGATAAACCACGCTTTGTCTACCGAAAAGCGGACAACATCAGGAAAAAGGTGGTCAAAAGCGTAGTAGAAGCACCAAGAAGCCTCAGAACTATTCGGTCAAAGGGATTCTATAGATGCGGTATGTGTCAAATGTGTAGAAACTGTAAAAGTAAAAATTCAACCATCACTCAGTACACATCCACATCAAACAATAAAAGTTTTGAGATCAAGGACTTCATCACCTGCGACAGCAAAAATGTCATTTATCTGGTCCAATGTACCTGCAATAAACAATACATTGGAAGAACCACGCGGAGACTGAAAGAAAGGATGAATGAACATCTTAGAAATATAAAAAAGGGAGTGGAAACCCACGGGATTTCATCACATTTTAAGAAGGATCATATGTGGAAACCATCGGAGATTGCTTTGTTCTGTGGGATAAAACTAGCTCCAAATAATTGGAGAAGTACAGACGTGGAGGAAAGATTGGCAAGAACAGAGATGAGGAGTATCTTTAATTTAGGAACATTACAACCTAGAGGCATGAACCTCGATTTCGAGATCAAATGGTTCCTATAAAAGGAAATAAGCCATACATGAGAATCTCCCTTCCTTCACTCCATTATGCACAATTCTCTCCTCTCCATTTTCTGAATTTTTATTTCAATTCCCCTCCCTTTATTATCATTATTTTTAGTGTTCATGGAATTTTTTATGGAAATATAACATTATCATTGTTTATGGAATTTTTTATGGAATGAATTTTTTATTGGAATGTTTTATGTAATGCCTTTTCCTTTATGATTCACCACAATATTATTTCTGTGTGTAGAGAATGTATATATTTATATATTTATATTTATGTGAAATAAGTTCCTGGATAATGTATATTTTGATTATTGTCAAACAAGATTTTACCTATTAATGACTTCTTACAGATATTCATAACTACATGTACAAACACCGATACATTTTAATTTCTGTATGGAATTGTGAATATGGACTCTATGTATTTTTATTAACAAAAATCCTCCTGTTGGTATATGTATGCTCCGTTAGTGGAGTGGAACGCATATAGGACATTATTTCACTGCCATGTAACATCATTTCCGGCGAGTGCGTTCCACGCTAAAAGAACAGTGGTTCTCTTTTACTTATAGCCACGCGTCACCTTAGGGTAACGTCATTTCCGGCACGAGTGCGTTCCACTGTTATCGAGTGGAACGCACGCCATGCGCCAACCGCACCACACTTCCTGGAGATGTCCGTCATTAACGTCATTTCCGGCACGAGTGCGTTCCACTGTTATCGAGTGGAACGCACGCCATGCGCCAACCGCACCGCATTTCCTGGTGATGCTCGTCTTTATCATCACACGGTTTACTTCACATCCGGATACGCATTTCCGGCGGAAGCTGTGCGTTCCAACACCGGCAAATGGAACGCACAGCGCGATCTGATTAGTTTTTTAAGTTTTTAGTTTAACAAATATGTCCCCTGTGCACATAAAGGACATATTACATGTATAATGAAAATTTTAGACTTATGTTCATTCTTATATTTATTATTTTGAGGATGTATGTATTATGCACCAACCCCTCCCACATTATGAACACTTCCTGTGTAGGGGTATAAATAAAGGTATAGTTGCCCTCATTACACACCTTGACAAAGACCTCTGGTCGAAACGCGTTGGTGTGAGGGCTACATATTACCTACGGACTTTACAGACTGCCATTTATTGAGGTGAGATAATCCGGATCTATCCCATCTTTGTAACTGTGTAAATATCTTCTGGACTGTCCATTAGGATTGTGCCCTATTGCTATTTTTGATTGTAATAAATTTCCTTCACCCACTTCCACTCGTGATATATGTTTCATTATACCGAGATTGGAAGTCCTCTATAAGTGGAGTCCCACTTCCTAGGAAGGGAGTGGGGAAAGAAACTGCTACGGGCTTGACATCATTTTGGAAAACTGTAAGTGGGGTACGCCTGCCCAATTTTTCCATCATTTATCTATTATTGAACACGATCTACGGTTAAAGATACCTTTATGAGTTTATTGAATACACTTTAAGTGTGAGTACGGTACGCTGGCTTATTCTCCCGGCTATTAGTGGGGTTGATGAAATCGACTCCATTGGGAGTTATTAATTGGACCATTGTTTTCTCCCTATTCTCTCTCACGCTGGGGTACCATCTTGGGAGGAACTGATAGAAGAAGAGCTCGCTTCCGTCCGGTCAGGAGAAGTTTGGACCCATAAAAGAAACCTTTATGAGTGGAAACTCTTCCTTTCTATACGTGAGTACGGTACGCATTATCGTGACTAACAGCAAAATCTAGAAGCATCCATCTCTCCTAAACCCTGGACATACTACACGATATTGTGCTTCTATTTTTTTCTTTGAGGAACTTCGGACCAATCCAGAGGGGATTCCTCCACCCAATGAACTAGAGGAAAAAGATTGGAAGACGACATTCTCTTCTTTTCTTTTTACGGACTGGTATATTCTTGAACATTCAATAACATCCAATTGGACTTGGTGTAGCTGAGCGCGGTTGAGGTAGTTCCCTATTTTTTCCGTTCATATCCATGTCATAAGGTGTTGGGTGACACCTAGGGTGCTACGCAACTGCAGCCGCCGTGAGCGCAGTGGTTGCCTATTTCTGTTTTTTCTTGTAAAAATTTCCATTCACTAGGGTCACTAGTGCTGTCCCAGGGTTTAGTGCGCATGCGCAGGTCTCTGGAAAAATGGCACGGCGGACATTTTCCCAGTGACTTCCTTACTGTGCCTGCGCAAAACACTGGGAAAATGGCCACCGTACCATTTACCTGGTAATTTCTGCAACACCGCTGCTACAAGCGGGACTCCGGAGGGTAAGTATTTTTTAAAAACGGGTGCAGGGTGTGCGGTGTGGGACCCCAGGGACACACTGCATCCATTATAAATACGTCAGTGCTTGTGTAGAACAATACAGGGGCACATAGCTGAAAGCAGGGAGTGTATAATAGGCTGTTATAGGAAATGCTATTGTTACAGATATTACACAAATGAAGATCCTTCATCTAAGCCACAGGGATTTCTCTGCACCTGGCCAATCATTCCAGGATAATTCCCGTGCCACACAACACGTTTCATTCTGCGGCCCTCAGGGCAGAACACAGCATAATTATCTTTCCTGTTCTTAATGGAGGGGGAATGGGGGATGGGCTCTGATTTCAGTTTCATATTCTGATTGTAATTTTATGCTCATTTGTCATTATTATTATTTACTAGGTGATTCATCGCGCCCTATGGGCGCTCTTCACACCATCTTAAGGGGCTACGCCCCCTTAACCCCTACACAACTTGAAGGTGCAAGACCATGGTGTTCACAGGTATTAGAGGTGCTTATACACACAGTGGGCACAGCTATCTGCGGCGTGTATACACACTGTGTTGACAGGATGCAAAGACTTGTCTACACACAGTGGCCCTCATTCCGAGTTGGTCTCTCGCTAGCTGCTTTTAGTAGTCGTGCAAATGCTAGGCCGCCGCCCTCTGGGAGTGTATCTTAGCTTAGCAGAAGTGCCAACGAAAGGATCGCAGCTCTGCTACAAATAAGAGGAAGGTTTTACAGGGGCGTACACTAGAGATGAGCGGGTTCGGTTCCTCGGAATCCGAACCCCCCCGAACTTCACGCTTTTTACACGGGTCCGAGGCAGACTCGGATCTTCCCGCCTTGCTCGGCTAACCCGAGCGCGCCCGAACGTCATCATCCCGCTGTCGGATTCTCGCGAGGCTCGTATTCTATCGCGAGACTCGGATTCTATATAAGGAGCCGCGCGTCGCCGCCATTTTCACACGTGCATTGAGATTGATAGGGAGAGGACGTGGCTGGCGTCCTCTCCGTTTAGATAGAGAGTGAGACACTTGATTTACTGGAGCATTAGGAGTACTCAGATAGTGCAGAGTTTTGCTGATAGTTATACTAGTGGTGACCACCAGTTTTATTTATTATTTAATATAATCCGTTCTCTGCCTGAAAAAAAAACGATACACAGTCACATACCATATCTGTGCTCAGCCTCAGTGTGCTGCATGATAATATCATCTATGTATATCTGACTGTGCTGAGTAGTGCTCACTGCTCACACAGCTTAATTGTGGGGGAGACTGGGGAGCAGTTATAGCAGGAGTACATATTTAACAGTGCACACTTTTGCTGCCAGAGTGCCAGTGTGACTGACCAGCAGTGACCACCGGTATATTGTCTGCCTGAAAAAGTTAAACACTCGTGTGGTGTTTTTTTATTTTATTCTATAAACGCATTCTGCTGACAGTGTCCAGCAGGTCCGTCATTCATTATATTTCTATCTTCTTCATACTAGTAGTTTAGGAGTCTGCAGTGCTGACAGTGTCCAGCAGGTCCGTCATTATACAATATATACCTGTCCTGCAGTAGTGATATATATATATTTTTTATATCATTATCATCCAGTCTATACTAGCAGACGCAGTACGGTAGTCCACGGCTGTAGCTACCTCTGTGTCGGCAGTCGCTCGTCCATAATTGTATACCTACCTGTGGTGGGTTTTTTTTTCTATCTTCTTCATACTAGTAGTTTAGGAGTCTGCAGTGCTGACAGTGTCCAGCAGGTCCGTCATTATACAATATATACCTGTCCTGCAGTAGTGATATATATATATTTTTTATATCATTATCATCCAGTCTATACTAGCAGACGCAGTACGGTAGTCCACGGCTGTAGCTACCTCTGTGTCGGCAGTCGCTCGTCCATAATTGTATACCTGTGGTGGGTTTTTTTTTTCTATCTTCTTCATACTAGTAGTTTAGGAGTCTGCAGTGCTGACAGTGTCCAGCAGGTCCGTCATTATACAATATATACCTGTCCTGCAGTAGTGATATATATATATTTTTTATATCATTATCATCCAGTCTATACTAGCAGACGCAGTACGGTAGTCCACGGCTGTAGCTACCTCTGTGTCGGCAGTCGCTCGTCCATAATTGTATACCTACCTGTGGTGGTTTTTTTTTTTTCTATCTTCTTCATACTAGTAGTTAAGGAGTCTGCAGCACTGACAGTGTCCAGCAGGTCCGTCATTATACAATATATACCTGTCCTGCAGTAGTGATATATATATATTTTTTATATCATTATCATCCAGTCTATACTAGCAGACGCAGTACGGTAGTCCACGGCTGTAGCCACCTCTGTGTCGGCAGTCGCTCGTCCATAATTGTATACCTACCTGTGGTGGTTTTTTTTTTTTCTATCTTCTTCATACTAGTAGTTTAGGAGTCTGCAGTGCTGACAGTGTCCAGCAGGTCCGTCATTATACAATATATACCTGTCCTGCAGTAGTGATATATATATATTTTTTATATCATTATCATCCAGTCTATACAAGCAGACGCAGTACGGTAGTCCACGGCTGTAGCTACCTCTGTGTCGGCAGTCGCTCGTCATCCATAAGTATACTAGTATCCATCCATCTCCATTGTTTACCTGAGGTGCCTTTTAGTTGTGCCTATTAAAATATGGAGAACAAAAATGTTGAGGTTCCAAAAATAGGGAAAGATCAAGATCCACTTCCACCTCGTGCTGAAGCTGCTGCCACTAGTCATGGCCGAGACGATGAAATGCCATCAACGTCGTCTGCCAAGGCCGATGCCCAATGTCATAGTACAGAGCATGTAAAATCCAAAACACCAAATATCAGTAAAAAAAGGACTCAAAAATCTAAAATAAAATCATCGGAGGAGAAGCGTAAACTTGCCAATATGCCATTTACCACACGGAGTGGCAAGGAACGGCTGAGGCCCTGGCCTATGTTCAAGGCTAGTGGTTCAGCTTCACATGAGGATGGAAGCACTCAGCCTCTCGCTAGAAAAATGAAAAGACTTAAGCTGGCAAAAGCACAGCAAAGAACTGTGCGTTCTTCGAAATCACAAATCCACAAGGAGAGTCCAATTGTGTCGGTTGCGATGCCTGACCTTCCCAACACTGGACGTGAAGAGCATGCGCCTTCCACCATTTGCACACCCCCTGCAAGTGCTGGAAGGAGCACCCGCAGTCCAGTTCCTGATAGTCAGATTGAAGATGTCAGTGTTGAAGTACACCAGGATGAGGAGGATATGGGTGTTGCTGGCGCTGGGGAGAAAATTGACCAGGAGGATTCTGATGGTGAGGTGGTTTGTTTAAGTCAGGCACCCGGGGAGACACCTGTTGTCCGTGGGAGGAATATGGCCATTGACATGCCTGGTGAAAATACCAAAAAAATCAGCTCTTCAGTGTGGAAGTATTTCAACAGAAATGCGGACAACATTTGTCAAGCCGTCTGTTGCCTTTGTCAAGCTGTAATAAGTAGGGGTAAGGACGTTAACCACCTCGGAACATCCTCCCTTATACGTCACCTGCAGCGCATTCATCATAAGTCAGTGACAAGTTCAAAAACTTTGGGCGACAGCGGAAGCAGTCCACTGACCAGTAAATCCCTTCCTCTTGTAACCAAGCTCACGCAAACCACCCCACCAACTCCCTCAGTGTCAATTTCCTCCTTCCCCAGGAATGCCAATAGTCCTGCAGGCCATGTCACTGGCAATTCTGACGAGTCCTCTCCTGCCTGGGATTCCTCCGATGCATCCTTGCGTGTAACGCCTACTGCTGCTGGCGCTGCTGTTGTTGCTGCTGGGAGTCGATGGTCATCCCAGAGGGGAAGTCGTAAGACCACTTTTACTACTTCCACCAAGCAATTGACTGTCCAACAGTCCTTTGCGAGGAAGATGAAATATCACAGCAGTCATCCTGCTGCAAAGCGGATAACTGAGGCCTTGGCATCCTGGGCGGTGAGAAACGTGGTTCCGGTATCCATCATTACTGCAGAGCCAACTAGAGACTTGTTGGAGGTACTGTGTCCCCGGTACCAAATACCATCTAGGTTCCATTTCTCTAGGCAGGCGATACCGAAAATGTACACAGACCTCAGAAAAAGACTCACCAGTGTCCTAAAAAATGCAGTTGTACCCAATGTCCACTTAACCACGGACATGTGGACAAGTGGAGCAGGGCAGACTCAGGACTATATGACTGTGACAGCCCACTGGGTAGATGTATGGACTCCCGCCGCAAGAACAGCAGCGGCGGCACCAGTAGCAGCATCTCGCAAACGCCAACTCTTTCCTAGGCAGGCTACGCTTTGTATCACCGCTTTCCAGAATACGCACACAGCTAAAAACCTCTTACGGCAACTGAGGAAGATCATCGCAGAATGGCTTACCCCAATTGGACTCTCCTGTGGATTTGTGGCATCGGACAACGCCAGCAATATTGTGTGTGCATTAAATATGGGCAAATTCCATCACGTCCCATGTTTTGCACATACCTTGAATTTGGTGGTGCAGAATTATTTAAAAAACGAGAGGGGCGTGCAAGAGATGCTGTCGGTGGCCAGAAGAATTGCGGGACACTTTCGGCGTACAGGCACCACGTACAGAAGACTGGAGCAACACCAAAAACGCCTGAACCTGCCCTGCCATCATCTGAAGCAAGAAGTGGTAACGAGGTGGAATTCAACCCTCTATATGCTTCAGAGGTTGGAGGAGCAGCAAAAGGCCATTCAAGCCTATACAACTGAGCACGATATAGGAGGTGGAATGCACCTGTCTCAAGCGCAGTGGGAAATGATTTCAACGTTGTGCAAGGTTCTGCAACCTTTTGAACTTGCCACACGTGAAGTCAGTTCAGACACTGACAGCCTGAGTCAGGTCATTCCCCTCATCAGGCTTTTGCAGAAGAAGCTGGAGACATTGAAGGAGGAGCTAACACAGAGCGATTCCGCTAGGCATGTGGGACTTGTGGATGGAGCCCTTAATTCGCTTAACAAGGATTCACGGGTGGTCAATCTGTTGAAATCAGAGCACTACATTTTGGCCACCGTGCTCGATCCTAGATTTAAAACCTACGTTGTATCTCTCTTTCCGGCAGACACAAGTCTGCAGGGGTTCAAAGAACTGCTGGTGAGAAAATTGTCAAGTCAAGCGGAACGCGACCTGTCAACATCTCCTCCTTCACATTCTCCCGCAACTGGGGGTGCGAGGAAAAGGCTCAGAATTCCGAGCCCACCCGCTGGCGGTGATGCAGGGCAGTCTGGAGCGACTGCTGATGCTGACATCTGGTCCGGACTGAAGGACCTGCCAACGATTACGGACATGTCGTCTACTGTCACTGCATATGATTCTCTCCCCATTGAAAGAATGGTGGAGGATTATATGAGTGACCGCATCCAAGTAGGCACGTCAGACAGTCCGTACGTATACTAGCAGGAAAAAGAGGCAATTTGGAGGCCCTTGCACAAACTGGCTTTATTCTACCTAAGTTGCCCTCCCACAAGTGTGTACTCCAAAAGAGTGTTTAGTGCCGCCGCTCACCTTGTCAGCAATCGGCGTACGAGGTTACTTCCAGAAAATGTGGAGAAGATGATGTTCATTAAAATGAATTATAATCAATTCCTCCATGGAGACATTCAGAAGCAGCAATTGCCTCCACAAAGTACACAGGGAGCTGTGATGGTGGATTCCAGTGGGGACGAATTGATAATCTGTGAGGAGGGGGATGTACACGGTGATGAATCGGAGGATGATGATGAGGTGGACATCTTGCCTCTGTAGAGCCAGTTTGTGCAAGGAGAGATTAATCGCTTCTTTTTTGGTGGGGGTCCAAACCAACCCGTCATTTCAGTCACAGTCGTGTGGCAGACCCTGTCACTGAAATGATGGGTTGGTTAAAGTGTGCATGTCCTGTTTATACAACATAAGGGTGGGTGGGAGGGCCCAAGGACAATTCCATCTTGCACCTCTTTTTTCTTTCATTTTTCTTTGCGTCATTTGCTGTTTGGGGAGTGTTTTTTGGAAGGGCCAGCCTGCCTGACACTGCAGTGCCACTCCTAGATGGGCCAGGTGTTTGTGTCGGCCACTTGGGTCGCTGAGCTTAGTCACACAGCTACCTCATTGCGCCTCTTTTTTTCTTTGCGTCATGTGCTGTTTGGGGAGTGTTTTTTGGAAGGGCCATCCTGCGTGACACTGCAGTGCCACTCCTAGATGGGCCAGGTGTTTGTGTCGGCCACTTGGGTCGCTGAGCTTAGTCACACAGCTACCTCATTGCGCCTCTTTTTTTCTATGCGTCATGTGCTGTTTGGGGAGTGTTTTTTGGAAGGGCCATCCTGCGTGACACTGCAGTGCCACTCCTAGATGGGCCAGGTGTTTGTGTCGGCCACTTGGGTCGCTGAGCTTAGTCACACAGCTACCTCATTGCGCCTCTTTTTTTCTTTGCGTCATGTGCTGTTTGGGGAGTGTTTTTTGGAAGGGCCATCCTGCGTGACACTGCAGTGCCACTCCTAGATGGGCCAGGTGTTTGTGTCGGCCACTTGGGTCGCTGAGCTTAGTCACACAGCTACCTCATTGCGCCTCTTTTTTTCTATGCGTCATGTGCTGTTTGGGGAGTGTTTTTTGGAAGGGCCATCCTGCGTGACACTGCAGTGCCACTCCTAGATGGGCCAGGTGTTTGTGTCGGCCACTTGGGTCGCTGAGCTTAGTCACACAGCTACCTCATTGCGCCTCTTTTTTTCTTTGCGTCATGTGCTGTTTGGGGAGTATTTTTTGGAAGGGCCATCCTGCGTGACACTGCAGTGCCACTCCTAGATGGGCCAGGTGTTTGTGTCGGCCACTTGGGTCGCTGAGCTTAGTCATCCAGCGACCTCGGTGCAAATTTTAGGACTAAAAATAATATTGTGAGGTGTGAGGTGTTCAGAATAGACTGAAAATGAGTGGAAATTATGGTTATTGAGGTTAATAATACTTTGGGATCAAAATGACCCCCAAATTCTATGATTTAAGCTGTTTTTTAGAGTTTTTTGAAAAAAACACCCGAATCCAAAACACACCCGAATCCGACAAAAAAAATTCGGTGAGGTTTTGCCAAAACGCGTTCGAACCCAAAACACGGCCGCGGAACCGAACCCAAAACCAAAACACAAAACCCGAAAAATTTCCGGTGCACATCTCTAGCGTACACACACACACTGGTCACAGGTAGGACAGTTCCTTATGGGCACACTGGCCACAGTATTAGTGTTGCTTATTACCAGAATGTGATATGGTGGCATCTATATGTACCATAATAAATTGTGTGTGATTTGGATTTGAAAGGGGGTGGGTGCAGTGAGGGGGAGGTGTGAGTGTGCAAGGGTAGTGTTAGTTGCTGTGTGGTGAGGTGTTGGGGCTGGGAGGGGGGTTTGCACAGATGGGGAAGGGTTTTTTGTGTACAGGCCGGCATGCCTCCACACTGTGTGCCATCCACAGGTGTTTAGCCTGTCCCTTCCCTGCTGTCTGGCTGTCAGCTGCCAGGCATAGTGCTTAGTGTCAGGAGAGGAGCGTGCTGCGAGCCACGGCTGCAGTGGGAGAGATATCCGTCTGAGCAGCAGTGGGGTTTGGGGAGAGGGTGGTCCGTGTGGCGCCCTGCTGACCACGTTCGTCGTCGGCTGCCAGTCCGCAAGACACCCCCCCCCCCTGGCTGTGTACAGTAGGCCGTGGGATGTATGAGGGAGGGGTCCCCGGCGTGGGGTGCATGTAAGGAGCGGAGCGGGTGTGTTATAGCGAGAGGTGCGGCGGCCGTCCACCTGCCACTGCCTACTGTTTGGTTTCCGGAGTGGAGCGTGGTGCGGCCGAAGGCTGCAGTCGCAGGAGCTCCTGTGTGATCAGCAGTGGTGAGTGGGTGGTGCGTATGAAGTTGTACGTGGGAGGGGTCCCCGGCGTGGGTGTCAGTGGCGTTACCGGGAGAGGTGCGGTGTCCGTCCACCTGCAGCATCCGGTATCGCCTGTGTGCTGGCAGAACCTGTGTCTGTTTGTACCGCTGGCCACCTCCCTATGCTGTAGTGCAGCTAGTGTTGGCACAGGGCATGGTGTGTCTCCCTGCACATGCTGCTGACCCCGCCCACCGCTGTGACTCCGCCTAGCGTTAGAAAGCCAAGCACAGAGTCACAGGGCTATTATATAGGAGATTATTATTATCCTTTATTTATATGGCGCCACAGGGGATCCGCAGCGCCCATTACACAGTACATAATAAAATGAGCAACCAAGGAAACAGCACTTACAGTACAGGACAATATAGGACAGGTATAGAAAACCCGGAGTTAGGTGCCGTCAAAGGGAGTATGGAGTATAAGATTGTGTAAGTAAGAAAAGGAAAGGCACATAAGGGAAGAGGGCCCTGCTCTTGCGAGCTTACAATCTAATGCTGCTTTCACATTGCAAACCCTGCTTTTGAAACGGTTCTTAAAACGGGTCTTAAAACGGGTCTTAAAACGGGTCTGAGCAGTTAAACCCCCTTCACATCGCATGTTGTAACCAGTATATTACCATTTCATTACCGTTTTGGTACCTTTCACACTGAACCCGTTTCTCCCATAGAAAACAGTGGTTGTCATTTTAAATGGACTTTTCTGGCCCACACATTAGTAGTAATAATTATTAATTAATTATTAACAATTTAGCTAGTCGTACGATGGAACCCAGCAGCTTCAAGCATCTTTACCATGTTTTTGTAGATTACGGCATCCTTCACTGTCCCAGTGATTTGTCTACATATTTCTTCATCCCCTCTGATCCTAAGCAGCTCCCTCACCTCCTCATCACTTCAATTTGCCATTTTAAACTGAATCTGTATAAAAAAAAAATGCTTCTTCACTCTCATGCCTTTCCTCCAGTTTATTTCCTGCTTCTGTCTGGTGACATCACGCATGGAGACAGCCTATCACCTTATGTGGTTTGGAAATACTGTTTCAGAGCCTTTCACACTGCACAATGAAACGGGTCTGAACCGTGTAGGACCCTGCTTTTTAACCGTTTTAAAATACCAGTAATCCGTAACCAGTAAATTCAAAGTGTCCCTTTCACACCGCAGCTAGAACCGTTTTGGAAGGCTTAAAAAACGGCAATTTACCGGGTTATAGCTGCGGTGTGAAAGGGGTATAAAAGGTAAGGGGCTAACAGACCAGAGTGACACAGAAGGGGTAGACAGTGAGCATAGACAAGAGGGTTAGGAGGAGAGTTGGCTGGGTTTGGTGAAGAAGTGGGTCTTGAGAGACCATTTGAAGCTTTGTAGAGAGGTGGAGAGTCGGATGGGGAGAGGTAGAGCACTCCAGAGATAGGGAGCAGCACGTGCAAAATCTTGTAGGTAGGAGTGGGAGGAGGTAATCAGTTGGCAGGAGAGACGGCGCATTAACAGAGCGAAGAGGACGGGTGGGAATGTAAAGAGAGATAAGGTCAGAGATGTAAGAGGGAGAAGAGTGGGTGAGGGCTTTGTAGGTGAGTGTGAAAGAAGCTTGAATTGGATTCTGAATGGGAAGGGTAGCCAGTGAAGGTCCTGCAAGAGAGGGGATGTGGATGTAGTACGTTTGGTGGGGAAGATGAGACGGGCAGCAGCATTGAGGATAGATTGAAGTGGAGAGAGGCATTTTTGAGGGAGGCCAGATAGGAGGAGATTGCAGTAGTCCAATCTGGAGATGACTAGTGAGTGGATGAGGGTCTTAGTAGCATCCTGAGTGAGAAAGGGTCTGATCCTGGAGATGTTTTTGAGACGGAAATGGCAGGTTTTTGAGAGGTACTGAATGTGTGGTTTGAAGGAGAGGGAGGAGTCAAGGATTACTCCAAGACATCGCACTTGGGGGCTAGAGGAGATAGTTGTGCCATCAATGGATAATTAAATTGTGGGAGGTGAGGTTATGCGGGAGGGAGGAAAGATGATCAGCTCAGTCTTAGACATGTTAAGTTTAAGAAAGTGCTGGGACATCCAGGAGGAGATAGCAGAGAGACAGTTGGAGATACGAGTGAGGAGAGCAGGGTAGAGGTCAGGGGAGGAAAGGTAGATTTGAGTATCGTCAGCGTAGAGATGATGTTTTAAGTCAAAAGAGCTAATGAGCTCACCTAATGAGGATGTGTAGAGAGAGAAAAGGAGAGGCCCAAGAACAGAACCTTGAGGGACGCCTACTGGTAGAGGAAGTGAGGGGGAGGTGGAGTCATTAGAGGAGACATAGAAGGAATGATCAGAAAGGTAGGAGGACAGCCAGGAGAGAGCAGTGTAACGCATACCAAAGGAGTAAAGGATTTGCAGGAGTAGAGGGTGGTCTACAGTGTCAAAAGCAGCAGAGAGGTCAAGGAGAATAAGCAGAGAGTAGTGGCCCCTGGATTTAGCAGCAAGGAGGTCACTGCAGACTTTTGTGAGGGCAGTTTCAGTGGAGTGCTGAGGACGGAAACCAGACTGGAAAGGGTCAAGCAGTGAGTGGGAAGGAAGAAAGACAGACAGTGAGGCGGTTGTAGACAATACGCTCAAGGAGTTTGGAGGCAAAAGGGAGATGAGAGATGGGTCGGTAGTTGGAGAGATTGGTTGGATCAAGGGTAGGTTTTTTAAGGATAGGGGAGACAAGTGCATACTTGAAGGCAGAAGGGACTGTGCCTGATGAGAGTGAGAGATTGAGTAGATGGGCAAGATGGGAACAGGCAGAAGAAGAGAGGAAGCGGAGAAGGCGGGAGGGAATAGGGTCAAATGGGGAGGTGAAAGGGGGTGAGGACCGGATGAGGACCATGACTTCCTCTCCAGATACAGGGAAGAAAGATGTCAGAGTTGGTAGAAGGGAAGGAGAGGGGAGGTTGAGAAATGGAAGAGGGGGGTTGCTCAGGTTCTGGTGGGATGTTATGTCCTGACGAAAGGAGTCAATTTTGGATGTGAAGTAGGTGTCAAAGTCAAGAGCAGAAAGCGAAGAGGGGAGTTGAGGTGGGGGTGGGCAGAGGAGCGAGTTGACAGTGGCAAAGAGGCGCCTGGGGTTTGAGGATTGGGAGGAGATGAGGTTTTTGAAGTACAGTAAGATTGTTTTGAGAGGGTAAGGGCAGCAAAGTAGGATAAGAGCATAAATTTGTAGTGGAGGAAGTCGGCCTAATTGTGTGATTTCCTCCACTGACCCTCAGCGGTACATGAGCATTTTTGCAGATATCTGGTGCATTTGGTGTTGAGATGTCGATCTGCGAGGGTGAATAGTGGTTGGTGGGGCGACAGAGTCAAGAGCAAAGGTAAGGGATGCATTGTAAAGGGAAGTAGCTTGTTCAGGGCAGGAAAGAGAGAGAATAGTAGAGAGCTGTGAGTCAAACAGGGAAGATAGGGAAGTGGTGTCAATAGCCTCAGTGTTACGCTTAGTGATGGTAGACTTAGGTGGTAAAGATGGAGAAGCAGATAGAGATAGGTTAAAAGTGAGCAGGTGATGGTCAGAGAGGGGGAACAGGGAGTTAGGAAAATCAGAAAGATTACAGCGGTGAGTGAAAACCAGATCCAGTGAGCTTCCACTCACATGGGAGGGGGAGGAGGTCCACTGGGAGAGACCAAGAGAAGAGGTGAAGTTAAGGAGTTTAGAGGCAGGTGATTTTGTGGGGTTATCGATAGGCATGGACCTCAAATGTAGAGAATGTAAGGGATGGTTCTGGTGGTATGAGTTGGTATGAGTAGATAGAGGGTAGTAGTAGCCCAACACCACCACCGTGGCGACCCCCAGGTCGGGAGGGGGGGGGGGGGGGTGAGAATGTGAGACCCCCTGCAGAGAGAGCAGCGGGAGATACTGTGTCAGAGGTGGTAATCCAAGTTTCAGTTATGGCTAGGAGATGCAAGGAATTTGAGATGAAAAGGTCATGGGTGGGGACCAGTTTATTACAGACAGATCTGGCATTCCAGAGGGCACAGGAGAGAGGGAGAGAGTTTGAGGAGTGATGTGAATTAGATTATTAGAGTTGCTGTAGCAATGAGGTGAGATGGATTTAGAAGACAGGGATACAGAGGGTGTAGTAAGGGTGCTGGCTCATGGGCTAGGAAGGGACACTGCAGCAGTTGAGTATGGAGGGAGTAAAGTGTGGTACAGAGGGATATGAGGTGAGGTAGGTAGAGGAAGGAGGGAGCAGGGCAGAGTGGTGGATGATTGGGCCCAAGGTAGGGTAGAGGTGAATGACAGTGGGGTGTCAGGGGAGGAGTGGAAGTAAGGCAGTGGAGTGGATGGGAGACAAAGGAGGGGAGAGAGGAGGAATTGTAGGAGACTTGGGGAAAAGGATAGAGGTGAGAGCAGGGGACAGAGAAAAGGATAGGGCAGACAAGGAGTGTTGGGGGGTGCCACCCCAGGGGGTGATATCGCGCCCATCAGCAGAAACAATTGGATAGCTGCTGGTGGGTGCGGCAGGGGGCGCAGACATTTGAATACCGCCCATAGTGTAAATCACCTGTGTTGTATCCAATGGAATGTAAATATAAGGTATGCAGTCAATATGTCGCCGTTTAAGATGCCAACATTCACAGGGTCGATTGCAGAAGGTTCGCATTGATGATGTTGACATGGTTAAAATCATTAATGTTGACGCGTGCAAAATGTTGACATTGACAGGAGGCATAGGGGGAGATGTATCAAAGCTTGGAGAGTGATAAAGAGGAGAGAAATAAAGTACCAACCAATCAGCTCATGTCATTTTTTCTAACACAGCCTGTAACCAGAGGTATAGCAAGGTGTCATGGTGCCTGGAGCACGGTATGTTTCGGCGCCCCCCTCCCCAGTACTGAATTGGTGGCGTGTCTACCTGGGCCGGTTCTAGACCTTGTAGCACCCAGGACGAAAGTTTCCCCCGCTACACACACTCCTAGGCGAAACATAGTGCGCGCCGAAGGCACGCGGCAAAAAAAGGCTTCATAGGGAAGGGGCATGGCCACAGTTATGCCCCCTGTAGTTATGGACCCAGTAGTTGTGCCTAAATCAAAATGTGTGGTGGTGTATCCGGGGCGCCCTCTTTCTGTCGTCGTGTGAGAAGACCAAAGCATTGGTCGCCTTATCAAGTAGATGGATAATGAACTTAATGTAGGTATGATAACGTAAATCTCGAGGAGATTCAATAAAAATGTACACAAATTTAATAAACAATCACATACATGAAACAACTAATAAAAGCGTACCAATATGGTAAGCTAGGAGCCGCAGGTGTTAAATAAGGCAGGGTGGTCCAAGCTTCACCCTGCTCTGGCTCCCAAGCTGGATGAATGATGGTATTCAATAATCAAACAACTCGTAATGTACTTTTAAAAAAAACGTAGGAAAGCGTACCAGAGGGGTAGCTAAGGAGCCGCAGGTGTTGTAACAAGCAGGGTGGTCCAGACTTCACCCTGCTCTGGCTCCCAAGCTTACCACAAGGTCGGTGTCCGATGGATGAAGGGTTCGGATTCCTAATAGATCCAATAGCCAACGCGTTTCGAGATCTGCAATCTCTTCCTCAGGGCTTGATGGTATTTCTTGTCTCCAGAGCTGGCTTATAAAGATGGTGGGAAGTTGATTCTGTGTCATAGGTCACCAGGACCGGAAGTGATCAAACGGAGTCCCAAACAGTCTTAATTTGGTTAAACAATTGCTAATAGTGATGTGCTATTGCAGTAGTCATAACTTGTGGTGAAAAAAGTGGGCAGGTTTGGGAATTAACCAAGCTCAAAACTAGAAAAGACGTCCGGCCGGGCGACCAGAAGTGACCCGGAACCGGAAGTCCAAAACCGGAAGTGACGAATCGGAGTGAGCGGCCGAAAATAGCATGCAATAGCTAAAAGATTTTAAAAGAATTAAAAGTGCGGCCCGGATCTCTATTAATGTAGAAGGAGGAGAAAGCTATCTAAGAGCATACTGTGGTATAGGTTAAGTGTCCGGATGGTGCGGTTCCGTAACCGGAAGTGACACGATTATTTGCGTGTCACCGACCGGAAGTGACGGCTGGAATACAGCAGGAACAGTGGTTGTGAACCGCAAAGGTCTAATTGTAATGGTGATTGGAAAAATAACATGTCGGTCAATTTGCCAATAGTGCACTAATATAACAAGGAAGGCTGAGGCCGAAATATTGGCTATGACACCCAGATCATTAGGGAAAGTGGTCGGAAATGACAGGATTTGATGCGTGTCACCGGCCTGAAGTGTGCATGCAAAACTACACAAAAAATACCGTTATGGTCAGTGTTGAAAATACGAGGATCCGTAGTTCAGCTGAACAGATGTTGTACATAAATAATATGGTTGTCCAATAACCCATAATCCATTAGTGGTCAATAAAAGTCAAAAGTCTCCATAAATATAGAAATGTGCTGAGTGATGTCTATATTTTGTCTCCAATTGATTGAGTCTCCATAAGTCCCCATGAAGAGAATAAAGAGAACAAAGAAAATATAGGTTATGATGGGTACCGCTGATCGGTATCTGAACAATAAAGCATAAAGACTAGTGAATAATGCACACTAATGCAAGAACCATTTAAGTTCAAAATCTTTGTTTAGGCCTTTGGGGCATAGGGACTGAAGTTTGTAAATCAATTTAATTTCCGCCTTTGCGAGATTTTTTTCCGTATTTCTATCGCGCCAAGTAGATTTTATGTGCTGTAGTCCCACAAACTTCTTTATGGATGTGTATGAACAATTGTGTTCTATTTTAAAATGTTCGGACAGGTTATGTGTGAGGAGACCATTTTTTATGTTAATGCTACCAGTAGTTGTGCCCCCTGTAGCTGTGCCCGGAGTAGTTGTGCCCCCTGTAGCTGTGCCAGCTGTAGATTTTCCCCCTGTAGTTGTGCCCTCAGTAGATTTGCCCCCTGTAGCTGTGTCCCCTGTAGATTTGCCCCCAGTAGTTGCGCCCCCAGTAGCTGTGCCCTCAGTAGATTTGCCCCCAGTAGTTGTGCCCCCTTTAGCTGTGCCCCCTGTAGCTGTGCCCCCTGTAGATTTGCCCCAGTAGTTGTGCCCCTGTAGATGTGGCCTCAGTAGATTTGCCCCCAGTAGTTGTGCCCCCTGTAGCTGTGGCCCCTATAGCTGTGCCACCAGTAGTTGTGTCCCCTGTAGCTGTGCCCCCAGTAGATTTGCCCCCAGTAGTTGTGCCCCCTGTAGATTTGCCCCCAGTAGTTGTACCCCCTGCAGCTGTGCCCAGAGTAATTATGCTCCCTGGTAGCACCGCTTACACACACTAAAGAAAAAAAAAAAACAATACTCACCTGCCCCGCTCCTGCTTGCCGTTGCTGCTGCTCCGTCTACGCAGTCCTGTGGAGTCTGGCCGCGTCCCCACCTGTCTGACGTGCATCACGGAGTGCGGAGGGGAGGAGGGAGTGAGGTAGAGAGCTGACGCTGCTCAGGTTCGCAGCTGTCAGTGACTGACAGCTGCGAGCTCCGTGCGGCCAGGCGGAGGTTCCAGCGGAGTCGAGCTCCACCAGAACCGCCCTCCCTATGCTCCTGCCTGTAACATGGCAGGAGCTGATTGGCTGGTACTTTATCTCTCTCCAAGAGCAGGACCATTCTTAATAATATTGGCCACAGCTGTTTAGAAGTTTGTTTAATTAGACACGTAAGTGTGTCAGTGTTTCTTTTTTTTTTTTATGTCATCATATCCTCTACACTATATATAATATTTTATCCAGTCTATTGCTTTGAGGGTTACAGATGTTATAGCAACATAACCAGTCAGTGCGGAAGTGAGAATGTGTTTTATCTCCATACGTCTGTACTGTACACTGGGGGTCATTCCGAGTTGATCGCTAGCTGCCGTTGTTCGCAGCGCAGCGATCAGGTTAAAAATCGGCATTTATGCGCATGTGTATGCTCCGCAATGCGCACGCGCGACGTACGGGTACAAAGCCCATTGTGGTTGTGCACAGGTTCTAGCGAAGTTTTCAGTCGCACTGGCGGCCGCAAGAAGATTGATCGGAAGGCGGCGTTTCTGGGTGTCAACTGACCGTTTTCAGGGAGTGTTTGCAAAAACGCAGGCGTATCTGAAAAAACGCAGGTGTGGCTCGGCGTTCGCTGAGCGGGTGTATGACGTCAAATCCGGACACGAATAGGCTGAAGTGATCGCAAGCGCTGAGTAGGTTCAGAGCTACTCAGAAACTGCACAAACTGTTTTTGCAGAGCTCGGCTGCACATGCGTTCGCACTTCTGCTAAGCTAAAATACACTCCCCACTGGGCGGCGGCATAGCGTTTGCACTTTGCACGGCTGCTAAAACTAGCCAGCGAGCGATCAACTCGGAATGACCCCCATTGTGAGGAGCGCTCCTGTACACTGTCACTGCTGGAAAAGGGGGAAATAAGTCAGAGATCATAAATCCATGTAAACCCTGCTCCTTCCACCTATGAATGGAATGTTATTGCATGCAGTAGGGTTACCTGGGTCAGCCAGGAATGGTGTTATAGTGATAATCTGGTGCCACATAAGTGGATCTTTTGTTTGTATTTGTCCCAGGTAGACGTGGAATACTATACCATGCTGTAACCAAGAAGTATAGGGTGAACATGGAGGTTCGGGCTCCACATCAGCGCATCTGGCGTGGCCGGGAAACTAGACTGCGACTCGTAGTCAACCCAAGCATTACCAGTAGGTGGTACTGGCCAAGATCTAATCTGAGAAATGTGTGCAGGTGTAAAGTATTGTACAACCAGAGATTCCGATAATTGGGACCCTAACTAGATCGACAGTCATTAGGTCGACCACTATTGGTCAACAGTGAGTAGGTCGACACCTGAAATTGGTCAACATGGTCATTAGGTCGACACTGAAAAGGTCGACATGGAAAAAGTCAACATGAGTTTTTTTCTTATTTTTGGTGTCGTTTTCTTCGTAAAGTGACCGGGAACCCCAATTAGTGCTCCGCTACCGCTCGGCACAGGTTACTATTCCCAATCGTAGTCCACGTGGCTCATAAAGTAAGAAAAAGTTTAAAAAAATTGTTATTCTTTTTTTCTTTTTAGAAAACTCATGTCGACATTTTCATGTGTCGACCTTTGCCACGTTGACCTACTGATCATGTCGACCTAAAGACCATTTCAACCTAATGCATGTCGACCTAATGACTGTTGACCTAAGTGTGGTCGACCTAAAGACCGGATACCGGATAACTGAGCCCACATGTCACCAGCAAACATAGCATAATGGCTCTCGTGGTCCCCATGCCTTGTAAATGATTGACGCTTTAAAAAAAAAACTCTGAGATCGCCCGGTATACCACACCTCTGGCCAACTGGTGCCCTTTTACATATGCCCCTACATTTCAGACGTCTTACTGTAGATGGCGCAGATTACAAAGCATTGGGTATCTTCGATTTATTACAGACTTCAGTTCCACTAGTAAGAAATAAAAATACAATATTATAAAATGCATAATTATTGTAAACATACACTAGATAAAAATCTGGAAAGCAAATAGTAAAAAAAGTTAAATATTGATTATTGAAAAGATGATTTATTCATGGGTCCGATTTTTGTTATGGCGACAACAGAACAAGGATTTCAGCCGTACTTCTATCACCACAGTCCTTGTTGGATATTCTTTTGCCAGTGAGAGCCGACAAATCTTATCACTGGTGGCGGTTACCACCAACGCTCGCACCGGCTGCATCCACTTGGTGAGTGGTTGCTCTGTAGTAGTGAATGTGCAAAATAATCTTGGGATTCCATCTCAGCACAATAGAAGTCAGAAAATACACATACTGTAGGAGTCTTTTCTAGGTCAGTAATACTTGTTCTGCTTGTACTGTACATGATCCTGTAGCCGCTTTCTGCTTGTACATGATCCTGTAGCCGCTTTTCTGCTTGCACATGACCCTGTAGCCGCTTTTCTGCTTGCACATGACCCTGTAGCCGCTTTCCTGCTTGCACATGACCCTGTAGCTGCTTTTCTGCTTCTACCTGATCCTGTAGCCACTTTTCTGCTTGTACATGACCTTATAGCCGCTTTTCTGCTTGTACATGACCCTGTAGCCACTGTTCTGCTTGCACATGACCCTGTGGCCGCTTTTCTGCTCTTACATGATCCTGTAGCCGCTTTTCTGCTTGTACATGACCCTGTAGACACTTTATAGCTTGTACATGACCCTGTAGCCGCTTTTCTGCTTGTACATGATCCTGTAGCCGCTTTTCTGCTTGCACATGACCCTGTAGCCGCTTTTCTGCTTGTAAATGACCCTGTAGCCACTTTTTTGCTTGTAAATGACCCTGTAGCCACTTTTCTGCTTGTACATGACCCTGTAGCTGCTTTTCTGCTTGTACATGACCCTGTAGCCGCTTTTCTGCTTGTACATGATCCTGCAGCCGCTTTTCTGCTTGCACATGACCCTGTAGCTGCTTTTCTGCTTGTACATGATCCTGCAGCCGCTTTTCTGCTTGTACATGACCCTGTAGCTGCTTTTCTGCTTGTACATGATCCTGCAGCCGCTTTTCTGCTTGCACATGACCCTGTAGCTGCTTTTCTGCTTGTACATGATCCTGTAGCCGCTTTTCTGCTTGCACATGACCCTGTAGCCGCTTTTCTGCTTGTACATGATCCTGTAGCCACTTTTCTGCTTGTACATGACCCTGTAGCCGCTTTTCTGCTTGTACATGACCGGTTGCCGCTTTGCTGCTTGCACATAATATCGTAGCCACTTTTCTTCTTGTACATGATCGGCTTCATAGAAAGGGGTATCGAAATTCATAGAGGAAGCACTGAAATAATGTACTGACTAATCACAATACACATGGCTACCATAATATAAAGGAGCAGGATCGTATAATGTACATTTTTAAAACAATCTATGTAAAGTATGTTTGTAAAAGCAGAGTGAGTAATGAGCTTTAGATGAAGACCCCACTTACATTTAATGAGTTTGGTCATTTCCAGCCCACATGGTAATAATCAGTCATTCTGCAGGAAAAAGTTGCTGTTTGACTCCCCCCCCTTCCCCCCCAATACGTCTGATCAAGCGTCCTCTGGCTCTCTCCTCGGGAATTGTAGACATTAGCTGGCATACTCCTTGCAGCGGAGCTCCATTTCATTCATTAAATACAAATTATTATACATGTATTCTTTATGGAAATGCAATAACATTTTTAGCAAGTTCAATTAGAAGCTCCATGCATGTTGTGCAGTTGGTTACGTATTTCTGTACCTCATTACGATTGGCAGTTCACTAGTCCACTGCTTGACTGCTGGATAATCAGAGCCTGATTCGCAACTCCGGACGGCCGATGCAAACTGATTGGGAAAGGAATGCTAATATGACTATTCATGCCTATTTTAAGTTGTGTGTATCTTTGCATACGAACCACGCCCACTGCTCCGCTCGCATGAGGTGTCATCATCATTATCATAGGAGCTTACACCTACCCCATGCTATTTGCAGGAGATCAGTCTGCATTTGGCACCCAGGGGCACCAAGAAGGGGAGGGAGCGGTCACTAATTGCTCAGACCTAGGCTTGTTTAATGCAGCTGTTGTGGGAACAATGCTCCCTTTCACAGCGCGCAAATTGTATTTTTCATTGATGTTTCTGGAGTGAGCATAACCAAGTCTCACAGATTTGGACACACCCCCTCAACATCACACGGGCCCGCAATATGTCATGACGTCCCTGTTGGCTTCCATTAATGCATATGCATGACCCAGAATAGAATGCATCTCTGGTAGCATGCTCATGCATGCCTCCAAACATTAGCTCCTGACGAAGCAGGACCCACTTGCGTGGCCGATGAGGGTGTGGCTTAACGGGAGAGCTGCAGTCACGAGCCACACCTTGTTTTCGTCATTTAGGGGGCATGCCAGCAGCTCATAGTCCCTCTTTCTCCCGTGAATGGACGCTGTGCGCATGCACACAGCATCTATTCACCGCTGCAGAGCAGGGAGGGACTGGAACCTCCCAAATGCCCCCCCCCCCCCCCCCAATCGCGGGACACTGCTGCCCGCAGGTGGGACAGCTAGACAGTCCCAAAAAAAGGGACTGTCCTGCAAAAATCGGGACAGTTGGGAGGTATGCTCATGCCCAGTGCAACCGAACAGCCGTTCTCTTGCGTGCATTCACATTGCTGCCGCCCAAAAACACCCGTTTAGCAGCAACAGAGAAATGACTGAAAACTGTTCCACTCTGAAACGTGTACATTTGCAAAGAGGATTATGCAGACATACCTCCCAACATTCAGCCTTTTAGAATATGGACCCCTCGCGCACAGAAGGCTATATTCCAGAACACACATCATACCCTTTGAATTTCACATACTTCAAGGTAGGGGGGATGTTGTATACAAACCTTACATCATATAAATACCTCAGTGATGTGCGGTGAGGTGAATGTCTGGGGAGGCACACATGGGGATGGGTCTGAATGCTGGTAGCCAGTCTCACCTCCTAATCACTGTAACTAGTGAGTCTTCTACCTACATCCCTTGTCTTCTCTTACTGCTGCTGACTGGGCTCCGACTACAGTGCACTTCCTGGTCACATGACACATTGCAGGTGTCCATCAGTGCACAAAGCCCGCCCCCACACTCAGCGGCATGCCTCTGTTAGCTCTCTTTCTATGCAGTGTCACTGCTCGTGGTGTGGCCCCGCCCCCAGCTCTGCAAAGCAGTGTCTGACTGTAGAACCGAGGCAGAGCTGTTGCTGCCTCAGCTCCAGGGACCTCCACACAGCTGCTGAGTGTTAGCTATAAAAAGGATTACAATAAGTAAAGTAGATGTTTATGTTCTAAATATCTTCTTTGTTAATTCTAATCATTTTCATAGAAAATCTCCGGAGTTTGACAGGGAGCATCCCCCAAATGCAGAACCGGATTAAAGCTAGGGAGGCCTGGGGCACTCATATAGTATGGCCCCTAACAAGGAAGCAGGTGAATTATTTATTTACAGCATGTATATATGGACGGCGGCACTTCGGTAATAAATCCACAAACTGCAGAACACTGTAACATTTTGTTGTTTTAATGACATTGTCGTAGTTTGTGGATTTTTTTTACCAAAGTGCAGCCGTCCATGGTGTTGTATATGGGCTCATCAGTGTGAGTACCTCTGGAGGGCACCTTCTAGTTAATGGTTGTGCTGCCCGCATCCAGTATCTATCTATCTATCTATCTATCTATCTATCTATCTATATATATATATATATATATATATATATACACACACATGCATATACAGCATATGTTTACATGTTTACATATACACAGCACACACACACACACACACACACACACACACACACACACACACACACACACACACACACACACATATATATTCAGGGACGTGCAGTCAGGGTAGCCAGAGCCTCACCTGTTATACTCCACTGAAAAGATCAGATTTTCCCACTAAGCTATATTATATTTACAGCACTGTATATACACAGTCTGTGTTATAAGTTATACAAATCTGTTCCCCCCGAGAATGACAGGGAGAGAGGATGTGAGGCAGTGATGGATATGCCTCCCCTCTCGATCAGAAACTGCCTGTAGCTGCTGGGGGCGGGGCCATGCCTCAGTTAATAATAGTGCATTGAATAAAGCATAGTTTGAGGCATGCCTCACTGTGGGGGCTGTGCCTACATACTCACGTGAGCGGCGAGGCAGCAAATAAGGCAGCGCTGGCGGGTGACAGACCGTTCCCCAGACAGACCCGGAAGATGCACCTGAATCAGCGCTGCAGCGCCTCCCTGCCTCACACAGCCGAGCCTCTGCTTGTTGTGTCCAGCCAGAAAGGTAAGCAGCACCGCCATCGTTCAGACCCCCCCCCCCCCCCCTCCCCGATTTACACCCAGACACACACTATGTGCTGACAGTTGGAGGGCCAGGGGGTGCAGGGAGCCGGGCAGGTGGAGGTCGGGATGAGGGGGGGAAGGGGGGGGGGGGGGTCGCGCTTATATGATATATGCAGTGCCTTCCCGGGTATTTACCCCACCGCACGTCACGGTGTGTGTGTGTATATATATATATATATATATATATATGTGTGTATATATATATATATATATATATATATTTCTCTAACGTCCTAAGTGGATGCTGGGGACTCCGTAAGGACCATGGGGATTAGCGGCTCCGCAGGAGACTGGGCACAACTAAAGAAAGCTTTAGGACTACCTGGTGTGCACTGGCTCCTCCCACTAAGACCCTCCTCCAGACCTCAGTTAAGATTCTTGTGCCCGGCTGAGCTGGATGCACACTAGGGGCTCTCCTGAGCTCCTAGAAAGAAAGTAGATTTAGGTTTTTTATTTTACAGTGAGATCTGCTGGCAACAGACTCACTGCAGCGAGGGACTAAGGGGAGAAGAAGCGAACCTACCTAACAGGTGGTAGTTTGGGCTTCTTAGGCTACTGGACACCATTAGCTCCAGAGGGATCGACCGCAGGACCCGACCTTGGTGTTCGTTCCCGGAGCCACGCCGCCGTCCCCCTTACAGAGCCAGAAGCATGAAGAGTCCGGAAAATCGGCGGCAGAAGACTTCGGTCTTCACCAAGGTAGCGCACAGCACTGCAGCTGTGCGCCATTGCTCCTCATGTACACCTCACACTCCGGTCACTGATAAGTGCAGGGCGCTGGGGGGGGGCGCCCTGAGGGCAATATATGACACCTTGGCTGGCAAATCTACATCATATATAGTCCTAGAGGCTATATAGATGTAAAATTACCCCTGCCAGTATTCCAGAAAAAGCGGGAGAAAGTCCACCGAAAAAGGGGCGGGGCTTCTCCCTCAGCACACTGGCTCCATTTTCTCTTCACAGTGCAGCTGGAAGACAGCTCCCCAGGCTCTCCCCTGTAGTTTTCAGGCTCAAAGGTTTAAAAAGAGAGTGGGGGCACTAAATTTAGGCGCAATATATGTATACAAGCAGCTATTTGGGGAAAAATCACTCAGTTATAGTGTTAATCCCTGCATTATATAGCGCTCTGGTGTGTGCTGGCATACTCTCTCTCGGTCTCCCCAAAGGACTTTGTGGGGTCCTGTCCTCAGTCAGAGCATTCCCTGTGTGTGTGCGGTGTGTCGGTACGGCTGTGTCGACATGTTGGATGAGGAAGGTTACGTGGAGGCGGAGCAGAGGCCGATAAATGGGATGTCGCCCCCTGTGGGGCCGACACCAGAGTGAATGGATAGGTGGAAGGTATTAACCGACAGTGTCAACTCCTTACATAAAAGGCTGGATGACGTAACAGCTGTGGGACAGCCGGCTTCTCAGCCCGCGCCTGCCCAGGCGTCTCAAAGGCCATCAGGGGCTCAAACAACGCCCATTACCTCAGATGGCAGACACAGATGTCGACACGGAGTCTGACTCCAGTGTTGACGAGGTTGAGACATATACACAATCCACTAGGAACATCCGTTACATGATCTCGGCAATGAAAAATGTGTTACGCATTTTCTGACATGAACCCAAGTACCACATAAAAGGGGTTTTATTTTTGGGGAGAAAAAGCAGCCAGTGTTTTGTTCCCCCATCAGATGAATGAATGAAGTGTGTAAAGAAGCGTGGTTTCCCCCGATAAGAAACTGGTAATTTCTAAAAAGTTACTGATGGCGTACCCTTTCCCGCCAGAGGATAGGTCACGTTGGGAGATATCCCTTAGGGTGGATAAGGCGCTCACACGTTTGTCAAAAGGTGGCACTGCCGTCTTAGGATACGGCCACATTGAAGGAACCTGCTGATAAAAAGCAGGAGGCGATCCTGAAGTCTGTATTTACACACTCAGGTTATATACTGAAACCTGCAATTGCCTCAGCATAAATAGTGCTGCTGCAGCGTGGTCTGGTACCCTGTCAGATAACGCTAAGACAGGGATAATATTTTGCTAACATTGAGCATATTTAAGACGTTGTCTTATATATAAAGGATGCACAGAGGGATATTTGCCGGCTGGCATCCAGAATTAATGCAATGTCCATTCTGCCAGGAGGGTATTAGAAACCCGGCAGTGAACAGGTGATGCTGCCTTTAAAAGGCACATGGAGATTCTGCCTTATAAGGGTGAGGAATTGTTTGGGGATGGTCTCTGGGACCTCGTATCCACAGCAACAGCTGGGAAGAAAAATTTTTACCTCAGGTTTCCTCACAAAAAAGCCCAAGAAAGCACCGTATTTTCAGGTACAGTCCTTTCGGCTTCAGAAAAGCAAGCGGGTCAAAGGCGCTTCCTTTCTGCACAGAGACAAGGGAAGAAGGAAAAAGCTGCACCAGTCAGCCAGTTCCCAGGATCAAATATCTTCCCTCGCTTCCTCTGAGTCCACCGCATGACGCTGGGGCTCCACAGGTGGAGACAGGTGCGGTGGGGGCGCGTCTCGGGAACTGCAGGGACCAGTGGGCTTGCCCACAGGTGGATCCCTAGGTTCTGCAAGTAGTATCACAGGGATACAGGCTGGAGTTCGAGGCGACTCCCCCTCGCCGTTGCCTCACATCAGCCTTGCCTGTTGCCCTCGGAGAAAGGTAGTACTGGCGGCAATTCACAAGCTGTACTTCCAGCAGGTGAAATCAAGGTACCCCTCCTTCAACAAGGCCGGGGTTACTATTCCAAAATGTTGTGGTACCGAAACTAGACGGTTCGGTGAGACCCATTCTAAAATTGAAATCCTTGAACACTTATATACGAAGGTTCAAGTTCAAAATGGAATCGCTCAGGGCGATTATTGCAAGCCTGGAAAATTTCAGGGTATCACTGGACATCAAGGATACTTACCTGCATGTCCCTATTTACCCCCTTCACCAGGTGTACCTCAAAATTGTGGTACAGGATTGTCATTACCAATTCCAGACGTTGCCGTTGGTCTGTCCCCGGCACCGAGGGTATTTACCAAGGTAATGGCCGAAGTACTTATCCCGTACTTGGACGATCTCCTTATAAAGGCGAGGTCCAGGGAGCAGTTGTTCGTCGGAGTAGCACTATCTCGGGAAGTGCTACAACAGCACGGCTGGATTCTGAATATTCCAAAGTCGCAGCTGGTTCCTACGACGCGTCTACTGTTCCTGGGTATGGATCTGGACACAGAACAGGATAAAAAGGGTTTCTCCCGGAGGAGAAGTCCAAGGAGTTGGCGTCTCTAGACGGAGACCTCCTAATACAAATACAGGTATCGGTGCATCAATGCACGCGAGCCTTGGGAAAGATGGTAGCTTCTTACGAAGAATTTCCATTCGCCAAGTCCCATGCAAGGATCTTCCAGTGGGATCTGTTGGACAAGTGGTCCGGGTCGCATCCTCAGATGCATCGGCGGATAACCCTGTCTCCAAGGGCCAGGGTGTCGCTGTGGTGGTGACTGCAGAGTGCTCATCTTCTAGGGGGCCGCAGATTCGGCATACAGGACTGGGTCCTGGTGACCACGGATGCCAGCCTTCAAGGCTGGGGGGCAGTCACACAGGGAAGAAACTTCCAAGGCCTATGGAAAAGTCAGGAGACTTCCCTACACATAAATGTTCTGGAACTATGGGCCATTTACAATGCCCTAAGTCAGGCTAGACCCCTGCTTCAACACTGGCCGGTGCTGATCCAGTCAGACAACATCACGGCGGTCGCTCATGTAAACCGACAGGGCGGCACAAGAAGCAGGATGGCGATGGCAGAAGCCACAAGTATTCTCCGATGGGCGGAAAATCATGTGTTAGCACTGTCAGCAGTGTTCATTCCCGGAGTGGACAACTGAGAAGCAGACTTTCTCAGCAGGCACGACCTCCACCCGGGAGAGTGGGGACTTCATCCAGAAGTCTTCCAAATGATTGTACACCGTTGGGAAAGGCCACAGGTGGACAGGATGGCGTCCCGCTTCAACAAAAAGCTACAAAGATATTGCGCCAGGTCAAGGGACCCTCAGGCGATAGCTGTGGACGCTCTGGTAACACCGTGGGTGTACCAGTCGGTGTATGTGTTCCCTTCTCTGCCTCTCATACCCAGGGTAATGAGAATAATAAGAAGGAGAGGAGTAAGAACTATACTCATTGTTCCGGGTGGCCAAGAAGAGCTTGGTAACCAGAACTCCAAGAAATGATCTCAGAGGACCCATGGCCTCTGCCGCTCAGACATGACCTGCTGCAGCAGGGGGCCTGTCTGTTCCAAGACGTACCGCGGCTGCGTTTGACGGCATGGCGGTTGAACGCCGGATCCTGAAGGAAAAGGGCATTCCGGAGGAAGTTATCCCTACGCTATTTAAAGCTAGGAAAGAAGTGAACGCAAACCATTATCACCGCATATGGCGGAAATATGTTGCGTGCTGTGAGGCCAGTAAGGCCCCAAAGGAGGAATTTCAGCTAGGTCGATTTCTGCACTTCCTACAAGTCAGAGGTGACTATGGGCCTAAAATTGGGTTCCATTAAGGTCCAGATTTCGGCTCTATCGATTTTCTTCCAAAATAGAACTGGCTTCACTGCCTGAAGTTCAGACTTTTGTTAAGGGAGTGCTGCATAGTCAGCCCCCGTTTGTGCCTCCAGTGGCACCGTGGGATCTCAACGTAGTGTTGGATTTCCTGAAGTCGCATTGAGTTGAGCCACTTAAATCCGTGGAGCTACAATACCTCACGTGGAAAGTGGTCATGCTATGGGCCTTGGCGTCGGCCAGGCGTGTATCAGAATTGGCGGCTTTGTCAAAAGCCCTTATCGGTATTTTATATGGATAAGGCGGAATTGAGGACTCGTTCCCAATTCCTTCCTAAGGTGGTAGCAGTTTTTCATGTGAACCAACCTATTGTGGTGCCTACGGCTACTTGGGACTTGGAGGATTCCAAGTTTCTGGACGTAGTCAGGGCCCTGAAAAGTATATGTTTCCAGGACGGCTGGAGTCAGGAAAACTGACTCGCTATTTATCCTGTATGCACCCAACAAGCTGGGTGCTCCTGCTTCTAAGCAGACTATTGCTCGCTGGATCTGTAGCACGATTCAACTTGCACATTCTGCGGCTGAACTGCCGCACCCTAAATCTGTGAAAGCCCATTCCACGAGGAAAGTGGGCTCTTCTTGGGCGGCTGCCCGAGGGGTCTCGGCTTTACAAATTTGCCGAGCTGTTACTTGGTCGGGTTCAAACACTCTTGCAAGAGTCTACAAGTTTGATACCCTGGCTGAGGAGGACCTAGAGTTTGCTCATTCGGTGCTGCAGAGTCATCCGCACTCTCCCGCCCGTTTGGGAGCTTTGGTATAATCCCCATGGTCCTTACGGAGTCCCCAGCATCCACTTAGGACGTTAGAGAAAATAAGATTTTACTCACCGGTTAATCTATTTCTCGTAGTCCGTAGTGGATGCTGGGCGCCCGTCCCAAGTGCGGATTGTCTGCAATACTTGTATATAGTTATTGCCTAACTAAAGGGTTATTGTTGAGCCATCTGTTGAGAGGCTCAGTTGTTATCATACTGTTAACTGGGTATAGTATCACGAGTTATACGGTGTGATTGGTGTGGCTGGTATGAGTCTTACCCGGGATTCAAAATCCTTCCTTATTGTGTCAGCTCTTCCGGGCACAGTATCCTAACTGAGGTCTGGAGGAGGGTCTTAGTGGGAGGAGCCAGTGCACACCAGGTAGTCCTAAAGCTTTCTTTAGTTGTGCCCAGTCTCCTGCGGAGCCGCTAATCCCCATGGTCCTTACGGAGTCCCCAGCATCCACTACGGACTACGAGAAATAGATTTACCGGTGAGTAAAATCTTATTATATATATATAGACACACACATACATGTACACACATATACGTATATGTATAAACACACACATTACACATACACACAAAGCCAACACAACACAGAACCAAACATACCAATTTAACAGATAAAAATGAAAAAAAAAATGGAAAAAAAAACACTATACAGCCAGCTTACTTTTTTTCTCTGCTGCTGGCAGGCAGAAAGTGACACCGAAGAGCGAGAGTGAGAGCGCGTTCCTCCACTCGTGCACCCTCTGCTGGCTCCACAGTCCACACTTCTTCCCTGCACTGCAGCCTGCGCGCCGCGCCCAGCCAATGACTGAGCCACAGGCTGCACCTTTACACTCCATTGGACAGCTGAGCCGTCGCTCAGCTGTCCTGCAGTTCTATGTGGCGCCGACACTGCTGCTGTTAGGTTGCCAGGGCAACCTATGGAGAGACGCCGGGAGAGCAGCGCCGCAGATTGGAAGTCCGATCTGTGTGCGGGCGCAGGAGGGCACAGGGTACTTATCCCCAGGGCCCCTCCCTTAATCCGGCTCTGTCCAAATGTATCTATGGGGGATCAAACCTCGAAAAATGGGCCCTAAAACAACAAACTTGTTTATATGTGACGCATGGTAGTGAATGCATTGTTTGGTTTCATCTCTGACTTTTCAATTCTGTGTTGTTGAAAATGAAAAAACGTGATGGAGCATTTCTTCTCCTCCCCATTCCAAAATAATAAAAAAAGGAAAGAAAATCTACGGACACATCATACTGCAAAGAGTAACTGGATAGTGGAACAAAAACTGAAATGGCAAAGCGCAGCATGCCAGTTAGCTGACTGCTATATCCTAGACCACATCTCTAGATAGAATCTAACAGGTTAAGGGCTCTGTTTACTAAGCCTTGGATGGAGATAAAGTGGATGGAGATAAAGCACCAACCAATCAGCTCCTAACTATCATTTTTCAATCACAGACTGTCAACTGTCAGTTAGGAGCTGATTGGCTGGTACTTTATCCTCATCCTCTTCATCTCCATCCAAAGCTTAGTAAATACACCAGAGGCGTAACTAGGGTAGGGCGAGTAGGGCACATGCCCTGGGTGCCTTGGCAGGACCAGGAGAGGGGGGCGCCGCCGGCGGCCAGGGCATCATGCCCCACTCGCCCCCGTCACGCCAAAATGTGAGGGGAAGAGAGCGCAGCGTCTCTCCCTCCCCTCACCGCCGCTGCCAGCAGCGCTGCGTGTGTCCGGTCTCCGGCGTTAGCCAATCAGAGCTTGTGGACCGGCTCCTGATTGGCTGCCGGTCCGCGAGCTCTGATTGGCTAGCGAACCGGCGCCACACAGCCGCCGGAGACCTGGAGCGGTGAGGGGAAGGAGAGGCGCTGCGCTGCGCTCTCCTCCCCTCACATAGCAACACAAGCGGTGAGTGACCGGTGGGGGGGGGGGGGGGCTCGGGGGAGCACAGTGGGGCATGTATCTGGCACAGTGGGGCATGTATCTGGCACTGTGGGGCAATGTAACTGGCACTGTGGGGCAATGTAACTGGCACTGTGGGGCAATGTAACTGGCACTGTGGGGCATGTATCCGGCACTGTGGGGCATGTATCCGGTACTGTGGGGCTTGTATCTGGCACTGTGGGACAATGTAACTGGCACTGTGGGGCATGTATCTGGCACTGTGGGGCATGTATCTGGCACAGTGGGGCATGTATCTGACACAGTGGGGCATGTATCTGGCACTGTGGGGCAATGTAACTGGCACTGTGGGGCAATGTAACTGGCACTGTGGGGCATGTATCCGGCACTGTGGGGCATGTATCCGGCACTGTGGGGCATTGTATCTGGCACTGTGGAGCAATGTAACTGGCACTGTGGACCATTTTCAGTGGCCACACCCCTTCTGGTGTGTGGCCACTCCCCTTCTGGTGTGTGGCCACTCCCTTCTTTTGGTGGTTTTTTTTTTGGGGGGGGGGGGGGGGGCGCCATTTTCCATCTTGCCCTGGGCTCCGAAAACCCTAGCTACGCCTCTGAAATACACCCCCAAGTTGGAGACTGCAAAACACCACTCAGGTTTCAGCACTGCCTCACAGCCACAATGCTCCCTGCTTCCTTCTGTACAGTATAGAAGTTCCGTCTCCAGCTGTAATTTATGATCTTTGACTGGTGGTAACGTCCCAAAGTGAGGTTAATATCGCCATTAAAAAAAGTCAATAACTTTTTGGATTTGTTTACAATTTCCACTTTAAAAATCTGGCATCATAATGGTGTGTCAGCACAGGAGACTGTTACAGCCTGCTGGCCTTAAAGGGATAATATATACGACCCTAATGTTATCATCTGTTCTGGACAGTGAGTTATATGAGCAGTTTCCAACATTGTAGATTAGTTTCCAGGGACACTGCTGCTGAGCCCATTCACCCACTCAGGCTACGCACAATACTGTCCCTATCTATGGGCCTAATTCAGACCTGATCGTAGCCGTGCAACGCTACGATCAGCCACCCTGACATGCGGGGGGACGCCCAGCACAGGGCTAGTCCGCCCTGCATGTCTGCCATCCCCCCCCCCCCACCCCGCACAGGTACAAAAGCATCGCAGCTTTAGGACCTGAACAGTAACTCCCGGCCAGCGCAGCTCCTGCAAGCTGGCAGGGAGCTACCCGTCGCTTTCCGGGTCACAGCGGCTGCGTGTAACGTCACGCAGCCCCTGCGGCCCGCCCCCCGCACCTTCTGGCCACGCCTGCGTTGCCCCGGACCGCACCCCCAAAACCGCAACCTAACGCCGCCGGCCCACCCCCTCCCACCCAGCGACCGCCTCTGCCTGTCAATCAGACAGAGGCGATCGCTGGGCAGAGATGCGCAGTTCAGACCTGATCGCCCGCTGAGCAAAAAACGCACAGCAGCGATCAGGTCTGAATTAGCCCCAATATACGAGCGCTCCAATCCCTATCGGATCATCCCAATGAATTTCATTGTATTAAACTTTTTCTGCACGGAATTCATTCTCTTCAGTAAATGATGACTTGCGTACCCTGGATCATTATACAAGATAGTGAGAAGATAAGGAGAGTGCCTGACTGGGCACGATATCTATATAAGAGGCTGGTAATTTTGTGATTGGTTAAAGAAGGTTAATTGTTGCTAGGCAGATCAGAGTTTTGAGTGAGTGATAATTGGGTAGGGCCAGCCTATCGGTGAGTGTAGGGGAGGTGTTTAGTACATGTAAGGTAGAAACTTCCAGAGTGCTTCCTCTTGTCGTCTGGAAGCCCACCCACCCGCCCTATTGGCTCACTAATTTGGCCCTTTTCAATTTGGCTTACTATTATCTTTCTTTCAGACTTAGTGGGCGGGAAGGCGCTACTGGCCAGCGGTCACTTGTAGCATAAGTGGTGTTGTGGGGCACTTACCCCTTTTGAAGGACGGCGAGTGTGTCCTGCCCTTGTGGGGGGGCGAGGGGCGCTTCCTTGGGGAGCGTCCTCACTCTGCTATAGGAAGGGGTGGTGAGACCTTCGCAGCACAGGTTATGCTGATATATATATAGATGGGGCGTTTCAGTCGCACCCATGACAGTTGGGGCGTTTAGTCGCCGCCATTTTGTAAGATCGTGACTAGAGCTGGTTAGTGGTAGCATTTTCCTGGCCACCCACTACGAGTGAGGTCATTCCAATTAATAAATTCAATGACCATTTAATCCAACGCAGTTGTGTCCGTGTCGTTATTTTTAGTTGATAAGCTAGCTTAAAGTGTATAGTTAATGTCAAGCACAATAATTGAATAGACGCCTTATAGCATTTACCTTTCATAAAAGTGCAGAAAAATTGTGAGTTTTCAAATGTAAAAAATGAATAGTGACAAGTCTTTAAAACTAGGGACTGTCACTGGAAATTAGGGACAGTTGGCACCTCTGTGTGTGCTGTATCCTGCGTCCTGGTTGGGAGCAGATAGCAAACCTCCACGTATGTAAAATACATATGATCGTATTATTACAGTTTATTGAGAGCAAGCAGTACTTGGAATAAAAAATACATATGTGCAGGCTTGGACTGGCCCACAGGGGTACAGGGGAAACCACCGGAGGGCCCCACTGCCTGGGGGCCCACATCCTGCTCTAAGGATCAGCTTCCAGACTGTGCACTTGAATTATACATCATACATACTATATTTTACCTTATACTGGACTATTGTGTATTTTCTACAGTGCATTGCTCTTATTAATCTCGTACATTATCATGCATGCTGCAGCTGAATTTACTGTATATATTTATGAAGGGGCCCAGACGTTACACTCTCTAATGGTTAGTCAAACCAATGAGGTGGCAGGCCACACCCCCTCTGCAGACTGGCCACACCCCTAAACATGGGCCTCTACCACTGCATCCCCCGGTGGGCCCTACATGCCCCAGTCCGACACTGCACATGTGCGTTTCTGTTGCTCGATAATGAGACGTTTTCATGCATACATCGTACAGACACTTACAGCAGAAAATGTGCCAGCCCGCATTCCTTTCCTAGCGTTCGGTAACTCTCATTGCTTGCACAGTGCTGGGCTGCAGAACAGTAGTATTTGCTCACACTGCAATGTTCTCATTCACTCTGTAGTTTTCTAGCAGAAAGCGTGAAGCAGATTTTAAATGAATGCACATGGGCCCTCATTCCGAGTTGATCGGTCGCAAGGCGAATTTAGCAGAGTTACACACGCTAAGCCTACGCCTACTGGGAGTGAATCTTAGCTTCTTAAAATTGCGACCGATGTAATCGCAATATTGCGATTACAAACTACTTTGCAGTTTCTGAGTAACTTCAACCTTACTCTGCCAGTGCGATCAGTTCAGTGCTTGTCGTTCCTGGTTTGACGTCACAAACACACCCAGCGTTCGCTCAGACACTCCCCCGTTTCTCCAGCCACTCCTGCGTTTTTTCCGGAAACGGTAGCGTTTTCAACCACACGCCCATAAAACGCCGTGTTTCCGCCCAGTAACACCCATTTCCTGTCAATCACATTACGATCGCCGGAGCGATGAAAAAGCCGTGAGTAAAAATACTATCTTCATTGTTAAATTACTTGGCGCAGTCGCAGTGCGAATATTGCACATGCGTACTAAGCGGATTTTCATTGCGATGCGATGAAAAATACCGAGCGAACGACTCGGAATGAGGGCCATGGCACAGATAGAGCCTTGTGTCTATATGCCCAGTATCAGTTTACAATAACAGCTTGTGCTGGAGTTATTTCAGTAATATATGGGGTCTGCACATTTCATTTCTATTAATATTCATGTGAAAAGAACCGCTGTTTCTATCCGCTTTCTGATATGTGAAAAGCAGTATTATTATAGGGTTATCCATTGCCTACACACAGTGGAGCCGATGTATTAATATGGAGAAGGGATAAAGAAGTGATAAGTGCAAGGTGATAATGCACCAACCAATCAGCTCATAACTGTCATTTTTCAAATTCGTAATGACTGGCTGGTGCGTTATCACCTTGTTATCACTGCTTTATCACTTCTTTATCCCTTCTCCAGATTAATACATCTGCTCCACTGTGAGCAGCCATGTTATGTGTGATTGACATTGGCGCAAGCCGGCACCAAAGAGGATGCATCCTTAGTATCTGCAAATGGTAGCCCATAGGTTATTATAGGCTAATGGCGTTAGCAGCTAGGAAAAATCCAGTAGCACAGCAGTTCCCATACAAACTATGGGGGTCGTAAATGGATGGAGCACAGCAGCTATTGGAGATAACGGGTGTTTTCAGGAGACATGCAGCTAATATACTTTAATAAATAGGCCCCTTACTACTATATCACCACTTTCTCCTTCAGCATGTTCAGGGGTGTATCTGAGCTGACATTTTCATGTGACTGATTGAAACTTACATGACTTTAAAAGTTAAATGATCATCTCAAGGACTGCCATCACATCCAGTATAGAGATTCCATCAACAAGGCACTACACTGTTGTTGTTGTTGTTTATATATCTATATATATATATATATATATTTTTTTTTTTTTTTTGTCATATGTATTCATTTAGATTTCTGCATTAAATTTTTGTATGTCCCTTATTCTGGGATCAGTATGATTTGCCGATGGACGGGATGCCGGCGGTTAGAATACAAATAGCGGCATCCCGTCCATCAGAATCCTGACAGCCCCCTTGTAAGCCCCTAACCCTCTTCTGCCCCCTAATCCTCCCTTGCAGCTGCCTAACCCTCCCCGCTTTGTGCCTAACCCTAACTTCGCCGCTCCCTAAACCTAACCTTCTGTCTAACCCTAACCTTCCCTTCTATGTGCCTAACCCTCCCTCCCCGATCCCTAACCCTAACCTTCCCTTCTATGTGCCTAACCCTCCCTCCCCGATCCCTAACCTTCCCTTCTTTGTGCCTAACCCTCCCTCCCCGATCCCTAACCTTCCCTTCTATGTGCCTAACCCTCCCTCCCCGGTCCCTAACCCTAACCTTCCCTTCTATGTGCCTAACCCTCCCTCCCCGATCCCTAACCCTAACCTTCCCTTCTATGTGCCTAACCCTCCCTCCCCGGTCCCTAACCCTAACCTTCCCTTCTATGTGCCTAACCCTCCCTCCCCGGTCCCTAACCCTAACCTTCCCTACTATGTGCCTAACCCTCCCTCCCCGGTACCTAACCCTAACCTTCCCTTCTATGTGCCTAACCCTCCCTCCCCGGTCCCTAACCTTCCCTTCTATGTGCCTAACCTTCCCTCCCCGGTCCCTAACCCTAACCTTTCCTTCTATGTGCCTAACCCTCCCTCCCCGATCCCTAACCCTAACCTTCCCTTCTATGTGCCTAACCCTCCCTCCCCGATCCCTAACCCTAACCTTTCCTTCTATGTGCCTAACCCTCCCTCCCCGATCCCTAACCCTAACCTTCCCTTCTAAGTGCCTAACCCTCCCTCCCCGGTCCCTAACCCTAACCTTCCCTTCTATGTGCCTAACCCTCCCTCCCCGGTCCCTAACCTTCCCTTCTATGTGCCTAACCCTCCCTCCCCGATCCCTAACCCTAACCTTCCCTTCTATGTGCCTAACCCTCCCTCCCCGATCCCTAACCCTAACCTTCCCTTCTATGTGCCTAACCCTCCCTCCCCGGTCCCTAACCCTAACCTTCCCTTCTATGTGCCTAACCCTCCCTCCCCGGTCCCTAACCCTAACCTTCCCTTCTATGTGCTTAACCCTCCCTCCCCGATCCCTAACCCTAACCTTCCCTTCTATGTGCCTAACCCTCCCTCCCCGATCCCTAACCTTCCCTTCTATGTGCCTAACCCTCCCTCCCCGATCCCTAACCTTCCCTTCTATGTGCCTAACCCTCCCTCCCCGATCCCTAAACCTAACCTTCCCTTCTATGTGCCTAACCCTCCCTCCCCGGTCCCTAACCTTCCCTTCTATGTGCCTAACCCTCTCTCTCCGGTCCCTAACCCTAACCTTCCCTTCTATGTGCCTAACCCTCCCTCCCCGGTCCCTAACCCTAACCTTCCCTTCTATGTGCCTAACCCTCCCTCCCCGGTCCCTAACCTTCCCTTCTATGTGCCTAACCCTCCCTCCCCGGTCCCTTACCCTAACCTTCCCTTCTATGTGCCTTACCCTCCCCGATCCCTAACCCTAACCTTCCCTTCTATATGCCTAACCCTCCCTCCCCGATCCCTAACCCTAACCTTCCCTTCTATGTGCCTAACCCTCCCTCCCCGATCCCTAACCCTAACCTTCCCTTCTATGTGCCTAACCCTCCCTCCCCGGTCCCTAACCCTAACCTTCCCTTCTATGTGCCTAACCCTCCCTCTCCGGTCCCTAACCTTCCCTTCTATGTGCCTAACCCTCCATCCCCGATCCCTAACCCTAACCTTCCCTTCTATGTGCCTAACCCTCCCTCCCCGATCCCTAACCTTCCCTTCTATGTGCCTAACCCTCCCTCCCCGGTCCCTAACCCTAACCTTCCCTTCTATGTGCCTAACCCTCCCTCCCCGGTCCCTAACCCTAACCTTCCCTTCTATGTGCCTAACCCTCCCTCCCCGGTCCCTAACCCTAACCTTCCCGGCCCTGCAGCCTAAACCTTACTCCCCCTCGTTCCGCTGTCGGACGATCGGGATGCCAGCTGTCGGTAATGTGACACCGGCATCCCGTGCGCCGTCGGTATGTTGACGCCGGCATTGCCTCCTGGTCGATAAATCGACCGCTGGGATCCCATCTGTCGGGAAGCTAACTGCTTCCCCTTATTCTGATCTGGCCATGCACAGCCAGTGACGGACGTGGTGTGGCTATTAAATAATAAGTCTGTTCTTGTAAAAAATAAACCATACTGCGTAAGTTAAAAGGGATTGGGGGAACATTAACCTTGGACTATCCCAAAACGGCTAGAATATCTTAGAATAAAATGACTTGTTGCTTGTCTGGCCCTACACAGAACACAAAAATGGAGAATATTTCTGCTTATTGATAAAATTGATAGGAGACTTCTCTTTATACAAATAAATACATTTTTATTATCCTGAATACATATAACACCTACGGGATGGTATCGCAATACTGACAGGGGCATCCAAACACACAGGATCCCAGAAACACTTACTAGGTAAGTATGCTAACGCTAACCTCCTACCTCCTTAAACCTAACCCTCCTTTCCTGCAGCCTGACCCTAAACCTCCCCGGTGGTGCCTAAACTTAACCCCCCTCCCTGCAGGCTAAGCCTAACCCTCTCACCCCCTGCAGCCGAACCCTAACCCTCCATTGTGGTGCCTAACCCTAACCCTCTCTCCCCGCAGCCTAACCCTAACCCTCTCTCCCCGCAACCTAACCCTCTCTCCCCGCAACCTAACCCTCTCACCCCGCAACCTAACCCTAACCCTCTCTCCCTGCAGATAACCCTTCCTGGTGGTGCCTAACCCTCGCTTCCCCAGCCTTACCCTAAACTACCCTATACTGCCCAAACCTAAGACACCCGCCCTACAGCCTAACCCTAACCTGCCCCAGCATACTTATGTTTGGGATACAGGCAGTCGAGATTATGGCACCGGCATTGTGATCTATGTCGGGATCCCGGTTTCGGGATTCCGGCTGCCAGCATCCCGTACGCCGGTATGCTGACCGGATCCCAAAACCTACACAAAATTCACTTAAACATATATAAAAAATGAAAAACACATAAATATCAAAGCCCTTTTCAGCTAAATTGGCTTATTCATATAAGGTGTAAATGGTTCCACCTGTTGTAGGAAAACTATAATAACAGTTCCTACAAAAAATTCACTTACATGTAGTTGTATAATATAAGAGGAGTTACAAGATCACGTTTAGTTCATTAATAGGAGACTCCCTTATAGAAACGGTCTCTTAAAGTGGTTATTTTAGTGTGTCAGAGACAGGGTCAGGGAGTGTTGGTGAGATAAATTCCAGATGGTAAAATATGAGGTTAGGAGTGATGGTGAGTGAGGGGTATTTCAGCATTTGAGGGAAGGTATCTATGAGTAGTAGTAGATAAGACGTTCTCTATTCAGCACTGATTGATCGGCGGCAGTTATTCAAGTGGGTGGTTGGTAAGGTGGTGTAGCACAGGCAGCAATACTTACATCTGTGCCTGCACAAAGGTGGTGCGATATGTGCCTATCACCATAAGAGCTGGATGGCGGCAGGGGGGGAGCTGCCAGTGTCTGCGGCAGCGGGGTTGATGTCTGCGGCGGTGGGGGGAGACTCTGCAGGGAGAGAGGTGCCTGGCTGGGGGACGACCAAGCAAGGTACCTCTCATCCCCTTAGCCCGCCGCACCGCTCCCCGTCTCCTCACCTCAATCTCATTTGTTTTCAAGTCGGATTTGTCAGAAAGGGGACCAAAACCTATAGGATTTGGCCCCATTTCCGACAGAAGCACACGGATCGGCGGCTATTCCGCCGATCAGAGGCAGAACTCTGGGAGGCAACGGAGTCATCTGCCGCCGGGCTCCTGCTCTGAAGGGGGGCACCTCTCCTCCCATTCTGTGACACCACTGAATTAAGTTAATTGATAGCTGTCGCTGTATTTTCAGTTTCCGACTTCCTCACTGCTCCCTTACAAATCACACCCTCTTTATTATACTGAATATACACATTTTCTCTATCGTCCTAGTGGATGCTGGGGTTCCTGAAAGGACCATGGGGAATAGCGGCTCCGCAGGAGACAGGGCACAAAAAGTAAAGCTTTACGATCAGGTGGTGTGTACTGGCTCCTCCCCCCATGACCCTCCTCCAAGCCTCAGTTAGATTTTTGTGCCCGGCCGAGAAGGGTGCAATCTAGGTGGCTCTCCTAAAGAGCTGCTTAGAAAAGTTTAGCTTAGGTTTTTTATTTTACAGTGAGTCCTGCTGGCAACAGGATCACTGCAACGAGGGACTTAGGGGAGAAGAAGTGAACTCACCTGCGTGCAGGATGGATTGGCTTCTTGGCTACTGGACATTAGCTCCAGAGGGACGATCACAGGTACAGCCTGGATGGTCACCGGAGCCTCGCCGCCGGCCCCCTTGCAGATCCTGAAACGAGAAGAGGTCCAGAATCGGCGGCAGAAGACTCCTCAGTCTTCTTAAGGTAGCGCACAGCACTGCAGCTGTGCGCCATTTTCCTCTCAGCACACTTCACACGGCAGTCACTGAGGGTGCAGGGCGCTGGGAGGGGGGCGCCCTGGGAGGCAAATGAAAACCTTTTTTGGCTAAAAATACCTCACATATAGCCTCCGGGGGCTATATGGAGATATTTAACCCCTGCCAGAATCCACTAAAGAGCGGGAGACGAGCCCGCCGAAAAAGGGGCGGGGCCTATCTCCTCAGCACACAGCGCCATTTTCCTCACACAGCTCCGCTGGTCAGGAAGGCTCCCAGGCTCTCCCCTGCACTGCACTACAGAAACAGGGTAAAACAAGAGAGGGGGGGCAAAATTGTGGCAAAACTATATTATTAAAGCAGCTATACAGGGAGCACTTATTATAAGGCTATCCCTGTCATATATAGCGCTTTTGGTGTGTGCTGGCAAACTCTCCCTCTGTCTCCCCAAAGGGCTAGTGGGGTCCTGTCTTCGTTAAGAGCATTCCCTGTGTGTCTGCTGTGTGTCGGTACGTGTGTGTCGACATGTATGAGGACGATATTGGTGTGGAGGCGGAGCAATTGCCAAATATGGGGATGTCACCTCCTAGGGGGTCGACACCAGAATGGATGCCTTTATTTATGGAATTACGGGATAGTGTCAACACGCTAAAGCAGTCGTTTGACGACATGAGACGGCCGGACAATCAATTAGTGCCTGTCCAGGCGCCTCAAACACCGTCAGGGGCTGTAAAACGCCCTTTGCCTCAGTCGGTCGACACAGACCCAGACACAGGCACTGATTCCAGTGGCGACGGTGACGAATCAACCGTATTTTCTAGTAGGGCCACACGTTATATGATTTTGGCAATGAAGGAGGCGTTACATATTGCTGATACTACAGGTACCACAAAACAGGGTATCATGTGGGGTGTGAAAAAACTACCTATAGTTTTTCCTGAATCAGATGAATTAAATGAGGTGTGTGATGAAGCGTGGGTTGCCCCCGATAAAAAAATGCTAATTTCAAAGAAGTTATTGGCTTTATACCCTTTCCCGCCAGAGGTTAGGGCGCGCTGGGAAACACCTCCTAGGGTGGACAAGGCGCTCACACGCTTATCAAAACAAGTGGCGTTACCCTCTCCTGAGACGGCCGCACTTAAAGATCCAGCAGATAGGAGGATGGAAAATATCCAAAAAAGTATATACACACATACAGGTGTTATACTACGACCAGCTATAGCGACAGCCTGGATGTGCAGTGCTGGGGTAGCTTGGTCAGAGTCCCTGATTGAAAATATTGATACCCTGGATAGGGACAATGTTTTACTGTCTTTAGAGCAAATAAAGGATGCATTTCTTTATATGCGTGATGCACAGAGGGATATCTGCACACTGGCATCACGGGTAAGTGCTATGTCCATTTCGGCCAGAAGAAGTTTATGGACGCGACAGTGGTCAGGCGATGCGGACTCAAAACGGCATATGGAAGTTTTGCCGTATAAAGGGGAGGAGTTATTTGGTGTCGGTCTATCGGATTTGGTGGCCACGGCTACAGCCGGGAAATCCACCTTTTTACCTCAAGTCACTCCCCAACAGAAAAAGACACCGACTTTTCAACCGCAGCCCTTTCGTTCCTTTAAAAACAAGAGAGCAAAGGGATATTCATATCTGCCACGAGGCAGAGGAAGGGGGAAGAGACAGCAACAGGCAGCTCCTTCCCAGGAACAGAAGCCCTCCCCCGCTTCTACAAAAGCCTCAGCATGACGCTGGGGCTTCTCAAGCGGACTCGGGGGCGGTGGGGGGTCGTCTCAAGAATTTCAGCGCGCAGTGGGCTCACTCGCAGGTAGATCCCTGGATCCTGCAGATAATATCTCAGGGGTACAGGTTGGAACTAGAGACGGATCCACCTCGCCGTTTCCTGAAGTCTGCTTTACCAACGTCCCCCTCCGACAGGGTGACGGTCTTGGAAGCCATTCACAAGCTGTACTCTCAGCAGGTGATAGTCAAGGTACCCCTTTTACAACAAGGAAAGGGGTATTATTCCACTCTATTTGTGGTACCGAAGCCGGATGGCTCGGTAAGACCTATTCTAAATCTGAAATCCTTGAACCTGTACATAAAGAAGTTCAAGTTCAAGATGGAGTCACTCAGAGCAGTGATAGCGAACCTGGAAGAAGGGGACTTTATGGTATCCTTGGACATCAAGGATGCGTATCTCCACGTTCCAATTTACCCCTCACACCAGGGGTACCTCAGGTTCGTCGTACAGAACTGTCACTATCAGTTTCAGACGCTGCCGTTCGGATTGTCCACGGCACCTCGGGTCTTTACCAAGGTAATGGCCGAGATGATGATTCTTCTTCGAAGAAAAGGCGTATTAATTATCCCATACTTGGACGATCTCCTAATAAGGGCAAGGTCCAGAGAACAGCTAGAGATGGGATTAGCACTGTCTCAAGAAGTGCTAAAACAGCACGGGTGGATTCTGAATATTCCAAAATCCCAGTTAATTCCGACAACACGTCTGCTGTTCCTAGGGATGATTCTGGACACGGTTCAGAAAAAGGTTTTTCTCCCGGAGGAAAAAGCCAAGGAGTTATCCGAGCTTGTCAGGAACCTCCTAAAACCAGGAAAGGTGTCTGTACATCAATGCACAAGAGTCCTGGGAAAAATGGTGGCTTCTTACGAAGCAATTCCATTCGGCAGATTCCACGCAATAATTTTCCAGAGGGATCTGTTGGACAAATGGTCAGGGTCGCATCTTCAGATGCACCAGCGGATAACCCTGTCTCCAAGGACAAGGGTATCTCTTCTGTGGTGGTTGCAGAGTGCTCATCTATTGGAGGGCCGCAGATTCGGCATACAGGATTGGATCCTGGTGACCACGGACGCCAGCCTGAGAGGCTGGGGAGCAGTCACACAAGGAAGAAACTTCCAGGGCGTGTGGTCGAGCCTGGAAACGTCTCTTCACATAAACATTCTGGAACTAAGAGCAATCTACAATGCTCTAAGCCAGGCAGAACCTCTGCTTCAAGGAAAACCGGTGTTGATCCAGTCGGACAACATCACGGCAGTCGCCCATGTGAACAGACAGGGCGGCACAAGATGCAGGAGTGCAATGGCAGAAGCTGCAAGGATTCTTCGCTGGGCAGAGAATCATGTGATAGCACTGTCAGCAGTGTTCATCCCGGGAGTGGACAACTGGGAAGCAGACTTCCTCAGCAGACACGAACTTCACCCGGGAGAGTGGGGACTTCATCCAGAAGTTTTCCACATGCTGGTAACCCGTTGGGAAAGACCAATGGTGGACATGATGGCGTCTCGCCTCAACAAAAAACTGGACAGGTATTGCGCCAGGTCAAGAGATCCGCAGGCAATAGCTGTGGACGCGCTGGTAACGCCTTGGGTGTACCAGTCGGTGTATGTGTTTCCTCCTCTGCCTCTCATACCAAAAGTATTGAGAATTATACGGCAAAGAGGCGTAAGAACGATACTAGTGGTTCCGGATTGGCCAAGAAGGACTTGGTACCCGGAACTTCAAGAGATGATCACGGAAGATCCGTGGCCTCTACCTCTGAGAAGGGACTTGCTTCAGCAGGGTCCCTGTCTGTTTCAAGACTTACCGCGGCTGCGTTTGACGGCATGGCGGTTGAACGCCGGATCCTAAAGGAAAAAGGCATGCCGGAAGAAGTCATTCCTACTTTGATTAAAGCAAGGAAGGAAGTAACCGCGCAACATTATCACCGCATTTGGCGAAAATATGTTGCGTGGTGCGAGGATCGGAGTGCTCCGACGGAGGAATTTCAACTGGGTCGATTCCTACATTTCCTGCAATCAGGATTGTCTATGGGTCTCAAATTGGGATCTATTAAGGTTCAAATTTCGGCCCTGTCGATTTTCTTCCAAAAAGAATTGGCTTCAGTTCCTGAAGTCCAGACTTTTGTTAAGGGAGTGCTGCATATACAGCCCCCTGTGGTGCCTCCAGTGGCACCGTGGGATCTCAATGTTGTTTTGGACTTTCTCAAATCTCATTGGTTTGAACCACTAAAAACTGTGGATTTGAAATATCTCACATGGAAAGTGACCATGCCACTAGCCCTGGCTTCGGCCAGGAGAGTGTCAGAACTGGCAGCTTTATCTTACAAAAGCCCATATCTGATTTTCCATTCGGACAGGGCAGAACTGCGGACTCGTCCGCATTTTCTCCCTAAGGTGGTGTCAGCATTTCATCTGAACCAACCTATTGTAGTGCCTGCGGCTACAAGCGACTTGGAGGACTCCAAGTTGTTGGACGTTGTCAGAGCTTTAAAAATATACATTTCAAGGACAGCTGGAGTCAGGAAATCTGACTCGCTGTTTATACTATATGCTCCCAACAAGTTGGGCGCTCCTGCGTCTAAGCAGACTATTGCTCGCTGGATTTGTAGTACGATTCAGCTTGCACATTCTGTGGCAGGCCTGCCACAGCCAAAATCGGTAAAAGCCCACTCCACAAGGAAGGTGGGTTCTTCTTGGGCGGCTGCCCGAGGGGTCTCGGCATTACAACTCTGCCGAGCGGCTACGTGGTCGGGGGAGAACACGTTTGTAAAATTCTACAAATTTGATACCCTGGCTAAGGAGGACCTGGAGTTCTCTCATTCGGTGCTGCAGAGTCATCCGCACTCTCCCGCCCGTTTGGGAGCTTTGGTATAATCCCCATGGTCCTTTCAGGAACCCCAGCATCCACTAGGACGATAGAGAAAATAAGAATTTACTTACCGATAATTCTATTTCTCGGAGTCCGTAGTGGATGCTGGGCGCCCATCCCAAGTGCGGATTATCTGCATTACTTGTACATAGTTACAAAAATCGGGTTATTATTGTTGTGAGCCATCTTTTCAGAGGCTCCGCTGTTATCATACTGTTAACTGGGTTTAGATCACAGGTTGTTCGGTGTGATTGGTGTGGCTGGTATGAGTCTTACCCGGGATTCATAAATCCTTCCTTATTGTGTACGCTCGTCCGGGCACAGTACCTAACTGAGGCTTGGAGGAGGGTCATGGGGGGAGGAGCCAGTACACACCACCTGATCGTAAAGCTTTACTTTTTGTGCCCTGTCTCCTGCGGAGCCGCTATTCCCCATGGTCCTTTCAGGAACCCCAGCATCCACTACGGACTCCGAGAAATAGAATTATCGGTAAGTAAATTCTTATTTTACAAGTGTCACACCCAGGATTAGAAACCACACCCTATTACACTGGAAGTAGACACCTTACTGATGAAGCTGTTTGCTCCTGTATAGGAAATATATGAAGTTACTTCTCTGACAATTACACGTAACTTCATATAGTTAGAATTGTCATGCTTCCTCTACAGGAGCAAATAACTCCATCAGTTAAGTGTCTGCTGTTAGTGTAACAGATCATGGGTTCTAATCCTGGGTATGACTGCTAAGAAATGTATGATTTAACATAAAAGACAATTAAATGTATAAATACAGTATATACATTTTTTTCAGAACACTCATATATATATATATATATATATATACATACATATACACATACACACGCACACACATACATACATACATACTTACTTACATACATACATACATACATACATACATTTATCTTAATATAGGAAATAGGGGGGCACCAATATTTATCTTGCCTCCAGGCAACTGTGACAAACTTACGCCACTGTCGCCGATCCACGTGTTTTCCGACAAGTCGGGAATTCCCGACTCATCTGAAAAAAAAATGCACATTTTGAATAGGTCGGAACCCCTTCCGACCGATATCTGTCGGAAGCTGCCGTCAGTTTGACAAAACGGCAGCTTCCAACAGCTATTGAATACACCCCTTAAACTGACTGCTAACGCACCAAAATCTTGGCAGTTTCAGACTTCAGATCCCTTTTGCATTTGGTCCATTGAATTATATAAGCTGGTGGCAACCACAGGCTTCCTGACAGCAATAGCATGGCAATGTCACATGAATGTAAAAGTGAAAGCAATTTGTCCTAGTACTGTTACAGGACCTTAACAGGGGACTTCCTATATAGCAAATTGTTATAACAGAATTCACATACAGTATATATCTATTTATAGACTATAAATTCTACAAAATGGGAATTTACAAAGGCACCGCCCCCACAGGAAGAAAAAACGCCACCATGCAATACTGTGAATGCAGCGCAGATCGCTATCCACTGGTAGATGTATACGCAATTCCCGGAACAGCAAAGAAATGTTTCCGTCTGAGCAAATGTGAGTAGATCTGAGACGGGCTGGAAGTGGGCTGCGCTGACATCAGAGACCCTCCCCAGAAACGCCTGGACACGCCTGCATTTTTTTTTAAACGGCAGCTTTCAGCCCAGAAACTCGGCCTCCTGTCAGTCAAACAGCGGCTACATTGTGATTACGATCTGTACACATTTTCTGTCACTATTACCCCTCGCGCATTCAATGATTTCTCACAATAGCGATCCATGCTGAATTAGGCCCACAATCCGAATAACCAAAGTGGAACTCAAAGGTGAGATCTGCACCTATGTACGGTGCTGCCCATAAGAATTGTATATTATTTTTGGGTGAGTACAGGGGCGTAGGAATGAAAATTTTCATGAGGGGGGCAAAAGGCCTAGGACTACTATAGGGCCTAGAGCCCCTTTTTCTATTATCTCGTTTTACGTCAGTTCTAAAGGGCCCCATACATTAGAACGATAATGCCCGATTTCATCCGATTCCGACCTTTTGGGCCGATAAATCAGATGAAAAGTGGCAAATCGGACGTGTTTTACATCCGATCAGATGCGCGTCCCCATGAGCATCGGATCGGAGCCCCTAGTTCGCTAGTGCTGCACTCATGATATCTCGGATCGCATAGGCATGGCTGGGATCGCATACGATGTATCCTGCCACCCGGGAAGCTGCCGGGAGGTTCAAGGGAAATCTTATGCGACATGAGGGTCCGACATGTCGCTGTAGTGTATGGGGCCCTTAACAGTGACTGCGCTGTCCCAATTCTACGTTAATTTGTGGTGGTGTTTTTGGGGTTCGACAACTCCAGTTTCATTCTTTAGTTTACTATAATTTACACTTCCCCAGCGGCTGCTATTGTCTGCAGGTGCTGGAGGGGGGGTCCTGCCGTGCTGACCGATCAGCAGTGATCGGCAGCTTGGCAATCAGTAGGGGAGAGTGCAGAGAGGAAGAGGGACCTTCCGGTCCCTCTGACAGCAGCAGCGGAGGGAAATTTCCCTTCCCTGCTGCTGCTAACACTGTTTATCTGACTGGTCGCATCCTGTGCCACCAGGTCAGATAAAGCACTTGCAGGCATGGTCACATCTGATGCGACCATGCCAGGGAAGTGGATAAAGAACATTTGGTAGCCAAGACAATCTATCTACTAAAAAAATTTCAGAAGTCTAGAACAGATACCATGACTTCAAAAAGTAGCATGAAGGACCTACCAGGGTCGGACTGGCCCACAGGGGTACCAGGGAAACCACCAGTAGGCCCCACTGCCTGAGGGCCCACTCCTTCCTCTAGGGATCAGGTTCCCGACTGTGCACTTGTATTATACATGGTAGATATGTTGCATTACACTGCACTAAACTATTGTGTATTTCAAGCCTCTGTGGAGGCTGGCCACACACCCTTTGTAGGCTGGTCACACCCTTAAGTGTGGGCCCCTACCACTGCATTCCCCCGGTGGGCCCTTCATGCCCCAGTCCGACACTGGGACCTACTCCTACACTTTTCCAAAATTACATTTCCTCTCATCATTTCTGGTTACAAACTCTCTCAACATGTCAGTGGGAAGTGCAGCTTCCCGCTCTTGTGTGTCTGCTTATGCTTACTGTATGTTGTGGAAGCAAAATGAGTGGGGCGTCTAAGAAAGAAAACAAAAAGTGTTTGCAAGAAGAAAATGTACGCAGAACAAACATGAAGGTAACTTCTCTTTTGGTATTATTAACATTATTTTTACTAAAATAATGAATGTGAAAAAAGGTGTTTTCACACCCTTTTCATTTATTTTAGTATCACTCCAATGTATTAAAGGGTGTTTGGAGCAGTTTTCATGAAAAACTGCTCCATACCCTTTAATTCACATTTTTTTAGTAACCCACATCGCATTCCCCATACTTACAATGGGAAATGTGATGTGGCCAAATTTACAACAACAAAAAAAGTGAAAAAATACTGCAGTGTGCCCTGTGACAATCTCGCCAGCTCAGGCTGGCGAGATCACAGGGCAGGAATGTGATAGGAAGGCATTTGCCCAGCTTTCTCTGCCCCTGGCAGAGAAAGCTGAGCGGGGACCTGGCTCCAGTGATCAGCTATGTGTGTCCGATGTACAGAGAAGCTGATCAAAGTGTAAAATTTTTAATTTAAAAAAAAAAGTAAAAAAAACAAAACAAAAACATACTCACCTATCCAGGGAGCCGGTGTCTGCTGTTCCGCTGAGCGCTGCCGGGCGCCGGGTCCCCCATATGCTGCACTGTGACCCCGGTGCAGTAAAGTGACGCTGCAAAGCGGCAGCGCACTTTACAGCAATGGGGGTCACAGCAGCACACAGGCAGCCTAGCAGGAGCAGTGTGGAGCGGCTTCCTGGACAGGTGAGTATATTATCCTGCTGGGGGGTCCGCGACGCGCGGGGGTAGTCAAGACGTGGGGGAAGTGTTAGCGGCGATGTCGGTGGGGGCGGCGCATGTGCAGCAGGACATCGGAGTATGTTTTACGAATAATACCCCGATGATGCTGCGGAGTGTCATCACAGGGACAGAGCTTGAACGCAAGCTCTGTCTTTGCATGCGATAATTGATACATCCATGCGATGTACTCAATTATCGTAGTGCGAGTTGGGTCGAGTTTATCACCTCTCATCCAAATCCAAGGATGCAGATGGTGATTAATAGGACCCATCTGCATGCTCCCTGCTTATTGCATAATCTGGGGGGAGTGGTTTATTTAATGTGTGATTATGCAATAGATGGCAGCAGAGCACAATATCGGACAGTTTTGCCAAATTATATAAGAAAATGCCTCCCGAATTAACAGCCTTGTTTTCAATTGTCCAAAGGTGGACAAGGATTGGGTGGCTATATGTTCCTCATTATACTTATGCTCAGTATGAGTTTGTGGATTTGACAATGGAGTCAGAAGTCAGGAACAACAGCCATAGCCTAAATAACCTTTTTTTGGTGGAAAGGGAACAAATCTGAGCAATATTGTAACAATTACTATTAGCTGCTTTATTAGCACATACTGGTAACTTACACAACAACCATCCCTCCGGCATTTGTTCCATAAGAATTTTTGCAGACAGGGATGAATTGCTGAGGATTTAGGCATCATGCGACGAATCAGGATAGGCAGTTACAAAACAATATTCTGCTCTGGTGCTATCTATTGCACATTCGATTTTGCCTTCAGTTAATCTATTCAATCCAAATTGAATGGAAATCGAATGCCATATCCCTAGAAAATCTAAATTCAACTTTAGTAAATTTTGCCCCTGGTTCCTACTTCCCTGGGTGGGTAAAGCAAACAACTGGTGCGTTACAATGTAGTGCCTTTTATCAAAAGCCATAATGTAAGTTACTGCAATAGTAGCCACGACCACTGAGAACATGGGCCCGCATGTATCGCCCCCTGTATTCTCATTGTACATTGCCTCAGGATCCAAGCTGTTTTGCTACAAAACTCCATGTTCTTCCGGTTTTCTCTAGGTGCTCCATTGTCTTTGACCTAAGTCATGTTCCTATGGGGGAACTGCTAAAATGTCAGATTTACCATGCTTCCGAATGCAAAGCATCTTCAGATTGCACTAGATGCCTATGGTATACCGTTTTGCATATTATATTACGGAGTCGTTCGTTAACCACAGTGAACAGATGCCACACACATCTGCTACTGGTGCATGTGGCAATGAACAGGTACATGTATTTGGTGGAAAGTACCAGGGAGTGTAGCGCAAGGTACACCCCATCATGATGCTGACACATGGCCTCATCCACATCATTGATGATGGATTGGAGGTATTCTAATAAAACAATTAATTTATTCAGATTACATTTTAGTTCCACCCTGGGACTGATGGAAATCGTGCCCTGAGTTTACACTGTAACATTGATCAAATACATTTGTTTGGGGTATACAAGCTGTATATTTATTTGTGGATGCACAATAATACTCACCTCTAGTCTCCAAACGTTCCCTGAAAACTCACCTCTTCAGGCTAGCTTATCAGATTACAGAACAGCTCACTCAACCTTCATAAACTTTCCTATTCGATTATATTCCCACTGTACAGTCCGCACATATCCTCCACATATTTTCTCTTTCTTCACTTTCCCTTCCTTCTGACCCTGGTTCATCATTGCTGTGATGTGATATCATGCAACCCACCTAGAACCTTTGCAATCCAGTGGACAAATATGCAATAGATAGTGCCTTTCCTTGTGTATCCATGCCTATTTCCCTATAGATTGTAAGCTTGCGAGCAGGGTCTTCCTACCTCTATGACTGTTTGTTTATTACCCAGTTTTGTTTTATCATTGTGTCCAATTGTAAAGCACAGCGGAATTTGCTGCGCTACAAAAGAAACTATAATAATAATAATAATAATAAATGCCCCATCACTAATCCCTAAGAGCCTAAGTTGCATTCATGCAGAAAAAAATGTGTGTTCAAATATACTTCCGTAGTTTGTTTTAGCGTGTCCTGTAAGGTCAGCCATTACATAGTGCCAAGGAGATAATATGAAAAATGTGTTTAGCTTCAGATTCCACCTCAACAATAGCTGCATTGTATACTGGCATTATTTATATGCTGGGACTGGTCACACTAGAAAACGCACAATCTGCAGACACTCCTTTGCCACAGAATACAAAGCCGCAATTATCAGCACGTTGAACAAACGATTTACAATTTTGGAAGATTTAGTTAATGACAATGCCTGTCACAGGCTATCATTTATTATGATTTATTGTGAGCGGTGAAATGATATCACCGTGTTCTGTCCAAAGGTTGCATGAGGCCCAGGAAAAGCATAGGAATTTCACGAGGGATTTAAAGTTCTACTTCCGATCAAGTATTTACTGTATATGCTATTTCTGTGTACTGCTGAACAACCTACATATCACGCTGCCCTACAAACAGGATCAACGTATGCTGCTTTCACATAGTAAACCCTGCTTTTAAAAAGTTTCTTAAAACGGTTCTTAAAACGGGTCTGAGCAGTTAAACCCCCTTCACATCGCATGTTGTGTAACCAGTATATTACTATTTCATTACCGTTTTGGTACCTTTCACACTGAACCCGTTTCACCCATAGAAAACAGTAAATGGACTTTTCTGGCCCACACATTATTAATAATTATTAATTATTAATTATTTGGCTAGTCGTACGATGGAACCCAGCAGCTTCAAGCATCTTTACCATGTTTTTGTAGATTACGGCTTCCTTCACTGTCCCAGTGATTTGTCTACATATTTCTTCATCCCCTCTGATCCTAAGCAGCTCCCTTACCTCCTCATTACTCCAGTTTGCCATTTTAAACTGTATTCTGTATAATAAAACACTCCCTTCACTCTCATGTGTTTCCTCCAGTTTATTTCCTGCTTCTGCCTGGTGACATCACGCATGGAGACAGCCTATCACCTTCTGTGGTTTGGAAATACCGTTTCTGAGCCTTTCACACTGCACAGTGAAACGGTTCTGAACCGTGTAGGACCCTGCTTTTTAACCGTTTCAAAATACTGGTATTTTGAAAACGGTAAATTCAAGGTGGCCCTTTCACACCGCAGCTAGAACCGTTTTGGAAGGCTTAAAAATCGGCAATTTACCAGGGTTAAAGCTGCGGTGTGAAAGGGGTATAAGTGACATGCAGTGATAGAACCTGGCTTCCCTGTGTCTTACTCGGTGTCTGATTCAGAGGGATCTGTAATCCTCCCATTTATGCCAATGCAGTCATAGGGGTCGATTCAATTAGTCGTGAAAGGGGGCTTATTACCGTTGCATCGCCATGGAAATGCTAGCAACGGAACCTCTATTTGCAACCCAATCTCACCCTGGAGTCGCAAACTAAAATAAGCCAATCAAAGTCTACTTGTGGAGTAAGTCTAATTGAATTGGCCCCTTCAAATTATTAGAAAACTGTGCTTCTCACTTCAAATGTATATTTTGCTATTGGGACTTGATAATTGATATTGCAACAATACATACAGGTCTATTCATTAACTTATGCATGGATAACAATCATTTTCTATTGCCTCTTACCACATAACTGCCTACTCTCCCGGAATAGCTGGGAGGCTCCTGAAAATCGGGTGGCGTGCCCAGCCACTCAGTAAAGTCTGCAAGTCTCCCAGCCAGCAGCCAAACTCCCGCACTGCGTCATCGCCACCCCCCCCCCCCCCCCCCCTCCTGCGAGGGCTCTATAAGTATGGTAATCTCTGCATAGTATATCGGGCGGGGCCATGATGATGCAAACTCATGGCCACACCCCCGGCTCCTCCCCATCACACCACCCTGTGCTGCACCACGCCCCCTGCTAAGCCAACCTGGCTGCCTTCTCCTGGAGGAGGCAGCCAGAATGTTGGCAGCTACACTTTGATAGAAAAGTGTAGCAATGCCAAAAATGCAGTCAAACCTCCGAAAATGCCATTGTCTGAGTTTGACCGCAATTGCCATATGCACCAGGCTCCAGAAAGCGAAACTTTGTATATTTCTATATTTATTAGGCAACACCATCTATAGATAGCATTGCCTAATAAAAGCCTATTGGCTTTTCTCCACAAGCTCTTATTGGGAAGAAATATGCGCAGTTTTCACACCTTCAGATTTGTGCGCTAACCATCAGGTTGGCATACAAATCTGCATTAGGCCCACGGTTCACAAAAAATCAAATGCCTAAATTATAGTAAGACTATGTGAAAATAGAGCTGCAAACCCACACGGACACTAAACGTATTGTGCATTTGTAACATGATGCTGATTTTAAGTCACGGCCCTCTGGGTAGATGTGATTGGCAGGGATTTAAGGGAAGAAGGATGACTTTAGGTTTGAGGCACAAGTCACCAGGAGGTCTGGATGTGTAAAGGTCACATGGCGTGACTCGGCGAGACACAGACAGTTCAGAAGGTAAAGTATAAGATAGCTGATACTATGCAGTGCAGTGAGGCATAAGGAGGGAGACACAAGGCGCCAAGAGTTTAACACAATGCAGGAGGAGTGGACATCGACCATCAATGTTTAGCAGCCATTGATGGTCTGACGACAATGGTAAAACATCAGTGGTTCACCCACTGGGTGGTGATGGGGGGCAGTGATGGGGGTGAGGCTGGGTTAATAATGTAATTAGGCCACGCCCTCCAAGCAGGGAAACTGGTACGATTGGAGTGTATTTGCGTAGGGGCGGGGCTAAAATGACATGATTAGCATATAATAATGTAATTAGGCCCCACCCCCTCCGCCGGGACCGCAGTTTTGCTGTATTTTTACCACATTCTGCCTACTTCACTATAAAGTGGGCAGAATGCGGGAGGGGTGCCCACTCTTCCAGAGCTGTGGGGTACTACCTGAAAAACTGGGTGTTCCCCACCCACCCTCCAGGATCTGGGAGAGTAGGCAAGTATGCATGACCTGACTTTACAATAAGGAAGACATCACAGTCTACTGTACGTGGGAAGATGTCACAGTCTGCATGTAAGAGAACGATTAGTACGCCACACTGGTAGATCTAAGCCGTAGTGAAGCATGCTTTGTGGGATAGATCAATAAATAGCATTACAAGTCAGTCAGCTGGTATGCAAAGTCTTTCAGCACGCAAGCTTGTTTTGGAAGAAAGTAAAACCTGATTTATATGTTGGAGTACTGTATGTCACTCATGAATCTACTCAGTAGTCACATGATCGCAGATAAAGGAAGAGTGTTGTGTTCCGGGCTGCCATAAAGGAGGGACGGCCGGGACCTCAGTCCTGGGCACGGACCGCGAGGGGCCCTGGGTGTCAGCAGTGTTGACCAGCATGGAGGGACAGCTGGCGGTGGTCAGTGGTGTATCTCTAATGGGTGCAGTCGGTCCAAAGGGGGCCCACACCACACACACTGCACCCATTTCTTCTATACTTACCTTTCTGGTGTTCATCGGTGTCCGTGTATGGGCCCCCTCCTCTCCCGAGTCCCGTAGCCGGCATTAGAGCGTTAGACACTCTGGCACAGTGCCAGAGTGTACAGCGCATGCGTAGGTCTCCCAGATAAATGTCAGCCGCGCCATTTTTTTGGAGACCTGCGCATGCACTGTACACTCTGGCACTGTGCCAGAGTCTCTAGTGCTCAGTGCGCTAACATCACTGCCAGCTACGGGACGGGAGAGGAGGGGGCCCACACATGGAGACTGGTCCCCTCCTCTCTAGATACGCCGCTGGTGGCAGTATTTTGAATATAGCACTGGCCATGGGCCAATCCAAGCTCACGTACCAGCAGCTCATCAGGAAGCTGCCACTTGCCAACTCCTGATTGGCTGCTGGTCTGCAAGCTCAGATTGCCTCATGGCCAGCAGCAAATTTGAAACACTGCCATCGGCTGCCCCACCATGTTTGTCTGCTGACTGCTGGTGCACCAGCTGGTCCTGATCAACACTGCTGCCACCCAGGCCCGCTCTTAATGCGTACATGGAACACTAGGAGCCTGCGACCTCTACCTCCTGCTGCACCCAGAATGGTAAACTGTGGGGATTGCAAGGGGGGTGGCGCAGGCAGGTGTGTGTGTGTGTGTGTGTGTGTGTGTGTGTGTGTGTGTGTGTCATACTTACCGACTTTTGGGCTGCTCTCTCCGGGAGAGAGCAGCCAGTCGGCTCAGCAGGGCAGGCGGGCAGTGTGGTGACGTGCTGAGGGGGGCGGGCCAGAGGCGGGATGGGGGTGGGCCAGAGGTGGAACGGGGGCGTGGCTGCTGGGCGTGTCATGTAAGCCACGCCCGCATGTAATGCCGCTATTACCGGCATTATACAGCAGGGGGCGTGGCTATGATGACGCGATTCAACGAGAATCGCGTCATCGCCTGCCCGGACCGCCCACTTTACTCGCTAAGTGGGCGGCCGGGCAGGGGGTGACCCCTGAAATCGGGAGACTTGCCTGCTCTTCTGGGTGGCCGGTTGGGTCACCCGAATTGTGGGAGCCTCCCGAGAGGGTAGGCAAGTATGGTGTGTGTGTGTGTGTGTGTGTGTGTGTGTGTGTGTGTGTGTGTGTGTGTGTGTGTGTGTGTGGGGCTGGCTATGGGGCAGTGTGTGTGTGCCTATGGGTGTGGCTATGGGGCAGTGTGTGTGTGGGGGAGGCTATGGGGCAGCATGTCAGTGGTGATTGGGGGACCCTGCCTAATTTGCAGTCCTGGGCCCCGCAATTTCTGTTGGCAGCCCTGGTTGTGTTATCAACATGCAAGCTGAAAAGAGGGGCATTCCAAAGCCCAGTACTTAAAGTGGTCCTAGAGAAGTGGTGGAACTCCCCCCCCCCCACTCCCCCCGGCATCCATGCAATAAAGATATTGCGTGGCCCCAAAAAGGGGTGTGGTCTCAAAAAGAGAGGGGCGTGGTCACACAGTAGTAATAATGCCCACAGTAGTAGCACCCCTAATACACATAATGCCCAAAGTAGTAGCACCCTGTAATACACAATGCCCACAGCAGTAGCGCCCCTTTTACAATGCCCACAGTAGTAGTGCGCCTTATGCAATGTCCACTGTACTGGTAGTGCCCACAGTGGTAGTGCCCCTTATATAGAGCCCATAGTAGTGGTGTCCCTTATGCAATGCCCCCAGTAGTAGTGCCCCTTATGTCCCCAGGAGTGATGCCCTTATGAAGTGCCCCCTTTACAGTGCCCTCATTAGTAGTGCCTCCATTAGTAATGCCCTTAATGGTAATGCCCCTGTGTAGTATTGCCCCCAGTAGTATTGTTGCCTGTAGTAATGCCCCCAGTCATTTAGCACCCTGTAGCTTAGCCCCAGTAGTTATGCCCCCAGTAGTTTAGTCCCCAGTGGTAATGCCCCTGCAGTTATGACCCCAATAGTTTACCCTCACTTTAGTTTAGCCTCCCAGTGGTAATGCCCCCAGTAGTTTAGCCCCTGTAGTTTAGTCCTCATGTAGTTTGCCCCATGTAGTTTAGCCCCCAGTAGTAATGCCCCAGTAGTTTAGCCCCTGTAGTTTAGTACCATGTAGTTTTCCCCAAGTAGTAATGCCCCCTGTAGTTTGCCCCCTTGTAGTTTAGCCCCTGTAGTTATGCCCTCCTGTAGTTTTCCCCCTTGTAGTTTAGCCCCCCTGTAGTTTAGCCCCCTGTAGTAATACCCCCAGTAGTTTAGCACTTGTAGTTATGCCCCCAGTAGTAATACGCCCCTGTAGTTATGCCCCCAGTAGTAATGCACCCCTGTAGTTATGCCCCCAGTAGTAATGCGCCCCTGTAGTTATGCCCCCAGTAGTAATGCGCCCCTGTAGTTATGCCCCCAGTAGTAATGTGCCCCTGTAGTTATGCCCCCAGTAGTAATGCGCCCCTGTAGTTATGCCCCCAGTAGTAATGTGCCCCTGTAGTTATGCCCCCAGTAGTAATGTGCCCCTGTAGTTATGCCCCAGTAGTAATGCACACCTGTAGTTATGCCCCCAGTAGTAATGCGCCCCTGTAGTTATGCCCCCAGTAGTAATGTGCCCCTGTAGTTATGCCCCCAGTAGTAATGCGCCCCTGTAGTTATGCCCCCAGTAGTAATGTGCCCCTGTAGTTATGCCCCCAATAGTAATGCACCCCTGTAGTTATGCCCCCAGTAGTAATGTGCCCCTGTAGTTATGCCCCCAGTAGTAATGTGCCCCTGTAGTTATGCCCCCAGTAGTAATGCGCCCCTGTAGTTATGCCCCCAGTAGTAATGCGCCCCTGTAGTTATGCCCCCAGTAGTAATGCGCCCCTGTAGTTATGCCCCCAGTAGTAATGCGCCCCTGTAGTTATGCCCCCAGTAGTAATGCACCCCTGTAGTTATGCCCCCAGTAGTAATGTGCCCCTGTAGTTATACCCCCAGTAGTAATGCGCCCCTGTAGTTATGCCCCCAGTAGTAATGCGCCCCTGTAGGTTTGCCCCCAGTAGTAATGCGCCCCTGTAGTTATGTCCCAGTAGTAATGTGCCCCTGTTGTTATGCCCCCAGTAGTAATGTGCCCCTGTAGTTATGCCCCCAGTAGTAATGCGCCCCTGTAGTAATGCCCCCAGTAGTAATGCACCCCTGTAGTTATGCCCCCAGTAGTAATGTGCCCCTGTAGTTATGCCCCCAGTAGTAATGTGCCCCTGTAGTTATGCCCCCAGTAGTAATGCGCTCCTGTAGTTATGCCCCCAGTAGTAATGTGCCCCTGTAGTTATGCCCCCAGTAGTAATGTGCCCCTGTAGTTATGCCCCCAGTAGTAATGCGCCCCTGTAGTTATGCCCCCAGTAGTAATGTGCCCCTGTAGTTATGCCCCCAGTAGTAATGTGCCCCTGTAGTTATGCCCCCAGTAGTAATGTGCCCCTGTAGTTATGCCCCCAGTAGTAATGCGCCCCTGTAGTTATGCCCCCAGTAGTAATGCGCCCCTGTAGTTTGCCCTCAGTAGCTTGCACCCAGTAATTAGCTGCTGTAGTTTAGCCCCATGTAGTTTGCACCAAGTAGTGATTCTCCCAGTAGTTTAGCCCGCTTGTAGTTGGCCCCCTTGTAGTTTAGCCCCCAGTAGTTATGCCCCCAGTAGTAATGTGCCCCTGTAGTTATGCCCCCAGTAGTAATGCGCCCCTGTAGTTATGCCCCCAGTAGTAATGTGCCCCTGTAGTTATGCCCCCAGTAGTAATGCGCCCCTGTAGTTATGCCCCCAGTAGTAATGTGCCCCTGTAGTTATGCCCCCAGTAGTAATGCGCCCCTGTAGTTATGCCCCCAGTAGTAATGCGCTCCTGTAGTTTGTCCCCAGCAGTAATGTGCCCCTGTAGTTATGCCCCCAGTAGTAATGCGCCCCTGTAGTTTGTCCCCAGTAGTAATGACCCCTGTAGCTTGCCCCAAGTAGTAATGCCCCCCTGTAGTTATGCCCTCAGTAGTAATGCGCCTCTGTAGTTATGCCCCCAGTAGTAATGTGCCCCTGTAGTTATGCCCCCAGTAGTAATGCGCCCCTGTAGTTATGCCCCCAGTAGTAATGTGCCCCTGTAGTTATGCCCCCAGTAGTAATGCGCCCCTGTAGTTATGCCCCCAGTAGTAATGTGCCCCTGTAGTTATGCCCCCAGTAGTAATGCGCCCCTGTAGTTATGCCCCCAGTAGTAATGCGCTCCTGTAGTTTGTCCCCAGTAGTAATGTGCCCCTGTAGTTATGCCCCCAGTAGTAATGCGCCCCTGTAGTTTGTCCCCAGTAGTAATGACCCCTGTAGCTTGCCCCAAGTAGTAATGCCCCCCTGTAGTTATGCCCTCAGTAGTAATGCGCCTCTGTAGTTATGCCCCCAGTAGTAATGTGCCCCTGTAGTAGTTTGTCCGTAGTAGCTGGCCCCCTTGTAGTTTGCCTCCAGTATTTAGCCCCCATGTAGTTTTCCCCAGTATCTTTCCCCCTTGTAGTTTGCCCCCAGTAGATTGCCCCCTTGTAGTTTGCCCCCAGTAGATTGTCCCCTTGTAGTTTGCCCCCAGTAGATTGCCCCCAGTGATTAGCCCCCTGTAGCTTGCCCCAGTAGTTTGCCCCCCAGTAGTTATGCCCCCAGTAGATTGCCCCCAGTGGTTAGTCCCCTGTAGCTTGTCACCAGTGGTTAGCCCCCTGTAGCTTGCCCCCAATAGATTTCCCCCTGTAGCTTGCCTCTAGTAGTTCCCCCCCCCCAGTGGTTAGCCCCCTGTAGCTTGCCCCCAGTAGTTTAGCCCCCTGTAGCTTGCCCCCAGTAGACGCGCTGCTGATACAGTCACACATAAGTTAATAAAAAAATACTTACCAAGCCCCACTCCCGCATCCGACCGCTGTGATCCTCCTGGCGTCCGCTCCCCGGCGCTATGAAAGAAACGTCAGTTCTGCAAGTGGAATTGACGGAACGCAGTTCCGCCCCGTTCCGGCTCACTTTAACCCCTGCCAAAGCCTATCTGCACATTTCATAATGTTTTGTGACTGTGGTTGCCATGGTAAGCACATGGCCCTTAACAAACAAAATCATGCAATTGAAAGAAAAAACTAAGGAAAAAAGGAACAACAATACTTATCTTCTTAAAGGTAACCAGAGCAATATGTGTTTTAAAATAAAAGACATTATTTTTTTTTTTTTTTTCAGGAGAATGTAGATAACATTTCTGGGGTCTTCTGGTGGAGCAATAATAGCATTAAAACAGTGACGACTGCCATTTTGGCTAAAGGATCAAAATTCAAGAGAGTGAAATCTATCAATTTGCTAATAACCAGTCTCATAATTATCAGGAATCTGCGTACAGTACGCCTGCACTTACCTTTGTGCCATTCTGCGCTGTCCTGGAGGAGTCCCCAAAGTCCGAGAAGGTAACCCGTTGTCACAGTGATGTGTCCAGTGTGTCTGCCATATGGGGGTTCAGAGGTTCCTTGCAGAATCTCCATTGTCTCACTGTAATGGCTGCTGCCTTCTTGGATTTGGTCAGCTGATCGCTGAAACTCCATTAACATTCTAGCTTTGCCTGATGTGATTCTCTCCACAGTCCAGCCTTGCATCATCTGATTCTTTCCACCAATCCTAGTGCACCTCAGGGGATAAAAAGGCACCAGTCATTTCAATCTGGGCTAGAACAACATTGCTTATTCAGCCACGGCCTTGGCTCCCTGACTTCTGGCAGTCAGGTGGATTCTCCAGACTCTCCTGTGTTACTCCAGTGTCTTCAGAGAACTACACGAACAGCATGCCCACTGCACAGAGCTGTAAACATTGGGGGTCATGAGTTGTTCGCTCGCAAGCGGATTTTAGCAGATTTGCTCATGCTAAGCCGCCGCCTACTGGGAGTGAATCTTAGCATCTTAAAATTGCGAACGATGTATTCGCAATATTGCGATTACACACCTCGTAGCAGTTTCTGAGTAGCTCCAGACTTACTCGGCATCTGCGATCATTTCAGTGCTTGTCGTTCCTGGTTTGACGTCACAAACACACCCAGCGTTCGCCCAGACATTCCTCCGTTTCTCCGGCCACTCCTGCGTTTTTTCCGGAAACGGTAGCGTTTTTTCCCACACGCCCATAAAATGGCCTGTTTCCGCCCAGTAACACCCATTTCCTGTCAATCACATTACGATCGCCAGAACGATAAAAAAGCCGTGAGTAAAATTCCTAACTGCATAGCAAATTTACTTGGCGCAGTCGCAGTGCGGACATTGCGCATGCGCATTAAGCGGAAAATCGCTGCGATGCGAAGGTTTTTACCGAGCGAACAACTCGGAATGACCCCCATTATTTCTATCTCTGTTTGTGGAACTACTGGACCCAGGCAATTATCAACATCCTAGTACATCTCCTGAATCAAGCCTGCCGCTAAGCTGCCTTCCAGGACTCAGCCAGTTGGTAGTATACCTAGGCAGATCCAGTGCCTATCCTGCTGCATCAAGTAGAATCCAGCAATTCCTGTGTAGCTGGTACTGCTCTGCATTCCAGCTTATCCCGTGAAGCTGGTGCTGCTCCGCAATCCAGAATATACTGTGTAGCTGGTGATGCTCTGCATTCCAGCATTTCCTGTGTAGCTGCTACTGCGCTGCATTCAAGCATATCTTGTGTAGCTGGTGCTTCTCCGCAATCCAGCATATCCGGTGTAGCTGGGGGTTGTAGTTATGTGACCGGCGATCAGGAGGCCATCGGTCACAATACCGGTACCTACATCCAGGGACGAACTGGGGCCTCTTTCCGGCCCTGGCACACTTGTGCACGTGAAAGGGGGTGCGTGGAAACTGCAATTGGGGGCGTGGACTGGTGGCAAGCCACCATATTGCTAAGCAACGGGGCAGTACGGGCGGCAGCGTGGGACGAACCAGAGAGCCAGTAGCTGCACTGTGGACTGGACCGGCCCACCAGCCCTTCCGCTGGTGACGCGATACCAACCCGAACCTGGTGCTGCTCCTCTTTCCAGCATAATCTGCTCTCTGGGTTTAGCCCCGTACACCAAGCATTCCAAACACATTCCACTCAACTGGGTATCAGCCCAGTTCCCTGACATCCAAAGAATGGTAGATGCTAGAATCAAGTGGGCTAAGGGACCTTTTCCGTCTGGGGGAGGAGTCACAACACAAGGGGGAGGAGCAAGGCCAGCGGGATAGTTCCTCTACTATCCACGCCACCAACTATTACCTTTAGTTATCAGGTGGCGAGCGAAGTGGAGCGAGCCACCGAGCCCGAAGCGTGGCGAGCGAAGCGAGCCCGCGAGGGTACTTTTCGGGTACCCTGTTCGCCCGTAGCTCCTCCCCCTGGTGACGTGTCTCCTCCCCTAGATACGTCAGAAGGTCCCTTCTCCCACTCCGAAATAGAATCAACCTCCAAAGAATACCTCAGATTTACCATAGACTTTGTTGTATGTGAGGAGAAACTACATTCGTCCCTCTCTTGTCTCCTAAGTGAAAATGACCCATCTCCCCCTAGTGACTCCACCCGGAACAGCATCCACCAGTAACATGACAAGAATGAATGGCATGATTCAGAGTTGTACGCAAACCCATCTTCACAGCTGAGCAATTATATCTGACTGCACAGGTCTTACGTCGGTGGTTGCAGAGATGATTTCTTTTTCTAAAGTGGGTGACAGTCAGGGACCGTTTTGGCCAGTTACAGGGAGTGGCAGCAAATATGCGAACGTATCATGGCGGTTTTTTGGTACTGAGCGTTTTAGTTCTGAGCTTAATGTTCATGAGCGCTGCAGGCATAGCTGAATAGACATGAGCTGATATATATCACTGTCTGTACAGGTCATGTCGCTTACATCACTATCAGCATGAAAGTACCTTTAAAAAGAATGCAATTGAATGCGTAAAATTAACCTCCGTCTGTACAAGGCCTAAGAGAACAGTAAAAACAAAGACTAATATTGCTAGTTCTGAAAATAACCAAAAAAACTATTATAACAATGTAAACAGCCATGGCATGGCAGATATAGAGGTACCTACATCCCGGGACTTCAGGGCAGATGGCCTCTCTGCCCTGCCCTACAGCAAACCATGCCACTTCCATTTATATCATATCTTGCAAGATCCCTTCTATTATTCCGAATCTGCTAACGTACAGTTGTGGCCATGACAGCAAAGTTTATTTATTCTCTGGACGATCCTAAGGGACAATATTCCAGTCCATTTGGTAACAAGACATAGATAAATGCAAGTACAGCAGCAATAATGTTAGCGCTTATGAACAGCCTATTAAATGTAGCAATTCTTCCCTGAAGGCCAATGTGACCGTAGCCCTAATAATGTTATCCGGGTGGTCCCTGTACACTTCGTACTATTTAAAATAAAAAGAGAAGACTTGACGTTATTGTTTTCTTGATCTCCGAGGTCCAGTAACCATGGTAACTATGAGATGTACTGGGCCTCGTGCAAACAGCCATTTTGACCTCTTGGACATTTAATTTTCCTCAGCCTGATTTCTTCTCCCGTCACACACCCGAATAAAAAAATATTTCTGAAAGTAAACGTTGAAAGACGAGTTATAGAAAAAGCTAAAAATTATTTGGAACTTGATATCCTAATCTTATTATTTTTTTTTATTTTTTTCACACTTATAAGGTAATGTGGATTTCCCAGAAATAATACCCATTTACAAATAATAATTATTGTACTGTGCTGCCTGTTATTTAGTACAAATATCCATCTCATCATCAAATGCACTTTAAGGCGTTTTAAGTTAACCATTAGAGCAGATGTTCCCAAACTCCGTCATTTCAGTCCAGGCTTTAAGGATATCCACGCTTGAGCGCAAGTGACTTAATTTGTACCTCAGGCAATTTCATTTTGCCATCTGGACTCAAACAGAGATATCCTTAAATCCTGGACTGTAATTGCAGAGTTTGGGAAACTTTTGATTAGAGTGAGGGGACTTTACTGACATGTGGGACTGTTGGGTAGTGTCAGTACCATCAGTGGTGCCGAGAGGGGAGTCAGGTGCTAATTCCGCATACAAGGGCTTCTAGAAGGGCCCGTACCCCTCCCCCTCTCCCCCCAGAGTATACCTGTGTCCCGCGCCATCTTCCGGGTGATATCTTCAGGAAAATGGCACCGCACATTGAAAGCAAAGACTCCAGTATCACTCGGAGGATGGCACTGGCCCGGGAGGAGGGACCAGCTTCCTGAGTAAGTAAGGAAGGAAGCCAATTTTTTTTAAGCCACCCCATCTCCCCCTTACCGAGTCCAGGCGTGACTCAGTCTCTACGCACCTGAGTACCATAGCTGAAACTGATAGAAAGTTAGGAAATAGAGTTGCTGCATCTACACGGCATACCTTTACAACATTTATACATGACAAATCTAGAAAACATAGACTCTGCCTCCTATTTGGCCAAACCCTGCGCCAATCTTTGTAGAATTGCCTACTTTTCATCAAAATTCTGCTCTTTTCTAGGACCAGGATTCAGGATTATCCTTCATCCTTTGCTATATGAAAATCTTCACACTCTTAAGGGTCCCATACATCTACGACTGATTGACACAAAGCCCCACTCTGCTGACCGCTGGCTGGGGGATTGGAGAGATCCAACATGAGGGATTACCCTGACTTGCTGATTCCGACCCAAAAATGGATCATGGAATTTATCCCCCCCAATTCCTTGACTGATCGCCAGTCATAGATGTTTGCCGATCAGCGGTTTTGATCGGCGTCTGGGAATCACTGCACTGATATATGACCTGTATTAGTTACAGATGGAGCCCAGTTCATCTTTGCCTTTAATAGGATTAATTGAGCCAGGGCAGTCAGATTTAATACCCTGCTGTAATGACATTGAGGAACATTTACTAAGCAGTGATAAGAGCGGAGAAGTGAGCTAGTGGAGAAATTTCCCCATCAACCAATCAGCAGTATCATTTTATAGTATGCAAATTATAGATGTTAGTTCAGTGCTGATTGGTTGCCATGGGCAACTTCTCCACTGGCTCACTTCTCCGCTCTTATCACTGCTTAGTAAATGTACCCCTTAATCCCCTGCTATATTGTTCTTTCTGTATTGTATTGCAGCTGAGAACAATAGATGAAAGGCTTATGCTAATAAACCATGGTGCGCTTAGGCGCAGTAGAGAAGCCAAGATGAACATGCCTCCATCTGTATGTAGTCAAGTACCCAAACTAACCCAGGACCAGGTTTTGCATTTGTAGGGGCTTTTCCAAATACTAGAATAAGGTGTATTTGCACAGTATGAATTACAATGCATGTCAGAATAGTTTGCTGTTTGCAAATTACACAGTTATACCGCATTCAGATCGCAAATGCCGGCTCCCACCTGGTAAAAGAAACGTGTCCTTACCGGGTGGGATCCGGCATTTGCGCTCCTTTGCTGGCTTTCCGACCCGGCAATATACCGGGTCTGTTGCCATAGCAGCGGGGGGGGGGGGGGGGGAGGGGCGCAGCAGGGGCAGGGGTGGAGGCGGCGCTGGGAGATATTATACCCCTTTCACATCGCACAAATAACCCGGTATTGACACGGCATATTGCCGTGTCGACACGGGTCAGTGTGCGATGTGAAAGCACTTTCCAAGAATTAGCGGGTCGTCTGACCCGGTAATTCAACCCGGTATAAAAGAAGGATTATACCCGGGTTGAATACCGGGTCAGGTGCAGTGTGAATGGGAGCCGCGTCGATGCGACACGGTTCCCATTCACAGCATAGGGAGAGGCGGCGCAGGAGATGAGCTCATCTCCCAGCGCCGCCTCCACCCCCGCTGCTGCTGCGCCCCCCCTGCTGCTATGGCAACCGACCCGGTATATTGCCGGGTCGGAAAGCCAGCAAAGGAGCGCAAATGCCGGATCCCACCCGGTAAGGACACGTTTCTTTTACCGGGTGGGATCCGGCATTTGCGATCTGAATGCGGTATTACTTTCCCTGCCGGGTTCCTGCTTCTCCCATCTATCCTGTCTAAGATCACACCCCACTATTTTTATCCTCTATTAAGCCACAGGACTGTCCTGCAGTAGGGGTTGTCCATCAAGACCACACACCATCGATTGTCATTAATGAGCTAGTAATAGCTGGCCGCAGCAATACATGGACCTCCACCATCAGACATCCATCACCAATGTGTGCTATTGTACCTCCCTCATTGATCGAAGAATGATTGGCCACATACCATTGATGGTTGCCAACCATTGATGGTCGATAGCCATCCCTATTTTGCGATATAGTCTGCATTCATTCTTATAAATTGCTGTGTGTTAACTATGGCCCAGATTTATGAAGACTTGGAGAGTGATAAATTGCCTGGTGTTAAAGTACCAACCAATCAGCTCCTAACTGCCATGTTACAGGCTGTGTTTGAAAAGTGACAGTTAGGAGCTGGTTAGTTGGTACTTTATCTCCGTGCAATTTATCACTCTCCAAGGCTTGATAAATCTGGGCCTATGTTACGTGGATACCCCCAGGTGTAATGTTTCCAGCCCCCGCACAGTTACAATAAATGCTTCTCCTGATCTATTCTCAGTTCCCTGGTAGACGTTGATTAGATGTAAATGTACTGTCATTATCTGATGCTTTAATGGTCAGTTTTGAAAATGAGTTTCTCCGTGGTCTGCAGCTTAATGCCGGGAAACAAAGAACAATCACTGAGGCTGAATATGCACTCAGGTATTCATCATGAGTTTGTAAAAGACTTGATTAGAACCATATATATATTCTCTGCGCTGAATGACTTAATCATTTAAATTGATAATAATGTAGCAGTTGACTGGGTTATTGTCAAACGCTACTGAGCGTTCAGGAGGAAACAATAAGGCTTTTATTGATTGATCGATTCACTGTGTTCCATACTCAGGTTACTTTTACATTGATGGAACGAACCGTGACACAACAGTATGCATCCACAGAGAAAGTCCATTAAAAGACATATATATATATATATATATATATATATATACTGTATATATACATGTAGATACACAATTGGTTCATAGCAAGTAAAGAGGATAGCATAACTAATGTATAAATACAAGTATAGTATTGGAAGAAGGCATTGTATAATATCTTAGAAGATATATACATCTCAGTGGTAGTTTCCACACAATGAAGTTTTTAGTAAATGTGGTTTTACTCTTGATGGCTAGCTGGTTGGGGTCGGTTTTATGTAATTGTATTTTTTAATGCAAAGAAATGATGCTTTCAAACAGGACACGTTACAGTATTTCATGTCTTCAGTTGTGAGATGCCATCAGCTCTACTGCTTGTAAGCTTAGTGAGGGTCACAGCATAGAGATGTGAGGTCCGATTTTTCCGAAAATGAACACCCACAAACTTAGTGGATCCAAGTGTTTCCGAGTCCCAGCTCTGGTCTTCCTGCCACACTCGGATCCCGGACCGAAACTTTTTTTTTACCGAAGTTAGATCTCGCGTGTTTTGGATCTCCCCAGAGTTGGATCTCGCGTGATTTGGATCACCCCGGAGTCGGATCTCGCGTGTTTTGGATCTCCCCGGAGTCAGATCTCGCATGTTTTGGATCTCCCCGGAGTCTGATCTTGGCTGTTTTGGATACCATGTACAAGTCCCTCCCTGGTGATTGTGCACCATTTCACACTGGAAAGCAGGTGGAGAGGGTGTGGCATGGGGCTGGAGGCTGGAGCAGTTTGTTGGAAAAAGAAAAAAAAAACGCCATCAGCATTTTTTAGCACGCCATCAGGGCACCAATAGGGTGCTATTAGGAGTAGGTCTCAAGTGGACTCAGAGTTTTATATATTTGTATAATACATACATACAGGGTTGGGGCTGCGATACAGGGTTGGGGACGCGTTTCCGGCAACCGGGATCCCGGCGGTCAGCATCCCGCTGCCGGGATCGTGGACGCAGAATGCCGACAAGGGGGGGAGGGCGAGCGCATCGAAGCCCCTTGCAGGTATGCTGCACTCGCCACAGGTTCTATTCCCACTCTATGGGTGTTGTGGACTCACACGAGTGGGAATGTCGGTATTGTGAGGGGCCGGGATGCAGGGGGAGCTACTGTGACTGTCGGTCACATAACTACATCCCTACATACATACTACTTACTTAGTGGTGCCAGGGAACTGAGAAGGGTGACTGGCTGTCAGTGTCTGCATGCATCATCATTGTCAGTGTTTACCACAGTGCAAATACAGGTAAACTATGGGCTAAATGTAATAGGGTGTGAGAAGCCGGAGGTGTCAAAGGTCGTGCGAAAATGCCCATATTTTTAAAGCGGCAATCATTTACAAAGCAAAACCAGCCTGGTTTTTCCTTGTGAATTATTGCCGCTTGAAAATACGGACATTCTCACACAAACTCCCGCACCTCCGGCTTCTTGCACGCTATTACATTTAGTGATACAAAAACAAGTAAAATAAATAAATAAATAAAAGGCTCTTGTTTGTTAAAGTGAACCTGCATTTTTCTGATAAAGGAAATCATACTACGGTATCGCTTGTCACTTGAGTGTATGGGGGTACACACAGAGAGAACCATGCTTCAATTCTAAGCAATCTGACTAGCACGGATGTCTCGTGTGTATGCCCCACAGCGATAGCGATGCGCGACCCCCGTACTAGATTGGCCTACATGCAGGCACAATCTAGCACATCGCTCATTTCACCGCTGGTACTAGAAAATAATTCTTCTTCTTCTTCTTCAGCTGCCAGCAGTTTGGGAACTTTGTGAGTGATCATCGTTAGAGGCTACTTCTAAAAAATGTGGAAAACTGATGTTCATTAATATTAATTATAAATACTATAAGGAAGACCTATGCAGCCAATTACAACAAACAGAAACTTCTGTAATGATGGATTCCAGTGGGAATGAACTAATATTGTGTGACGACGACGGTGATATTAACAACAATGAGTAGGGTGATGATGAGGATGAAGAAGAGGCTGACATGTTCCAAATGTGATAAGAAATACAGCACTGTTAGCTGCCTCCAGCTCATTGGTAGCAGTATTTACCCAAAACCATAAATATGTCGTCTTCTCTGGGGACCCAAATAAGCCAAGCACTTCAGCCTCAAAAGTGTCGGCTCCTGTGTCTGAAGCCCTTGGCTTGTTAAACTGTGCATGTCCTTATTAACATACAACATAAGATTGGGTGGGAGTGAGCAAGGACAATTCAATCGTGCACCACTTTCCTTTACACTATGGGTTATATTTTAGAAGCATCGTCTCTCGCAAAGGCCACTTGAATCTCTTGTATTGTCCTGACTCCTGAGGCCTGTGATTGCTGCATGGATCAGTTTGCAATTGCATTTCTCTCATATTTTCCCTTTCTAATCAATCAATCAATCAATAATCAATCAATGCTTTACCTGCCTTCTACTACATACTCCACCTCCATTTTACTGTACTGTCCTTGGGCCTTTGATCTAGTTCTTGCTTAATGAAAACATTCTATGGCAGGGGTGTCAAAGACAAGGCCCGCGGGCCAAATCCGGCCCGCCAGACCTCGTCTGATGGCCCGCGGTGCCGCCGCCATGAAACCCCCTTCTCCCGAGTGCCCAGCTCGGGGGGGGGGGCGGGGTTTCGCGGAATGACGCGATTGCGTCGTGACGTCACGGCGCAAACGCGTCATTCAACGAAACCCCGTCGGAGGAGGGAGAAGGGAGCCGCGCAGACGAGGAGGGAGAGGCGGCTGAAGAGCGGCGAGAACCGCTTCAAATGTAAGTCAGCCCCTCTCCCTTCCTCTCTTTCTCTCTCTCTCCCTCCTTCCACCACCTGCCACAATGTGTAAAATGGGGACCTGTACCTGCCGCTATGTGTAAAATGGGGACCTGTGCCTGCCACAATGTGTAAAATGGGGACCTGTGCCTGCCACAATGTGTAAAATGGGGACCTGTACCTGCCGCTATGTGTAAAATGGGGACCTGTGCCTGCCGCAATGTGTAAAATGGGGACCTGTGCCTGCCGCAATGTGTAAAATGGGGACCTGTGCCTGCCACAATGTGTAAAATGGGGACCTGTGCCTGCCACAATGTGTAAAATGGGGACCTGTACCTGCCGCTATGTGTAAAATGGGGACCTGTGCCTGCCACAATGTGTAAAATGGGGACCTGTGCCTGCCACAATGTGTAAAATGGGGACCTGTACCTGCCGCTATGTGTAAAATGGGGACCTGTGCCTGCCACAATGTGTAAAATGGGGACCTGTGCCTGCCACAATGTGTAAAATGGGGACCTGTGCCTGCCACAATGTGTAAAATGGGGACCTGTACCTGCCGCTATGTGTAAAATGGGGACCTGTGCCTGCCACAATGTGTAAAATGGGGACCTGTACCTGCCGCTATGTGTAAAATGGGGACCTGTGCCTGCCGCAATGTGTAAAATGGGGACCTGTGCCTGCCGCAATGTGTAAAATGGGGACCTGTGCACTATAAAAGGGGGCACATGGCTGGGCACTATAAAAGGGGGCACATGGCTGGGCACTTTAAAAGGGGGCACATGGCTGGGCACATATAAGGCAGGTGGAGCGGTAAATTTTGGATAGACCTACAGATACAACCGGCCCTTTGATGGGGACCAAACTGCTGATGCGGCCCCCGATGAATTTGAGTTTGACACCCCTGTTCTATGGGGTCGTATAATTTATTAAACTGTCATCCTGTCTGCCACTGCTGTGCCGCAATATTTCATAGATGTGTTATATTCTTTTAAAATAACTGCCGTGTTTGTGCTGCTGCTCTATTGCTTTGTTTAGCCAGCCAGCTCACTGCAGCTTTTGTGCAACATTGGTGAGCAATATTATAGTAACATAGTAACTAACATATAGTAACATAGTAACTAAGGTTGAAAAAAGACAATTGTCCATCGAGTTCAACCTATTTGTGGTCTCCTATGCAGTCTTATTATAGGACTAGTTATTTTTATGTTAGGACTAGTTATATTAACTATAATGCGTGCCTACGCACCATAACCCTGAATATCTTTATCCAATAGGAATTTATCTAACCCATTCTTAAAGGTGTTGACTGAGTCCGCAGTTACTACTCTCTCAGGCAGGGAATTCCAAACACGTATTGTCCTTACTGTGAAAAAACCTTTTCGCCTCAATGTGCGGAAACTCCGCTCCTCTAACCTAAGTGAGTGACGTGTTCTCTGTGCTGATCTTATAGAAAACAGGTCCCTCCCAAGCTCTTTTCCAATGTAAACATGCCTAGCCTTGCAAGCCTTTCCTCGTATTCCAGCGTCTCCATGCCCTTGATTAGTTTGGTCGCCAGCCTCTGAACCTTTTCTAGCTCCAGGATATCCTTTTTGTAATATGGTGCCCAAAATTGCACACAGTATTCAAGATGTTGCCTCACTAGTGATTTATATAATGGGAGTATAATACTCTCGTCCCTTGCATCAATTACCCGTTTTATGCATGCTAATATCTTACAAATCAGTTTAAAAAGCTAATTTTGGAATGACATTATGGGGGGAATTCAATTACCCATGGTACTTTACCGCGGGTAATTAATGGAGGTAACCTCGGTCTTTAACTCAGAAGGCTATTTAATTAGCGTCCCAACTTCTCCCGAAAGGCATGTTGTTCTAGCAACAAAGATAAATGCACAAACCTGTGTGATGTTTGCTGCTCGTAGTAGCCATATTCTGTAAAATGACAGAAATGGGTATGACCCAGTAGGCAGGTTGGTACTACTAATGCACATATGGAGTCTACAAACCTTATGAGCTTTGAGGTGGTCAAAATTGACAAAAAACGAGTGGAAATTAATGTTATTGATGTCTATAATAGTGTAGTAACAAATATAGGTCCAATGTACATAATTTTAGCTGGTTTTCTAAATTTTCACGAAATCCAAATCCAAATGTGAACCAAAACATTTGAGGGTAGTTTTACCATAACCGAAAAACAAAAACAAAAAACCCTAAGGGTGGGTTTGGCAAAACCAGAACAGGAGGGTCCGTGCACATCTCTATTGCAAGCCTGGCGTTCCCTCCTACTCCTGAGGGCCCCTATAAACACTGCTCAACCAATCAGGAGCTGATTTGGACTTTGCAGCATAGCTATGTGTCAGTGTATCTGATCTCCTTAAGGTCACCTTTACTTGACACAAGAATGTTAGGAGCAGAGAATTTGAACAATCTCTTGGCAAATTAACTATTTCAAAGGCACTGTAGGTGCGTACAGTATGTACCAGATGGTAATCCCAAACACTGACTGTTACATAGAAACATAACATAGAATTTGACGGCAGATAAGAACCACATGTCTCATCTAGTCTGCACCTTTTTTTTTTATCCTTTAGGCAATCTCAACCCTTTTTGAACCTTAATTCTTTGTAAGGATATTCATATGCCTATCCCAAGAATGTTTAAATTGCTCTACAGTCTTGGCCTCTACCACCTCTGATGGGAGACTATTCCACTTATCCACTACCCTTTCTGTGAAGTAATTTTTCCTTAAATTTCCCCTGAACCTCCCCCCCTCCAGTCTCAGTGTATGTCCTCGACAGAGGCGGATTGACCATAGGGTTTACAGGGAAGATTCCCGGAGTGCCGACGCACCCGCAGGGCCTGTTTTGTTTGAGGACATGTGGTCCTTTTTTATAGACATAATAAATAAGATGCTAAATAATTTACATATATAAAAATGACTTTGCCACTAAAGCTAGCCATACATCAGACCAACTTTTCTCCAACACTCCAAACTTCCAACCATCCAACTTGTCTGTTCAACTAAAACAGTGCCCCACACATCTCACCAACATTTTGCCAGTGCTCCACACATCTAACCAACTTTTCATCAGACCACCCAACCTTCCAACTTCTGTCCAACTTGTGATGTCACCGAAGTAGGCGGACAGTGCCTGCCTATAGTTCTTCAGTTTTGTTTTTTCATTTCAAAACATGCAGAAGTGTCTTTTTTTCAGTGAAACTGGGCTTTTCTTTCACCACCATACATGTATTAGATTTACTTATTTTTATACTGAACTATGGATACCAGCATGGTTGGGCTGCCAAGGCAAATATATATATATATATATATATACATACCAGATGTAGATATTCGACACTCCCAATGTAGTAAAATGTACAGCTTGCCTGGTGCCCTCCTGGGGTGTGGTTCGTTTTATCGACAGTGCCTAGGTCGACAATGTTTAGGTCGACCACTATAGGTCGACAGTCACTAGGTCGACATGGATGGAAGGTCGACAGGGTTTCTAGGTCGACATGTGCTAGGTCGACAGGTCTAAAGGTCGACATGATTTTTTTTTTTTTTGGTGTCGTTTTCTTCGTAAAGTGACCGGGATCCCAAATTAGCGCACCGCTTCACTCGCCATGCTTCGGGCATGGTGCCTTCGCTCCGCTACCGCTTCGCTCGGCACACTTTACCGTTCCAATCGTAGTCCACATGGATCGTTAAGTATGAAAAAAAAACAAAAAAAAAACTCATGTCGACCTTTAGACCTGTCGACCTAGCACATGTCGACCTAGAAACCCTGTCGACCTTCCATCCATGTCGACCTAGTGACTGTCGACCTATAGTGGTCGACCTAAACATTGTCGACCTAGGCACTGTCGATCTTCAGACCGGATCCCGCCCTCCTGAGCTTCAAAAAGCAAACATATCACAAACGATAGGCGGCACTCTAGGACTTTTCAAAAATCAAGAACATACGTGACCCTGTTCTGGCAGCTTAACGTTTCGGTTTCGGTCATTTTCAATCCGCCACACTTTGCTGGCGGAATCTAATAAAAAAATTTAAAAACATGTTTTTTTTTGTGTTTTTTTGGGGGGGTAATAGCATATCTATTTATATTAGAAGGGATTAGGTACTTGGTTTGTCTTTTTTGGAGGCACAAGTATTATTTATATATTTTTAAAAAGATTATTATTATTATTATTATTATTATTATTATTTTTTTTTTTTAAATGGAATGGGAAAAACCTGAAAAAAAATTGCGTGGGGTCCCCCCTCCAAAGCATAACCAGCCTCGGGCTCTTCGAGCCGGTCCTGGTTCTAAAAATCCGGGGGAAAAACGGACAGGGGATCCCCCGTATTTTTAAAACCAGCACCGGGCTCTGCGCCTGGTGCTGGTGCAAAAAATACGGGGGACAAAAACAGTAGGGGGTCCCCCGTATTTTTTACACCAGCATCGGGCTCCACTAGCTGGACCGATAATGCCACAGCCGGGGGTCACTTTTATACAGTGCCCTGCGGCCGTGGCATTAAATATCCAACTAGTCACCCCTGGCCGGGGTACCCTGGGGGAGTGGGGACCCCTTCAATCAAGGGGTCCCCGTCCCCAGCCACCCAAGGGCCAGGGGTGAAGCCCGAGGCTGTCCCCCCATCCAAAGGCTGCGGATGGGGGGCTGATAGCCTTGAGAAAATTAAAAGAATATTGTTTTTTCCAGTAGTACTACAAGTCCCAGCAAGCCTCCCCCGCAAGCTGGTACTTGGAGAACCACAAGTACCAGCATGCGGGAGAAAAACGGGCCCGCTGGTACCTGTAGTTCTAATGGAAAAAAAATACCCAAATAAAAACAGGAAACACACACCGTGACAGTAAAACTTTATTTCACACATGTCGACACACACATACTTACCTATGTTGACACGAAGCAGTCGGTCCTCTTCTCCAAGTAGAATCCACGGGTACCTGAAAATAAAAGATAATTATACTCACCTGATCCAGGGTCCAGATTATAATCCACGTACTTGGCAAAACAACAAACCGAACACCCGGACCAAACGGACTGAAAAGGGTCCCATGTTTACACATGGGAACCCTTTCCACGAATGCAGAGACACCCCGGTGACAGCTGTCACAGAAGTGTCTCTTCAGCCAATCAGGAAGCGCCACTCCGTGGCACTCACCTGATTGGCTCTGTGCGCGTCTGAAGTGACAGAAGGCTGGCGGGGGGGGGGGTGAATTAGCGGTGCGGGAGCCGGTGCGGGCGGAGGGAGGCGGGGGTGAATTACCGGTGCGGGAGCCGGTGCGGCCTGGAGCTGGCCCTGGTGGTGGTGAGGGGGAAGGGGTGCCGCGATCTTGGGGGGCAGTGACTGCAGGAGGGGAGCAGAGGTCCCGCGTTTGCGGGTGATATGCGGGGGGTGCCGCGATCGTGGGTGATATGCGGGGGGTGCCGCGATCGCGGGTGATATGCGGGGTTGCCGCGATCGTGGGTGATATGCGGAGGTGCCGCGATCGTGGGTGATATGCGGGGGGTGCCGCGATCGCGGGTGGGGAGCGGGGGGTGCCGCGATCGCGGGTAGGGTGCGGGGGGTGCCGCGATCGCGGGTGGGGTGCAGGGGGTGCCGCGATTGCGGGTAAGTTGAGGGGGGTGCCGGGATCGCGGGTAAGATGCGGGGGGTGCCGCGATCGCGGGTATGCTGCGGGGGGTGCCGCGATCACGGGTGGGGTGCAGGGGTGCCGCGAACGTGGGGGGGGGTGCCGCGATTGCGGGTAAGTTGCGGGGGGTGCCGCGATTGCGGGTAAGCTGCGGAGGGGTGCCGCGATTGTGGGTAAACTGCGGGGGGTGCCGTGATTGCGGGTAAGTTGCGGGGGGTGCCGCGATTGCGGGTAAGCTGCGGGGGGGGGGGGGGGGGCGCGATCGCGGGTGGGGTGCGGGGGTGCCGCAACCGCAGGTGGGGTGCCAGTGATCGGGGGTGGCGTGCGTGGGTGCAGCAATCATGGGTGGGGTGCGGGGGGTGCCGCGATCATGGGGTATTGCGGGAGGGGTGCCACTGCTGGGTGTCCAGTGACAGCGGCAGCCCGGCAGCAGTGATGTGCTACCGTAGCTGCCCCTGCACCTCCTCCTGCTCCGCCGCCGTCGCCGCTCCACGGGGTCCGCTGTGACAGGGGCAGCCCGGCAGCAGTGATGAACTGCCGCAGCTGCCCCTGGTCCTCCTCCCGCCGCCGCCGCTCCACGGGGTCCCGCTGTGACAGGGGCAGCCCGGCAGCAGTGATGAACTGCCGCAGCTGCCCCTGGTCCTCCTCCCGCCGCCGCCGCCGCTCCACGGGGTCCCGCTGTGACAGGGGCAGCCCGGCAGCAGTGATGAACTGCCGCAGCTGCCCCTGGTCCTCCTCCCGCCGCCGCTCCACGGGGTCCGCTGTAACAGGGGCAGCCCGGCAGCAGTGATGAACTGCCGCAGCTGCCCCTGCACCTCCTCCCGCTCCGCTGCCGCCGCAGCCGCTCCACGGGGTCCGCTGTAACAGGGGCAGCCCGGCAGCAGTGATGACCTGCCGCAGCTGCCCCTGAACCTCCCGGCTCGTGCTGCCCAGTAGGCAGTGATCGGGAAGAAGTAGGCGGACACTGCTGGTCAGTGTCCGCCTGCTTATCGTTCAGTTGGGGGGAAAGTTTCCCCTACACCAGAACGATTAGTTGGGAAAATCAAACAGGTTTGATTTTCCCAACTAGTTGGACAGACCGTTTCTGGCCGTTTTTCAGCGTGTGGGAGCAAACGGCTGATAATCGTTTGCTACCACACACTGCCAGATTATCGTTCCAACCAGCCAACTAGTTGGCTGGTTGGAACGATATCTTCCTTATGTATGGCCAGCATTAGCCTGTGATTGCAGATGATCTAGTGTATGCTCTGTCTGCCTGCTTGGCTGACATATAAGATTGAGTGAATAGTGATTGGGATACGGTTGGTGTATAAGCAAGAAAATATATCTTTCTAAAGAATGATATAGTTTCCTAAATTATGAAGGTGTATCATATATAATGTGCTCATAATATTTAATTTTATTTCTTTTTAACTTCCCCCTTGATGCTGGACATGCCCACTATCTGGAAAGTCTTGGGGGAGGGTGTTGCTGCCATGGCCCATGGCTATACCTTACACCTCTGGTGCTGCCCATGTGGGGCCACTAGTACAAATTTTTCCTGGGCCGCTTTTTGTTCCCAATCCGCCCCTGGTCCTCGAGTTCTAATATTTCTCTTCCTTTGAAAAATGTTTCCCTTCTGAACTTTGTTAAGACCCTTGATATATTTGAAAGTTTCTATCATGTCCCCCCTTTCCCTTCTCTCCTCCAAACTATACATGTTAAGATCTTTTAGCCTTTCCAGGTACGTTTTGTGATGTAGGTCATGCACCATTTTAGTTGCCCTTCTTTGTACACTCTCTAATGTATTTATATCCTTCTGGAGATATGGTCTCCAGAACTGGACACAGTATTCCAGATGGGGTCGCACCAATGACCTATACAGTGGCATTATCACTTCTTTTTTCCTACTGCTGATTCCTCTCCCTATGCAACCAAGCATCTGACTTGCCTTTCTCATTGCTTTGTTGCATTGCTTTCCTGCCTTCAAGTCACTTGAAATAGTGACTCCTAAATCCCTTTCCATTATAGTACCCTTGATACTATATTTAGCCTTTGGGTTTTTGAGACCCAAGTGCATGATTTTGCATTTTTTAGCATTAAACTGTAGTTGCCATGTTCTTGACCATTTCTCAAGCCTACCTAGGTCATCAATCATTTGTTTTACCCCTCCCGGTGTGTCTACCCTGTTGCATATCTTTGTATCATCTGCAAAAAGGCATACCTTCCCTTCAATACCATCTGCAATGTCACCAACAAAGATATTAAAGAGAACTGGACCAAGTACAGATCCCTGGGGTACTCCACTGGTAACATTTCCCTCCATAGATTGCACTCCATTAACTACAACTGTCTGTTTCCTATCCTGCAACCAGGTTCTTATCCATTTAACTGTTTTATAATCCACCCCCACGCTTTCAAGTTTATTTAGCAGTCTGCGATGTGGGAAAGTGTCAAATGCCTTACTAAAGTCTAGATATGCTACATCTACAGCTCCCCCTTGATCTATTATTTTCGTCACAGAGTCAAAAAAGTCAATAAGATTTGTTTGGCATGATCTCCCACCAGTAAATCCATGCTGTTTTGGATCCTGTAAGTGGTTTGATTTAAGATATTCCACAACTCTTTCTTTTAATATTTTTTCCATTACTTTCCCTACTACTGATGTAAGGCTTACTGGTCTGTAGTTACTTGCTTCTTCCTTGCTTCCACTTTTGTGCAGTGGAACTACATTTGCTCTTTTCCAGTCCTCTGGAATAGCACCTGTATTTAGTGACTGGTTAAATAATTCTATTAAAGGTGTAACCAGCACATCTTTTAGCTCTTTGAGTATCCTTGGGTGTATCCCATCTGGTCCCATTGATTTATCCACTTTTAGTTGTGAAAGTTCTGTTAGGACCTTCTCCTCTGTAAATGTACTTTCATCTACCTTATTTTTATGAATGTCCTTGCAACTTAACTGTGGCCCCATCCCTTCTTTTGTAGTAAATACTGAGCAAAAATAATAATTTAGGTGATCTGCTATTGCCTTGTCACCCTCCACCAAATGCTCACTCTATGTCTTAAGTCTTATTATTCCTCCATTTGATTTTCTCCTTTCACTTATATACTTAAAAAAAGTTTTGCCCCCTTTATCTACTGACTGGGCCATTTTCTCCTCAGCTTCTGCCTTTGCACGTCTGATCACTTTCTTAGCATCCTTCCGTCTGTCAAGATACACCTCTTTGTCATTATTATTTTGAGTCTGTTTGTATTTCCTAAAAGCCATCTTTTTTGCTTTCACACTAGTTGATACTTCTTTTGTGAACCACACTGGCTTCCTTTTCCTGGTGCTCTTCCTAACCCTTTTGATACAAAGATCAGTTGCACTTAGTATTGCACTTTTCAGTTTTTCCCACCTCTCCTGCACTCCTTCCAAGTTCCACCAGTCCGCCAATGAATCACTTAAACATCTCCCCATTTTTGCAAAGTCAGCATTTCTAAAATCCAACACCTTTGTTTTTGTGTGACAGGAGTTGGATCCTGTCTTTAGACTAAACCATACTGCTTGATGATCACTGGATCCCAGGTGCTCACCAACATATGTGTTGGATAGCCTATCACCATTTGTAAGAATTAAATCTAATATTGAATCTTTGCGAGTGGGCTCCGTCACCAATTGCTTGAGAGATGCTCCCTGTAAGGAATGTAGAAATTTGCCACTTGTAGCTGAACTTGCAAAAGACCCCTCCCAATTTACATCAGGTAAATTAAAGTCTCCCATGATTATGACTTCTCCCTTTAAAGACATTTTAGAGATATCCAACAATAGGTTCCTGTTCAAATCCTGCCCCTGGCCTGGTGGTCTATAGATCACCCCAATGCGAATAACATCCTTCTCCCCGGTTTCTATGATGACCCAGAGGGCCTCAGTTTTGTCTTCAATATTTTGTATTAAAGTAGCATTTATGCTTTTTTTCACATACATTGCTACCCCTCCTCCTATTCTTCTTATTCTATCCTTCTATTACTCCCCTACCATTACGCTGGTTGGAGGGGAGGTAACTTTACTGTTAAATATTCACCATCGGTCATGATAAGCGTCAATTTAAAAAAATGACCCAAACTTTGCTCATTAAGGGCCTGATTCTGTCTCGGACGCATCTTTCATAGCGGAGGCTTCCCGAGGTTATCAGCAGACTGGGCATGTGATCTGCAGAAAGCATTCCCGGGTCCCATTTACAACATGGGGAGATGACGTAATCTCCAATTGCCGGCACAAGACAGGTCCAGATTAAGCCTTGGGGGTGCCCGGGGCACTTAAGACAGGGGGGGGGGGGGGGCGCCCCGGTGGAAGGTGGGGGATGTATATTAAATTGTACATACTTCCCAACATGTCCCATTTCAGAAGGGACAAAATTACAAAATTACAAAACTAAGAAAAATAAAATAATTTATCTTGTCACATGCAAGAATAGCAGCCGCCTCTGTACTATTTACACACTGGGACAGGACTCAGGAGGACTCTCTGTGTGTGTCTCTATCTCTAGACCCAAATGGTTTAGTTGCATAAAAGTTTACACAGGACCCAGACACGCAGGCGGGGAGGAGGAGAAGCTGGGATCCCTGTGTCACTTACAGCTCTCTCCACCCTCCTATCTCTCCTCTGGTCAGAAAGCTCAGTCGGTAGCTGATGAATCATGATATTCCTGTGTCTCTGCCTGCATTAAGAGGGAAAGCTAGTGATATCAGTGTGCGTTGGCCGGGGGGACCCTGACTCAGGGGGGCCCGGTGTACAGTATGCCCTGTATTCCCCCTTAATCTGGCTATGGCACAAGAGATCCACTTCACACGGGTGCAGTGTGAATGGTGCCAACCCGGGAATATCCCACCTCGGTGTGAGAGGGGTCTGTCCGAGTCTGACTCGGTTTGGATCCCTGTATTACCACAGTGAGGCTTGTGATGGCATGTTTGCGATTTGCTAAAAAAAAAAAATCCAGCAATTACAATATTTAGATGGAGATCATTTGGACTTTGCAGCTATTAAAAAGCTATGGTACAGTAAGCCCTGCAAATGAGGCGTGTTGGCTCTATAACCTGCAGAAGAACTTAAAGCCAAAATAACACAAGAGTTGGTTTCCTGTAGAATGGAAAATATGTGATCATTAGAGGACTCTGTGTTTCTAGTATTAGAGGAATGTTTATCTGCAACACGGGCGATACAACATGCTTTACGGAGAACCTGCAGCATTTGTCACAAGCCTAAACCTAATGATGGATTTAGCAAAAGTGGCGATTTGTGTGCATAAAAAAAAAAAAAAGCAAAACCGTTTTGGTTTTGAGTTTCCTTTTTTTTCTCTGCTTTAAACCCTGTATCAATAATCTGCACTTTGGCAAAACAAGATCTTGTTACATTCCCTCCATGATGCTGAGTTGGACAAATAGGGATCCAAAAAGTAAGCACTAAAAAGCCCCAATTAAAAATATGGTGATTATTCCCATATGAAGGGGCGCTGAGAGGGAAGGGGGTAGCGGGTAATAATTACTCAGGCCCAGGCATGTTGGAGATGCCCAGGCCCACCTAGCCCCCCCCCCCCCACACACACACACACTTCTCACCTGTCAGCGGCAGCAGCATCTCTGCCCAGCCCAGCACACGCTGCTGTTTGGAAATATTCTTGTACCCTTTTCCTGACTGGTAGCACTTAATGGCCGTATTCCAGATCTGCTTGTTCATCCTCATCATTTTGTAGGCTTGACTTGGAAATGCAGTAAGTACCTGGGGGAGCTGGCGGAGGCAGGTGTATGTGTGCTGCAGTCATGTGACACACCGTACCTGCACGCAGGTGGCCTCTAACGGGTCTGGGACTGAGGGTCGACAGCACAAAGGTCGACACACCTTAGGTCGACGCCAATTGGTCGACATACCTTAGGGCGACATGGACAAAAGGTCGACATGGACAAAAGGTCGACAGGAACAAGGTCGACATGGAAAAAGGTCGACATGAGTTTTTTATATTTTTTTGGTGTCGTTTTCTTCGTAGAGTGACTGGGAACCCCAATTAGTGCACTGCGTCCCCTCGCATGGCTCGCGCTACCGCTTCGCTCGGCACACTTTACCGTTCCAATCGTAGTCCACGTGGATCGTTAAGTATGAAAAGGTTCAAAAAAAGAAAAAAATCGTGAAAAACTCATGTCGACCTTTTTTCCATGTCGACCTTGTTCCTGTCGACCTTTTGTCCATGTCGACCTAAGGTGTGTCGACCAATAGATGTCGACCTAAGGTGTGTCGACCTTTGTGCTGTCGACCTGGAGTCCGGATACCGCCTCTAACACACTATTTATATGACTTTCGTTATTTCAGAGGAAATCTAGAATGGAAAGAGCAAAGAGGTGAATACTAATACATTCACTTATGTTCAGTTTTTTTAATGTTTGTTCCTAATTAATTTTGACGAGGGGTCGGATGACACTTTTTGCTACATTATCGTGTAGTATGGGTCTATTCAATTCAAGTCGGAATATTGTAGGTCGAATCTGGATTTGACGTTTATCAAGTCAAGTGCCGTTTTTTTCTGACAAGTTGGGAATTCAGACTTGTCGGAAACCACGTGGATATTTTGTCTGATTTGGGGGCATTTCCAACAGGTTTTTGGCCCGTTTTCGACAATGCCGATCCGACTTGAAAAAAAGTCGGATCGGCATTGTCGAAAACCGGCTAAACCTGTCGGAAATTCCCGCAAATTGAATAGTGCAGTGTCGGATCCTCTCCGTCGGAGGGAATCTGACACCAATTGAATACACCCCTATGTGTTGATTAGTGGGAAATGGAATACATTTCTATTTAAACCACCTTGGTTCCATGTTGTAAAACAGGAAAATGTGAAAAAGACCAAGCCTGCGTGAATACCTTATATAGCCACTTTATATACTCTTTATTATTTATTTTTTTATTTATTTATTACCAGTTATTTATATAGCGCACACATTTTATGCCGGCGCTTTACAGAGAATATTTGGCCATTCACATGAGTCCCTGCCCCAGTGGAGCTTACACTCTATATTCCATGACATACTGTATGTTGTAAGCAATTAATGCTACCCGTAATGTAGATGTAATTTGCACCTGTAAAAATCGTTTTACAAAAAATAAAAAGCCCTAGTATGCAGTGACATAATATGTAATACTAGAAGAAGATGTGCTGAATGGTTGTCAGCAGGCCGTGCTAGTAGTAATTACCTGTATTGGCAGATGTTGCCAGGCCATTACATCAGTATTACTTTGCTGTTCTCTATTTTTAAAATGTTACATTATAGTCACCAGCTATTTCTATTACGGCCAGCGAGAGTCTCCCATTGTGAAGTATCAGTGTGTAATCATTCGACATTCTCAGTCTCTCCAGTCATGCACACTGGAAATAAATGGGACACTAAAGTGTTTAGCCAGGGTCAAATTAAAGGTCTTCTAAGAAAATGTCATAGGTTCGGATACAAACGTTATTCTCTGAAAGCTTTATCTGTAAAATAATAATAATGATAATAATAATAATAATAATAATAATAATAAACATAATAATAATAATAATAATGATAATTGAAATCTACAAAATTACATATATAAATTAGCAAAGTAAAACACCACTGGTTAGTAAGAGGCTCACGTTTGTTAATAAGAGTCAGGCTGCAGCAGTGGCATTGTCCCCTGCGTTGTGTAAGCACAGTTCACCAGGCCGAACACGCAGCCTATTTGACATCGAAAGGCAGTAAACCGAATGGATCCATGTGTGAGAGAATCATGCTACTTTGCTGGTATTTGTTGTTGAGTCCATGCACTTGAAACAGATTTGTGTATATTTTGGCCTGGGTGTGTTTGTTTTACAGAAGTTTATTGTTGCAGCGATAATATTAGCTTAGATGTCCTTTGACATCTAAGCTTATGTCAAAGCATTTAAAGACAAAGCTTTGACACCAGGGGGCACTGTCACAAGACTTAGAGATTTACAAGGTGTAGAAGTACTCACAAGTCTCACTGTACGTTTTTAATTATGGTTATTGACTGCAGTTAAGTACTCAAACCATATAAATTCCTGCTGCTGTGCTTCTTTGAGGTATGTTGTTCGAATGATTAAGGGTTGGATGCAAATTTGAATGCAGCGGTATATACACAACTCCACTTGTGACCATAGGGGTGTAAATAGGCTACTACAGGGTGTTTATACGAAGATATATATATATATATATATATATATATATATATATATATACACACAGATAAATATACTTCCAAATACTAGATAGCAGCAATAAAAAAGTGTAATTAACCAGCGCTGTATATAATTTAAACACACATAAACGTTTAACTTATCGATATGCATCACCACAAAACACATTCAGAAACCTCCTACAACTATATTTAGTTCTCCTGCCTTTATTAGCTGGTGACATTTCACCAAATCCGTGCCCCAACCCCTTGCCCCACTCAAACTCACCTGATTCACAGCAGTATATAAATCCAGGACACCTCATGAACATCACATGTCTCACATTATCCTCCAAATCACTAAATGTGCCTTATGGAATGCACGCTCTGTTTGTTAAAAAAATTAACATCCATCCATGACCTCTTCCTATCTAACAACTTCAACCTGCTGGCTATACCAGAAACATGGCTCACACAATCAGACATTCCCCTGCAGCACTGTCACATGGTGGTCTCCACACACACCTTCAGGCCTGGTAACTATAAAGGAGGTAGGGTTGGAATATTAATATTAATCTTTCGCATACACAGTTCTACCACAGGTTCCATCACTCACAATTACATCATTTGAAGTTAATTCTATCAGGATTTGCACTCCTTTCTCTCTGCATGTTGCAGCTACCTATCGCCCTACTTGGCAACCCAAACAATTTCTGGAAGATTTTTCTGCCTGGATCCCTCACTCCCTATCCTCTGACATACTTTTATACCCCTTTCAAACTGACAAAAATTTCCCGTGTTATTGCACATGAATGCGCATCAACCTGGGAAATTGCTCAGTGTGAAAGGGTACAGGAACAATATCCCGCGACGAGCGTCCCGGGATTTCATCCCAGGTCTCAACCAGGGTTGAATCCGGGATCGTCCCGGGATACAGTGTAGTGTGAATGGGCCCAACCCGGTATTCAGTACACGGGACTGTTAAAAGACCTCTCATTGGAGCTTCCCCGGGCTCAGAAAAGATAATGTCATCATCCAGACATGGCTACATGGTATGTTATGCCTCTCATCCTGCCCATGTCAAGCCACTTCTCCAAAATTGTACAGGGCCACTTTTAGTTCCCAATCCTCCCCTGGACTCTCAGACACAACTGCGACAAAAAACGCAAAGAATGCTGCAACTGTGTACAATCAGGCTCTATGAGGAGCGATCCCTTCCCCCTCAACAGACCCTGCCTCCTCATCAGACTGCACCCCCATCAGAGCTTGTTCCATACATTTTCCGGGCTGGTTTTCCATTTCACTTGAGCACATATGTGAGTGGCTCATTAATAAATTTGGCGCATCTGAAATAATCACTTTTGTATGGGAAATGAGGCAATCATTCATAACAATGAGTATCACTTTACCAGAGTGTTTAGTTTGTATCATTTAAAGTCTTGTTAAAGGCTGCCACATAGTTCAATCTGTTTCACTGGGGAACCTGAATATTGTAGTAAAAGTCACTGGCTAGACAGTGTACAGTAGAAGCATGCCAACAGCACGGAAAGATGGCCGTGTTTTTTTTGTTTTCATCGGTGACAGACTACCGATGCTGTGCCCTCAATGGTGGTGCCCTGGCTGAGGAACATTGGCATGGCGTCCTTATATATATGGTCTGCACATGTGCAGCTCTCAGACATCCATATCTTCTCAAACATCTATTTTATTCTGTCAATCGTTTTAGCTCATTGACCATTGATGGTAGAGCCATTGATGGCCATTAACAGGATGGAGACATTGTCCTCTCTCACCAGGGAAAGATTGTGTGCAGCCGAACCCAGTGGTATATAGAAACTCCCTAAGTGCCGGGTGTAACGTATAAAAGATGATATAGGTAGCGTCAACGTCTATAGTTGCAATAGGACGTGGTAAAAGCCATCAAGTATTTGTTGTCTCACCTCCAGTTTGCTGGTGTTGTATGTTAGAAATGGGCTGCTCTTTACAGATCAGTATAGATTCAGTCAGGTGGGGGATACTTTTCATATATTCTGGTTGTGTTTATTTTTCACGCCGCTGTGGAAAGAAGTTTTCACCTTGATTAGCAAAGTCATTGGGGTTACTGTGAAGGCTGACCCTATAGAAGCCCTATTGCAGTTCTCTCCTGGGACCATACTGCTAGGAGATAGATACGTTATGGGACACGTTCTGGTAGCTAAGTACAAAAGCAGCAATCACTCAAATGTGGAACAATGCTACTGTCCCATGTCTGCGAGCCATTGAAAATACATAGAGTCCACTATGTTTTTGAGACAACAGACTGCAAATATACAGATGGGTCCACGTTTATCTTGACCTTTAATAGGATTAACTGAGACTGGCCAGTCAGACTTAATCCCCTTGTTGTAATGACTTAATCCCCTGCTGTACTGTTCTCTGTATTGTATTGCAGCTGAGAACAATAGATGAAGGGTTTATGCTAATAAATCATGTTGTGCCTAGGCGCAGAAAACGTGTCAAGATAACCATGGACCCATCTGTACATCATCTGCATCCTCTCCTCACATGAAGTGGTGTAAATGGTGTGTGTATAGGGAAGGGCAAAGTCACTCTTCCATTTACTCTGGACCAGTGGATGTTTCCCTAAAAGAGTCTCCTTAGCGTCATTGGTCGCACAGATTGGCCTGGTCAATTCTATGTATGATGCTTAAAGTACAATTATGGATCCAATTCAGACTTGATCGCTGTTGTGCGAAATCGCACAGCGGCCGATTATCGAACACCTGCGCATGCGTACGGATCGTAATGCGCAGGTGCAAGGGTCAAACGGCAAAAAAAATCTTGCGTCTTTTTTGATCGCTAGGCGAACGCAGGCTGATTGACAGGAAGCGGACATTTGAGGGTGGTAACTGGCCATTTTCTGGGAGTGCCTGGAAAAACGCAGGCGTTCCCAAGCGTTTTCAGGGCGGGTGTGTGACGTCAGCTCTGAACCCGATCAGCCTGTTTCTTTTGCACTGTAGGAGTAAGTCCTGAGCTACACACAGACTGGAGAAAACATTCAGTGGTGAGTGAGTTGCGAACGGATTTGCAGTTGACCGGCATTTGCAAAGCTTTTCGCACGGCGTACACAGACTTGCACGGGGCGGGTATTCACTCTGCCTGGGCGGCGACTATCTGATCGCAACCTCTGCAAATTCCCAGAGGTGCGATCAGGTCTGAATTAGGGCCTATGGGGGTCATTCCGAGTTGATCGCTAGCAGAAAATGTTCGCTGTGCAGCGATGATGCAAAAAAACGGCACTTCTGCGTATGCGTGTGCAGCGCAGTGCACACACGCGAAGTACTTTTACAACGATGTAGTTTCACACAAGGTCTAGCGAAGCTTTTCAGTCGCACTGCTGGCTGCAGAGTGATTGACATGAAGGGGGCGTTTCTGGGTGGCAACTGACTGTTTTCAGGGAGTGTTCGGAAAAACGCCGGCGTGCCAGGAAAAACGCAGGCGTGGCTGGGCGAAAGCAGAGCGTGTTCGTGACATCAAAACAGGAACTGAACAGTCTGAAGTCATCGCAAGCTCTGAGTAGGTCTGAAGCTACTCTGAAACTGCACAAAATTATTTTGTAGCCGCTGTGCGATCCTTTCGTTCGCACTTCTGCTAAGCTAAAATACACTCCCAGTGGGAGGCAGTATAGCGTTTGCACGGCTGCTAGCGAGCGATCAACTCGGAATGACCCCCTATATTTGCTATATGTTTACCTTTGTCAATGGTGCAATGTTATAATACAGTAGGTCATAGACTATAAATTACTGCTCCTTTTCTGGCTGTGTTTACTTTGTTTCCCTCTTCCTTTTTGCATCCTTATTATTTAATGTGGAAAAATTTATAAAAACTATTGTTTAGAAAATAAAAATTCACCATTTATCTCTGCTAGCCAATCAATATAGAACTTTGGATCCCAGTGGTTCAGATGACTACATGAAATAGAACCTTCAGTGAGAGTAAATCATTCTGCATAAACACAAATAAAAACAAGAAAAATCAAACACCTGCTGCCAAATATGCTATTATGTGGAAATCATGAAAAGTAATATGTTTGGAGTTTAATTGTCCCTTAACGATAGGGGAAAAAAAATCATTATACATGCAATTAAGCATTATCCAATCTCCAATCCTGACTCTACTAACCAGCTCTTCATTCATTTATCTTTGTAAAGTGGATAAAAACAGAGAAGTAGGTGGCATTTTCATTAACCTATAAGGATACAGCCTCAGAATATACTCTACTTAGTTAGATAAAAAGCAATTGTTTGATGGAAGAGTATGATCTGTATTGTTGAGCTCGTGTTGGGAACTTTGGACGTCGGTGCCGTGTTTTGCAGCCAAACCTTGAGTCTTCCAATGATCACGCAGTTTCCCTTCTGTGTATGCAATGTATTATTCATGGAATACATTTCCAAGCAGCTGCCTCACTGAAGTTTCAGCTAATGTTAGAAAGAGTGAAAAAATAAAATCACACAGCACCCACAGAAGAAGATCTCTGGTGGTCCACCTCCAGCTTGAACGTTGGGAGGACTCTTCATGACTCAATACTGCTGCTCTCCATAAGGAACCATGAGGAAGTTGAAAGTGAAAGACCACCCTAATGAATTGTTATATCTAAAGCATAATTTACTCTCCCACGTCACCTAAGATGGTTCCTCCATCCACTGCCCTGTAGGAATCGCCAAAGGAAAAACTGGGCTGTTACAAAAGTGGAATTAACCTCTGAAGGTGGACTACAGTGATTGATAGATCTCTGAACTGAATGTTTTCAAGGGCAACTTGTGGTTGTGTCATTAGCAAAGGACAATCTGCAAGGACCAGATCCTCTCCGTAATGCAATATATGTTCCAAACCAATTTCTGTGTTCCCTGCTGAACCAGACAGGCGCAACCGATCCTACGATTTTAACACTTAATAAAATAGTTAAAAAAAACAAAAAAATTATTAATGCTAGGTACAGTAATACAAGGGGTGTGGCACAAAATGTTGACAAACTCTGAATGTCGACAATTGATGCTGTGTTGTGACATTGCCATGATTTTGGCATTGCGAATGTCGACTACGTGTTTTCAGCAGATTTTAGCCTTATCTCTATCCACACCCTATCACTTACCTTAAAATATGCTTCTTGGGCATTCTGGAATATTTATCCCCCTTTGGGTCCCATGACACCGACTATTGCTACTCGTTGTTTACTGGCCAAAATTGCTGCAGTAGCTAAAAAAAAAATACTTTCAAAATGGATCCATGCTGATAAAATTTCGCTACGATGTATGCTCCCCAGGCTGAGGTATATCTATCAAATGGACTGGGTTGAATGCTCACTGGATATCGAATCACGTACTCCTAAATTCTTTGACATCTGGTTGCCCTATATTATTTCATTCTCGGATGCTGAAAGAGAACATATCCGACAATTTGTTAGTCTATCCACCTGGTACAATATGGCTGTTTTGGAGGGGGGTAAACCTCCCTTTTAAGCTAATTACCTGACTAGGGGTTTTTCTCTTCTTATTGTGATTGTATAGCGGAATTTGTTGAGGCTGTTTCCCTAGCATTCCATGTCTTTTATTTTTATGTCACTCAATGTTGTAATACGATTGTTTTATGCTCTTTTTTATATGTCCCTGGATGACTTTGTTATTGTATTGCCATGCCATGTCGACATCTATGTCTTTGACCTACTGCCTACACTTGTACCGTATATGTTTCAATAAAAATATTATTCAAAAAATGTCAATATTATAATGGCCACCTTGCGATAGATAACACCAACTCAGAATATCGTTAGCTAATAGGCACCAGAGAATAAGATGCTGTTTTATTAAACTAAAGCATTTTTTCCATTTTTTAAATGGTTAATTTAACAATACAAAACTGTAAACAGTACTTGAGTGAGGCTTCTAGTTCCAGTGTGTATGCCAGAGACGGTAAATTTGTTCATGGGAAACATACTGGCCTAGCAAACGGTAAAGTTGCCAGTCAGTATCGGCGGGTAACTGAGAATCATTCAACTGTCCATCTATATTTTTATTGTTCTTTTGGCTTGAATGAAGATTTTCTTAATTTCACAGTGGTCTTAATAAGAACCCCTGTCTTTATTAAGCTTTGCGGCTGGGGGGGGGGGGGGGGGGGCAGAGGTTGAGTAGCGAAATCCAGTGGATATTAATTCCCTCTATGCTTTTCTTTTTACTTGACTGATTCATTGTTTAACTTTTGCAATTGTCAAACCAGTCCCACAGTTTGTGATCTTTGGGCAAATGGGTTCCCTGAAACGGTACCATCCCTAGAGCCCATTGTAGCCTATATATAGTTAATCTTTCACTTGGTGTTTGTCCCATTGTAATTCCATTATATTGTGCTCTTGGGAAGGGTGTTCCGATCTGCACAGCAGCGTTCCAGCAGACCACCTCCGGATTGGACGCTGGAAAGGCTGAAGCTGCAGATCTTTGCAGAGCATCTATTTTGTACAGGATATAACTTGCTCTCTCTGTCTAATTTTCCGCTGATTTCATTGTTCTTATAAAGCACATTACTCATTTACTGCTTTTTCCTCATCCACGTTGGCTCATACAGATCTCTGGCTAACGCCTCTCCCATACTGGGCACATCCACCTGGTTTGGCAGATGGAGACCTATTTATCCTGGGCAAGATAGGAGGCACATATTGCTTATTGAGAACGCGTTTTGTCATTATTAATGCCGAAGACTCTTAATCTCACATCCCCGCCGTCATGAAAATTCTGTGTTAAATTTACCCCTTGACAACATGTTTTCCTGTCTTTGAAATATTTACATACAGCATAAAAGATGCTGAGGTTCCATGATAGCACATCCATGTACACTATCTAATGGGATACAGAGGAGTAGTCCGACATTGCCATCAGTGGTGCCGAAAGAGGGGGGGAGACAAATTACCTGGGCCCTGGTCTGATGGAGGGGCCCAGTGGGGGCCCAGGCCCACGCCTCCTGTGATTAGGCCATGCCCCCTGAAAAGTACCTGGGCCTAACAAGGCTCTCTACTGCCCTGGCTGGGAGGCATGCCGTGCTCCTGTGACTGGGTGCTTCTCATGTGCTAGACATGCCCCCAAAGAGGTGTGGCCATACCCCCAGCCTACTGTGGTCACACACCCTCCGGGAAGGCGGGGGCCCAGAAAGTTGTTGTACCGGGGGCCCAGGATTTCTCTTGGCAGCCCTGATTGCCATCTACTGCCTGCCATCTGGAGGTGACGTTAGCTGCCGGGGTCAAGATCCGGAATACGAAGAAGTCAGGAACTTGGTAAAGTCGGCAAATAAGCATCCCCCATAGGGTTCTGTCTATGGGGGGCTGCTTTTGCATCCAAAAATGATGGATCGCAGCAGATTTCTCTGATATTTGCTGCGATCCCTTGTAGATTAATTTGGGGGTACTTAGTATTGGTGGGTACTCCTGACAACAAGAGTTTAGGGGGTGGAAGGACCGCATTTTTGGGAACAAACTCCACTGTCCTCCCCCATAGGGTCAACCATGATCAGTAATGTCCTATAGATGTGCCTATACTTGTTCATAATTCAATGTCAGAATAAACATCATCAATATGATGAAATAACACAACCAAATGAAAAAGCCCAGATTTATCAAGCCTTGGAGAGTGATAAATAGCACAGTGATTACGTACCAGCCGACCAGCTCCTAACTGTCATTTTTCAAACACCGCCTGTAACATGGCAGTTAGGAGCTGATTGGTTGGTACTTATCACTGTGCAATTCATCACTCTTCAAGGCTTGATAAATGGGGGCTCTAAATATGTATTTCAGCACATTTGTTTTATATAATGAAATAAAGGACAGGATTTTATTATATCTAATTTTACACATAAGCAAAAGAGGATGATTCTTCTTAAAGGTCACTAAACGCATTCATCACTGTATATTAGGCAGATCAGGGAACAAATGCTGAGAAGTATTTGTCATTTTCACTACAGTAAATTGTCTGAAGTAGCTAATGAATGAACAGAGCATGAAAATCACAGCACTTGTTAATTTCTATTCCTTACTCTCTGCGGAGTGTAAACCGGCCTTTCTAATCACAGCTGTTATCTCTGTGTTACTGACACACTGAAGATTGTGAATTAAAGTGTTCCGCCTACAAGCCTAGAGCAGGGATATAGCATCAGATGCCTGCACAGATAATAACCCTTGTGAGATCTAAAGTCTCTTTTCCAGATGAGAGAATCCGCAACAATTGAAATTTCACAATGACACTTCACTATTAAAGAAGCCGCGCTTTTGTTTTATTTATTTGTTTGCATGACTGCATAGCGTTTAGTTTGGATGCATACAACGCAGCTACGTGGAATTCCATTCAGATGCTCATTACATGGCTGAAGACTGCAGAACGTTCAATTCAGAATCTCATGTGTGGAGTGCAGATCATTCAAGGGACAACCTGGCTCTGTTCTATTTCAGTCATTCAGATGCATAGTGATTGATAGATAAAACAGAGCACCTTCGTCCACAAAACACGCCGTTCCCGCCCCCCTCCAGGTCTTAAACTGCGTTCCAAAGAGACGCAGTTTAGGACCTTGCACATGCGCGTACTGGCATACGCGCATACACAGATGTGCAGAAATAACTTCATATCAATTTTTGCACATCAGCGCCAGGGTCTGAATCGGCCCCCATGCTAGGTACTCATGAGACGACCAGCAAGACATCGCTGACGACCGCGGGAAGTAGTGGCTACACACTGGACGATTTCAATAATTTGTCGGTCCGATCCGTCGGAATCGGCCATATTATTTAAAAGATCATCTAGTGTGTACCCAGCTTAAGTCTGACAAGGAGGTCGCAGAAGATATACTGTATGATAGCTAGATAGTGGGGGTAAGGTGTAAATGTGATAGGGGCCTATGCTCCAAACTAAGTATTGAAGTTTTGTAAGACATGCACAGTTGTCACAGTTAAAATAAAAAATCTACAATGGTCGCAGAAATAGCCTGCATGGACGGGTAATAATTCTGGTCTTTAGGCCTGTAAACCACTCATTTATGTTTATTTATTTATTAACAGTTTCTTATATAGCACAGCATATTCCGATGCACTTTACAACATACTTGCCTACTCTCCCGGAATGGCCGGAAGGCTCCCGAAAATCGGGTGACCCTCCCGGCCCCCCGGAAGAGTAGGCGAGGCACCCGATTTCAGGGGTTCCCCCTGCCCGGCCGCCCACTTAGCGAGTAAAGTGGGCAGTCCGGGCAGGCGATGATGCGATTCTTGTTGAATCCAGTCATCATAGCCACGCCCCCTGCTGTATAATGCCGGTAATAGCGGCATTACACAGAGGGGGCGTGGCTTACATGACGCAATCCCACAGCCACACCCCCATTCCGGACACAAGGGGGAGAGACTTGATGGCTGGTGACACAAGGTAGATGGAGGCTTAATGGCCGGAGATACACAAAGATTAGAGACTTGATGGCTGGAGACACAAAGTGGGGAGAGCACCGGGGGATACAGAAAGGGGAGAGATTTAATGGCTTGAGACTCTGATACCCTCTGCCACCCCAGTCGCCCACTGTCACAAGGTCACGCACATTTGGTGAGACCATGCCCCCATCATGGATGCGTGCATGTCTTTGGCGCATGCAAAGGGTGCCACATGGGTAGGCACCATCCAGAGTCTTGCCTAGGGCAACAAATTAGTCAGGGGCGGTCCTGCTGCCCAGTGTTTACTTTTTGTTGGCCTGAGAGCATTGACATTATCACACCCAGCCTGGCCTCATGGAGATTGCTAGACTCTTCAAGGACACAAGAAGACCACCAGAATTAAAAGTGTCTCCCAGACATGTATGATACTGCATTTATTTCCGGTGTACACTGGGGCGTAAATTTACTAAGATGGGAGTTCTATTTAAGATGGAATGTTGCCCATAGCAACCAATCAGATTCTACTTCTCATTTATCTAGCACCTTCTTGAAGATGATATATGGAATCTGATTGGTTGCTATGGGCAACATCCCATCTTAAATAGAACTCCCATCTTAGTAAATTTACCCCCGGGTCTGTTGTACGCGGTAGTTTGGTAGCCCTCCCCCTGTTAAATTTTTTGGAATGGAAGTGGCAATGCTAGTTTACCCTCCCAAGGTCTCTGCAATTGACAGCATGTGTAGAGGTTGGCACATGTGTAGTGAAGTCCTACTGTAAATGAGCTTCACTGCACATACGCTGGCCTTGTGCATGTTAAGATGAGGCCCTTACAGAAGTTGCTTATCTGCAGTTTAGAGGTTCAGAGACAGACTGATAGGTAGAGGGAGAGAGATCCATTTGTGAGGAACAGCATTGGAGAAGTCCTGCTGGCGGCAGTGGGCTTACCTTACATTAACTCATTCCTCATCAGGTACAGACCGTATGGATTACACTGGATCAAGAAAAAAATATTGTGGGCATTTATTATACCCACTGCGTTGGAGGTAGTTACTTGGATCTTTACGGTGGCACTATAAATTATATATTCAGCTGGGAGCACTATTATTTATCTAGCGGGGGTACTGTGGGAGCACCATTATTTATCTAGCGGGGGTACTGTGGGAGCACAGTGAGAGCACTATTATTTATCTAGCGGGGGTACTGTGTATTCAGCGATGGCACTATTAGCTTCTATTTCCTCTTGACCATCCATAATAATCAGCAGGAGCCTAAGTATTAATTATTCAGTCGGGGTACTAGGTTTTATTGCTTTAATACTGAGTAACTATTTAAACAGTATTTACTCTTTTATTTACTCTTTCTCTGATACTCACCAGACAGGGCTACCGGAAGGGACCAGTGCTACGAAGCACTGACATTGACCCAGGCATGTCTATATACAGCGGCTGAATGAAAACAGTCAGAAGAACAGTGGTTTTGTCTTTAGTAAAATTAGCAAAAAAAACAAAAAGAAATGCCCTGCGGTCTGTCTTTATCACTCTATAGTATACCCCCCCCCCCCCCCCCCCCCGATGTCAGATATCTATTGATCACATTAGGGTATAATACTGGATATAAACGATACACTCTGTATGACAACATTGGACCTCGTTCCGAGTTGATCGCACCAAGCAACTTTTTGCTGCTGGTGCGATCAAGTAATCTCCGCCTATGGGGGAGTGTATTTTAGCATAGCAGGGCTGCGATCGCTTGTGCAGCCCTGTTAAGCTAAAAAAGTTTCCTGCAAAACAAGACCAGCCCTGGACATACTTACCCTGTGCGACGGATCCAGTGATGAAGGTCCCAGCTGTGACGTCAAACATCCGCCCTCCGTTCGCCTGGACACGCCTGCGTTTTTCTTACCACTCCCCGAAAACGGTCTCCAACGGTCAGTTGACCCCCCGGAACGCCTTCCTGCAGTCAATCTTCTTGCGATCGCCGCTGCAACCGCTTTTTCCGCTGTCAGCGTCGTTGTGACGCCGGGCAACGACGCGCGTGCGCATTACGGCCCCCGCGCGTGCGCAGTAGTGACCCGGTCGCAGCTGTGCGAACGAAAGCACGCTGCGATCGGGTCGGAATGACCCCCATTGTCAGATGACATGAGAGTAGTAGTGCCAACGGAATTATTGCTAATTATTAGTAAATGTAATCTTAAAATATTTGATTGCATAGGAACTATACCACATAAAAAAATGCTTCATCAAAGATTGGTTGAAAGAGAAAAACAAAACAAAATACATACAGAGCTCCCAGGTCAGTGATTTACAGGCAGTGACGTGTAAAGTGTACATAGCGCATTGTAATTCATCCAGACTCTTTCCGGGGAATAACATGATACTAATAGTATGCAAATTGCTCTAGAACTATTTGCATTGCGAAAAAAACGTATTTCATGTGTGTCTAACCCTCACTGTAATTCCCCATCTAAATGTAAATATATATCAGGGTGGTCTTCAGTATGCCGAATGTCGGGATCCCGGCGCACAGTATACCGGCGCCGGGATCCCGACACCCGGCATACCGACAGCTATTCTCCCTCGTGGGGGTCCACGACCCCGTTGGAGGGAGAATAAATATGCGCGCCACCGTGCCCGCAGCATGGCGAGCGCAGCAAGCCCGCAAGGGGCTCCTTTGCGCTCACCACACTGTCGGTATGCCGGCGGTCGGGCTCCCGGCGCCGGTATGCTGGTCGCCGGGAGCCGGCCGCCGGCATTCCATACTACACCCATATATCCACACTTTTGTTTTGCTACAACTGCATTAACCAGGAGTATTTTCCATGCATCCACTACTCTTTCAGCAAGATTATCTTTTACTTCTGATCTTCCCACTATGAACTCTCTTGTCGGTGGCATCTGTGTGACTAGTGATCCCTGGTGGTGGCTCTCTGTGTATTATGGTCATTACAGGCCGCTGAGCCATTTTCCTGGAGACCTGTGCATGCGTACTAGACTCTGGGACAGCGCTAGTGTCCCCTAGTGGCCAGAGTCTACAGCACAGCTGACTAGACAGGATAGTGCCCAGACAGAGTCTGCACATGGGCCGCCTCCTCTCTTGAAGCTCTTCTGTATACAGTAGTAAGCTTATTTAACACTTAGGGGTCTATTTACTAATCTTTGGATGGAGATAAAGTCGACGGAGATAAAGTACCAGCCAACCAGCTCCTAACTGTCATTTTTCCAACACAGCCTGTGATATTGCAATTAGGAGCTGATTGGTACTTTATCTCCATCCAAGGTTTGGTAAATAGACCCCTTAAACCTCTACTTCTTACTAATGTAACACTTACTTTACTTAATATTTAGAACAAGCTTGCTGATGTTCTGTAGCAGTTAAATTATGCGAACCTCAGGGGGCCCCATGTTTTGAACTTGAGCCACCTTTTGCAGTTTCTACATATATATATATTTTTTTTTTGGGGGGGGGGGGGAAGGGGGAGGGGGGAGAAACAAAACTTGATAAATAGGTCCCTAATTCATAAAACACAACCTCTCACCTTGAGGTCAGTGACTGGATGAGCAAACAAACAGAATTTACATTCCAGTGACATGAATGGGACTTTCTTCTGGAGAATTAAAACTTTGAAGTAGAATGCAGGGTTTGTTATCTATAATTAATTTTCTCTTGTTAGTGTAATCCCAGTGGTTTCATGAATATATCTCGGCCCATTCCCTAAATGCTACTGTATCAGACCACCAAACTGTCCAGTCAGTGTGCTGCTCACAGATCCCGCTATTCAGCAAACATGGGCCCAGATTTATCAAGTCTTGGAGAGTGAGAAATTGTAAAACCAATCAGCTCCTAACTGTCATGTTACAGGCTGTTTGAAAAATAACCGTTAGGAGGTGATTGGTTGTTACTTTATCACCGTGCAAGTTATCACTCTCCAAGGCTTGATAAATCTAGGCCATGATTCTCTGACACCTTGCTGCTTTGTATGCTGTTTCAGCTGTTGCTAGTGTGGACAGCTGTGATGTGTACTACAAGCAGAATCAGTGGCCCTGGGCCCTCATTCCGAGTTGTTCGCTCGCAAGCTGCTTTTAGCAGCTTTGCACACGCTAAGCCGCCGCCTACTGGGAGTGAATCTTAGCTTATCAAAATTGCGAACGAAAGATTAGCAGAATTGCGAATAGACACTTCTTAGCAGTTTCTGAGTAGCTCCACACTTACTCGGCATCTGCGATCAGTTCAGTCAGTTTCGTTCCTGGTTTGACGTCACAAACACACCCAGCGTTCGCCCAGACACTCCCCCGTTTCTTCAGACACTCCCGCGTTTTTCCCAGAAACTGTAGCGTTTTTTCACACACTCCCATAAAACGGCCAGTTTCCGCCCAGAAATACCCACTTCCTGTCAATCACATTACGATCACCAGAACGAAGAAAAAACCTCGTAATGCCGTGAGTAAAATTCCTAACACCATAGCAAATTTACTTGGCGCAGTCGCACTGCGGACATTGCACATGCGCATTAGCGACTAATCGCTCCGTTGCGAAAAAAAAATAACGAGCGATCAACTCGGAATGACCACCCTGGTGCAGTGCAGGAATCGTTTGGATTCTCTTCACACAGCCATTTCCACATCTCGGACTCCAGGTCCAGCTTCCAATCCACCAGCACCTAATCCTCTAGTGTCAATTCCAGTTCCTCGTTTACAACTACCACCACCCAGTAAATTTGACGGTAGTCCAAAGCAATGCCGAGGGTTCCTCAATCAATGCGAGATCCAGTTTGAGCTTCAGTCAGCTAACTTTCCTGGTCTGATCGGACCAAAATAGCATACGTCATTTCACTTCTGACCGGACCAGCTCTGGATTGGGCTTCACCCTTATGGGAGAGAACTGATCCCATACTCTCGAATTACCCGTAATTCGTGGCAACTTTTCGTAAAATCTTTGACGAGCCAGGCCGGACCACCTCTGCCTCTTTGGAGATTCTGCGTCTGCGTCAGGGAACCTGTTCCGTCGCCCAGTACGTGATCCAATTCCGTACTCTGTCTTCCGAAGTGGGCTGGAATGAAGAGGCTCTCATTGCCGCCTTTTGGAACGGTCTCTCTGACAAAATTAAAGATGACCTGGTCACTCAGGGTGTGCCAGTTAAGCTCGATCAGCTTATTTCTTTATGTAACAAGATGGATCTAAGATACAATGAGCACTGTCTTGAGAAAACAAGGTTCGAGCGACCTAAATCTCGGGCTTGTCCCACTCCTAGACCATACTCACCGTCTACTGAAGAACCCATGCAGGTCAACCGTTCTCATCTCACCAATGAGGAACGTCAAAGACGCAGACAGGGAAACCTCTGCATGTATTGTGGGGCGGCCGACCACTTTGTTAAGTCTTGTATTCAACGACCGGGAAACTCCCGCTCCTAGCTTACGCAGGAGAGGTTAAGCTAGGAGCATTCCCCAACCAATTTACCAGGAAGGAATCACTGTTGGCTGTATGTCTGGAACTTCCCTTTACCTCCTTTCATGTTACAGCACTTTTTGATTCTGGAGCTGCAGAGAGTTTCATTACTTCCGCCTTAGTCCGACAGTCTGAAATACCAACCACTCATTTGGAGCGAGCTATCTCTATCACCGCGGTTGACTGAAGTTATATCCCTGAAGGGATCATCACCCACTGTACAGTTCCTCTAAAGATGAAAGTTGGTATTCTCCATTCTGAAGTTATCTCTTTCCTGATAATTCCCAAAGCCTCTCAAAAAATAATCCTAGGATTCCCGTGGTTGCAGGAGCACAACCCCCGCTTGGATTGGCAAACTATGGACGTACTCGCCTGGGGGGAGTCGTGTTCTCAAAGCTGTTTATCCACCGTCAAGCCACTCTTTACCCTACACTCCAATGATCTACACTCCAGATGCCTATCAGCCCTTTCTGGACGTGTTCAGTATGCAAGGGGCAGAGACCTTGCCTCCCCACCGAAGTTGGGACTGCCATATCGATTCACTGCCCGGTAAAACACCTCCCAGAGGCCGAACATACCCTTTATCTCTCCCAGAAACCCAAGCGATGTCTGAGTACATACAGGAGAATTTGGCCAAAGGGTTCCTTGGCCCTTCCTCTTCTCCAGCCGGGGCAGGGTTTTTTTGTTAAGAAGAAGGACGGGGGCCTACGGCCTTGCATCGACTACTGGGGCCTCAACGAAATTACAGTTAAGAACAGATACCCCTTGCCCTTGATTCCCGAACTATTTGACCGTGTAAAGGGGGCTACCATTTTCACCAAACTGGACCTGCGGGGAGATTATAACCTTATACGCATTCGCGCAGGAGGCGAGTGGTAGACTGCGTTCAATACTCGCGATGGGCATTACGAATACCTGGTGATGCCCTTTGGCTTATGCAATGCTCCAGCAGTCTTCCAGAATTATGTCAACTAGTTATTCCGAGATCTCCTCTATAAGTGCCTGGTTGTGTGTCTGGACGATATTCTAATATTTTCCAAAGATCTGAAAGTCCATCGGGAACAAGTCAGAGAAGTCTTGAGATGTCTAAGGGAAAATCGACTCTTTTGTAAACTAGAGAAGTGCACGTTTGAGGTTCCCTCCATCCCTTTTTTAGGTTACATCATTTCCGGGAGGGTATTACAGATGGATCCTGCAAAAGTCCAAGCAATCAGAGATTGGACCCTTCCTACCACTCTGAAGGGAATGCAGCGTTTTTTAGGCTTCGCCAATTTCTATAGGAAGTTTATTAAAGATTATTCCTTCATCATTGCCCCAATTATAGCACTAACAAGAAAAGGGTCTAATTCTGCAGCTTGGCCACCTGAGACACTAAAAGCCTTTTCCTTTTTAAAAGAGGCCTTCATGTCTGCTCCTATCCTTCGGCAACCTGATCTCAGTCGTCCTTTTCAGGTGGAGGTGGATGCTTCTTCAGTAGGAGTGGGGGCCGTCTTATCCCAGTACTTCGAGGATCAGAAAGCTCATCCTTATGCCTATTTTTCCCGAAGATTCTCTCCGGCAGAACAAAACTACGCCATTGGAGAACACGAATTGCTTGCCATAAAACTTGCTTTTGAAGAGTGGAAGGTACTTACTGGAAGGAGCTCAGCACCCAATCTCAGTAACCACAGATCACAAAAATCTTTCATATCTTCATACCGCCCGATGTTTAAACCCACGGCAAGCCAGGTGGGCACTGGTCTTCTCACATTTTTCTTTCAAGCTCATTTATCGTCCAGGGTCTCTTAATCGGAAAGCAGATGTGCTCTCTCGTTCATTGAATTCAGATGAGTCCACAGATCTTCCGGACAGACAATTCATCCTAGATCCTGCCTCCTTTGCTGCAACTCATACTACTCCGCTTCCGCCACCGGGAAAAACCTTTGTTGCACCAGAATTCAGGAAAAAACTGCTCACGTGGGCTCATACCTCACCATGTGTGGGGCACGCAGGTAGCCTCAAGACTTTTAAGTTCATCCAACGCTCCTATTGGTGGCCTCATCTGAAGACGGATGTTTTGGAATTTATAGCTGCCTGCCCAAAGTGCGCCCAACATAAAAGTCCAAGAGGATCACCATCGGGTCTTCTTCATCCGCTATCGGTTCCACAAAAACCCTGGACACACATCTCCATGGACTTTATAACTGACCTACCTGTCTCCAGAGGACGAAACACCATTTGGTCATTGTGGACCGATTTTCCAAAATGGCGCACTTTGTCCCACTCACAGGTCTTCCAACCGCTCCACAACTATCAAAAATGTTCATATCAAACATCTTCCGGTTACATGGACTTCCACAAGAGATAGTTTCAGATCGAGGGCCTCAGTTTGTGGCTAAATTCTGGAGGGCACTGAGTTCAGCTATTGGAATGGAATTAAGTTTCTCTTCTGCATACCATCCCCAAATGGATGGCCAGACTGAGAGAGTGAACCAATACTTAGAGACTTTCCTATGACTTCATGTCTTCTTCTCAGGACGATTGGCTGGACTATCTTCCATTTGCTGAATTTGCTCACAATAATCTCTACCATTCCGCTACTCATTCCACACCCTTTTATGTGAATTATGGACTTCATCCACGTGTTCCTGCTTTCCAATCTCTCCCAGCTCTCGAAGTACCTGCTGCAGAGTTAGCCCTCCAGCAATTCACTAAGATGTGGAAACAAGTTCATGAGGCTCTGCTTAAAACGTCCAATAAATACAATTTTTTTGCAGATCGGAAACGGAAGGCTGTCCCTAGTCTCAAAGTGGGTGATCAAGTCTGGATTTCTACTCGAAACTTAAGAGTCAAGGTACCTTCCAAGAAATTTGCCCCCAGATTCATTGGACCATATCCTATTGAAAAAGTATTGAATCCAGTAGCATACAAAGTGACGTTGCATTCATACTTGAAGATCCCAAATGCATTTCACATCTACTTACTGAAGCCTCTCATACTGACCGTATTTGGGCTGCGCTCCCTAGACCTCCCAAGTGCAAGCTGCTCAGGGAGAAGAATTTGAAGTTCATAGGATCCTTGACTGTCGTAAAAGATATGGTCGTCTCCAATATCTTATTGATTGGAAGGGATATGGACCGGAGGAAAGGTCCTGGGTTTCTGAAGAGGACGTCCATGCTCCAAGATTAGTCCGGGCCTTTCATACCAAGAATCCGATGAAAGCACAAGGGTGTTCAGAGCCCACCCTAAAAAGGGGGGGTACTGTCAGGCTCCGGAGCCTTACCTCCGGTGGGTGCTCCCGCCGGTTACCATCCCGCTGGTTGACGTGGCTGCGGCGGCAGGGAGCTGCTGGCGGTGGTCCTTCTGGATGGATGTGCGGCTGCCAAGGGCCGGGGGCCGAGGGTCTGGAGAGCCGTGCGCTGCGGTGGGGATCGCTGCGGTAAGGTTTTCTAGTGGTGACACAGTATAGTGTGTCAGAGACAGAGGCTGGCTAAAGCTGTGTGCTAACAGCTAAGTATGTCTCCTGTGCTGGGGGCAGCCATGTTGGAGACCAGAGTATTACCAATGAAGTTCCCAATCTGTGTGCAGCCAATCCTGCGTGTTCTCCCCTTACAAAAGGGGTCTGGCTCAGAGGGAGAGTGCCAGTGCTTCATGTTACCTCCTTGAGAAAGGTTCTCCAGCTCTGTGCTCCCAGGTTACTTCTGGTTCCCTGGTCCTGGTTGCTCTCATCCATCGGTACTCTAAATGCTGCTGCAGTCCTGCTGTCTAAGTCCGTTGCCACACGTGGAAGCGCTCACGGGGTCCCAGGTCTTAGAGGAGCTCCAGGTGCTAACGGCGGTTCCCGCAGACGTCTTCATTTCTTCAAAGTCCAAGTTCTTCAGCCTCGTCTTTCAATCACAAACCACATCTTCATTTCTTCAAAGTCCAAGTTCTTCAGTCTCGTCTTTCAATTACAAACCACAGTCTTCATTTCTTCAAAGTCCAATTTCTTCAGCCTCGTCTTTTAATCATAAAACACAGTCTTCAGTTTTTCTTTACCGGAATTCTTCAGCTTCACTCTTCAAGTCATTTAACCATAGACTCTAATTATTCCAGTTTCTTCAATTGCTCCAATATTCGTGTACAGCCTGATTATTCATTAAAACTACAGTTATCGTCCTACGAAGTCCTCCTTTTCTTTACGCCCTCCGGCCAACGTTAACACTTAGTAGGCTCCACCCCATGAGGAGGAATTACATTCAGCCACCTCATTTACTGTCCTCACAGGTAGCTGTCCCTTCAGCCAAAACTCGGTTGTTGGAGCCCCAATTTACGCAGAGTGTGACACGACTGTCAGTCAGTCGGGGGGAAAGGGGGGGGGGGGCTGGCTAACTGTGCTATGGGGCCCCAATGTGCATAGCTACTGTATGCACCTGGCCCCTGCACCTTTTGTAGCTACACCCTTGTTCCAGACTGCAGACTGTGCTCTTGAATTATGCATCATGCATATGTTACACTAGCTGTTCAACCCGTTCTTCGCACGGGAGTTTCTGATTTTCATGGTTGTAAATATAAATGAGTGTTAAAAATTTGGTAAATCTATGGAGATGTAAATCTGAGACGTCTTAATGTAAGTAAATATTAATCCATGGTTCTTGGTGTTACCCGAGGAGCACCCGTAGCAGATACGGTAAAATGTGACAGGACCATTTTTGTAGTTTCTTATATTCTACCCACTGGAGGTGCAATCCAAATGTTGATCTGATTGTCCTTTTGGCCATTATCGTTCACGCAATGCAAGCCATGCATCAGTAATGACGTCATTATGTCAACCCCCTTTTCATCCCCTTAGGGGAGATTTATTAAAATTCCAATTACATAGTTTTCCGATTTCCCACCTGCAGAATATCTATGTTAAATTTCATCTTCTTAACATATCGGGAAGTAAGAGAATTAGTGACGAGTCAGTGCGTGAGTGAGTGCTTTCGCATTTATGTGTATATCTCCTATATAATAGCCCAGATCTGTGACTTTGTGCCTGTGTGTATAACGCATCTCTCATTGGGTTAGTGGCAGGTCTGTCACACCCAGTCCACAGCTGATTGGGCGAGAAACGCCCTCCCACACAGGTTACATCCAATGGGAGGCTCTGCCCTTTGCCTGCTGTGTTTTCATAGAGCAGGATTAGCAATGAGACTGATGGAGCTGCAGCTCCAGCCCCACACCCCATAATAGTCCCACTGCATCTGCAGCATCATACCCTCCAACACTTTACACATAAAAATTTATACAAATTCGAAAAGGGGGCGCCACGCCCCTTTTCCTATACTTTCAATGGAAGCTTGGAGAGTCAAAAATCGGTATAGACCATAAAAAAAAGGTACTGTACCTGCCAAAAAGGTGCAGCTGGAAAGTATGCCACTGCATCTGCAGCAAGTCTCTGTGCTGTAGATAGTAGAGATGAGCGCCGGAAATTTTTCGGGTTTTGTGTTTTGGTTTTGGGTTCGGTTCCGCGGCCGTGTTTTGGGTTCGACCGCGTTTTGGCAAAACCTCACCGAATTTTTTTTGTCGGATTCGGGTGTGTTTTGGATTCGGGTGTTTTTTTCCAAAAAACCTAAAAAACAGCTTAAATCATAGAATTTGGCGGTCATTTTGATCCCAAAGTATTATTAACCTCAAAAACCATAATTTCCACTCATTTTCAGTCTATTCTGAATACCTCACACCTCACAATATTATTTTTAGTCCTAAAATTTGCACCGAGGTCGCTGTGTGAGTAAGATAAGCGACCCTAGTGGCCGACACAAACACCGGGCCCATCTAGGAGTGGCACTGCAGTGTCACGCAGGATGGCCCTTCCAAAAAACCCTCCCCAAACAGCACATGACGCAAAGAAAAAAAGAGGCGCAATGAGGTAGCTGTGTGAGTAAGATTAGCGACCCTAGTGGCCGACACAAACACCGGGCCCATCTAGGAGTGTCACTGCAGTGTCACGCAGGATGTCCCTTCCAAAAAACCCTCCCCAAACAGCACATGACGCAAAGAAAAAAAGAGGCGCAATGAGGTAGCTGTGTGAGTAAGATAAGCGACCCTAGTGGCCGACACAAACACCGGGCCCATCTAGGAGTGGCACTGCAGTGTCACGCAGGATGTCCCTTCCAAAAAACCCTCCCCAAACAGCACATGACGCAAAGAAAAAGAAAAGAAAAAAGAGGTGCAAGATGGAATTGTCCTTGGGCCCTCCCACCCACCCTTATGTTGTATAAACAAAACAGGACATGCACACTTTAACCAACCCATCATTTCAGTGACAGGGTCTGCCACACGACTGTGACTGATATGACGGGTTGTTTTGGACCCCCCCCAAAAAAGAAGCAATTAATCTCTCCTTGCACAAACTGGCTCTACAGAGGCAAGATGTCCACCTCATCATCACCCTCCGATATATCACCGTGTACATCCCCCTCCTCACAGATTATCAATTCGTCCCCACTGGAATCCACCATCTCAGCTCCCTGTGTACTTTGTGGAGGCAATTGCTGCTGGTCAATGTCTCCGCGGAGGAATTGATTATAATTCATTTTAATGAACATCATCTTCTCCACATTTTCTGGATGTAACCTCGTACGCCGATTGCTGACAAGGTGAGCGGCGGCACTAAACACTCTTTCGGAGTACACACTTGTGGGAGGGCAACTTAGGTAGAATAAAGCCAGTTTGTGCAAGGGCCTCCAAATTGCCTCTTTTTCCTGCCAGTATAAGTACGGACTGTGTGACGTGCCTACTTGGATGCGGTCACTCATATAATCCTCCACCATTCTATCAATGTTGAGAGAATCATATGCAGTGACAGTAGACGACATGTCCGTAATCGTTGTCAGGTCCTTCAGTCCGGACCAGATGTCAGCATCAGCAGTCGCTCCAGACTGCCCTGCATCACCGCCAGCGGGTGGGCTCGGAATTCTGAGCCTTTTCCTCGCACCCCCAGTTGCGGGAGAATGTGAAGGAGGAGATGTTGACAGGTCGCGTTCCGCTTGACTTGAACATTTTGTCACCAGCAGGTCTTTCAACCCCAGCAGACTTGTGTCTGCCGGAAAGAGAGATCCAAGGTAGGCTTTAAATCTAGGATCGAGCACGGTGGCCAAAATGTAGTGCTCTGATTTCAACAGATTGACCACCCGTGAATCCTTGTTAAGCGAATTAAGGGCTCCATCCACAAGTCCCACATGCCTAGCGGAATCGCTCCGTGTTAGCTCCTCCTTCAATGTCTCCAGCTTCTTCTGCAAAAGCCTGATGAGGGGAATGACCTGACTCAGGCTGGCAGTGTCTGAACTGACTTCACGTGTGGCAAGTTCAAAGGGCATCAGAACCTTGCACAACGTTGAAATCATTCTCCACTGCGCTTGAGACAGGTGCATTCCACCTACTATATCGTGCTCAATTGTATAGGCTTGAATGGCCTTTTGCTGCTCCTCCAACCTCTGAAGTATATAGAGGGTTGAATTCCACCTCGTTACCACTTCTTGCTTCAGATGATGGCAGGGCAGGTTCAGTAGTTTTTGGTGGTGCTCCAGTCTTCTGTACGTGGTGCCTGTACGCCGAAAGTGTCCCGCAATTCTTCTGGCCACCGACAGCATCTCTTGCACGCCCCTGTCGTTTTTTAAAAAATTCTGCACCACCAAATTCAAGGTATGTGCAAAACATGGGACGTGCTGGAATTTGCCCATATTTAATGCACACACAATATTGCTGGCGTTGTCCGATGCCACAAATCCACAGGAGAGTCCAATTGGGGTAAGCCATTCCGCGATGATCTTCCTCAGTTGCCGTAAGAGGTTTTCAGCTGTGTGCGTATTCTGGAAAGCGGTGATACAAAGCGTAGCCTGCCTAGGAAAGAGTTGGCGTTTGCGAGATGCTGCTACTGGTGCCGCCGCTGCTGTTCTTGCGGCGGGAGTCCATACATCTACCCAGTGGGCTGTCACAGTCATATAGTCCTGACCCTGCCCTGCTCCACTTGTCCACATGTCCGTGGTTAAGTGGACATTGGGTACAACTGCATTTTTTAGGACACTGGTGAGTCTTTTTCTGACGTCCGTGTACATTCTCGGTATCGCCTGCCTAGAGAAGTGGAACCTAGATGGTATTTGGTAACGGGGGCACACTGCCTCAATAAATTGTCTAGTTCCCTGTGAACTAACGGCGGATACCGGACGCACGTCTAACACCAACATAGTTGTCAAGGCCTCAGTTATCCGCTTTGCAGCAGGATGACTGCTGTGATATTTCATCTTCCTCGCAAAGGACTGTTGAACAGTCAATTGCTTACTGGAAGTAGTACAAGTGGGCTTACGACTTCCCCTCTGGGATGACCATCGACTCCCAGCAGCAACAACAGCAGCGCCAGCAGCAGTAGGCGTTACACGCAAGGATGCATCGGAGGAATCCCAGGCAGGAGAGGACTCGTCAGAATTGCCAGTGACATTGCCTGCAGGACTATTGGCATTCCTGGGGAAGGAGGAAATTGACACTGAGGGAGTTGGTGGGGTGGTTTGCGTGAGCTTGGTTACAAGAGGAAGGGATTTACTGGTCAGTGGACTGCTTCCGCTGTCACCCAAAGTTTTTGAACTTGTCACTGACTTATTATGAATGCGCTGCAGGTGACGTATAAGGGAGGATGTTCCGAGGTGGTTAACGTCCTTACCCCTACTTATTACAGCTTGACAAAGGGAACACACGGCTTGACACCTGTTGTCCGCATTTCTGGTGAAATACTTCCACACCGAAGAGCTGATTTTTTTGGTATTTTCACCAGGCATGTCAACGGCCATATTCCTACCACGGACAACAGGTGTCTCCCCGGGTGCCTGACTTAAACAAACCACCTCACCATCAGAATCCTCCTGGTCAATTTCCTCCCCAGCGCCAGCAACACCCATATCCTCCTCATCCTGGTGTACTTCAACACTGACATCTTCAATCTGACTATCAGGAACTGGACTGCGGGTGCTCCTTCCATCACTTGCAGGGGGCGTGCAAATGGTGGAAGGCGCATGCTCTTCACGTCCAGTGTTGGGAAGGTCAGGCATCGCAACCGACACAATTGGAGTCGGACTCTCCTTGTGGATTTGGGATTTCGAAGAACGCACAGTTCTTTGCGGTGCTACTGCTTTTGCCAGCTTTAGTCTTTTCATTTTTCTAGCGTGAGGCTGAGTGCTTCCATCCTCATGTGAAGCTGAACCACTAGCCATGAACATAGGCCAGGGCCTCAGCCGTTCCTTGCCACTCCGTGTGGTAAATGGCATATTGGCAAGTTTACGCTTCTCCTCCGACAATTTTATTTTAGGTTTTGGAGTCCTTTTTTTACTGATATTTGGTGTTTTGGATTTGACATGCTCTGTACTATGACATTGGGTATCGGCCTTGGCAGACGACGTTGCTGGCATTTCATCGTCTCGGCCATGACTAGTGGCAGCAGCTTCAGCACGAGGTGGAAGTGGATCTTGATCTTTCCCTAATTTTGGAACCTCAACATTTTTGTTCTCCATATTTTAATAGGCACAACTAAAAGGCACCTCAGGTAAACAATGGAGATGGATGGATTGGATACTAGTATACAATTATGGACGGGCTGCCGAGTGCCGACACAGAGGTAGCCACAGCCGTGAACTACCGCACTGTACTGTGTCTGCTGCTAATATATAGACTGGTTGATAAAGAGATAGTATACTCGTAACTAGTATGTATGTATAAAGAAAGAAAAAAAACCACGGTTAGGTGGTATATACAATTATGGACGGGCTGCCGAGTGCCGACACAGAGGTAGCCACAGCCGTGAACTACCGCACTGTACTGTGTCTGCTGCTAATATATAGACTGGTTGATAAAGAGATAGTATACTCGTAACTAGTATGTATGTATAAAGAAAGAAAAAAAAACACGGTTAGGTGGTATATACAATTATGGACGGGCTGCCGAGTGCCGACACAGAGGTAGCCACAGCCGTGAACTACCGCACTGTACTGTGTCTGCTGCTAATATATAGACTGGTTGATAAAGAGATAGTATACTCGTAACTAGTATGTATGTATAAAGAAAGAAAAAAAAAACCACGGTTAGGTGGTATATACAATTATGGACGGGCTGCCGAGTGCCGACACAGAGGTAGCCACAGCCGTGAACTACCGCACTGTACTGTGTCTGCTGCTAATATATAGACTGGTTGATAAAGAGATAGTATACTCGTAACTAGTATGTATGTATAAAGAAAGAAAAAAAAACCACGGTTAGGTGGTATATACAATTATGGACGGGCTGCCGAGTGCCGACACAGAGGTAGCCACAGCCGTGAACTACCGCTCTGTACTGTGTCTGCTGCTAATATATAGACTGGTTGATAAAGAGATAGTATACTCGTAACTAGTATGTATGTATAAAGAAAGAAAAAAAAACCACGGTTAGGTGGTATATACAATTATGGACGGGCTGCCGAGTGCCGACACAGAGGTAGCCACAGCCGTGAACTACCGCACTGTACTGTGTCTGCTGCTAATATAGACTGGTTGATAAAGAGATAGTATACTCGTAACTAGTATGTATGTATAAAGAAAGAAAAAAAAACCACGGTTAGGTGGTATATACAATTATGGACGGGCTGCCGAGTGCCGACACAGAGGTAGCCACAGCCGTGAGCTACCGCACTGTACTGTGTCTGCTGCTAATATAGACTGGTTGATAAAGAGATAGTATACTCGTAACTAGTATGACTATAAAGAAAGAAAAAAAAACCACGGTTAGGTGGTATATACAATTATGGACGGGCTGCCGAGTGCCGACACAGAGGTAGCCACAGCCGTGAACTACCGCACTGTACTGTGTCTGCTGCTAATATAGACTGGTTGATAAAGAGATAGTATACTACTAATATTATATATACTCATGTTGTATGTATTGTATACTATCTCTTTATCAACCAGTCTATATTAGCAGCAGACACAGTACAGTGCGGTAGTTCACGGCTGTGGCTACCTCTGTGTCGGCAGTCGGAACTCGGCAGGCAGTCCGTCCATCCATAATTGTATTACAATATATACCACCTAACCGTGGTATTTTTTTTTCTTTCTTTATACCGTCGTCATAGTGTCATACTAGTTGTTACGAGTATACTACTATCTCTTTATCAACCAGTGTACAGTGCGGTAGTTCACGGCTGTGGCTACCTCTGTGTCGGCAGTCGGCAGGCAGTCCGTCCATCCATAATTGTATTATTATTATAATATATACCACCTAACCGTGGTTTTTTTTTCATTCTTTATACCGTCATAGTGTCATACTAGTTGTTACGAGTATACTACTATCTCTTTATCAACCAGTGTACAGTGCGGTAGTTCACGGCTGTGGCTACCTCTGTGTCGGCAGTCGGCAGGCAGTCCGTCCATCCATAATTGTATTATTATTATAATATATACCACCTAACCGTGGTTTTTTTTTCATTCTTTATACCGTCGTCATAGTGTCATACTAGTTGTTACGAGTATACTACTATCTCTTTATCAACCAGTGTACAGTGCGGTAGTTCACGGCTGTGGCTACCTCTGTGTCGGCAGTCGGCAGGCAGTCCGTCCATCCATAATTGTATTATTATTATAATATATACCACCTAACTGTGGTATTTTTTTTTCTTTCTTTATACCGTCGTCATAGTATCATACTAGTTGTTACGAGTATACTACTATCTCTTTATCAACCAGTGTACAGTGCGGTAGTTCACGGCTGTGGCTACCTCTGTGTCGGCAGTCGGCAGGCAGTCCGTCCATCCATAATTGTATTATTATTATAATATATACCACCTAACCGTGGTATTTTTTTTTCTTTCTTTATACCGTCGTCATAGTGTCATACTAGTTGTTACGAGTATACTACTATCTCTTTATCAACCAGTGTACAGTGCGGTAGTTCACGGCTGTGGCTACCTCTGTGTCGGCACTCGGCAGGCAGTCCGTCCATCCATAATTGTATTATTATTATAATATATACCACCTAACCGTGGTTTTTTTTTCATTCTTTATACCGTCGTCATAGTGTCATACTAGTTGTTACGAGTATACTACTATCTCTTTATCAACCAGTGTACAGTGCGGTAGTTCACGGCTATGGCTACCTCTGTGTCGGCAGTCGGCAGGCAGTCCGTCCATCCATAATTGTATTATTATTATAATATATACCACCTAACTGTGGTATTTTTTTTTCTTTCTTTATACCGTCGTCATAGTGTCATACTAGTTGTTACGAGTATACTACTATCTCTTTATCAACCAGTGTACAGTGCGGTAGTTCACGGCTGTGGCTACCTCTGTGTCGGCAGTCGGCAGGCAGTCCGTCCATCCATAATTGTATTATTATTATAATATATACCACCTAACCGTGGTTTTTTTATACCACCTAACCGTGGCAGTCCGTCCATAATTGTATACTAGTATCCAATCCATCCATCTCCATTGTTTACCTGAGGTGCCTTTTAGTTCTGCCTATAAAATATGGAGAACAAAAAAGTTGAGGTTCCAAAATTAGGGAAAGATCAAGATCCACTTCCACCTCGTGCTGAAGCTGCTGCCACTAGTCATGGCCGAGACGATGAAATGCCAGCAACGTCGTCTGCCAAGGCCGATGCCCAATGTCATAGTACAGAGCATGTCAAATCCAAAACACCAAATATCAGAAAAAAAAGGACTCCAAAACCTAAAATAAAATTGTCGGAGGAGAAGCGTAAACTTGCCAATATGCCATTTACCACACGGAGTGGCAAGGAACGGCTGAGGCCCTGGCCTATGTTCATGGCTAGTGGTTCAGCTTCACATGAGGATGGAAGCACTCAGCCTCTCGCTAGAAAACTGAAAAGACTCAAGCTGGCAAAAGCACCGCAAAGAACTGTGCGTTCTTTGAAATCCCAAATCCACAAGGAGAGTCCAATTGTGTCGTTTGCGATGCCTGACCTTCCCAACACTGGACGTGAAGAGCATGCGCCTTCCACTATTTGCATGCCCCCTGCAAGTGCTGGAAGGAGCACCCGCAGTCCAGTTCCTGATAGTCAGATTGAAGATGTCAGTGTTGAAGTACACCAGGATGAGGAGGATATGGGTGTTGCTGGCGCTGGGGAGGAAATTGACCAGGAGGATTCTGATGGTGAGGTGGTTTGTTTAAGTCAGGCACCCGGGGAGACACCTGTTGTCCGTGGGAGGAATATGGCCGTTGACATGCCAGGTGAAAATACCAAAAAAATCAGCTCTTCGGTGTGGAGGTATTTCACCAGAAATGCGGACAACAGGTGTCAAGCCGTGTGTTCCCTTTGTCAAGCTGTAATAAGTAGGGGTAAGGACGTTAACCACCTCGGAACATCCTCCCTTATACGTCACCTGCAGCGCATTCATAATAAGTCAGTGACAAGTTCAAAAACTTTGGGTGACAGCGGAAGCAGTCCACTGACCAGTAAATCCCTTCCTCTTGTAACCAAGCTCACGCAAACCACCCCACCAACTCCCTCAGTGTCAATTTCCTCCTTCCCCAGGAATGCCAATAGTCCTGCAGGCCATGTCACTGGCAAGTCTGACGAGTCCTCTCCTGCCTGTGATTCCTCCGATGCATCCTTGCGTGTAACGCCTACTGCTGCTGGCGCTGCTGTTGTTGCCGCTGGGAGTCGATGGTCATCCCAGAGGGGAAGTCGTAAGCCCACTTGTACTACTTCCAGTAAGCAATTGACTGTTCAACAGTCCTTTGCGAGGAAGATGAAATATCACAGCAGTCATCCTACTGCAAAGCGGATAACTGAGTCCTTGACAACTATGTTGGTGTTAGACGTGCGTCCGGTATCCGCCGTTAGTTCACAGGGAACTAGACAATTTATTGAGGCAGTGTGCCCCCGTTACCAAATACCATCTAGGTTCCACTTCTCTAGGCAGGCGATACCGAGAATGTACACGGACGTCAGAAAAAGACTCACCAGTGTCCTAAAAAATGCAGTTGTACCCAATGTCCACTTAACCACGGACATGTGGACAAGTGGAGCAGGGCAGGGTCAGGACTATATGACTGTGACAGCCCACTGGGTAGATGTATGGACTCCCGCCGCAAGAACAGCAGCGGCGGCACCAGTAGCAGCATCTCGCAAACGCCAACTCTTTCCTAGGCAGGCTACGCTTTGTATCACCGCTTTCCAGAATACGCACACAGCTGAAAACCTCTTACGGCAACTGAGGAAGATCATCGCGGAATGGCTTACCCCAATTGGACTCTCCTGTGGATTTGTGGCATCGGACAACGCCAGCAATATTGTGTGTGCATTAAATATGGGCAAATTCCAGCACGTCCCATGTTTTGCACATACCTTGAATTTGGTGGTGCAGAATTTTTTAAAAAACGACAGGGGCGTGCAAGAGATGCTGTCGGTGGCCAGAAAAATTGCGGGACACTTTCGGCGTACAGGCACCACGTACAGAAGACTGGAGCACCACCAAAAACTACTGAACCTGCCCTGCCATCATCTGAAGCAAGAAGTGGTAACGAGGTGGAATTCAACCCTCTATATGCTTCAGAGGTTGGAGGAGCAGCAAAAGGCCATTCAAGCCTATACAATTGAGCACGATATAGGAGATGGAATGCACCTGTCTCAAGTGCAGTGGAGAATGATTTCAACGTTGTGCAAGGTTCTGATGCCCTTTGAACTTGCCACACGTGAAGTCAGTTCAGACACTGCCAGCCTGAGTCAGGTCATTCCCCTCATCAGGCTTTTGCAGAAGAAGCTGGAGGCATTGAAGAAGGAGCTAACACGGAGCGATTCCGCTAGGCATGTGGGACTTGTGGATGCAGCCCTTAATTCGCTTAACAAGGATTCACGGGTGGTCAATCTGTTGAAATCAGAGCACTACATTTTGGCCACCGTGCTCGATCCTAGATTTAAAGCCTACCTTGGATCTCTCTTTCCGGCAGACACAGGTCTGCTGGGGTTGAAAGACCTGCTGGTGACAAAATTGTCAAGTCAAGCGGAACGCGACCTGTCAACATCTCCTCCTTCACATTCTCCCGCAACTGGGGGTGCGAGGAAAAGGCTCAGAATTCCGAGCCCACCCGCTGGCGGTGATGCAGGGCAGTCTGGAGCGACTGCTGATGCTGACATCTGGTCCGGACTGAAGGACCTGACAACGATTACGGACATGTCGTCTACTGTCACTGCATATGATTCTCTCAACATTGATAGAATGGTGGAGGATTATATGAGTGACCGCATCCAAGTAGGCACGTCACACAGTCCGTACTTATACTGGCAGGAAAAAGAGGCAATTTGGAGGCCCTTGCACAAACTGGCTTTATTCTACCTAAGTTGCCCTCCCACAAGTGTGTACTCCGAAAGAGTGTTTAGTGCCGCCGCTCACCTTGTCAGCAATCGGCGTACGAGGTTACATCCAGAAAATGTGGAGAAGATGATGTTCATTAAAATGAATTATAATCAATTCCTCCGCGGAGACATTGACCAGCAGCAATTGCCTCCACAAAGTACACAGGGAGCTGAGATGGTGGATTCCAGTGGGGACGAATTGATAATCTGTGAGGAGGGGGATGTACACGGTGATATATCGGAGGGTGAAGATGAGGTGGACATCTTGCCTCTGTAGAGCCAGTTTGTGCAAGGAGAGATTAATTGCTTCTTTTTTGGGGGGGGTCCAAACCAACCCGTCATATCAGTCACAGTCGTGTGGCAGACCCTGTCACTGAAATGATGGGTTGGTTAAAGTGTGCATGTCCTGTTTTGTTTATACAACATAAGGGTGGGTGGGAGGGCCCAAGGATAATTCCATCTTGCACCTCTTTTTTCTTTTCTTTTTCTTTGCATCATGTGCTGATTGGGGAGGGTTTTTTGGAAGGGACATCCTGCGTGACACTGCAGTGCCACTCCTAGATGGGCCCGGTGTTTGTGTCGGCCACTAGGGTCGCTTATCTTTCTCACACAGTCAGCTACCTCATTGCGCCTCTTTTTTTCTTTGCGTCATGTGCTGTTTGGGGAGGGTTTTTTGGAAGGGACATCCTGCGTGACACTGCAGTGCCACTCCTAGATGGGCCCGGTGTTTGTGTCGGCCACTAGGGTCGCTTATCTTACTCACACAGCGACCTCGGTGCAAATTTTAGGACTAAAAATAATATTGTGAGGTGTGATGTGTTCAGAATAGGCTGAAAATGAGTGTAAATTATGTTTTTTGAGGTTAATAATACTTTGGGATCAAAATTACCCCCAAATTCTATGATTTAAGCTGTTTTTTAGGGTTTTTTGAAAAAAACACCCGAATCCAAAACACACCCGAATCCGACAAAAAAAATTCGGTGAGGTTTTGCCAAAACGCGGTCGAACCCAAAACACGGCCGCGGAACCGAACCCAAAACCAAAACACAAAACCCGAAAAATTTCAGGCGCTCATCTCTAATATACTGGTGGTCAGGTCACTGGTCACTAGTCACACTGGCAGTGGCACTCCTGCAGCAAAAGTGTGCACTGTTTAATTTTAATATAATATTATGTACTCCTGGCTCCTGCTATAACCTATAACTGGCACTGCAGTGCTCCCCAGTCTCCCCCACAATTATAAGCTGTGTGAGCTGAGCACAGTCAGATATATATATACATTGATGCAGCACACTGGGCTGAGCAGTGCACACAGATATGGTATGTGACTGAGTCACTGTGTGTATCGTTTTTTTCAGGCAGAGAACGGATATATTAAATAAAACAAACAACTGCACTGTCTGGTGGTCACTGTGGTCGTCAGTCACTAAACTCTGCACTCTCTTCTACAGTATCACAGCCTCAGGTCAATCTCTTTCTCTCTCTCTCAACCCTAATCTAAATGGAGAGGACGCCAGCCACGTCCTCTCCCTATCAATCTCAATGCACGTGTGAAAATGGCGGCGACGCGCGGCTCCTTATATAGAATCCGAGTCTCGCGAGAATCCGACAGCGTCATGATGACGTTCGGGCGCGCTCGGGTTAACCGAGCAAGGCGGGAAGATCCGAGTCGCTCGGACCCGTGAAAAAAAACATGAAGTTCGGGCGGGTTCGGATTCAGAGAAACCGAACCCGCTCATCTCTAGTAGATAGGGGGGAAAAAACATCCTTTTACTGCAGCGTCCTATGTCCTGCTGCCAGTCCACCTGCCCCCTCCAGCATCAATAATCCCCACTCCCTAGCCGCGGCGCAGGTGGAACAAAAGCTCCTGTGGTCACCGGCATAGATGTGTATGAAAGCGGCGCAGCAGAAGGCTTTCATAGCCCTCCCTGCACTGCATACTTTCTGAGCCCCGGAGCCTCCTCTGCGCATGATGTCACAGAACTGCCTCCCTGCCACAGCTGCGCCCAGATCCCCAGAGGCCCTGACTCCGCAACACAGCACCTGGGCTGCCAGCCTGGAAGCCCCGAGATGGCTAATGTAACGGATAGAGTGGGTGATATCGTGGAGGGTAATGTCTGGACGCTGAATCAATGTAAAAGGTGACAGTGCTGTGCAGTGCAGTGGGTGTGCAGTCTGGGCCAGTGCTAGGGTGTTCGGCGACCCCTGCAAATGGGTGGTCTTCAGTATACCGGCTGTCGGGATCCCGGCGCACAGTATACCGGCACCGGAATCCCGACAGCCGGCATACCGACACATTCCACCTCGTGGGGGTCCACGACCCCCCCGGAGGGAGAATAAAATAGCGTGGCGCGCGTAGCACCCCACCGTGCCCGCAGCGTGGCAAGCGCAGCAAGCCCGCAAGGGGCTCATTTGCGCTCGCCACACTGTCGATATGCCAGCGGTCGGGCTCCCGACGCCTGGTATGCTGGTCACCGGGAGCCCGACCGCCGGCATACCATACTACACCCCTGCAAACTATAAATTTGCACCCTCGCATACTTTACAAACGCACATCGCACATAATACCCCCTGTAGTAGAGACACTTACATATGTAACGCCCCCCTGTAGCAGTGACTATACACAAGTAACACCCCCTGTAGCAGTGACGTTTACACACGTAACACCCCCTGTACCAGTGACGCTTACACACGTAATGCCCCCTGGACCAATGCCCCCTGGACCGTTTGTTATATATGACCAGTAACGCTTACACACGTAACGCCTACTGTACCAGTGACGCTTACACACATTATGCCGCAGTCACACATACACACACAGCAGACACATATACGTTACGTGTGTTCACGCCATTGCAAGGGGCTTCAACCCTTTAACCATTGCACGCCCTTTGTCCGTGCAATATTTAACCACTCACACAATTATGATTGGAGGTAATACTCCCATATAATAAAAATATTGCACGCCACAAGGGTGTGCAAGGGTTAAGGGGGCGTAGCCCCTTACGACGGTGTGAAGAGCGCCCGTAGGGCGCGATGAATCACCTAGTATATATATATATATATACACACCAATATTAGCAGCACTCCAGGACAGCAGAACAATTTCAGAATAACTGTGTTGTTTTATTGCATATAATCAACGTTTCGGGGTGTTACCTGAAGACGGGGGTAACACCCCGAAACGTTGATAATATGCAATAAAACAACACAGTTATTCTGAAATTGTTCTGCTGTCCTGGAGTGCTGCTAATATTGGTGTGTATATCGGAGAGGTGCTGTCCTCTCATAGAAGGCACCCAGGCAAAGTATCCCAGCTATACAGGCGGAGTGCCGGACCTGGATATACTATATATATATATATATATATATATATAATACTGCACAGGGCTATGGTGTATATTCTACAGTGCATTGCTGTTATTAACCTGGTACATTATCATGCATGCTCTAGCAGCATTTATATGAGTGTACCCAGAACTTTGTGGGCCCCATACCAACATATTTAAGGGGCCACTGTCCCAATGCTCGATAATAGTGCCCTAGTTCATTTTCTGAACCATTATAGTGCCCTAGTTTACATTATGTCACATTGTAGGTCTGCCGGTACACATTATGCCGCACATTTTCCCCAATTCACACTATGCCTGATTCAGATTTTAGGTGCTATCGCTGCAGCTTACATAGAAACAGCAGCAATGCATTAATATGGTAATGCAGCAGGGGGCGTCACTCCTGCTGCATTACTAGGATGCAGTATTGGATCTTCCCCAGCACCATCAGTCGGCTTGCAGCACCCATGAGGATACGAAAGCCGCCCGTCTCAGCGGCCAGGTAATCTCTGTGAAACAGGGAGATCCCTGTCCTCTTCCTTTCCCCTAATGGCAGCAACATGACTCCATTTTCACAAACTGAGCCCATTGCCGCCACCAGATTGGACAGATGGAGGGCCAGATAATTGTATAGTGTATGCCCAGCTTTAGCAGGCAAATGCATTAATTGGTATGCAACTTTATAACCTGGGTACAGGCCCCCCTAAGCCTCTGGACCCTAAAGCAATGGCACCCCTTGCACCCACTATAGTTACGCCAATGAGTATTTACTATATATATTTATCAAGGGGCCCAGACCATGCACTCTCTAGTGGTTAGTCAAACTTCTGTGGGGGATGGCCACACACCCTCTGGAGACTGACCACACCCCTAAAAATGGGCCCCTACCACTACATTCTCTTGGTGGGCCCTTCATGCCCCATTCCGACACTGCTCTGTTGCTTGGATGGTTTTCACTATTTATTACTCAATGTGCTTTCTGAACACAGCTAAAATGCTCTTCGGAATATGCCAAATTCACACCTCCCAACATGACCCATTCCAGGAGGGACAAAATGCTGTCTACCTGGATTTTTCCTCTTAATATATGATTGGCATCACCTGGTTTGAACTATTTAATTGATAAGAAAAGCTTTCCAACACAGGTGATGGCAATCATAAATTAAGAGGGAAGTCCACGTAGAGAGCATTTTGTCTAGGTTGGGAGGTACATGTTCCTGCACTTCCCTCTTAACTTATAATTGCCATCACCTGTGGTGGAACCCCTTTCTTAACAATTAAAACTGTGCATACATTATACAATTATCTGACATAAGATCTGACAGATCTGGCTGGTTGGAATGTACATATGGTAATATATGAGAGTAAACGACAATCGACAATTTGTTCCCAAACACTAGAAAAACGGATTTAACCAATTTGCATGAATAACAGTTTTCCAGTGTTTGGGAGCAAATGGTCGATTGTCGTTTGTTCTCATCCATTTCCTGATTCAGAGGCGTAACTAGGGTTTTTGGAGTCCAGGGCAAGACCAAAAATGGCGCCCCCCCCCCCCCCCCCCACACACACACACACACACACACACGCACACACAAAAAAAAACCCAAACAAAAAAACAAAACAAAAGGAAAGTATGTACGCACACCACCGGTGTCACTGTATATAAAGATGTCAGGGTGTGTATGTATAGATGTAGGTGCAGTGGTTGAAGTGGTATTTTTGAAGAGGGAATGAAAAAGTGAAGGTTGTAATTATGCGCGCGCGGCGGAAAAAGGGGGCATGGTCACTCAAAAGGGGCGTGTCCTTCAGTGTAGTAGGTCCCCTTCCACATTATAGCACACGGTATGAGCCGAAATTCACATTATAGCACATGGTATGAGCCAAAATTCACATTATAGCACATGGTATGAGCCAAAATTCACATTATAGAGTGAGGGGATCCTACCCCTTAATTAACAAGGCCTGTGTGGCACTGTGGTGAGGGGAGCCTACCCCCTTAATTGACTAATTGCAGAGTTTAGCAGCGGAAGGGTTGCAGCGGTTTCTCACCCCCAGCTGCGGCGCTTCTACCACCTCGGACACTTCACGTCTTCGGCGCCACCCGGGATGCAGAGCACCGCACCGGGGATGCACCCTTTTCAGTGTGGTTTGCTGCACTCCGAATCTTCTCTCCTGCTGCAAGATCCTGATGTGTGCCGTCCTCCCCGCTGTTCCGTGCCATCTTCTTTAAGCCAGCCAGGATCTTCTGCGGGTCCTTGCTCCGGTAAGCGAGTGTCCTCCGTGATGCCGGTGCTCCCGTCGCTGGTCAGTCTCCTCCCTTGCTGCAGGGTCCTGGTCCACTGAAGGTTGGATGTCCTTCCCCGGTCTGCGGCTGGCTGGATTCCTCCTCTTCTGCAGCGTCTTCTCCACTCAGCGCGGACGGCTCTGGTCGCTCTGGTGACATGCAGCTCCTCCCTGGCGTTGGTCCCCTCCTGTCCCTCGTGTCTCTTCAGCTGGTGCACATGTCTCCGCTCCTCCTCTGGTCTTCGGCGAGTCCTCCAGGGCTCCTTCCTACATGCTGCTGCTGGTTAAAAAAATATATATATACCGTATATACTCGAGTATAAGCCGACTTTTTCAGCACTTTTTTTTGTGCTGAAAAAGCCACCTCGGCTTATACTCGAGTCAGTGCACAGTGACAGGGAGTGCAGTGTGAAGGATGGACACGGAGCGCGCAGCGCGCGGCTCTCCTGTGTCCCTCCTTCATCTCCGGCGGCAGCGGCGGGTCTATTAAAGGAAGTACCCGTTCGTGACCTCTGATCACGAACCGGCACTTCCTTTAATAGACCCGCCGCGGTCGCCGGAGATGCAGGAGGGACACAGGAGAGCCACGCGCTGTGCGCTCCGTGTCCCTCCTTCAGAAGACAGCGCGGGATCGACGGAGGGGGATTGGCAGCAGCATGAGGGGCACATCTGGCAGCAGCATGAGGGGCATATTTGGCAGCAGCATGAGGGCATATCTGGCAGCAGCATGAGGGGCATATCTGGCAGCATGAGGGCATATCTGGCAGCAGCATGAGGGCATATCTGGCAGCAGCATGAGGAGCATATCTGGCAGCAGCATGAGGGCATATCTGGCAGCAGCATGAGGGGCATATCTGGCAGCATGAGGGCATATCTGGCAGCAGCATAAGGGCATATCTGGCAGCATGAGGGCATATCTTGCACATCTGGCACTGTGGGGCATATTTGGCAGCATGAGGGCATATCTGGCACATCAGGCACTGTGGGGGCATATCTGGCACTGTGGGGGCATATCTGGCACTGTGGGGGCAAATCTGGCAGAATGAGGGCATATCTGGCACTGTGGGGGCATATCTGGCAGTATGAGGGCATATCTGGCACTGTGGGGGCATATCTGGCAGTATGAGGCCATATCTGGCACTGAGGGCTGTGTACGGCTAGAGCTGCATTTCCCACCCTAGGCTTATACTCGAGTCAATAAGTTTTCCCAGGTTTTTGTGGTAAAATTAGGTGCCTCTGCTTATATTCGGGTCGACTTATACTCGAGTATATACGGTACTTCCGGGTCTGTGGAAAAGTGCCGCTACTTTGACTATATATATATATATATATATATATGTTATGATTCCCAGCACTCCTGACCAGAGGAGATCTTATGACAATGACCAGAGCGCTGGAATGAAATGCTGGTAACGGGAGCAGGAAAGACTAGTTGCCCCTGGCGCCCTAACTCTATTGTCTCACCCGTGCTATCGGAAATCCCTTGCGAGACTATGGTTTCTTGAGCCCTTGGCAGCCACGTTTGAAGGGCGGATTATGTCTGCCCAACTCCGGTGCCCCCCGGTCTTAATGAGAGACAAAGGGAAATCCGAGGCAGGATGATAACAAGAGGACCTCTGACTGACAACAGGCCAGGGGCAACAAGCTAACTAGCAAAGACCTGAAGTATGTGCGGAAAAACCGCCAGGGAAAAGGACAACCAAAAATCCACTTGTCCAATACTCCTACCCAGGACCGCCGGATACCAGAGTGGACCTGTGGAAGCGGAACCCTCCGCAAAATGCTCCAAAACACAAATAATAAATGGTAAAGCGGCCAAGCCGCAACACACGGCAAAGCCGCGACTCACGAACACCACTGGATGTTAAACGGTGATCAGTCAGGACTCCAGGAACAAGATGACAACTTCCGAGTACAGGACTACTGGAGACTGGAACGACCGGATACAGCAAGACTGGAAACAGACTCTCAGCAAACAAGGACAGCATGCAGGAAGCTATTACCGGCGTCTGTGAGAAGTCCTGAGAGTGCATATAAACAGGAGTCCTCCAATCAGCTGCTGACAGGGCTGATTACATAAATGCCGTGCAGCTGCCTTGCTGCACGGCCAGGAAACAGGTGCACAATCATTTTAACTGGACCCAGCAACGGGGAACGCGGTCCGCCAGTGGCGTCCCCGTTGCTAGGGTCCGTGCGGCTCAGTGCACCCGGCGTCTAGCGTTGCCAGGGAGCCGGCGGCTGTACGCGTACGGCGTCCCTGGTTGCCAGGCGCTGGGCCGCACCGACGAGCGGACCCCGGCGCCTAACAGTACCCCCCCTTGAGGAGGGGTCAAGGAACCCCTAAAGCCAGGCTTCCGAGGAAATTCCCGAAAAAATGCCCTCTTGAGCCTCGGGGCATGAAGATCCTTATCCAGGACCCAAGACCTTTCCTCTGGACCATAGCCTCTCCAGTGAACCAGAAAATAAAGCCTGCCCCGGGACAATTTGGAATCGAGAACCTTCTCCACCAGGAACTCCTGTTGTCCCTGTACATCCACTGGAGATCTTCCCTGAGAGATCTTCCGAGGAAATCTACTGGAAGAAACGTATGGTTTCAACAGGGAGCAATGAAACGTATTTCCAATCCGGAGAGATCTTGGTAAACATAACCGGAAAGCAACTGGGTTGACTTTTTTAATAATATGAAATGGTCCAATAAATTTGGGTCCCAATCTAGCAGAGGATTGTCGAAGTCTAATGTTACGAGTCGACAACCATACCCTATCTCCCACCTTAAAAGTGCAAGGACGTCGGAGCCTGTCAGAAAATTTTTTCTCTTGAAAGGCCGCTTTTCTGAGAGCAAGGTGCACTTTTTTCCAAATGGCTCTGAGATGGGAGGTTAAGGTTAGCGAGGAAACTGAGGAATGTTGAAAAAAAGAATTAGCTCTGGGGTGAAAACCAAAAACTGAAAAGAATGGAGACACATTAGTGGAGGAATGACAAGAATTATTGTAAGCAAACTCCGCCAATGGAAGAAACTCGGACCAATCATTCTGGAGTTTGGCTGAGTACAAACGCAAATACTGTTTCAATGATTGGTTAACTCGCTCGGTTTGCCCGTTGGATTGGGGGTGGTAACCGGATGTTAATGACAATTTCATCTTTAATAAAGCACAAAAACACTTCCAGAATTGTGCAATGAATTGTGGACCCCGATCAGAAACAATATCAGTGGGCAACCCATGAAGTCTGAAAACATTGCGGAGAAACAAAACTGCCAATCCTTGGGCAGATGGCAGTCGGGGAAGAGCAATGAAATGAGCCATCTTGCTAAAACGGTCCACTACCACCCATATGACTCGGAATCCGGCTGAAAGGGGAAGGTCTACCACAAAATCCATGGAAATATGAGACCATGGCCTGAGGGGGACATTTAAGGGCATAAGTTGCCCGATAGGCAAGGAACGGGGAACCTTATGCTGTGCACAAACCTGACATGAAAAAACAAACTCCTTAACGTCTTTAGAAAGACCAGGTCACCATACTGAGCGGGAGACTAACTCCAAAGTCTTAGAGATCCCCGGATGCCCGGAAACTTTGTTATCATGGAACTCAGTCAAAACAGTAGCTCTCAAAAACTCAGGGACGTAAAGACGACCAGCAGGAGTATTTCCAGGAGCTTGGTGTTGAAGCTGTTTTAACTGGGTAAATAAATCTTGTGTGAGGCCTGCCCAAATGACTGAAGATGGAAGTATGGGAGTAACAGGACTGTTATTGTGAACCGGAAGAAAACTGCGTGACAGGGCATCCGCCTTGGTATTCTTGGAACCTGGCCTGAAAGTGATAATAAATTTGAAACGAGTAAAGAATAAAGCCCAACGAGCCTGCCGGGCATTCAGCCGCTTAGCTGATTCGATGTATTGCAGGTTTTTATGGTCAGTCAATACTGAAATAGTATGTGTTGCCCTCTCCAGCCAATGCCTCCACTCCTCGAAAGCCCATTTTATTGCCAGTAACTCCCGGTTACCAACGTCATAGTTGGATTCAGCGGAGGAGAATTTCCTGGACATAAAGGCACAAGGATGTAGTTCCAGAGACTCCGGATCCTTTTGAGATAGGATAGCCCCCACTCCAACCTCCGAGGCATCAACCTCCACAACGAAGGGCAATTCTGGATTGGGATGTCTGAGGACTGGAGCCGAGACAAAAGCTTGTTTCAGGGCCCGAAAGGACAACTCAGCTTCACGCGACCAGTTGGTAGGATCCGCTCCTTTCTTTGTCAGAGCCACAATGGGAGCAACCAGGTCGGAAAAAGAATGAATGAACCTCCTATAATAATTCGCAAACCCTAAAAAGCGCTGAATTGCTTTTAAATTGGTGGGTTGCGCCCAACTAAGGATGGCCTGGAGCTTCTTAGGTTCCATGAAAAATCCCCGAGGGGAAATAATGTACCCTAAAAAAGATACCTCCGTGACATGAAACTCACATTTCTCCAGCTTGGCATATAGATGATTCTCACGTAACTTTTGAAGAACCTGACGCACCTGGGTAACATGTTGTTCAATTGAGTCAGAATAAATCAGGATGTCGTCTAAGTAAACGACCACGAATTTCCCTAGGAAGTCACGGAGCACATCGTTAATGAGGTCCTGGAAAACTGCTGGAGCGTTAGACAAGCCGAACGGCATCACCAGGTACTCGTACTGACCCGACTGAGTACTGAAGGCCGCCTTCCACTCATCTCCAGACTTGATTCGGATGAGATTATACGCTCCTCTTAGGTCAATTTTAGAAAAAATCACAGCCGAACGCAGCTGATCAAAGAGGACAGAAATCAGCGGCAGAGGATAAGTATTTTTTACTGAGATTTTATTCAGGGCTCTAAAGTCAATGCAAGGTCTAAGCGAGCCATCCTTTTTCTCCACAAAGAAGAAGCCTGCACTTAAAGGAGATTTTGATGGCCTAATAAATCCTTTCCCTAGGCTCTCCTTAACATAATCATTCATGGCCGCAGTTTCTTGCCCGGATAAAGCATATAACCTTCCCTTTGGCAATGCGGCACCAGGAATTAGCTCAATAGCACAATCATAAGGCCGATGTGGAGGCAGAATGTCTGCATTGCCCTTGGAGAACACATCAGCAAACTCTTGGTATTCCACGGGAATGAGTTCAGGAATGGCAGCTGCTATTCTGACTGGAAACGTAATACATTCCTTATCACAGAAGGTACCCCATTGTGAAATCTCCCCCGACCGCCAATCAATGGTGGGATTATGAAAGGCCAGCCAAGGGTGACCCAGAACCACTGGAACTGCTGGGCAATGGGTAAGGAAGAACTCGATTTTTTCAGAATGAAGAGCTCCTACCGTAAGTAGTACAGGGGGTGTACAGAGGGAAATAACCCCATTGGACAGTGGACTCCCATCTAAGCCATGCATGGTGACACACCTACCCAAAGATAACTGAGGAATGCCTAAGGCCTTAGCCCAAGTTAAATCCATAAAGTTTCCTGCAGCTCCACTGTCAACAAAAGCCGACACCGAAGAACTGAGGCTGCCAAAGGAAACTTTAGCTGGGACTAAAAGGGAGTTATTCGAGGAGATAAGCTGCAGACCTAGGTGAACCCCCTCACAATTCACCTGGTCGAGGCGTTTCCCGACTTGTTCGGACAATTACGAGCAAAATGTCCCTTACCCCCACAGTACAAACAAAGACCAGAGTTTTGCCTTCTGGCTCTTTCTTCAGGAGACAGCCGGGAGAGACCCATCTGCATGGGCTCCTCTACGTCCTCAGGAATGGAATATACACATGGAGTTGACCTGATAGGTGCTCCTTTTTCAGCCCTCCGCTCTCTGAGACGACGATCAATCTTAATAGAAAGCTCCATGAGTTTATCGAGAGTCTCAGGAGCGGGATACTGAAGGAGACTGTCTTTTATAGACTCTGATAAGCCGAGGCGAAACTGACTGCGCAGGGCTGGGTCATTCCAGCCACAGTCGTTCGACCAACGGCGAAACTCCGTACAATAAACCTCTGCAGGATTCCTACCCTGTCTGAGAGCGCGCAACTGACCTTCAGCGGATGCCTCTCTATCAGGGTCATCATACAATAGCCCTAAAGACCCAAAAAAGGCGTCTACTGACAACAAGGCCGGATCCTCTGCTTTTAAACCAAATGCCCAGGTCTGAGGATCCCCCTGGAGCAAAGAAATAATAATCCCAACCCGCTGAGATTCAGTACCCGAGGAGATAGGTCTTAAACGAAAATAAAGTTTACAGGATTCTTTAAAATTAAAAAACTCTTTCCTATCACCAGAAAAACGGTCAGGCAAATGCATCTTTGGTTCAGGGACTACCTTCGGGGAAGTTCGCAAAAGATCTTCCTGCGACTTCACCCGAAGGGAAAGATCCTGAACCATCTGAGTAAGTTCTTGAATCTGGCTGACTAAGAGCTGACCAGGATTTGGCCCTAAACCTGTTGGATTCATGAGGCCGATAAACTCTTACAAAACTGAATGAGAAAAAAAATTAAACCCCGTTTAATTTTAAGTTTTGGTTTGGCCGGTAATAATGTTATGATTCCCAGCACTCCTGACCAGAGGAGATCTTATGACAATGACCAGAGCGCTGGAATGAAATGCTGGTAACGGGAGCAGGAAAGACTAGTTGCCCCTGGCGCCCTAACTCTATTGTCTCACCCGTGCTATCGGAAATCCCTTGCGAGACTATGGTTTCTTGAGCCCTTGGCAGCCACGTTTGAAGGGCGGATTATGTCTGCCCAACTCCGGTGCCCCCCGGTCTTAATGAGAGACAAAGGGAAATCCGAGGCAGGATGATAACAAGAGGACCTCTGACTGACAACAGGCCAGGGGCAACAAGCTAACTAGCAAAGACCTGAAGTATGTGCGGAAAAACCGCCAGGGAAAAGGACAACCAAAAATCCACTTGTCCAATACTCCTACCCAGCACCGTCGGATACCAGAGTGGACCTGTGGAAGCGGAACCCTCCGCAAAATGCTCCAAAACACAAATAATAAATGGTAAAGCGGCCAAGCCGCAACACACGGCAAAGCCGCGACTCACGGACACCACTGGATGTTAAACGGTGATCAGTCAGGACTCCAGGAACAAGATGACAACTTCCGAGTACAGGACTACTGGAGACTGGAACGACCGGATACAGCAAGACTGGAAACAGACTCTCAGCAAACAAGGACAGCATGCAGGAAGCTATTACCGGCTCTTGTTGAGAAATCCTGAGAGTGCATATAAACAGGAGTCCTCCAATCAGCTGCTGACAGGGCTGATTACATAAATGCCGTGCAGCTGCCTTGATGCACGGCCAGGAAACAGGTGCACAATCATTTTAACTGGACCCAGCAACGGGGAACGCGGTCCGCCAGTGGCGTCCCCGTTGCTAGGGTCTGTGCGGCTCAGTGCACCCGGCGTCTAGCGTTGCCAGGGAGCCGGCGGCTATACGCGTACGGCGTCCCTGGTTGCCAGGCGCCGGGCCGCACCTACGAGCGGACCCCGGCGCCTAACATATATATATATATAATACAGCAAAATTACCGGCACTCCACCTGTAATAATAAGTGCCCCAGGTGCCATCCAGCTAAAATAGCATGTATGTGATCCAGAGACGGCGGCACTCCACGAGGACTTGCAAGCATAAAGAAATAATGAGGCAAACACCCCTGTTGTGCTGTTAACGTTTCAGTTGTTTAAAACTTTCGTCAGAACAATACAAACATTGTAAAACTCTTACCTTTATACATTCACCATCACCCCCTCTGCTCCCACGGCGCGGCAGCCAGGCGGGTCCGGATGACGTCACTCGCCCACGTGTGCGGCGCGCTCCTTTCCCCGTCATGGCGCCGGTTACCTAGGGAACATATATACAAATACACAGAATGAAAACAAAACAGTGTAAATAAACACCAGTAACGTGCGATCCAGTGCACATCAATGTTGGAGTTTACGGGCTCGTTCTATATCATTGATTATAAGCATTAGAGAATGTAAATTAACCCCTACATCGGACTTTAGAGAAAACAACGTACACCCAGTTGCTCTTTCAAGCCCACTGGAACAAGGGTATTTAATCGGTGGATCCATCTAGCCTCCCTACGGAGGAGCGCTTGATTTCTATCCCCACCTCTTATACTAGCAGGTTGCTGATCAATAATCTTATATCTCAGCGATGCCAAGTTGTGCTTTGCCATTTTGAAATGTATATATATATATATATACGCACACACCCACCCACATAAAACACACACATGAAACACACGCATACTCCTGCTTACCCCTCCAGCGCCAGACACACACACACAGAAACACGCATACTCCTGCTTACCCCTTCAGGCAGTACACACACACACACACACACACACACACACACACACACACACACACACACACACACGCACACTCATCCTTACCCCACCAGTGCTGGACACACAAACAGGCACAGGCACACACACACACCTGCTTACCCCTCCAGCAACATACATTACACACACACACACACACACACACACACACACACACACACACACACACACACACACACACACACATCCCTTCTTACCCCTCCATTGCTGGACACAATACAGTATATATATTATACCCCTTTTACACTCGCAGTGAAAGGTCATTCCCGGGAATGACCCTTTCACATTAGCGGGCCGACCCGGCATATTGCCGGGACGGTGACCTCACCGCCGACTCTAGCAGAGGCGGTGCTTGGAGATAATCTTCTCCAAGCACCGCCTCCTCCTATGCAGAGAACGGGATGCTTGTCCCGAGAAATTGTCCCTGTACCCATTCACACTCACAAAAATCCCGGGATGATGCGCGTTCACGTGTAATATCCGGGGATTTTTCTGCGAGTGTAAAAGGGGTATAAGTTAGCATTAGCACGTGTACATACACAGTATATTAGTGTTAGCACGTGTGTGTGTCTGTGTGTGCATATATATAAACATATATATATATATATATATATATAAAAAATATATATACACACATATATACAGTATATATATAGGAGTTACTAGTTATTAGCTCATGTGTATGTAGGGGTATATATATATATATATATATATAAAATTATTAGCAGCACAGTATATATACATAGTCAGTGGCACACATCACCTGAGCAGGAAGGCCGCCAGCAGCAGCAGGGACAAGGCGGCCAGTCTCCGGCGCTGCTCCCGCCTCAATTGCTCCGGCTCCAGCTGCCGCCCCAGCACTGATGAGTGACCGGGATCAGCGCCGCCTGGTTACCGCGGCAACGCCACGCTGTCTCCTTCCGCCCCTCCCCGCACAGCAATGCCGGGCACTGATTGGCTGCTTCACAGGGAGACACGACGTAGCTCCGCTCCAAAAATCTCAGCTGCTGCTGCTGTGTCCATCTCCCGACCAAGTGTCACAGCGGCAGTCGGCTGGCTGACAGCAGATCCTGGGCTCATCCACGTCTGGAGGAGTAGCAGCGGCAGGCAGCATGGGGCGAGCGGCCCGTGCCGGTGGCGCCCCCTTCTGCTGGGGCTGCCACGGCGCCCAGGGCACGTGCCCTGCTCGCCCCATGCTAGTTACGCCTCTGACCTGAATTTCATTCCAAACAGCCTGATCTGCCAGATAATTGTATAGTGTACAACTCAGTGTCCCTGGGGCCACCACAAGCCTTTATCCGGCCCTGTATAAGTAGGTTTACTTACCATACTATCCTTTTAAACCGGAACACTCATGAATTACACATATCCTGTGGCTGGCTGACTTCAAGTCTGAATTTCACCAGGTTTTAATCAGCCACAGAACCTGTGTAATCCATGAGTGTCCTGGTTTAAAGGGGTGTATTGCTTGACCAGGGGCTGGCTGGGCAGGGTGCCATCTGCCCCTCGGGCCAGTGCAATTCTAGTGTTCCAGGGCCATTTATGCATTGCATTCCCGGTGAAAAGCTAAGCCACTTGCTTGAGTCTGCCCCCCAGGCTGAAAGTTGCCGGCCAGCCCTTGTGCTTGACCGACGGCCAGCAAGGAGGAGGGGGGGGCAAGCGGGCTCGGTTGCGACCTGCAGTTGCCACGGGTACTATTCCCACTCTATGGGTGTCAAGTGGGAATAGTCCCTGTTGGTTGACATGCCAAACGTCGGAATAGTGAGGGGGCGGGATGTAGGGGGAGGTAATGTGAGACCGCTGGTCACATAACTACGTCACATTTAAAGGGATAGTTTGGTAAGCCTATGTATAAGGGTTAGCCCTGATAAACCTTTCTATCCTCCAAAGATGTCCCTGCTTGAACCCAGGTGAGTTGTTCAAGCATACTCTTAAATTCTGATCCGATACATAACCTGGTGTTTTTGTATTAAATGCTATAGTACTAGGATTACCATATTATCCATTTAAACCTTGGTTCTGTGGCTGAGTAATATCAGGTGAAATGCAGGTTTAAGGTCAGCCAGCCACAGAACCTTTGTAACCTATGTCCCAGTTTAAAGGGATAGCATGGTAAGCCTATATTGGGGGTCATTCTGACCCAATCGCACGCTGCAGTTTATCGTTGCTTAGCGATTGCCTCTGCCTGATTGACAGGCAGAGGCGGTCGCTGGGCGGGAGGGGGCTGAACGGCGGCGTTGGCCGGACCGTTGGGAGGGCGGGCCATGGCGGCTGCGTGAGCATTCAACCTTTTTCAACTAGCTTCCCGACCTGGCAGGGGCGGAGGCGGCGCTGCGAGATGAGATCATCTCCGCGTTGCCTCTCCCTATGCTGGGAACGGGTCCCGGGTCTCATCGACCCAGGTAATCCGTTCACACTGCACCTGACCTGGTAATAACCCGGGAATAACCCTTCTTTTCCCGGGAATTTAGGAGTGATCCTTTCACACCGCACAGCGACCTGCGACGACCCGGGTCCATATCGGGTTTTCTCTATCGTCCTAGTGGATGCTGGGGTTCCTGAAAGGACCATGGGGAATAGCGGCTCCGCAGGAGACAGGGCACAAAAAGTAAAGCTTTTCCAGATCAGGTGGTGTGCACTGGCTCCTCCCCCTATGACCCTCCTCCAGACTCCAGTTAGATTTTTGTGCCCGGCCGAGAAGGGTGCAATCTAGGTGGCTCTCCTAAAGAGCTGCTTAGAAAAAGTTTAGCTTAGGTTTTTTATTTTACAGTGAGTCCTGCTGGCAACAGGATCACTGCAACGAGGGACTGAGGGGAGAAGAAGTGAACTCACCTGCGTGCAGGATGGATTGGCTTCTTGGCTACTGGACATCAGCTCCAGAGGGACGATCACAGGTACAGCCTGGATGGTCACCGGAGCCGCGCCGCCGGCCCCCTTGCAGATGCTGAAGTCAGAAGAGGTCCAAATCGGCGGCTGAAGACTCCTGCAGTCTTCTAAAGGTAGCGCACAGCACTGCAGCTGTGCGCCATTTTCCTCTCAGCACACTTCACACGCAGTCACTGAGGGTGCAGGGCGCTGGGGGGGGGCGCCCTGGGAGGCAAATGTAACCTATATAAAGGCTAAAAATACCTCACATATAGCCCCCAGAGGCTATATGGAGATATTTAACCCCTGCCTGGATTCACTAAATAGCGGGAGACGAGCCCGCCGGAAAAGGGGCGGGGCCTATCTCCTCAGCACACGGCGCCATTTCCTCTCACAGCTCCGCTGGTCAGGACGGCTCCCAGGTCTCTCCCCTGCACTGCACTACAGAAACAGGGTAAAACAGAGAGGGGGGGCAAATTTATGGCGATATTTTGATATATATAAAGCAGCTATAAGGGAGCACTTATTATAAGGCTATCCCTGTTCTATATAGCGCTTTTGGTGTGTGCTGGCAAACTCTCCCTCTGTCTCCCCAAAGGGCTAGTGGGTCCTGTCTTCGTTAGGAGCATTCCCTGTGTGTCTGCTGTGTGTCGGTACGTGTGTGTCGACATGTATGAGGACGATATTGGTGTGGAGGCGGAGCAATTGCCAAATATGAGGATGTCACCCCCTAGGGAGTCGACACCAGAATGGATGCCTTTATTTATGGAACTACGGGATAGTGTCAACACGCTAAAGCAGTCGTTTGACGACATGAGACGGCCGGACAATCAATTAGTGCCTGTCCAGGCGACTCAAACACCGTCAGGGGCTGTGAAACGCCCTTTGCCTCAGTCGGTCGACACAGACCCAGACACAGGCACTGACTCCAGTGGTGACGGTGACGAATCAACCGTATTTTCCAGTAGGGCCACACGTTATATGATTTTGGCAATGAAGGAGGCGTTACATTTAGCTGATACTACAGGTACCACTAAACAGGGTATTATGTGGGGTGTGAAAAAACTACCTATAGTTTTTCCTGAATCAGAAGAATTAAATGACGTGTGTAATGAAGCGTGGGTTGCCCCTGATAAAAAGCTGATAATTTCAAAGAAATTATTGGCATTATACCCTTTCCCGCCAGAGGTTAGGGAGCGCTGGGAAACACCTCCTAGGGTGGACAAGGCGCTAACACGCTTATCTAAACAAGTGGCGTTACCCTCTCCTGAGACGGCCGCACTTAAAGATCCATCAGATAGGAGGATGGAAAATATCCAAAAAAGTATATACACACATGCAGGTGTTATACTACGACCAGCTATAGCGACTGCCTGGATGTGCAGTGCTGGGGTAGTTTGGTCAGAGTCCCTGATTGAAAATATTGATACCCTGGACAGGGACAATATTTTACTGTCGTTAGAACAAATAAAGGATGCATTTCTTTATATGCGTGATGCACAGAGGGATATCTGCACACTGGCATCACGGGTAAGTGCTATGTCCATTTCGGCCAGAAGAGCTTTATGGACGCGACAGTGGACAGGCGATGCGGATTCAAAACGACATATGGAAGTTTTGCCGTATAAAGGGGAGGAGTTATTTGGAGTCGGTCTATCAGATTTGGTGGCCACGGCTACAGCCGGGAAATCCACCTTTCTACCTCAAGTCACTCCCCAACAGAAAAAGGCACCGACTTTTCAACCGCAGCCCTTTCGTTCCTTTAAAAATAAGAGAGCATATCTGCCACGAGGCAGAGGTCGAGGGAAGAGACAGCAACAGGCAGCTCCTTCCCAGGAACAGAAGCCTTCCCCGGCTTCTACAAAAGCCTCAGCATGACGCTGGGGCTTCTCAAGCGGACTCGGGGACGGTGGGTGGTCGTCTCAAAAATTACAGCGCGCAGTGGGCTCACTCGCAGGTAGATCCCTGGATCCTGCAGATAATATCTCAGGGGTACAGGTTGGAATTAGAGACAGATCCACCTCACCGTTTCCTGAAGTCTGCTTTACCAACGTCCCCCTCCGAAAGGGAGACGGTTTTGGAAGCCATTCACAAGCTGTACTCTCAGCAGGTGATAGTCAAGGTACCGCTTCTACAACAAGGGAAGGGGTATTATTCCACTCTTTTTGTGGTACCGAAGCCGGATGGCTCGGTAAGGCCTATTCTAAATCTGAAGTCCTTGAACCTGTACATAAAGAAGTTCAAGTTCAAGATGGAGTCACTCAGAGCAGTGATAGCGAACCTGGAAGAGGGGGACTTTATGGTATCCTTGGACATCAAGGATGCGTATCTCCACGTTCCAATTTACCCCTCACACCAGGGGTACCTCAGGTTCGTTGTACAAAACTGTCACTATCAGTTTCAGACGCTGCCGTTCGGATTGTCCACGGCACCTCGGGTCTTTACAAAGGTAATGGCCGAGATGATGATTCTTCTTCGAAGAAAAGACATATTAATTATCCCATACTTGGACGATCTCCTAATAAGGGCAAGGTCCAGAGAACAGCTAGAGATGGGATTAGCACTGTCGCAAGAAGTGCTAAAACAGCACGGGTGGATTCTGAATATTCCAAAATCCCAGTTAATGCCGACAACTCGTCTGCTGTTCCTAGGGATGATTCTGGACACGGTTCAGAAAAAGGTTTTTCTCCCGGAGGAAAAAGCCAAGGAGTTATCCGAGCTTGTCAGGAACCTCCTAAAACCAGGAAAGGTGTCTGTACATCAATGCACAAGAGTCCTGGGAAAAATGGTGGCTTCTTACGAAGCAATTCCATTCGGCAGATTCCACGCAAGAATTTTCCAAAGGGATCTGTTGGACAAATGGTCAGGGTCGCATCTTCAGATGCACCTGCGGATAACCCTGTCTCCAAGGACAAGGGTGTCTCTTCTGTGGTGGTTGCAGAGTGCTCATCTATTGGAGGGCCGCAGATTCGGCATACAGGATTGGATCCTGGTGACCACGGACGCCAGCCTGAGAGGCTGGGGAGCAGTCACACAAGGAAGAAACTTCCAGGGAGTATGGACGAGCCTGGAAACGTCTCTTCACATAAACATTCTGGAACTAAGAGCAATATACAATGCTCTAAGCCAGGCAGAACCTCTGCTTCAGGGAAAACCGGTGTTGATCCAGTCGGACAACATCACGGCAGTCGCCCATGTGAACAGACAGGGCGGCACAAGAAGCAGGAGTGCAATGGCAGAAGCTGCAAGGATTCTTCGCTGGGCAGAGAATCATGTGATAGCACTGTCAGCAGTGTTCATCCCGGGAGTGGACAACTGGGAAGCAGACTTCCTCAGCAGACACGATCTTCACCCGGGAGAGTGGGGACTTCATCCAGAAGTCTTCCACTTGCTGGTAACCCGTTGGGAAAGACCAATGGTGGACATGATGGCGTCTCGCCTCAACAAAACACTGGACAGGTATTGCGCCAGGTCAAGAGATCCGCAGGCAATAGCTGTGGACGCGCTGGTAACGCCTTGGGTGTACCAGTCGGTGTATGTGTTTCCTCCTCTGCCTCTCATACCAAAAGTATTGAGAATTATACGGCAAAGAGGCGTAAGGACGATACTAGTGGTTCCGGATTGGCCAAGAAGGACTTGGTACCCGGAACTTCAAGAGATGATCACGGAAGATCCGTGGCCTCTACCTCTAAGGAGGGACTTGCTTCAGCAGGGTCCCTGTCTGTTTCAAGACTTACCGCGGCTGCGTTTGACGGCATGGCGGTTGAACGCCGGATCCTAAAGGAAAAAGGCATGCCGGAAGAAGTCATTCCTACTTTGATTAAAGCAAGGAAGGAAGTAACCGTGCAACATTATCACCGAATTTGGCGAAAATATGTTGCGTGGTGCGAAGATCGGAGTGCTCCGACGGAGGAATTTCAACTGGGTCGATTCCTACATTTCCTGCAATCAGGATTGTCTATGGGTCTCAAATTGGGATCTATTAAGGTTCAAATTTCGGCCCTGTCGATTTTCTTTCAAAAAGAATTGGCTTCAGTCCCTGAAGTCCAGACCTTTGTTAAGGGAGTGCTACATATACAGCCTCCTGTGGTGCCTCCAGTGGCACCGTGGGATCTCAATGTGGTTTTGGACTTTCTAAAATCTCATTGGTTTGAACCACTAAAGAAGGTGGATTTGAAATATCTCACATGGAAAGTGACCATGCTTCTAGCCCTGGCTTCGGCCAGGAGAGTGTCAGAACTGGCAGCTTTATCTTACAAAAGCCCATATCTGATTTTCCATTCGGACAGGGCAGAACTGCGGACTCGTCCGCATTTTCTCCCTAAGGTGGTGTCAGCATTTCATCTGAACCAGCCTATTGTAGTGCCTGCGGCTACAAGTGACTTGGAGGACTCCAAGTTACTGGACGTTGTCAGAGCATTAAAAATATATATTGCAAGGACAGCTGGAGTCAGAAAATCTGACTCGTTGTTTATATTGTATGCACCCAACAAGATGGGTGCTCCTGCGTCTAAGCAGACGATTGCTCGTTGGATCTGTAGCACAATCCAACTTGCACATTCTGTGGCAGGCCTGCCACAGCCTAAATCTGTAAAGGCCCACTCCACAAGGAAGGTGGGCTCATCTTGGGCGGCTGCCCGAGGGGTCTCGGCATTACAACTTTGCCGAGCAGCTACGTGGTCAGGGGAGAACACGTTTGTAAAATTTTACAAATTTGATACTCTGGCTAAGGAGGACATGGAGTTCTCTCATTCGGTGCTGCAGAGTCATCCGCACTCTCCCGCCCGTTTGGGAGCTTTGGTATAATCCCCATGGTCCTTTCAGGAACCCCAGCATCCACTAGGACGATAGAGAAAATAAGATTTTACTTACCGATAAATCTATTTCTCGGAGTCCGTAGTGGATGCTGGGCGCCCATCCCAAGTGCGGATTATCTGCAATAATTGTACATAGTTATTGTTAACTAATTCGGGTTATTGTTGAAGGAAGCCATCTTTCAGAGGCTCCGCTGTTATCATACTGTTAACTGGGTTTAGATCACAAGTTGTACGGTGTGATTGGTGTGGCTGGTATGAGTCTTACCCGGGATTCAAAATCCTCCCTTATTGTGTACGCTCGTCCGGGCACAGTACCTAACTGGAGTCTGGAGGAGGGTCATAGGGGGAGGAGCCAGTGCACACCACCTGATCTGGAAAAGCTTTACTTTTTGTGCCCTGTCTCCTGCGGAGCCGCTATTCCCCATGGTCCTTTCAGGAACCCCAGCATCCACTACGGACTCCGAGAAATAGATTTATCGGTAAGTAAAATCTTATTATTTGTGCAATGTGAAAGGGGTATAATGCATCAGGAGGCGTAACACCCCCTGCTGCACTACCATATTATAATGCATCGGTTCTATGTAAGCAGCAGTGATAGGGCCTCCAGCCATTTCTGAATCAGGTCCAAACTGGAGATACTATGTATATACTGCAGGTCCATAATGTCTGATATGAGAGAAATCTGCACAGGGAATGTCTTATCTGGTGTCCAGCAGCAGGTTTGGAGTGAATGGCTGGCTGGTTATAATAAATGGTTTCAGGTACGATTCCACACACAGAACAGCCTTCCACTAAACCATTTCTCCACCTCGACCTCTAAATAATGTAGGACATATCTGCACTTAAATGTAACTGCATGCAGCCAAGTATCATTGGATGGCCCCTACGTCGCTCGGTGATATTACTTGGCTCATAGTCCTAAATTTATCCTGAGCGTTGTACAGCAATATCCCAGTCCACCTAAATAATAGTTATATATAATAAAAATGATTGGTAGTAATCTCCCAGCTGCTGTAACAATAAGGGTCATGCTAATGTAATGTTTTGAAATAATAGCACTCCCTATTTTGAAAGTGATTTAAAAACTGAGTTTAAAAAATAATAAGCTAACGAGCTGTTTGAGATGGAAGAAATATATTACAGGGTGATGTAGAAATCTAGAGAGAAAAGAAAGTAATTAATGCAGAGGCAATAGCGTATTTTTACAAATGGCGTTTCAGTGCATTTTGTGGCGCTTGTTATGGTGTGTGCTTTGTAACGCTAGTTTATGGACTGTCAGCTGTGTGGCATACCACGCGTTCCATTGCAGAATATTCCTACGGTTTATCGCACAAAGCCAGGTTTGCTTAGCATGTAATTTAATCTTATGCTCCAAAGCATCCTCATTACTTGCTTATCACAAAATTATTATTTAATAAAAATACATGCCATGTGATCTATATTTTATTAATTTGGCCAGCCGCTTTATCGATTGTCACAGATGCTATGAATGTATAATTTGTCACAGTTATTGGCGGAGTGTCAGGTTTTACTAGCAGTCTAGAACGTGGGTTTTTGAGGGCACCTTGCATTTGATTCTTACCTGATCTGGAAACACAGTCCTTTGGGAATTAGCAAAAGAAACATTTGTTTGCATTTTGCTGGCAGCCTTTATAAATTAAAATAGGGCTATTAAAGCTGATTAATGACATTTATTGGCAGGAGGCTATGTATACCTCCTGAGCAGATAGGTAAATGTTTCTTCATGTGTTTGTATCGATCTGCAATATAACTTTTTAAAAATACCTTCATTTTTTTTAGAGGGGATGGAGTGTATAATAGTTTTGCAGGTGTAGTAACATCGTACATCCTGAGTCACTTTCAAATGTAGATTTATTTTGAGCCCCGGCATCATTGATAAATCCACGTCTCCTGGGCCCTAACCACGGCTCCTGCTCTACCATGGCCCTAACCACAGCTCCTGCTCCTCTTGAGCCCTAACCACAGCTCCTGCTCCTCTTAGGCCCTAACCATGGCTCCTGCTCCTCTTGGCCCTAACCATGGCTCCTGCTCCTCCTGGTCCCTAACCACAGCTCCTGCTACTCTTAGGCCCTAACCATGGCTCCTGCTCCTCTTAGGCCCTAACCATGGCTCCTGCTCCTCTTGGCCCTAACCATGGCTCCTGCTCCTCCTGGTCCCTAACCACAGCTCCTGCTACTCTTAGGCCATAACCACGGCTCCTGCTCCATCTGGCCCTAACCACGGCTGCTGCTCTTTCTGGGCCCCCTAACCACTGCTCTCGCTCCTCCTGGGCCCTAACCACTCCTCTCGGTCCTCCTGGACCCTAACCACTGCTCTCGCTTCTCTGGGCCCTAGCCACTACTTTGACTTTAGTCACTGGATTGAAATTCGTGGCCTTGGCGCCAAGAAAGATAGATAGGGATCAGCGATCACTGGTGGTTGTACACACAAAGTAGGTGGTCTCTCTTCAACTGTTCCTGTTGACTTTTCCACTGAGGTCCTAAATATAAAGGAACAAATAGTTTGATCTACATTAATAGTGTGTCAGAGCACCAGGGCAGTCGAGAGCCGGGCTGGGCCCAGGTACTTTTCAAGGGGCATGGCCTAACCACAGGAGGTGTGGTCATGTACCCTTAGAAAAAAAAATACTGAAAAAAATATTATTTTAAGCACCTCCATTGCCACACTGCAGCCCAGTACACAGTAGTGTGTGCTGGGCTGAGAAAAAGAGCTCAATTGCTGATGCCAGGTAATGGCCAGGGGGCCTGGGCCCCTATTGGACCCTTACTGGGCCCCTCCATCAGACCTGGGCCCGGGTAATTTGTACCCTCTACCCCCCTCTCCCGGCACCACTGCAGAGCACTGCATGAATACTCTGTGGTGAGGTTCTGACCCTACTTCTTTGTACCTATATCATACTTACCTACTCTCCCATAACATCTGGAAGACTCTCAAAATGTCAAGGAGTCTCCTGGAATAATGCCACGATCCTATGAGAATTGTGTCACGTTGGCCCCGCCTCCTCTTCATAGACCCAGGAATTACCTAATTGACAAAAAGCGTCCAGCCCCATCTGCAGTTAGCTACATCCTCTGCTTCCAGGCTTCTCCCTGCGAAACAAAGCTAGGCAAATATGAACTATCTGGATATGGTTTGCCACTTCATTTCCATCTACATAGCCTAACTTAGTGTTCACTGTAGGTGTAGTGATACATCACATATAAAATGTTATCCTCCAAAATTTAAATATGTTCTCCTCACTGACCAGCACTCTACACCTAGAGTGATCGCACCTCAGCAGAAGAAATGTCACCCCTGGGGCTACTGGATGTCTAAGCGGAGCAACAATTGAATTGCTCCATTTTGCGCCCCTAGTAGTAGTCGCAGGTTAAACAATTGAATATGCCCCATTGAGCCACAACGTGTTTGCAGTAGCTCAATGAAAGTCCCAGTCATCAAAGTTGTGAGGAGGGCCTTCTGTCAGAGACAATAGTCAAACACCCCCCCCCCCCCAACAAAAAATAAAAAATAAAAAAAAATAAAAAAAAATTTCTTTAGATGTTTTTGCAGCAGAGGAACCTGGAGGGAGGGTTTCCTGCTGTGGATGGTTGCAGTTTGTTGTGCCTCATTACATTGCATCGTATCGTATTTACACATTTTACTTCTGCTTAGTAGTAAAACTACTGAAAACTCAACAATGATCTATTTGTCTGTTGCTGATTGGCGTTCCTTACAGTGTCTTTTAAAAGGAGATGTAGATAAAAACTAAATAGGTTTAGAACGAAGTGTCTACCATTAAATATATGTGGGCCAGAGACGATATTAGCCAATAAGGAATAAGGGGAGTTCTTACATATTTTAAAAGCACCAATCAGTTACACAACAAACCAACCTTGTTTTTGCTGTGTATTGGATTGCCGCTTTAAAAATACATGAGAACTTGGAAGAAGTCCCGCACTTCCCGGTTCTTGCACTCTATTACATTCCCCACAATATGTTGCCTGTGAGCTTTTGTTTACAAGATCCAGCAGTGTTTGTTCCCCGATGTAGTAATATTTGGTTTGGTTGCTCTGGGTAACAGACACTGCTATGCAGCCTTGGTACTGTCTCGCTTGCCCTCTCCCACTTTAAACTCCAGTTTGCTTTATATTCTCTGCAGATGATGGCTCTCTGCAAGATAAAATCTTGGTTAAAGCTGGGTATCCCCAAAAGTCCTGATAATCGGGACAGCTGTAGAGTCCCCTAAGTTTGTAAGGTTGGAAGGTATGCACTTCTATAATTGCCCTAAAGCTTAGGAGTGGCTGGAGAACACATCTGGTCTACTTTGTGCATGTATATTTAACCTCCGGTGCATGTGGGCCCTTTAACTGGGAAATGCACAGTGGTGTATTGAGAGTTTGAGACCACCTGTCAATCAATAGTCACAAGTTACGTGGTGGAGACTATGGTGGCCAATCCCGGGATCGGGATCGACGGGATCCCGGGATTTAGGGCCAAAAACGGACGAGATTCAATCCCGTCATTGGAAGCTCCAATCCCGGGGATTGAGGGATCAGCGTTGAGTGTCCACAGGACGCTCAGACTCTGCACGGCTTCCTTCTTCTGGCTCCCCACCAAGTGTGAGAGGTCACGCTGCGCTGTCACACGCCGCTGGGAGCCGCCAGGAGAAAGCGGATGATGTCCCCCCCCCCCCCTGGTATATGGTAAATTATGTGTGCGGGCCGAGGGGGCGGCCACATATTTAAAAGCCAATCCCGCGATTGCCCATTTTTCAATCCCAATACCCAGGATTGGCTTCCCTAGTGGAGACAGAGGCATTGTTTTGGCAGTATATCAATGGTGCATTTTCCCTATTCCTAGATTTCTGATAAAATGTGGTGTGTCATTAGCTGCATGATTTCCAGCTCTGCGGGCGGCCTGTGGCCGTGCTCCATGATTTACTAGGAGTCAGAGGTGAAAATCAGCCTGAAAAGGCACCTCGGGAGGTATGACATTGTGTAATCTCCCAGAGATGGCTCAAGGGTACAAGCGTTTCCAGACTCCTGCTACATCTGATGCCTTGGAAGTCTGTAGCATGAGTACATGGAATTGGTTGGGCTTGCCCAGCGCATTCATGTATAGATCCATCAAATCTACAAGCACGTGTGAAGTGTACTTGCTATACGTGTTTTGTGATACAGTATAGTGTATATGTATTTGGTATGCATATACACTCACTGTGCTTATGAATATGGTGGTTGGAAGGTGCATGGAATTTGCAAACTTACAACGTGCTCCTTTTGCAGTGAAAAAAAAAAAAAAAGGATTTTTGCCTGGAGCAATTATATAATGTAGTTCTCATTAACGAGAACAGTATGTTACAGGTATTCTAATAAGTTTTTTTTTTTATTATTATGTTTTTCTTCCTATTGCTTCTTGCTTCACATATTTATACATGCTTTTATTTCTAGTTCCAGCAGGTTGTTTGTTGTTCTTTTTTTATTTATAAGATGTTACAAGGGTTCCGTATCGCCGTACAAGCAGATAAAACTGATTCATTGATTCAAGTTCAGGCAGTATATAAATTCACATAGATACATCATTGCAATGAGCGGTTAGTATAACTAGTAGGGGAGATGGGTGGACACAATGGTTAGTGGAAACACAGGGCCGGTTCTAGACCAAGTGGTGCCCAGGGTGAAAAGTTTCCTTTGGCACCCCTGCCCCATTAAAAACAGGGGGCAGATAACTTGAAAGCAGCTCCAAATTACAAGGAAATCTTTAGATGTTGGGCATTTGTACTAGAAAAAACTATTGACATAGGGGGTATTTCATATCTGATCATAGATCTATATATAGTGGTTAGAAGGGTAAGGGCACACTAATATATATACTGACTGGGAGGGGGCACCCTATATATACACTGACTGGGAGGGGGGACACTAATATATATACTGACGGGGAATGAGCACACTAATATATATATATACTGACGGGGAGGGGGCACACTAATATATATACTGACGGGGAGGGGGCACACTAATATATATATATACTGACGGGGAGGGGGCACACTAATATATATATATATACTGACGGGGAGGAGGCACACTAATATATATACTGACGGAGAGGGGGCACACTAATATATATACTGACTGGGAGGGGGCACACTATATATACACTGACTGGGAGGGGGCACACTAATATATATATACTGACGGGGAGGGGGCACACTAATATATATATACTGACTGGGAGGGGGCACCCTATATATACACTGACTGGGAGGGGGGACACTAATATATATACTGACGGGGAGTGAGCACACTAATATATATATATATATATATTTATATATATACTGGCTAGGAGGAGAGGGGGCACACTAATGTACACTGCTCAAAAAAATAAAGGGAACACTAAAATAACATATCCTAGATCTGAATGAATGAAATATTCTTATTAAATACTTTGTTCTTTACATAGTTGAATGTGCTGACAACAAAATCACACAAAAATTATCAATGGAAATCAAATTTATTAACCCATGGAGGTCTGGATTTGGAGTCACACTCAAAATTAAAGTGGAAAAACACACTACAGGCTGATCCAACTTTGATGTAATGTCCTTAAAACAAGTCAAAATGAGGCTCAGTAGTGTGTGAGGCCTCCACGTGCCTGTATGACCTCCCTACAACGCCTGGGCATGCTCCTGATGAGGTGGCAGATGGTCTCCTGAGGGATCTCCTCCCAGACCTGGACTAAAGCATCCGCCAACTCCTGGACAGTCTGTGGTGCAACGTGGCGTTGGTGGATGGAGCGAGACATGATGTCCCAGATGTGCTCAATTGGATTCAGGTCTGGGGAACGGGCGGGCCAGTCCATAGCATCAATGCCTTCGTCTTGCAGGAACTGCTGACACACTCCAGCCACATGAGGTCTAGCATTGTCTTGCATTAGGAGGAACCCAGGGCCAACCGCACCAGCATATGGTCTCACAAGAGGTCTGAGGATCTCATCTCGGTACCTAATGGCAGTCAGGCTACCTCTTGTGAGCACATGGAGGGCTGTGCGGCCCCCCAAAGAAATGCCACCCCACACCATTACTGACCCACTGCCAAACCGGTTCATGCTGGAGGATGTTGCAGGCAGCAGAACGTTCTCCTTGGCGTCTCCAGACTCTGTCACGTCTGTCACATGTGCTCAGTGAGAACCTGCTTTCATCTGTGAAGAGCACAGGGCGCCAGTGGCGAATTTGCCAATCTTGGTGTTCTCTGGCAAATGCCAAACGTCCTGCACGGTCTGTAAGCACAACCCCCACCTGTGGACGTCGGGCCCTCATACCACCCTCATGGAGTCTGTTTCTGATCGTTTGAGTAGACACATGCACATTTGACTTGCTGGAGGTCATTTTGCAGGGCTCTGGCAGTGCTCCTCCTGTTCCTCCTTGCACAAAGGCGGAGGTAGCGGTCCTGCTGCTGGGTTGTTGCCCTCCTACGGCCTCCTCCATGTCTCCTGATGTACTGGCCTGTCTCCTGGTAGCGCCTCCATGCTCTGGACACTACGCTGACAGACACAGCAAACCTTCTTGCCACAGCTCGCATTGATGTGCCATCCTGGATGAGCTGCACTACCTGAGCCACTTGTGTGGGTTGTAGACTCCGTCTCATGCTACCACTAGAGTGAAAGCACCGCCAGCTTTCAAAAGTGACCAAAACATCAGCCAGAAAGCATAGGAGCTGAAAAGTGATCTGTGGTCACCACCTGCAGAACAACTCCTTTATTGGGGGTGTCTTGCTAATTGCCTATAATTTCCACCTGTTGTCTATTCCATTTGCACAACAGCATGTGAAATTGATTGTCAATCAGTGTCGCTTCCTAAGTGGACAGTTTGATTTCACAGAAGTGTGATTGACTTGGAGTTACATTGTGTTGTTTAAGTGTTCCCTTTATTTTTTTGAGCTGTGTATATACTGACAAGGAAGGGCGGGGTCACACTAATGTATATACAGACAAGGGAGGGGGGGCACACTACAACATATACTGACTGGGGTGGGGGGGGGGGGGCATTTTAATGCATATACAGCCTAGTCAGCGGGAGCACACATACATATACAGAATAGGGAGGGGAGGCAAACTGATGAATACTGTATACAGACTAGGGAAATATCCCTAATACTAAGGGGCCCTACACATTTCCCGATGCGCCGCCGAGGTGCCCGACGGCCGATACGGCCGACGAGCGACCCGGCGGCGGGGGGGCAGTGACGGGGGGAGTGAAGTTTCTTCACTCCCCCCGTCACGCGGCTGCATTGAAGTGCAGGCAAATATGGACGAGATCGTCCATATTGGCCTGCATGCACAGCCGACGGGAGACCAGCGATGAACGAGCGCGGGGCCGCGCATCGTTCATCGCTGGAGCCTCCACACTGAAAGATATGAACGAGTTCTCGTTCATTTATGAACGAGATCGTTCATATCTTTCAGAAAATTGGCCAGTGTGTAGAGCCTATAACATTATTACTGTTAATATATAATATTTATGTGCCTATGTATAGGTGTCTTGTTGAGTGTGTACATAAATGTAAAATATTTATTATATATGTTTGCCCCATTTTTTTTTTTTTATGAACACCATTTGTAGTACGATCTGCCATGGTGTCCCCAGCCAGTGTTGGAATATAGGAGAGCTGCCTCAGGATGAGAAGCTTCTGAATAATACAGATAGCACACGGAGGAATGCATAGCAACAGCTTCATTGGGGTTAATTCAATTTAGCGCGGATTGAATAGCTCCGGGAAGGAGCTCCCGCTGCTATTAAATTCATCACACTGTTATGTCAGAGAAGGCCGGTTCTTGCGGACTAAACAGGGTGTTTGGTCGAGAGAACCGGCATTCTCCGACCTAAGTGCCCGGCGCGATGCTATTTCTGCCATGCTAAGGGCAGAAAACAGCATTGCGACAGTACTTTTGTCAGATTTATGCTCGCACGAGAAGAAATCACATCGCTCTGAATTCAATAACTCCGGGAGCTCTATCCCCGGCACTGTTCAATAGGTACTGAATTGAATTGACCTCATTGAGAGATAGGAAAGCTTAATTTAAGAAATAAAGGCCCAGATTCATCAAACCTTGGAGAGGGATAAATTGCACGGTGATAAAATACCAACCAAGCAGATCCTAACTGTCATGCTACAGGCTGTGTTTGAAAAATGACAGGAGCTGGTTGGTTGGTACTTGATCCCCGTGCAATTATCCCCAAGGCTTGATAAATCTGGGCCAAAATGTTTTACTATTCTCTTCTGGTGTTTTTTTTTCTTCAGATTTTGGAAAGGGTATTTGTGTGTCAGTTATGGATCAGGACATCCTGATGAGTGAGGAGTATGATATTGGGTCAGTTGCAGTATGTGGTCAGGGAGTAGAGGTATAAAGTATTTCAACGTTTTAGAGCAATTGTTCTCAATCTAAAACCTCAGGTTTTCCAAACGGGTCATGTTTTGAGAATTTCTGTCTGTGGAACAGGTGAGATAATTACTGATCTAGCAAAATAGATTGAAAAATATCCACAAACATGCCATGTTGGTGGTATTGAGAACTGGAGTCGAGAACCCCTGGTTTGAGGAAGGGTTGTGAGTGAGGATTAGTTTATTGGAGGAGATGTGGGATTGGGGGTTAATAGTGAGAGGTTTTTCAGTGTTTGAAGAATGTTATTTGTAAGTTGTAGTGGGAAGGGATTGCTGTATATAGCACTGATAGATAGGCGAGATATATAGCAGTGAGTGGGTGGGTGGTGTATTTGGTGAGGGGTATGTGCGATGGGTGAGGTAGTGTTGTACAGCAGCAATAAATACACCTGAGCGTGCAATGACAGTGTCTGTGTCTCTGGTGCTCTTTTTGGTCCAGGGCCCTAAAATGTATTGTTACGGCTTGCACACTACTAAACATCATGGGCCGGTGTCCATTGTCTGCACTCTTGCGTTACACACTAAACTGCCGCTCACAGAATCACACCGGTCAGTCAAGGACAGGCAACCATTCTGCGGTGCAGCTTAGGCTGGTCTTGCAGAGGATGCTGGGATGGAGGGACAGGAAGTGGGGGCATTTCTTTGTGTACTGTGAGCTGCTCAAGGCAAGCAAAGTCACAAAGCAGGTGATTGGTGGAAAGTGTAACTAACACAGCACACATCTGATCTACTGCCTCCTCCACCATATGGTATCATGGTCAATGACTCCCTCAATGTCAGTGCATCCTCTCCATCTGGGAGATGATTAACACATTGGGGGCAGCAGGAAGTGGGCTGGTGCATGAATTGACACGAGGAGAGCACATGAATAAATATATATATGGGAGGGTGATCACACTTTAATATATAGATGGGGGGAGCAACCATAGCTTGTGGTTTTTTTTTATTCTTTTTTTTATTTAGTGGTCAATAAAATGACAGGCAGTGCTTGCTTCATATAAAGCGAAGAGGAGAGGGAGATTGAGTTAGTTTAAGGTAGGTGTTAGCTATGTCCTCCATGGTGCTAGCCACACCTCACGGCGCAGGCTATGCCCACAACCCATGTGTAGGTCACACCCCCACAGCACTGGTCATGCCGTCACATCACTAGTTACACACATACAGCGCTGGTCACATCTGCGATGCCACCCAATAGGCCCTTCACAAATTTCAGCTCCAGGCCCATGTGAACCTTAATCTGGCACTGCATGGATGTGCTAAATCTAGCACATCTACGATCACTTACACACAGGGCTGGTCCGCCCCGCATGTCAGGCTCTGCCCCCTCCCGCACGGATGCACGGCGGCGATGCTTTTGAATCCAGCGAGTAGCTCCCTGACTGTGCAGCCTAGCTGCGATCGCAGACGGCTACCACTGCATCCCGGGTCGCAGCGGCTGTATGTGACGTCATGCAGCCACTGTGGCCCGCCCCCGCAACGTCACGGAGCCACCATGGCCCCGCCCCCTGCGTTGTCCGGAACGCGCTCCACCAATGCCGTTCTAATGCCGTTGGCATGCTCCTTCCCACCCTGCCATGCTGTTGGCATGACCGCCCTCCCTCCCACCCCGCGACCACCTCTACCTGTCAATCAGGCAGAGGCGATCGCAGCCCTGAGATGTTTTTAGCATCTCAATGGGCTCCTTGGGTGCGCACACGCAGTACGCCCGCTGCGCGAGTGCACTCTGCAAAGGGCTTCCGACTGTGATCACTGCAGCTGCCCCATGCGGGAGGGGATAGCCAGATCATTCAAACAGGGAGCGTGGTCACATCGTGGGTGGGTGGTACGGGGGCGTGGATGTGCGATTACATCTTTATGGCCCCACCCCCACTATTTAATGCAGATTGCCGGCACTAAATAGCGGGGGCGGGACTATGATGACGCAAATTGCGTCATCTGCCTCCCTGGACCGCCCATATTACAGGTCGGCTGAGGGGGTGCAGGTGGCTGCGGGGTGGATGAGGCGGCTTCAGGAGACTTGCCTGCCCTTCAGGGGGGCTGGGAGCACCACAAAATTTTCGTGAGCCTTCCGGACAATGTGTCAAATTCACTTACTTTTGGAGATACTGGTGTACCAAGTCCAATACGCAGTCGCAGCTCAGCCCTCTCCACACAGGGCACACACTGAGAAGATTTGTATTGCTGACAGTCATCATACGGCCATTCAATCTCACGCTGCCAGTTTAGACATAGCACATTTCACTCTGTTCACAGTAAAACGGTACATTCGCTACTATTGATTTTGTTCTTCAGAATATTACTTTATACGCATATGTCCACATACAAAATCCCCTTTCAGTTTCATTCTAATGATGTTTGGTCATAAACTTGCACAGGCAACAAATAGGTATTCCAGCTACAGTAGTGTTTTTTTTTATATATATTTAGGGGGTGCTAGGGGGCATCAGCCAAAATCTTGCCTAGGGCATCACATTGGTTAGGGCCAGTTCTGCTCCCACCCCTTTTTATGCAGCATTCATGTTCTTGACTTGAAAGCACTTTGTTGTTCAGTCACACTGTCCTTTATTACATTTCGGGATGCTGATATGCCCAGGATTCAAATCCATTGCCTGTGACATTGCAGTCGGATACTTTATTCATTCAGCTATCTGCCCTTACATAGGAAGCTAGAGAATTGCAAGCTGGAGAGTTGTAACTATCTGAAGCTTACCTTGTACTTTGTGAAGGGGTGATCAGCGTTATGGCTGGGCAGATCTATGTAGTGTGTGGCTGCAAGGGATTGGATGTGTGGCTGCACACTCAGAGGTGTAGCAAGTAGTGATGTGCACCGGACATTTTTCGGGTTTTGTGTTTTGGTTTTGGATTCGGTTCCGCGGCCGTGTTTTGGATTCGGACGCGTTTTGGCAAAACCTCACCGAAATTTTTTTGTCGGATTCGGGTGTGTTTTGGATTCGGGTGTTTTTTTTCAAAAAAAACTAAAAAACAGCTTAAATCATAGAATTTGGGGGTCATTTTGATCCCATAGTATTATTAACCTCAATTACCATAATTTCCACTCATTTCCAGTCTATTCTGAACACCTCACACCTCACAATATTATTTTTAGTCCTACAATTTGCACCAAGGTCGCTGGATGGCTAAGCTAAGCGACACAAGTGGCCGACACAAACACCTGGCCCATCTAGGAGTGGCACTGCAGTGTCAGGCAGGATGGCACTTCCAAAAAATTGTCCCCAAACAGCACATGATACAAAGAAAAAAAGAGGCGCACCAAGGTCGCTGTGTGACTAAGCTAAGCGACACAAGTGGCCGACACAAACACCTGGCCCATCTAGGAGTGGCACTGCAGTGTCAGGCAGGATGGCACTTCCAAAAAATTGTCCCCAAACAGCACATGATGCAAAGAAAAAAAGAGGCGCACCAAGGTCGCTGGATGGCTAAGCTAAGCGACACAAGTGGCCGACACAAACACCTGGCCCATCTAGGAGTGGCACTGCAGTGTCAGGCAGGATGGCACTTAAAAAAATGTATCCCCAAACAGCACATGATGCAAAGAAAAATTAAAGAAAAAAGAGGTGCAAGATGGAATTGTCCTTGGGCCCTCCCACCCACCCTTATGTTGTATAAACAGGACATGCACACTTTAACGAACCCATCATTTCAGCGACAGGGTCTGCCACACGACTGTGACTGAAATGACTGGTTGGTTTGGGCCCCCACCAAAAAAAGAAGCAATCAATCTCTCCTTGCACAAACTGGCTCTACAGAGGCAAGATGTCCACCTCATCATCATCCTCCGATTCCTCACCCCTTTCACTGTGTACATCCCCCTCCTCACAGATTATTAATTCATCCCCACTGGAATCCACCATCTCAGGTCCCCGTGTACTTTCTGGAGGCAATTGCTGCTGGTGAATGTCTCCACGGAGGAATTGATTATAATTCATTTTGATGAACGTCATCTTCTCCACATTTTCTGGAAGTAACCTCGTACGCCGATTGCTGACAAGGTGAGCGGCTGCACTAAACACTCTTTCGGAGTACACACTGGAGGGAGGGCAACTTAGGTAGAATAAAGCCAGTTTGTGCAAGGGCCTCCAAATTGCCTCATTTTCCTGCCAGTATATGTACGGACTGTCTGACGTGCCTACTTGGATGTGGTCACTCATATAATCCTCCACCATTCTTTCCATGGTGAGAGAATTATATGCAGTGACAGTAGACGACATGTCAGTAATCATTGGCAGGTCCTTCAGTCCGGACCAGATGTCAGCAGTCGCTCCAGACTGCCCTGCATCACCGCCAGCGGGTGGGCTCGGAATTCTTAGCCATTTCCTCGCACCCCCAGTTGCGGGAGAATGTGAAGGAGGAGATGTTGACGGGTCACGTTCCGCTTGACTTGACAATTTTCTCACCAGCAGGTCTTTGAACCTCTGCAGACTTGTGTCTGCCGGAAAGAGAGATACAACGTAGGTTTTAAATCTAGGATCGAGCACGGTGGCCAAAATGTAGTGCTCTGATTTCAACAGATTGACCACCCGTGAATCCTGGTTAAGCGAATTAAGGGCTCCATCCACAAGTCCCACATGCCTAGCGGAATCGCTCTGTTTTAGCTCCTCCTTCAATGTCTCCAGCTTCTTCTGCAAAAGCCTGATGAGGGGAATGACCTGACTCAGGCTGGCAGTGTCTGAACTGACTTCACGTGTGGCAAGTTCAAAGGGTTGCAGAACCTTGCACAACGTTGAAATCATTCTCCACTGCGCTTGAGTCAGGTGCATTCCCCCTCCTTTGCCTATATCGTGGGCAGATGTATAGGCTTGAATGGCCTTTTGCTGCTCCTCCATCCTCTGAAGCATATAGAGGGTTGAATTCCACCTCGTTACCACCTCTTGCTTCAGATGATGGCAGGGCAGGTTCAGGAATGTTTGGTGGTGCTCCAGTCTTCTGTACGCGGTGCCTGAATGCCGAAAGTGGCCCGCAATTCTTCGGGCCACCGACAGCATCTCTTGCACGCCCCTGTCGTTTTTTAAACAATTCTGCACCACCAAATTCAATGTATGTGCAAAACATGGGACGTGCTGGAATTTGCCCAGATGTAATGCACGTACAATATTGCTGGCGTTGTCCGATGTCACAAATCCCCAGGAGAGTCCAATTGGGGTAAGCCATACTGCGATGATCTTCCTCAGTTGCCGTAAGAGGTTGTCAGCTGTGTGCCTATTCTTGAAAGCGGTGATACAAAGCGTAGCCTGCCTAGGAACGAGTTGGCGTTTGCGAGATGCTGCTACTGGTGCCGCCGCTGCTGTTCTTGCTGCGGGAGGCAATACATCTACCCAGTGGCCTGTCACAGTCATATAGTCCTGAGTCTGCCCTGCTCCACTTGTCCACATGTCCGTGGTTAAGTGGACATTGGGTACAACTGCATTTTTTAGGACACTGGTGAGTCTTTTTCTGAGGTCTGTGTACATTTTCGGTATCGCCTGCCTAGAGAAATGGAACCTAGATGGTATTTGGTACCGGGGACACAGTACCTCAATCAAGTCTATAGTTGCCTCTGAATTAACGATGGATACTGGAACCACGTTTCTCACCGCCCAGGCTGCCAAGGCCTGAGTTATCTGCTTTGCAGCAGGATGACTGCTGTGATATTTCATCTTCCTCGCAAAGGACTGTTGGACAGTCAATTGCTTACTGGAAGTAGTACAAGTGGTCTTCCGACTTTCCCTCTGGGATGACGATCGACTCCCAGCAGCAACAACAGCAACGCCAGCAGCAGTAGGCGTTACACTCAAGGATGCATCGGAGGAATCCCAGGCAGGAGAGGACTCGTCAGACTTGACAGTGACATGGCCTGCAGGACTATTGGCTTTCCTGGGTAAGGAGGAAATTGACACTGAGGGAGTTGGTGGTGTGGTTTGCAGGAGCTTGGTTACAAGAGGAAGGGATTTAGTGGTCAGTGGACTGCTTCCGCTGTCACCCAAAGTTTTTTAACTTGTCACTGACTTATGATGAATGCGCTGCAGGTGACGTATAAGGGAGGATGTTCCGAGGTGGTTAACGTCTTTACCCCTACTTATTACAGCTTGACAAAGGCAACACACGGCTTGACACCTGTTGTCCGCATTTGTGATTAAATAATTCCACACCGAAGAGCTGATTTTTTTTGTATTTTGACCAGGCATGTCAATGGCCATATTCATCCCACGGACAACAGGTGTCTCCCTGGGTGCCTGACTTAAACAAACCACCTCACCATCAGAATCCTCCTTGTCAATTTCCTCCCCAGCGCCAGCAACACCCATATCCTCATCCTGGTGTACTTCAACAGTGACATCTTCAATTTGACTATCAGGAACTGGACTGCGGGTGCTCCTTCCAGCACTTGCAGGGGGCGTGCAAATGGTGGAAGGCGCAAGCTCTTCCCGTCCAGTGTTGGGAAGGTCAGGCATCGCAACCGACACAATTGGACTCTCCTTGGGGATTTGTGATTTAGAAGAACGCACAGTTCTTTGCTGTGCTTTTGCCAGCTTAAGTCTTTTCATTTTTCTAGCGAGAGGATGAGTGCTTCCATCCTCATGTGACGCTGAACCACTAGCCATGAACATAGGCCAGGGCCTCAGCCGTTCCTTGCCACTCCGTGTCGTAAATGGCATATTGGCAAGTTTACGCTTCTCCTCAGACGATTTTAATTTTAGTTTTTTGGGTCATTTTACTGAACTTTTGTTTTTTGGATTTTACATGCTCTCTACTATGACATTGGGCATCGGCCTTGGCAGACGACGTTGATGGCATTTCATCGTCTCGGCCATGACTAGTGGCAGCAGCTTCAGCACGAGGTGGAAGTGGATCTTGATCTTTCCCTCTTTTATTTTTAACCTCCACATTTTTGTTCTCCATTTTTTAATGTGTGGAATTATATGCCAGTATCAATAGCAATGGCCTACTACTATATTTACTGCGCACAACTGAAATGCACCACAGGTATGTATGGATAGTATACTTGACGACACAGAGGTAGGTACAGCAGTGGCCTACCGTACTGCTATATATAGTATACTGGTGGTCACTGTGTCAGCAAACTGCAAAACTAAAATGCACCACAGGTATAGAATGTAGATGGATAGTATACTTAATGGGTGACGACACAGAGGTAGGTACAGCAGTGGCCTACTGTACTGCTATATATAGTATACTGGTGGTCACTGTGTCAGCAAACTGCAAAACTAAAATGCACCACAGGTATAGAATGTAGATGGATAGTATACTTAATGACGACACAGAGGTAGGTACAGCAGTGGCCTTCCGTACCGTACTGCTATATATAGTATACTGGTGGTCACTGTGTCAGCAAACTGCAAAACTAAAATGCACCACAGGTATAGAATGTAGATGGATAGTATACTTAATGGATGACGACACAGAGGTAGGTACAGCAGTGGCCTACCGTACTGCTATATATAGTATACTGGTGGTCACTGTGTCAGCAAACTGCAAAACTGAAATGCACCACAGGTATAGAATGTAGATGGATAGTATACTTAATGGATGACGACACAGAGGTAGGTACAGCAGTGGCCTACCGTACTGCTATATATAGTATACTGGTGGTCACTGTGTCAGCAAACTGCAAAATTAAAATGCACCACAGGTATAGAATGTAGATGGATAGTATACTTAATGGATGACGACACAGAGGTAGGTACAGCAGTGGCCTACCGTACTGCTATATATAGTATACTGGTGGTCACTGTGTCAGCAAACTGCAAAACTAAAATGCACCACAGGTATAGAATGTAGATGGATAGTATACTTAATGGATGACGACACAGAGGTAGGTACAGCAGTGGCCTACCGTACTGCTATATATAGTATACTGGTGGTCACTGTGTCAGCAAACTGCAAAACTAAAATGCACCACAGGTATAGAATGTAGATGGATAGTATACTTAATGGATGACGACACAGAGGTAGGTACAGCAGTGCACTCTGCACTGTACTCCTCCTATATAATATTAATTATACTGGTGGTCCCCAGTCCCCACAATAAAGCTGCACACTGAGCACAGATATGGAGTGTTTTTCAGGCAGACAACGTATACTGGTGGTCACTGTCAGCAAAACTCTGCACTGTACTCCTGCTATATGCTGCTCCCCAGTCCCCACAATTAAGCAGTGTGAGCACTCAGCACAGATATATTATGCAGCACACTGAGCACAGATATGGTATGGAGCGTTTTTTTCAGGCAGAGAACGGATAAAAACTGGTGGTCACTTATCAGCAAAACTCTGCACTGTACTCCTCCTAACAGCTGCTCCCCAGTCCTCCCCACAATTAAGCAATAAAGCAATCAACTTCAACAATAAACGGAGAGGACGCCAGCCACGTCCTCTCCCTATCATCTCCAATGCACGAGTGAAAATGGCGGCAACGCGCGGCTGCTTATATAGAATCCGAATCTCGCGAGAATCCGACAGCGGGATGACGACGTTCGGGCGCGCTCGGGTTAGCCGAGCAAGGCGGGAAGGTTCGAACCTGCCTCAGGACCCGTGTAAAAAGGGTGAAGTTCGGGGGGGTTCGGTTTCCGAGAAACCGAACCCGCTCATCACTAGTAGCAAGGTGTCATGGTGCCTGGAGCAAGGTATGTTTTGGCGCCCCCCCCCCCTCCCCTTTACTGAATTGGGGGCGTGGCCAACATGTGAGGGCATACATCTGTGCAATATATATATATATATATATATATATATATATATAGTCCAAACATATGCACTCTCCAAACTTTAGCAAGCTTTTTAAGGTATTTTTAATCCAATACTCACAACACAGAGATGCAAGGCTTTTTTAATTGCATGGCAGTGAAATAGCAGCGACGTTTCGGTCCATCCGGACCTTTATCAAGCTTTCCATCATAATATGCCCATAAGAGATCCACATCAGCAGAGTTAGTTACAGCGGAAGTATCATACCCCATTACTGCCTGCCTTTTAAGTGCTCAAAATGCCGCCAAAACATGCTGAATCCCGGCGTGCGTTCCAATCATCAAGTGGAACGCACCCGGACCTAATTCCGGTTCCGGTCACGTGACTCTGCGGTTCAGCACCCGGCGTGGCACGCACGCCGAGGCCGGACACACTCAAACATTACGCACCGCACGAACACCACTCTAGAGATGAGCGGGTTCGGTTTCTCTGAATCCGAACCCGCCAGAACTTCATGTTTTTTTTCACGGGTCCGAGCGACTCGGATCTTCCCGCCTTGCTTGGTTAACCCGAGCGCGCCCGAACGTCATCATGACGCTGTCGGATTCTCGCGAGGCTCGGATTCTATCGCGAGACTCGGATTCTATATAAGGAGCCGCGCGTCGCCGCCATTTTCACACGTGCATTGAGATTGATAGGGAGAGGACGTGGCTGGCGTCCTCTCCGTTTAGAATAGATTAGAGAGACACTTGATTTACTAATTTTGGGGAGCATTAGGAGTACTCAGTACAGTGCAGAGTTTTGCTGATAGTGACCAGTGACCACCAGTTTTATTTATAATCCGTTCTCTGCCTGAAAAAAGCGATACACAGCACACAGTGACTCAGTCACATACCATATCTGTGTGCACTGCTCAGGCTCAGGCCAGTGTGCTGCATCATCTATTATCTATATATAAATAATATTATATATATCTGTCTGACTGCTCAGCTCACACAGCTTATAATTGTGGGGGAGACTGGGGAGCACTACTGCAGTGCCAGTTATAGGTTATAGCAGGAGCCAGGAGTACATAATATATTATATAGTGAGTGACCACCAGACACACAGTGCAGTTTATTTAATATATCCGTTCTCTGCCTGAAAAAAGCGATACACACAGTGACTCAGTCAGTCACATACCATATCTGTGTGCACTGCTCAGGCTCAGGCCAGTGTGCTGCATCATCTATATATATTATATATCTGTCTGACTGCTCAGCTCACACAGCTTATAATTGTGGGGGAGACTGGGGAGCACTACTGCAGTGCCAGTTATAGGTTATAGCAGGAGCCAGGAGTACATAATATTATATTAAAATTAAACAGTGCACACTTTTGCTGCAGGAGTGCCACTGCCAGTGTGACTAGTGACCAGTGACCTGACCACCAGTATATATAATATTAGTAGTATACTATCTCTTTATCAACCAGTCTATATTAGCAGCAGACACAGTACAGTGCGGTAGTTCACGGCTGTGGCTACCTCTGTGTCGGCACTCGGCAGCCCGTCCATAATTGTATATACCACCTAACCGTGGTTTTTTTTTCTTTCTTTATACATACATACTAGTTACGAGTATACTATCTCTTTATCAAGCAGTCTATATATTAGCAGCAGACACAGTACAGTGCGGTAGTTCACGGCTGTGGCTACCTCTGTGTCGGCACTCGGCAGCCCGTCCATAATTGTATATACCACCTAACCGTGGTTTTTTTTTCTTTCTTTATACATACATACTAGTTACGAGTATACTATCTCTTTATCAACCAGTCTATATATTAGCAGCAGACACAGTACAGTGCGGTAGTTCACGGCTGTGGCTACCTCTGTGTCGGCACTCGGCAGCCCGTCCATAATTGTATATACCACCTAACCGTGGTTTTTTTTTCTTTCTTTATACATACATACTAGTTACGAGTATACTATCTCTTTATCAACCAGTCTATATATTAGCAGCAGACACAGTACAGTGCGGTAGTTCACGGCTGTGGCTACCTCTGTGTCGGCACTCGGCAGCCCGTCCATAATTGTATATACCACCTAACCGTGGTTTTTTTTTCTTTCTTTATACATACATACTAGTTACGAGTATACTATCTCTTTATCAACCAGTCTATATATTAGCAGCAGACACAGTACAGTGCGGTAGTTCACGGCTGTGGCTACCTCTGTGTCGGCACTCGGCAGCCCGTCCATAATTGTATATACCACCTAACCGTGGTTTTTTTTTCTTTCTTTATACATACATACTAGTTACGAGTATACTATCTCTTTATCAACCAGTCTATATTAGCAGCAGACACAGTACAGTGCGGTAGTTCACGGCTGTGGCTACCTCTGTGTCGGCACTCGGCAGCCCGTCCATAATTGTATATACCACCTAACCGTGGTTTTTTTTTCTTTCTTTATACATACATACTAGTTACGAGTATACTATCTCTTTATCAACCAGTCTATATATTAGCAGCAGACACAGTACAGTGCGGTAGTTCACGGCTGTGGCTACCTCTGTGTCGGCACTCGGCAGCCCGTCCATAATTGTATACTAGTATCCAATCCATCCATCTCCATTGTTTACCTGAGGTGCCTTTTAGTTGTGCCTATTAAAATATGGAGAACAAAAATGTTGAGGTTCCAAAATTAGGGAAAGATCAAGATCCACTTCCACCTCGTGCTGAAGCTGCTGCCACTAGTCATGGCCGAGACGATGAAATGCCAGCAACGTCGTCTGCCAAGGCCGATGCCCAATGTCATAGTACAGAGCATGTCAAATCCAAAACACCAAATATCAGTAAAAAAGGACTCCAAAACCTAAAATAAAATTGTCGGAGGAGAAGCGTAAACTTGCCAATATGCCATTTACCACACGGAGTGGCAAGGAACGGCTGAGGCCCTGGCCTATGTTCATGGCTAGTGGTTCAGCTTCACATGAGGATGGAAGCACTCAGCCTCTCGCTAGAAAAATGAAAAGACTCAAGCTGGCAAAAGCAGCACAGCAAAGAACTGTGCATTCTTCGAAATCCCAAATCCACAAGGAGAGTCCAATTGTGTCGGTTGCGATGCCTGACCTTCCCAACACTGGACGTGAAGAGCATGCGCCTTCCACCATTTGCACGCCCCCTGCAAGTGCTGGAAGGAGCACCCGCAGTCCAGTTCCTGATAGTCAGATTGAAGATGTCAGTGTTGAAGTACACCAGGATGAGGAGGATATGGGTGTTGCTGGCGCTGGGGAGGAAATTGACCAGGAGGATTCTGATGGTGAGGTGGTTTGTTTAAGTCAGGCACCCGGGGAGACACCTGTTGTCCGTGGGAGGAATATGGCCGTTGACATGCCAGGTGAAAATACCAAAAAAATCAGCTCTTCGGTGTGGAGGTATTTCACCAGAAATGCGGACAACAGGTGTCAAGCCGTGTGTTCCCTTTGTCAAGCTGTAATAAGTAGGGGTAAGGACGTTAACCACCTCGGAACATCCTCCCTTATACGTCACCTGCAGCGCATTCATAATAAGTCAGTGACAAGTTCAAAAACTTTGGGTGACAGCGGAAGCAGTCCACTGACCAGTAAATCCCTTCCTCTTGTAACCAAGCTCACGCAAACCACCCCACCAACTCCCTCAGTGTCAATTTCCTCCTTCCCCAGGAATGCCAATAGTCCTGCAGGCCATGTCACTGGCAATTCTGATGAGTCCTCTCCTGCCTGGGATTCCTCCGATGCATCCTTGCGTGTAACGCCTACTGCTGCTGGCGCTGCTGTTGTTGCCGCTGGGAGTCGATGGTCATCCCAGAGGGGAAGTCGTAAGCCCACTTGTACTACTTCCAGTAAGCAATTGACTGTTCAACAGTCCTTTGCGAGGAAGATGAAATATCACAGCAGTCATCCTACTGCAAAGCGGATAACTGAGTCCTTGACAACTATGTTGGTGTTAGACGTGCGTCCGGTATCCGCCGTTAGTTCACAGGGAACTAGACAATTTATTGAGGCAGTGTGCCCCCGTTACCAAATACCATCTAGGTTCCACTTCTCTAGGCAGGCGATACCGAGAATGTACACGGACGTCAGAAAAAGACTCACCAGTGTCCTAAAAAATGCAGTTGTACCCAATGTCCACTTAACCACGGACATGTGGACAAGTGGAGCAGGGCAGGGTCAGGACTATATGACTGTGACAGCCCACTGGGTAGATGTATGGACTCCCGCCGCAAGAACAGCAGCGGCGGCACCAGTAGCAGCATCTCGCAAACGCCAACTCTTTCCTAGGCAGGCTACGCTTTGTATCACCGCTTTCCAGAATACGCACACAGCTGAAAACCTCTTACGGCAACTGAGGAAGATCATCGCGGAATGGCTTACCCCAATTGGACTCTCCTGTGGATTTGTGGCATCGGACAACGCCAGCAATATTGTGTGTGCATTAAATATGGGCAAATTCCAGCACGTCCCATGTTTTGCACATACCTTGAATTTGGTGGTGCAGAATTTTTTAAAAAACGACAGGGGCGTGCAAGAGATGCTGTCGGTGGCCAGAAAAATTGCGGGACACTTTCGGCGTACAGGCACCACGTACAGAAGACTGGAGCACCACCAAAAACTACTGAACCTGCCCTGCCATCATCTGAAGCAAGAAGTGGTAACGAGGTGGAATTCAACCCTCTATATGCTTCAGAGGTTGGAGGAGCAGCAAAAGGCCATTCAAGCCTATACAATTGAGCACGATATAGTAGGTGGAATGCACCTGTCTCAAGTGCAGTGGAGAATGATTTCAACGTTGTGCAAGGTTCTGATGCCCTTTGAACTTGCCACACGTGAAGTCAGTTCAGACACTGCCAGCCTGAGTCAGGTCATTCCCCTCATCAGGCTTTTGCAGAAGAAGCTGGAGGCATTGAAGAAGGAGCTAAAAGGGAGCGATTCCGCTAGGCATGTGGGACTTGTGGATGCAGCCCTTAATTCGCTTAACAAGGATTCACGGGTGGTCAATCTGTTGAAATCAGAGCACTACATTTTGGCCACCGTGCTCGATCCTAGATTTAAAGCCTACCTTGGATCTCTCTTTCCGGCAGACACAGGTCTGCTGGGGTTGAAAGACCTGCTGGTGACAAAATTGTCAAGTCAAGCGGAACGCGACCTGTCAACATCTCCTCCTTCACATTCTCCCGCAACTGGGGGTGCGAGGAAAAGGCTCAGAATTCCGAGCCCACCCGCTGGCGGTGATGCAGGGCAGTCTGGAGCGACTGCTGATGCTGACATCTGGTCCGGACTGAAGGACCTGACAACGATTACGGACATGTCGTCTACTGTCACTGCATATGATTCTCTCAACATTGATAGAATGGTGGAGGATTATATGAGTGACCGCATCCAAGTAGGCACGTCACACAGTCCGTACTTATACTGGCAGGAAAAAGAGGCAATTTGGAGGCCCTTGCACAAACTGGCTTTATTCTACCTAAGTTGCCCTCCCACAAGTGTGTACTCCGAAAGAGTGTTTAGTGCCGCCGCTCACCTTGTCAGCAATCGGCGTACGAGGTTACATCCAGAAAATGTGGAGAAGATGATGTTCATTAAAATGAATTATAATCAATTCCTCCGCGGAGACATTGACCAGCAGCAATTGCCTCCACAAAGTACACAGGGAGCTGAGATGGTGGATTCCAGTGGGGACGAATTGATAATCTGTGAGGAGGGGGATGTACACGGTGATATATCGGAGGTGAAGATGAGGTGGACATCTTGCCTCTGTAGAGCCAGTTTGTGCAAGGAGAGATTAATTGCTTCTTTTTTGGGGGGGGTCCAAACCAACCCGTCATATCAGTCACAGTCGTGTGGCAGACCCTGTCACTGAAATGATGGGTTGGTTAAAGTGTGCATGTCCTGTTTTGTTTATACAACATAAGGGTGGGTGGGAGGGCCCAAGGACAATTCCATCTTGCACCTCTTTTTTCTTTTCTTTTTCTTTGCATCATGTGCTGATTGGGGAGGGTTTTTTGGAAGGGACATCCTGCGTGACACTGCAGTGCCACTCCTAGATGGGCCCGGTGTTTGTGTCGGCCACTAGGGTCGCTAATCTTACTCACACAGTCAGCTACCTCATTGCGCCTCTTTTTTTCTTTGCGTCATGTGCTGTTTGGGGAGGGTTTTTTGGAAGGGACATCCTGCGTGACACTGCAGTGCCACTCCTAGATGGGCCCGGTGTTTGTGTCGGCCACTAGGGTCGCTAATCTTACTCACACAGCTACCTCATTGCGCCTCTTTTTTTCTTTGCGTCATGTGCTGTTTGGGGAGGGTTTTTTGGAAGGGACATCCTGCGTGACACTGCAGTGCCACTCCTAGATGGGCCCGGTGTTTGTGTCGGCCACTAGGGTCGCTAATCTTACTCACACAGCTACCTCATTGCGCCTCTTTTTTTCTTTGCGTCATGTGCTGTTTGGGGAGGGTTTTTTGGAAGGGCCATCCTGCGTGACACTGCAGTGCCACTCCTAGATGGGCCCGGTGTTTGTGTCGGCCACTAGGGTCGCTAATCTTACTCACACAGCTACCTCATTGCGCCTCTTTTTTTCTTTGCGTCATGTGCTGTTTGGGGAGGGTTTTTTGGAAGGGACATCCTGCGTGACACTGCAGTGCCACTCCTAGATGGGCCCGGTGTTTGTGTCGGCCACTAGGGTCGCTTATCTTACTCACACAGCGACCTCGGTGCAAATTTTAGGACTAAAAATAATATTGTGAGGTGTGAGGTATTCAGAATAGACTGAAAATGAGTGTAAATTATGGTTTTTGAGGTTAATAATACTTTGGGATCAAAATGACCCCCAAATTCTATGATTTAAGCTGTTTTTTAGTGTTTTTTGAAAAAAACACCCGAATCCAAAACACACCCGAATCCGACAAAAAAAATTCGGTGAGGTTTTGCCAAAACGCGTTCGAACCCAAAACACGGCCGCGGAACCGAACCCAAAACCAAAACACAAAACCCGAAAAATTTCAGGCGCTCATCTCTCCCACAGCTCACATGTGCATATATCCCCAGCCGCAATGCATAGTACAACTAGGCACATAACGTACCAGCACATCAGTGCAGCTAAATAAACAAATCAACAGCGCCATCCATGGCACAAAGCGGTATAGCAAGCGACAGTACACATGTATAGGCATTTAAGAGCAACCAAGAGGCAGCCAGCAAAGCTCAATGTTAAATATCCAAAAGACATTAATAATACATAGACAACAAGACATACACACATATAATTAAAAATATATACTGTTAAATATATATATACTAAGTGGTGGAGCTCATAGAGTGTAACATAATGGTAAATAGCCTTTATAAAAAAATAGAAAAAAATATATGTATAATATTTCTATAGAGACGCCAATTTAACTAAATCAAGAAATTTTTCAGATTAATTTGCTCATTCAAGCCCCTAGGGGCAATTGTGTCCAACCGGAATATCCATTCAGATTCACGTTTGTGCAGTTCAAGGATCCTATTACCCCCTCTAACAGAAGGGGGAATCCAGTCAATGATCCGGCAACGAAGCATAGGAATCTGATGTCCTGCCTCCATCCAGTGCCTTGCCACCGGTTTATCCGACTGGCCTGTCTCAATCGCCTGTCTTATAGAGTATCGTGGTTTGCCATTCGTTCTCTAAAGCAACGTTGCGTCAGACCAACATACACCAGCCCACATGGGCATACAATCAGGTAAATCACATGGTCCATAAGACAATGGCAGTGGCAAACGCAGGATTTGCATGGGGGGGTTTCCAGAACTGGGTGGAGCCAATCACGGGGGTGGGGACTGAGGTGACCCAGTATATGCTGGGTACGTAAAACTAGTGTGTGTGTGTGTGTGTGTGTGTATGTGTATATATATATATATATATATATATATACATACATACATACACATACATATCTACACATATATATATACCGTATATATATATATATATATATATACACATATACACACACACATACATATACACATATACATAATCAGCATGCATGCATACATACATATATATAAATATATACACGTACAGTACACGTATATATACGCATGTATATATATATCATACGTGTGTGCATACCTCCAAACTGTCCCGATTTTCTCGGGACAGTCCCATTTTTTGGGGACTGTCCCGCTGTCCCACCCGTGGGATGCACTGTCCTGCGGTGGGGGGGGACAGTTGGGAGGCTCTGTCTCTCGCTGCCCTGCTTAGCAGAGGAGCGGTGAATAGACGCTGTGCGCATGCGCACAGCGTCTATTCACTGGACTCAGAGGGAGAGGGGGCATGCCAGCGGCTCACAGAGCGCTGGGCATGCCCCCTCAGTGACGAAAACAGGGCGTGACTCGCGATCGCAGGTCCTCCCGTGAAGCCACGCCCCCTTTTCTTAGACCACGCCCCCTTTTCCACCGTGCATGTGTCCCTCCTTCCAAGAAAGAAAAGTTGGGAGGTGTGTGTGTGTGTGTGTGTTTATATGTATGTATGTATATACATGTGTATATATGTATGCACATGGATATATATGTACTATAATTAAAATAAAGTAAACTTTTATTGCACTTACAAGTGCCACCAGGATGCTAGACAGCCATTAATAATACTCATGCAGCTTTAAAAAAACAAAAAAAAAAATTTTTATTTTTTTTTTAGTGGAGGGGGGTTTCTGGGTATTCGGAAACCCCCCCTGGGTGCGCCACTGAATGGAGACGATGCTTAATATATATCGGAAGCCCACTTTGTTGGTGGGGAAAGGATGCACCAGGAATTAAGGATCTACATGTCGTACAGTCAGAACACTTGAAGCAACCTTTGCGGGCAGATTTCAGCCATGTTTCCCTTTTTCCTTTTTCAGGATTCAGCAGGGGGCGCATAAGGAGCTGTTTTAAATTCGCACCACGGCGATATGCCATCATTTGCTGTTGTTGTAAGTCCCGCCCCAACTTGGGGTCGGAAGCAACAATTCTCCAGTTCCTCCTAAAGGCTCGTTTAACACAACCCGCTTTGTCATCATATTTACTACAATATATCATTCGACTTTTCAGTCTGGCATCCGATGACCCAGAGGGGTGAATGATTTTATCACGTGCCTTTTTAAGACATTCTTCAATCATCTTATGGGCATAGCCACGCTCTTTAAAGCGTACTTTCATCTCATTAATCTGTTGCTCCGCAAGTGCCTCATCCGTGTTAATCCGAAGTATCCTCATAAATTGTGATATAGGTAAGCTTGCCTTCAAACTAGGTGCATGGTGGCTCGTGGCATAGAGCAAACTGTTCCTGTCAGTTTCTTTCCGAAAAAGCGTAGTGCACAACCCACCGTTATCTTTATAGACCGTGACATCAAGAAAATCAATTTTAACATCCTCTATCCTGGCCGAAAATTTTACTGGCGTCTCTAGGTTATTTAAGGTGGTCACCATCTGCCAAAACTCAGCCACTCCCCAAGACCAAAGCAAAAAAATATCATCGATAAATCTGTAATAACATTTAATATAGTCACCGAATACAGGTAATATATATGTAGTTTCAAAATTATGCATATAGATATTAGCATAAGCAGGTGCCAGGTTCGACCCCAACGCGGTCCCTGACACCTGCTTATAATATCTACCCGCATATAGAAAGTGATTTTCCTTCAATACCAATCCCAGTAGGTCTAGAATAAACTCCACTGGGGGACCCTGATGGTCAAAGGCCACAAGTGCTTCCCATACCGCCCTCATACCACCCTCATGAGGAATAATGGTATACAGCGATACCACATCTAATGTAACCAGGTGAATATCCTCAAGGTGAGACACATCAATTTGTTTTAATCTCAGCAAGAAATCTCCCGTATCTTTCAAACAGGTGGGGATCCTAGCAACCACCGGTTGCAAAAATTTATCCACAAACTTAGCAACAGGCTGTAATACCGAATCTTGTGCTGAAATTATAGGGCGACCCGGTGGGTCAACAAGGGTCTTGTGGACCTTAGGCAGGGTATACAGATAAGGATATTTTGGGTAATCAACCTTTAGATATTCAGCAATCTTATCATTGATCCAACAATTTTGAAGTCCATGTGTAATGCATAGGTCAATCTTATTTTTTACCTTATTCATTGGATTAGCTTCACATAAACTGTAGACAGATTCATCTCCCAATTGTCGCTTAACCTCCTTATCATATGAGGACCAATTTTGCAAAACAATAGCCCCGCCCTTATCAGCGGGGCGTATTACCACATTTTCATTCTCCCTTAATGCCTTCAAGGCTACACGTTCACCTTTAGATAAATTGTCAAAGCCAGCAGTCTTATACCCTGTCCTAACCTCTTTTTCCATAACTCTAGCAAAAGCTTTAATACTTGAATTCGCAGAGGGGGGATCAAACTGACTTGGGTTTTTAAATTCATCAGAGACTTTTGTTTGATTCCCAACCCCAAAAAATTCCCTAAGTCGGAGCTTACGTCAAAACTTAAACTGGTCAATACAGAAATCAAAATCATCATGTCTTACAGTAGGAATGAAGCTCAACCCTTTTGCCAACAATGAAACCTCATCAGGAGTTAGTTCATAATCAGATAAATTAAAAATAAGGTTCATTTCCACCTCCTTCGACCCCTTCTCCCTATACCCGCCCCTCCTCGGGTGCGGCCTCCTCTTACGGAGTGGCTTTGTAGCTCACACATCCCCTAAACATCATCAATCCACCTCCGTGTTTCACAGTAGGAATGGTGTACCTTTCACCATAGGCCTTGTTGACTCCTCTCCAAATGTAACGTTTATGTTGTGGCCAAAAAGTTAAATTTTGGTCTCATCACTCCAAATGACTTTGTTCCAGAAGTTTTGAGGCTTGTCTCTGTGCTGTTTGGAGTATTGTAAGCGGGATGCTTTGTGGCATTGGAGTAATGGCTTTCTTCTGGCGACTCGACCATGCAGCTCATTTTTCTTCAAATGCCTCCTTATGTTAGGTTCCTGGTGCTCAGAACAAGGGAGATGTTGCGTAGTGAGTCCAGAGCACCAGAACGTGACGCTGAAATAAGGTGTGGTGTGGAAATAGCCCCTAGCACCCTACCTCCATTGTTTCACCCGTGTGGTCAGTTCACGCCTGAGTGACTATGGTTTCTTGGGCCCACGGCAGCCGCGTTTGAAGGGCGGATTAGGTCTGCCCAACTCCGATGCCCCCAGGTCTTAGAGTGAGACAAGGCGTGAACCGAGACAGGATAATAACAAGGGGACCTCTAACTAAAGCAAACAGAAGGCTAGGGGCTACTAACAACCCTAAAACGAAATATATGTGCGGCACGCCGCCAAAGGAAAAGAACAACAAAGGAAATGCTGTCCACACGCTGACACAATACTGTTGTGTACCGGCGGTGACAGCATAAGCAGAATCCTCTGCAAAACACCAATAACAAATATAACCAAAGAATACTGCGGCCTAGGCCGACGGACGCGGCAAAGCCGCTACTCACGGAACCGGTACAAATACTGGCAAACGGACAGGAACCCCCAATGTAGCCGACACAGACTCTTAGAACCGGAGGACAGGCAGAATCCCAAACGACAGACCGGTGGACACCAAGAAGCCAGACACTCGACCAGGCACAGACAAAGCCACAGGACTTCTGGACAGGAACGCTTCACGGCAGGATACGGGATAAGACACTGGAACCGACACTGGAACCAACACTGGAAGCAGCTAGACAGACACTGCTAGACAGGAGCTCAGGAACTGGCAGGGACTAGCTCAGAACTCAAGAACTCTGGAACTATCACCAGCGTCTGTGTATTGCACTGAGCCACAATATAACAGAGAGTCCTAATTAATTATGTCGTGCAGCTGCCCTGCTGCACAACTGAGAGGTGCAATTAACAGACAGGTAAGGCTGAACACATGGGAACAAGCTGCAATTACACAGACTCACCACCGGCAGCAAACAAGAGTCTTCTTAAACCAGAGCAATGGGAAATCCTGGCCTGCAAGACAACTATAAACATAAAATAGGAATGAACCACTACCTGTGGTTCTTAACAGTACACTCTCCTTAAGGGTGGGCTCCGAACACCCCATGACACCCACGGGGAACAGAAACAGAAGTATAACATAAAATACATAACCAAAATGCAAAACAGGAATGAGCCACAGCCGTGGCTCATAACAGTACCCCCCCCTTGAGGAGGGGTCAATGGACCCCAAAATTCAGACTTTCCAAAACAAGGGATACAAAAAAAAACCTGACACACTGGTCTAACAGGCAAGAAAACAGAAACAAGCTGTAACAGTGCCCCCCTCCCCCCCTTTGACGGTGGCCACTGGACACAAGACAAGGGAAAAAAAACTTTTTTTTTTTAACAAGGCAAGAGTCAATAATCATTTCTTCTTCTTCTTCTTCTTCTTCTTCTTCTTCTTCTTCTTCTTCTTCTTCTTATTTTTACAAGGTTCTTGAGATCTGACCAAGGTAATTCCCCAAACATTGTCTGAACTGATGGTACCTCCCAGCAAGGCTGGGTTCAAATCAGAGATTGGTTTCTTAACCTTGGGAGCTGAACTTTCAGGCAAAGTACTACTATTAGAAGAAGACAGAAAAGCACATCCTGCAGTCAAAACAACGGGCTGATACTCTTGTGCCGAGTTTACGGTATACGGTGGACTCTCAGCAGATAAGACGGGTGACCTAGAGGAACCTGAACCAATTTCTTTGGAACCATATCTTTTAATAACTGCATCACTGAATGCTGGGGGATCCTGAAGAATGGGATCTTCAGTTTTCATTAAATTGGATGCCCACTCAAAAGGCTCCCCTCTAAAGGAATATATCAGATAGAGCACAAGGTTCTCTGAAGTGATGCCCAGAAATGGTCTAGACAACATAATGATGTAATAGTGTTTGTAAAGCGCCAGAAATTGGACTAAGTCCCCATCAAAGATTATAGATGTTGAGATATCAACAGAGTCAGGATCTGCTTCCTTCCCATCTGACTAGAGTGCTTTGCTAGGACCTGGTCACTACTGACCTTACTCGAGGCTGAGACTTTCTGAACCCCACCGGGGGCAGTGACTTTCTGAACCCCACCTGGGGCAGTGACCCTCAGAACCCCACCTGGGGCAGTGGCCCTCGGAACCCCACCCGGGGTAGTGACTTTCTGAACCTCACCCAGGGCAGTGACTTTCTGAACCCCACCCAGGGCAGTGGCCCTCGGAACCCCACCCGGGGCAGTGACTTTCTGAACCCCACCCGGGGCAGTGGCCCTCAGAACCCCCTCTGGGGCAGTGGCCTTCAGGAACCCCGCTGGGGGCGGCACCTCGGATTCTTTTACTGGGACCGGGCCGTCAGCCTCCCTCTCTGGGACCGGGCCGCCAGCCTCCCTCTCTGGGACCGGGCCGCCAGCCTCCCTCTCTGGGACCGGGCCGCCAGCCTCCCTCTCTGGGACCGGGCCGCCAGCCTCCCTCTCTGAGTCGATAATTATCGAAACTTCTCCCGGGACAATGACTTCCGGGACTTTTGCTGAAGCTATAACCTTCAGAACCTCCACTAACGCTATGCCTCTTGAGTCCTTTCCTGGGGAAGCGACTTCTAGACCCTTCTCTGGGGCTGTGTCTCTCGAGACCCCACTTGGGGATATTACTTCAAAGATCCCTTCTGGGGTTTTGCTTTTCGAGTTCCCTTCTAGAACTATGGTTTTAGACACCTTCTCTGGAGTTGCGCTTTTCAAGTCCCTACCTGGGGTAACAGCTTCTGAGACCCCTTCTGGTATTGACACCTGAGTTATAATATTTGATGTCCCTCTATGACCCAGGGCATCGGGTACCGCTCCAGGACTCTGGGCATCGGGTACCGCTCCAGGACTCTGGGCATCGGGCACTGCTCCAGGACTCTGGGCATCGGGCACCGCTCCGGGACTCTGGGCATCGGGCACCGCTCCGGGACTCTGGGCATCGGGCACCGCTCCAGGACTCTGGGCATCGGGCACTGCTCCAGGACTCTGGGCATCGGGCACCGCTCCAGGACTCTGGGCATCGGGCACCGCTCCAGGACCCCGGGCATCGGGCACCGCTCCAGGACCCCGGGCATCGGGCACCGCTCCAGGACCCCAGGCATCGGGCACCGCTCCAGGACCCCGGGCATCGGGCACCGCTCCAGGACCCCGGGCATCGGCCCGCTCCAGGGGTTTGCAACTCTGCTTCAACAGGAAAATCAAGAGAGGAGAGAAACATTCTCCTTTGGTTCCTGAATCTATAATGGGGCTCCCTAGCCCAAGGACCCCAATTATAGAACAGAGTGCTTTTTAGTGTGGATTGTGTGACAAGTACCTCTGCCACAGTAGAGACAGGAGTAGGTCTTGTATCCTGACTCAACTTGGCCAGAGGGCAGGACTTGTCGCCACACTTTGGCTTGCGCAACTCACAGGTCTGCAGATAGTGGCCTAAACCCCCACAATATAGGCATCAATTTAAGTTTCTGCGACGCAGACGCTCCTCTTCTGAGAGCCTGGGCCGCAGAAAACTTTTAAACTTTTTCTCTCCAACTGAACCTAAGGATTCTCTTGTCACCATATTGTGAGCAAGAGTCTCTTTAGAGGTAGATGAACTCTCAACGACTTCTGGCAAGATTAGCAAAATTTTAGTCAGAAGGTTTTGCAGTTGCTTTAAGGATTGCTGCAAAACTTCCAGTCGCTCAGGTTTCAATGCACTGAAAGCAGAGTTCAGGGCTGAGAGAGACGCCTGCAGGGCTTGCATAGTTGGCATAGGAGGATTTTAAACTAGACAAGACAAGACTAAACTAGACTAGACAAGACAAGACTGGACTGGATATTTTTTTTAAACTAGACAAGACAAGACTGGATTCTGCACACCGTACTGGATTCTGCACACCTGACTGGATTCTGCACACTGAATTCTAGACAGGACTGGATTCTGCACACCGGACTGGATTCTGCACACTGAATTCTAGACAGGACTGGATTCTAAACACCGGACTGGATTCTGCACACTGACAGGACTGGATTCTAAACACCGGACTGGATTCTGCACACTGAATCCTAGACAGGACTGGATTCTAAACACTGGACTAGATTCTGCACACTGAATTCTAGACAGGACTGGATTCTAAACACCGGACTGGATTCTGCACACTGAATTCTAGACAAGACACTGGACCAAAAAAGAAAAAACTACTATTTAGCTTTTTTCTTTTTTGTTGTATGGCTGGTGATAATGTTAGGTTCCTGGTGCTCAGAACAAGGGAGATGTTGCGTAGTGAGTCCAGAGCACCAGAACGTGACGCTGAAATAAGGTGTGGTGTGGAAATAGCCCCTAGCACCCTACCTCCATTGTTTCACCCGTGTGGTCAGTTCATGCCTGAGTGACTATGGTTTCTTGGGCCCACGGCAGCCGCGTTTGAAGGGCGGATTAGGTCTGCCCAACTCCGATGCCCCCAGGTCTTAGAGTGAGACAAGGCGTGAACCGAGACAGGATAATAACAAGGGGACCTCTAACTAAAGCAAACAGAAGGCTAGGGGCTGCTAACAACCCTGAAACGAAATATATGTGCGGCACGCCGCCAAAGGAAAAGAACAACAAAGGAAATGCTGTCCACACGCCGACACAATACTGTTGTGTACCGGCGGTGACAGCATAAGCAGAATCCTCTGCAAAACACCAGTAACAAATATAACCAAAGAATACTGCGGCCTAGGCCGACGGACGCGGCAAAGCCGCTACTCACGGAACCGGTACAAATACTGGCAAACGGACAGGAACCCCCAATGTAGCCGACACAGACTCTCAGAACCGGAGGACAGGCAAAATCCCAAACGACAGCCCGGTGGACACCAAGAAGCCAGACACTCGACCAGGCACAGACAAAGCCACAGGACTTCTGGACAGGAACGCTTCACGGCAGGACACGGGATAAGACACTGGAACCGACACAGAAACCGACACAGGAACCGACACTGGAAGCAGCTAGACAGACACTGCTAGACAGGAGCTCAGGAACTGGCAGGGACTAGATCAGAACTCAAGAACTCTGGAACTATCACCAGCGTCTGTGTATTGCACTGAGCCAGAATATAACAGAGAGTCCTAATGAATTATGTCATGCAGCTGCCCTGCTGCACAACTGAGAGGTGCAATTAACAGACAGGTAAGGCTGAACACATGGGAACAAGCTGCAATTACACAGACTCACCACCGGCAGCAAACAAGAGTCTTCTTAAACCAGAGCAACGGGAAATCCTGGCCTGCAAAACAACTATAAACATAAAATAGGAATGAACCACTACCTGTGGTTCATAACAGTACCCTCTCCTTAAGGGTGGGCTCCGAACACCCCATGACACCCACGGGGAACAGAAACAGAAGTATAACATAAAATACATAACCAAAATGCAAAACAGGAATGAGCCACGGCCGTGGCTCATAACACCTTATTGTGCATCTTGAAACAACCACATCACTTTTTTTTTCAGAGAGTCCTGTATTTCAGCTGAAGTTATTTGTGGATTTTTCTTTGCATCCCGAACAATTTTCCTGGCAGTTGTGGCTGAAATTTTTGTTGGTCTACCTGACCGTGATTTGGTTTCCACAGAATCCCTCATTTTCCACTTCTTAATTAGAGTTTGAACACTGCTGATTGGCATTCTCAATTGCTTGGATATCTTTTTATGTCCCTTTCCTGTTTTATACAGTTCAATTACCTTTTCCCGCAGATCCTTTGACAATTCTTTTGCTTTTCCCATGACTCAGAATCCAGACACGTCAGTGCAGCACTGTATGAAAGATGCAAGGGTCTTTCAGGAGTCCAGAAACTCACTGACCTTTTATACACACACACTGATTACAAGCAAACAGATCACAGGTGAGGATGGTTACCTTTAGTAGCCTTTCAAACCCGTTTGTGTCAACTTGTGTACATGTTATCAGGCCAAAATCTCCAGGGTATGTAAACTTTTGATCAGGGTCACTGGGTAGTTTCTGTTGTCATTATGATTTAAAAAGAGTAAACACAGTTGTTTGAAAATAAATGGCTTCACCCAACCACTAATCATGAGTGAAAGAAAAGTTTGTTAGTTATCATTCATATTCTCTGACAAATGCCCAGAAAATCACAAATTCTGCTAGGGCATGTAAACTTATGAGCACAACTGTAATATGATTTTTATTACAGTTCCGGCCACAATATTATTAAATATTATTTTATCTTACCTCCTAGAGGATGCTGGTGTCCACATTAGTACCATGGGGTATAGACGGGTCCATTAGGAGCCATTGGCACTTTAAGAGTTTGAGAGTGTGGGCTGGTTCCTCCCTCTATGCCCCTCCTACCAGACTCAGTTTAGAAAATGTGCCCAGAGAAGCCGGTCACAGCTAGGGGAGCTCTACAGTGTACAGACTGTGTAACCTATTAAGGTGCACAGTCAGCGCTGATTAGGGGTTTCCCTATCTGTTAGCGCTGTGTGTGGTTTGGCTCCAATCTCTGTGTCTCTCTTGCCATTCTTTGGGGGGGATGGGGGGGGGGGGACTATGTCTGCCCTTCCCTGTGTGTGTGCGGAGTGTCTGTGGTCTCCATTAAGCTATGTCCAGGGACTCTGTGTCATATGCTACAGAGGACATGTCCTCTCAGGATGATCCCACTCCATGTAATCAGGATTGCACTGTGTTAGCGCAGATACCAGCAAGGGAGCCTGAGTGGTTATTCTATATTAAAACTATGATTTCTCAGATTTCTACTAGGGTTGCACAGAATGAATCTGCAACTCAGGTTTTACAGAACTCTATGGCAGTTTGGTTTGGTTCTGTTACCTCAGGACCCCCTACAGTATGTTCCCACAAAGTGCTCTTGCCCAGATTATGCAAGATGACACGGAAACCGACTCTGACACGGCAGACAGTGATGGGGTTGTGCTGAGGGGGGCGGCATCCCTTGCAAAAGGGGTGCAGTTGATGATAGAGGCTATTAGAGATGTGTAGAATATTGCTGATACAACACCTGAGCAGATTGAGGAGGCCTACTTCACTGACAATAAGAAAGTCTCGCTAACCTTCCCTGCGTCTAAAGAATTAAATGCTATATTTGAGAAAGCCTGGGAAAAAAACAGAAAAAAAAATCCAGATCCCAAGAAGGGTCCCTGAGGATGATAGGAAAAAACGGGAAATCCCACCCATAGTGAACGCATCTGTGTCCAGACTCTCCAAAAAGGTGGTTTTACTTGTTCCAGGATCTACCGCGTTAAAAGAACCGGCTGATCGAAAAATTTACACTACGCTCAAATCCATATAACGGCTTCAGGAGCGATACTACATCCTACTATTGCCTGTGCATGGATTTCCAAAGCTATAGTAAAGTGGTCAGGCATGCTACTTGAGGATTTGGATACAATGGATAAGAGTGATGTTGAATTGTTTTTACGTAACATTCAGGATTCTGCAGGATTTATGCTGGAATCCATGAAAGACCTGGGTTCCATGGCTGCAGGGATATCTTCCATGTCCGTCTCAGCTCGCAGGGGACTTTGGCTGCGCCAGTGGTCTGCCGACATGGATTCCAGGAGAGGTGTGGAAACCCTACCCTACACAGGTCAGGCTCTTTTTGGGGAAGCGTTGGATGCGTGGATCTCCACGGCTACAGCAGGTAAGTCTCCTTTTCTTCCCTCAGCTGCACCTGCTATGAAGAAGCCTTCTTCTTCAGCTACATCACAGTCCTTTCGGGCTGCTAAAACAAGAAAGGCCAAGCTGTCCAACACCTTCTTTAGAGGAGGTCGGCCAAAATCCAAGAAACCTGCTGCTGCGGGCTCCCAGTAACAGAATCCTGCTTCAGGTACGCCAAAGTCCTCAGCATGACGGTGGACCGCGTGGCCTGGAGGTGGGACCAGTGGGGGCGAGACTCAGGCATTTCAGTCACGTCTGGGTCTCATCCAGCCTGGTCCCCTGGGTGCTGGATATTGAGTCCCAGGGGTACAGGCTGGAGTTTCAAGATCTCCCTCCTCACCGGTTCTTCAAGTCAGGCTTGCCAGCTTTGCTGGCAGACAGGGCTATCCTACAGGAAGCCATCCAAAAGTTGGTGGAGGCACAGGTCATTGTACCAGTTACACCCCATTTGCAAAACAAAGGTTACTATTCAAACCTTTTCGTGGTACCGAAACTGAATGGTTCGGTCCGGCCCATTTTGAACTTAAAATCGCTAAATCCCTTTCTGAGGGAGTTCAAGATCAAAATGGAGTCTCTGAGGGCGGTGTTATCGGGACTGGAAGTGGGGGAATTCCTGGTATCCCTAGATATCAAGGATGCGTACCTCCACATTCCGTTTTGGCCGCCGCATCAAGCTTATCTCCGATTTGCACTGTTGGACAGTCATTTTCAATTCCAAGCCCTGCCATTCGGCCTCTCCACAGCGCCGAGGGTATTCACCAAGGTGATGGCGGAAATGATGGTTCTCCTCCGCAGACGGGGGGTGAACATAATTCCATATCTGGACGATCTGCTGATAAAGGCATCATCCAAGGAGAAGCTGTTACAGTCCATTGTTCTCACGACCCATCTGCTCAGGGAACACGGTTGGATCCTGAACCTTCCAAAATCACATTTGGAGCCGACCAGGAGGTTGTCCTTTCTGGGTATGATCCTCGACACGGAAGTGCAGAGGGTGTTTCTCCCAGAGGAGAAAGCGTTGGTGATACAAATAAATGTCCGGGATGTTCTGAAGCCAGCCCGGGTGTCGGTTCATCAGTGCATTCGCCTTCTGGGGAAGATGGTGGCCTCTTACGAGGCTCTGCAGTACGGGAGGTTTCATGCTCGGCCTTTCCAACTGGATCTCCTGGACAAGTGGTCCGGTTCTCATCTACACATGCACCAGAGAATACGTCTGTTGCCAAAGGCCAGGATTTCCCTCTTCTGGTGGCTACAATTACCTCACCTTCTGGAGGGCCGCAGGTTCGGGATTCAGGACTGGATCCTTCTAACCACGGATGCAAGTCTCCGGGGCTTGGGCACAGTCACTCAAGGGGAGACCTTCCAAGGAAGGTGGTCAAGTCTGGAAGCCAGACTACCAATAAACATTCTGGAACTAAGAGCCGTCTGCAACGGTCTTCTCCAAGCGAGCCATCTTCTGAGAGATCGGGCCATTCAGGTGCAGTCGGACAATGTAACGACAGTAGCTTATATAAACCGACAGGGCGGAACGAAGAGCAGAACTGCAATGTCAGAGGTAACAAGAATCATCCTCTGGGCAGAAAAACACGCATTGGCGCTGTCAGCAATCTTCATTCCGGGAGTGGACAACTGGGAAGCGGACTTCCTCAGCAGACACGATCTCCATCCAGGAGAGTGGGGACTCCATCCGGAAGTGTTCAGGGAGGTAACAGATCTTTGGGGTGCACCTCAAATAGACATGATGGCCTCTCGTCTCAACAAGAAGCTTCGGCAGTATTGTTCCAGGTCGAGGGACCAGCAAGCCGTGGCGGTGGACGCCCTAGTGACTCCGTGGGTGTTCCAGTCGGTGTACGTGTTTCCTCAACTTCCACTCATTCCAAGAGTTCTCAAACTCATAAGGAAAACAAGAGTTCTGGCAATCCTCATTGCTCTGGACTGGCCAAGACGGGCTTGGTACGCGGATCTTCTGGATCTACTGCTAGAAGAGTCGAGGCCTCTTCCTCTTCGGGAGGACCTGCTGCAGCAGGGGCCCATTCGCCTATCAAGACTTACCGTGGCTACGTTTGACGGCATGGAGGTTGAACGCCAGATATTAGCTCAGAAGGGCATTCCGAACAAGGTTATTCCTACTCTGATACAGGCTAGGAAAGGAGTAATGTCTAAACATTACCATCGTATTTGGAAAAAATATGTATCTTGGTGTGAGTCCAAGAAGTTCCCTACGGTGGAGTTTCAACTGGGATGGTTTCTCCTCTTCCTGCAAGCAGGTGTGGATATGGGCCTGAGGTTGGGGTCCGTAAAGGTCCAGATTTCGTCCCTATCCATTTTCTTCCAGAAACAGTTGCCTTCCCTTCCTGAGGTTCAGACTTTTCTGAAAGGGGTTCTGCACATCCAGCCACCTTTGTGCCTCCTACGGCGCCCTGGGATCTTAACGTGGTGTTGCAGTTTCTCCAATCGGATTGGTTTGAGCCTCTGCCGGAGGTTGAGGTCAAGTTTCTCACGTGGAAGACTGTCACTTTGTTGGCCTTAGCTTCTGCTAGACGTGTGTTGGAGTTGGGGGCTTTGTCTTGTAAGAGCCCCTACTTGATCTTTCATGAAGATAGAGCTGAACTCCGGACATGTCAGCAGTTCCTTCCGAAGGTTGTGTCGGCATTTTATATCAACCAACCTATTCTGGTGCCAGTGGCTACTGACTCCTCAATTTCATCAAAGTCCTTGGATGTTGTAAGGGCTCTGAAAATCTATGTGAAGAGAACTGCTCGTCACAGAAAATCGGACTCTCTGTTTGTACTGTATGATCCCAAGAAACTTGGGTGTCCTGCTTCTAAGCAGATGATCTCTCACTGGATCAGGTTCACTATCCAGCATGCGTATTCTACGGCAGGATTGCCATGTCCTACATCTGTTAAGGCCCACTCTACTCATAAGGTGGGTTCTTCCTGAGAGACTGCCTGGGGTGTCTCGGCTTTACAGCTTTGCCGAGCGGCTACTTGGTCAGGGTCGAACACGTTCGCTAAGTTCTACAAGTTTGATACTTTGGCCTCTGAGGACCTTAAATTTGGTCAGTCAGTTCTGCAGGAGCCTCCGCTTTCTCCCTCCCGTTCTGGGAGCTTTGGTACATCCCCATGGTACTAATGTGGACACCAGCATCCTCTAGGACGTAAGAGAAAATAGGATTTTAATTACCTACCAGTAAATCCTTTTCTCGTAGTCCGTAGAGGATGCTGGGTGCCCGCCCAGCACTTCGTGATCCTGCAGTGGTTACTTAGTTCAGTACTGTTTAGTTCTTGGTTAAGTACTATTTTGTTACTTGGTAAGTAAAATTGCTCAGCCGTTGCTGATGTTTCAAGCTAGTTAGCTTGGTTTGCCTTGTGTGTGAGCTGGTGTGAATCTCGCCACTATCTGTGTAAAATCCTTCTTTCGAAGTTGTCCGTCTCCTCGGGCACAGTTTCTAGACTGGTAGGAGGGGCATAGAGGGAGGAGTCAACCCACACTCCCAAATTCTTAAAGTGCCAATGGCTCCTAGTGGACCCGTCTATACCCCATGGTACTAATGTGGACCCCAGCATCCTCTACGGACTACGAGAAAAGGATTTACCGGTAGGTAATTAAAATCCTATTATTATAGTAGTAGTACATACCTCCCAACATCTGCAGCTGCTAATCCGGGACTCCCTTACTTGGCCAAATGGGGTGTGGTCTATTGAAAAGGGGCATGGTTTCGCTGGAGAACCGCGGACGCGAGCCACGCCTCATTTTAAATTAGCTCTGTGAGCTGCTGGCATGCCCCCAGTCCCTCTGTCTCAACCCTGAATCTGCTTATCACAAAAAGAAGGAGAACTCTGAAAGATGTATCCTTGTTAAATGTAATGCTGACGGCAGCAGTTGAACTTCTAAGATGCTTCCTCTACACTTTCACCTGAGGGGCTAGAAAGTGGGTACTGATGAGTGGTTTGGGGAGGGGGACAGCAGCCTGAAGTTTTGCCTAGGGTGTCGAGAAATGGAGTAGCTATTCCTAATGGGGCCCTATAACAAACTGTTCAGGCCCCCTACAACCATCACCGCAAACCACCCCCACAGCACCTCACCAACTAGTGAGTGAGTGCAGAAAGGTGTGAGTGAGAGTGTGTGTGAGATCCCCCGGAGGCAGCTGCTGGGAGAACTACATCTCCCAGCAGCCCCCAATCCAGTGCAAAGATGGAGGGAGCCACGGAGACCATCAGAGCGGAAAATGTTTTTTCTTCTCGCACAAGCCGAAAACACCACAACCATATATTTTTATTATTGGCTACTGGGGGTATCGGGAGCGCTTTTACCCACATTAATCCAAATTTGGGTGTGAGAGGTTTTTGCTTGTTAAACCTTGCGGCCAATTGAATTCCCTATATGTGCATGTGCACACATTACCATCTTCCTACGCAGGCAAAATCAGCGTTGTTGAGTTACTGCTGCTGCATTGTAAAACACCCCCCTTCCTGAAAAACACATACACATCTATGCTTCCTGACACTTGCGTAGTGCTGCTAGTCATATTGGCAGACCTTATTCTTGAGCCAGTACAAGTAGTACCCATTGGGGAGAATTTAGAGTTGCATGAGCATCTGCCACAAGTAACACTCCCAATGCATGTATGGATATAAATGCGGATATTCGTCTGTAGGCAGAGTTGCTAACATCTGTGCGACCCCATTCAGCGATCTCTGGAGCTCTGCATAAACTGCAATTCCACACACTCACCCTCACTCATCTCAAGTGAAAATGCCCAGTTACACCCATTCAGCTGACTGACTGACTGACATGTATGACCCAGAACCGCTCTTAGATGCATGCACTTGGTTGTGGACCATGTTTGGTGCTAAAGTATGTAAGATCCATTTGCAAAACAAGCTTGTGGGTAACCCTGGGTCATCGTAACGCCTCTATTCCTAGACATTCCACTCCCCCAGAAAGTCCAAAAACCTGCTAAGCTGCCCCGGTGTCATTGCACTACTTCCACTTGGCGTCTGCTGACATGGTGACTAGAATTGCATCACCAAGACCTGGCCTTCCGTTTTCTCCTTACCTTGCATTGGCAGTATAGGATGTGTCAGTAACTCTTAAATAAACAGGGAAGTGAGGTAGGCAAGTGCAGAATGGTTTAACTTTAAGTTATGTTACTGCATTCCACCAAAATGGGCTCTGTATTGTACACTAGTGGCCTGGGTGGTCTCTGTACTGTACACTAGTGGCCTGGCTAGTCTCGATACCGCACACTAGTGGCCTGGCTGGCCTCTGCATGTCACGATCTGGGTTATTGGACATGATTATTTACCTTCCAAGTGTCTCCTGAGACTGGCCCAGCGTTCCAAAACGGGATTCCATCTGCGCTGTCTGCGTGCAGCACGCTGTATATCTTCACCTCAAGTCTCTTCCCTGTGATCCTGCAGCGCTGTCATGGCAGCCTTACAGTTTAGTTGCACTGTTTTAAAGAATGGCGTCTCCTGCCCTCCGCCGCCATTACTGCTGTTTACCACATGGAATATACAAAACAGACTTTCCCTCCAAATGCAGACATGGGCGCAGCCATGTTTTTCCTCATCACATGTCATTTCACAACCTATCCGCTGCACTCTGGACTCTGCCTAGTTATCCAGCCAATGCCTGCTTCCCAGCTGGTATAAATATCCTGCTCCTGGGCTCGATAATCGTCAGTGCTTTGGTAGTCTAATCTATACACATGTGTCTCCTGCTTGTGGAGTCTACTGCTTGTTTCTCCAGGTATTCCGGCTCCTGTGATTCAACTCCACTAAGAGACCCGCACCTGTTTCCATCCTGCGGTACAGCCTGACTTCCGCAGTGTTCCAGCATTGCTCCTAATTACTCTCCACGATCAGACACCAGCTTCCTGCTCACAGCGTTGGTCCTGCTTCTCTTCCAGCCTCCAGCTGTGCCCTGGTATCGTTTTCAACTCCTCGTTTCTGCAGCACCGCTCTTCATATTCCACAGCGTACTTACCACGGCCTACCAGCTTTCCACAGTGCTCCTGAGTCGCTGGTATTCTGCTAGCAGTGCTCCACAGTGTCTTCAGTTTATTTCAACGTCATCAGCGGTATTCCTATATCGCCTGCATCAGTGACCATTCTACCATTGAACCACAGCGTCCATCGATGCTCACTATCGGACTCTAAATCTACAGTGGTGAGTTCTGCACACCTTTCATTCATACCGGTTCTAACCGGCACTCTCTGCAATTACCAAGTACCATCTACTTCTGTGCATCTGTGTTGCTCCAGCCTCTGTGGACCATCTGCTGGGCAGTATCAGTTCATACCTCTCCTCAGCGGTTAGCTGTGGCATATGGATTTACCATCTCCAGTACTGGCAAGGACTCTGTAATATTCTGTTCTGCAAGCCACAGCACTAATTACCCTACGTTTCTGGAAACTGTACTGTAATTTACCATTGCACATCTCCTGTGACGTTTTGCATATCTAAGGTGTCTTAAGCTGTGTGTTCAGTAAAACTGACTTTACCTTTTACAACTTTGTTGTCGTGGTCACGCCTTCGGGCAACTGGTACTAGAGCTCCTGTATGTCAAGGAACCCAATACTACCTCCCAGGTTCACCTACACGTCAGCCCCTACATCTGAGGCTTCCCCAGGTCAGCCTCAGCCCTCAGTTGTGACACTGCGCTGTACACTAGTGGTCTCTGTACTGTACACTAGTGGCCTGGCTAGTCTCGATACCGTACACTAGTGGCCTGGTTGGTCTCTGTAGAGTATACAAGTGATTTTAAAAGCTGGGGAAAAGATAATACCCCTTTTTTGTGATCAGGTATTCTAGGTTTGGCTATCATACGTGAACTCTGATTAGCCTGATGAAATCTGAATCAGGAAAGACTAGTTTACCCATGGCAGAATATATTGTGCAGTTGTAAGAGCACTTTGCTTACAGCTAGAGCTGTAATATTCCATAATCAGGGCTCAGCACGGACTCCTCTGACCAGGGCCGTACAGAGCAGTGCCGCGCCCGGGTACTGCTGGGGCGTGGCCTACACAGGGGGCATAGTCATGTCTCCCACAGAAGTGGCATCATTCAGATCCAAGATGGAGGGGGACCTGGGAACACAGCATCTTACCATGCGCTGGCCGTGGAGGAGGGACCCACTTACCAGAGCAAGGTAAGTTTACTGGGGAAGGGGGGGGGGGCATTGGACCCCCCTCCCCCCCTGGGCCCCTCCAGTACCCGCTCTCCCCTCTCGGCACCACTGCCTCTGACTTCCAACCCTCAGCCTGTGACTGATGCTCAGCCAATGACAGCCTCTACTGCATTCTATAGCTGCCAGGCCAGTGTCTTCTCACTGCCATTAACCCCCGGGCTCAATCAGAATTTGCAGACCCCCACTCATCTGGTTTTTGGGTTCTGTCTGCTCAAAAACAAAATTTGTGCATGGCATTGTACGCCTCATAGTGCCCACTTCACTAGGATGCAGGAAGACTGCCTACTCTTCTGGGGTTCCAGAGAACTGCCTGCAAATTTTGTAGTCTCCTGCACCTTCTGGTAGAGTATGCAAGTATGCCTTGGCCCAACTGTGTCTAAGGTGTCGGCCTAGGCCGCCTAATGGGTGATCCAGTGCTGCTCACAATGATGGTGCAGAAATGCTCCAGTGTACTACGCAGGGTTCACCACATACTTACCTACATTTTCTGTCTCCTCTCTCCAGGACAAGCCTAGAGAGGAGACATTGCTGTCCGCATCGAAGAGCGGGGCAGGGCTGTCACATCATTAGGCCCCGCCCACACACCAAGAAAAAGTAGTGATTTGCAGGTAGTCGGTGGGGCTAAATGACACAATAGCTGCCTCAGCGCAGCTATTCAGGTGATTTACTCCTCATCCTGCTCACTTCACCCTGGAGCACGAGATCCACCGGCGATGCCCTCGCTTTGCCCCCCTCCACAAGTAGGCTTCCCCCATTCTGCAGGAGACTTCACACTTATTAAAGGGTTAATGTTCCCACCAAATAAACTAATCTTTGTATCAGTAACCCTTTAATAGATTGGGGGGGGGGGGGGGGATTCAATGCTAACTCATGCATACATTACCATTTTTTTTTTCATATTTTTTTTGTTTGCTTAAATAATTTTTTTTATGTGAACCACTCCCTGCTACATCGCTGTGATCTTGCCATTTAAAAAATTCCACAGGCTATCCCTTTTAACCTTGGCGGTATTGTAAAATATTGGGGTGGTACTAGTAACCTGCTGTATGCAGCCGAACTGATGAGGTGGCTGAATGTCGAGTACCCAGTACCTCTAGATTTTTTTATATATCGAAATCCTCTTTTGAAAAAGAAAAATACTTTTTAATCTTTTTGATTTTCCCTGCCAAGATTGTGTAACCAGATAAACCCTCCGTCACTATAATTTGGAAACTTGCTGCTTCATCTCCCCTGGAACGCTGACCTTGTTTAGCCCGCCCAATGAATCTCTCCATCCTCTCCCATAATAAAACTCCAAAATGATCTATAGGACTATTATTCTGTGTGATAAAATCTCTCTGGTCTGACTGCGGAGGGGAAAAAAACAGACATGGTAAAATGACATGCTGTAAATGTATTTGACTTCCAAAACTTGTGTGTGTGTATATATATATATAGATATATATATATATATATACACACACGCACACAAGTATATATATTATATATATATATATATATATACACACATATATGTATTACGTGTGCGTGTATATATATCTCTATATCTCTATATACATAGATGTGTGTGTATATAGAGCTATAGAGATACATATTATATATATCTATATATATATATCTATATATATATCTATAGATGTATGTATGTATGTATGGGTATATATATATATATATATATATATATATATTAACCTCACACAAATGGTTTCCCTCTCCCCCTCCCTGCTGCCCCCACAGCTGTCTCCAGCAGCCACACCCCCGGGTTACTTTCCCATCTCCTCAGCCATGTCTGAGGGTGGAGGGAGGAGAGTGTTACAGTATCTCCTCTTCTACACTCCAGCCCTGCTGCTATTGGCCGCCCTCCAGCGCCGCTGGTCCGTGATTGGATGCCCGGGAATGCGTGTACGCGCTGATTGGTGGGCTGCTCCCCTGCTGCACACTTCCACAAGCAGCAGCAGCCCAGCATAATACAGCAGCCTGGATAAGCCCCAGAAGGTGGAGATGCAAGGTCTGTTCCATCTTGTTACATTGTTGCAGGGCTGTGTGCCGCCGCTGCTGCTGCTGCTGCTGCAGGCAGGGGGAGGAGGAGGAGGATGAGGCTGTGGTGTGTCAGTCTGTGGATGGTGATTTGGGCGGGGTGGCTTTGATCCCATGCTGTTTGTGTGTTTCTTGTAAGAGGATCAGAAGGAAGAGGAGGGGGCAGTGTGCTGGCTGCGGGGGTCTTCACTCCTCATCATGTCACCTACATGGGGGGGTGGGCACATGGCAGGCACAGGCTTGTATAGAAATATTGCTGGGTGCTTGCAGGGAGGCTTGCTCAGCAGAAGTTTGGGTATAAAGGAATGGCTGCAGGGTGGAGGTGGGCATGCCAGGGAGGTAGGCTGCTGCCAACTCAGATCACAGGGGTTGGCAGCAGATCTGTATCCATCCCAATGCACCGCCTTATGATGCTCCATAATGGACTTTCTACCTGTATTCCATAATGCCATGCAGTTGCTAGGATGAGTGCACTAGCTATATATGCTATATATAGGTTGTATATGTCACTTTGGTTGTGTTGTTACTAGGTTATTGTAAATCCCCCCCATGTGTCAGGCTGTTGTGAACTCTTATGGTCTTTAGCCCATTATGGAGGATTATAATGCCAGTCTCAGTGCTTCATTCTGGGCACTGCCAGCAATGGAAGCTCATCACCACCAGGCGCCGGCCTACAGGGACTGCAGCTTTGTGCTGTGTGATGGGATTTACACCCTGGCAGCAAGCGAGTTAATCTCTAAGCCATTCCGCCTGTGTGAAGACTGATTTGCTACCATCAGTGATTTCCCATTACTCTTGGCTTTGCCTCTAAGCTATGGGCACTTCTCTCCACTCTGCTACTAGAGAGAACCCCAGGCAGCCTAGGATTCTGTCCCCACTACCTCCTCCTTACCTAGTTTGGGCTGACTCCTCTGTGGGTTACAGGATCTGTGTCGCACAGATTGCACTCTGTGACTTGTGACTGTAATACTATATGCAAGTGTGCACCTTTTTATATGGAATGAAATGTCACCTGTCACCTTTAAAAGGTGTACCGTACGCAATGGATAAATACATAGGTGCCCAAATTGTGGATCTGGACTGCCAGCTTATACCAAGGCCTACAAGTGCAGAGATTAGACTTAAACTCATTGCAATCATCTTGGGACTGCATTTTTCAATGTGACATATTCCGAATGGCTACTTATTGGGCATAACGCTTGTTTATGGGGACTCATAATGCATTGGGATCATCTGTCAGATACGGAAGGTGACCGTACAATACAAGGAGCCCTCTTTATGTTACAGTATAGCAAGTATTTCACATTATCACGTAGACTGTTTATTACTAAAGCAAATAATATACATTAAACAACTGGAGTTTTTATTCTTAATGAAATCTGATCCTCATGCTCTTTCACTCCTCTGCAGATAGGAAGGAGAAAAGGAAGAGGTCTCTGAGCAGGCAGAGTTTGAGTGACAACTTTGCAGCCTTGCTGTGCAGAAATTTACTGTTTGGATTGGTTGGTTCACAGAGAGTGACAGGATTTGTGATGTCACATTAACTCGGAAACTTGCCCAATATCTTTGTATCTGATGCCATCTGGATACAATACCAAAACAATTGAAGGGGTTTTAGTTGTGTATGATGTAGTTGTGCAATACTAACAAAATCTGCAGTAGAAAGGAAACTCTGCATAGTGTGTTTTAAACACATGGATATAAAAATGTAAATATTGGTGTCTATCTGATAAACAGTTCATACATTTCTCATACGCAGCTCTCGATTATAACTTGTGAAATAGTTCAGAATGTGTTTTTTGCTCCTTTTAATATCCCCCCCCCCCCCCCGCACCTAATTCTACATAATCCTACAAAATATTGTGCATCTCGTATATTAATTTGTCGCCATGATCCATCGCTGACCACAGCTCCTTCACCCTGGCTGTAAAACGCACTAACGGCAGTGTTTTTAATTGTGGGTTCCATCTTCCTTACTCTATCTTGGCATATACACGGTACATGATAATATCTTTTGTTATAATAATGAAACATAGTGTTACATATGTTTATAAACAGCTGGAGTGTGTGCTGGAACTGTAAACTGGGAATCTTGTTAAATGCTATAACGGTAACTTCTGTAATCCAGGACAGGTGAGCCGCACAGTGATCAGCGTTTTGCCTGCTGCGTAAGGCAAGCATTAGCTGTTGTCTTGCAGTAAGTGTGTCCCTGTGGGAGGTGGGGAGTGTTAGTGAACTAAGAAATATCAGGTGAGAATGCTTTTTTCTTCTTCTTTGTGTTAGTTCGGTATTATGGTGGCAGTAGATAAGCAGTTGTGTCTCTCGATTAATGCTGCTTGGCAGACGCTGGAATATCTATGCACTGATGGAAGGAATGTCTAAGATTTACTGACCAAGAAAACATTGCTGATCCTGGCATTAAAGGGGATGCCTACCTGTCCATGGTGGGAGACTCCGGAGTTCCAGCGAGCTCTACAGGCCTTCTGAGAGAGTAGACTGCTTCCCCAGAGGATTGAGTCCTGGGGTCTGATGAGGTGATCTGCAGACCATTTTAGAAATGGAAGATAAATGCACCATTTACTCTTACCTGGACTGCGACCCAATCATTGCTGGCTCTTCATGGGAAATCGCACATGACACCTCCCACTGACCTTGTACGACGGGTAAAACAGTTGTGCTGTGACCTTGTTCCCACTAGCCAAAATTGGTGATGTGGGTGGCAGTATGTCCTACAGAGACATACAGGCTCTCCCCATAAATGACGTGTTAGTAAATAGACCCCTTAATCACCAATTAAACTAAGCCTTGGATGGAGATAAAGTACCAGCCAATCAGCTCCTAACTGCCACGTCCCAGACTGTTTGAAAAATGGCAGTTAGGAGCTGATTGGCTGGTACTTTATCTCCATCCAAGGTTTAGTAAATAGGCCCCTAATCAAGGATGGCTCTAGGGACTACACCAAAATACTGTTGGGGAAAATAATTTTTTGGGGGGGGGGGGTTATTTTAATTTAGTTTATGGTTTTGTACAATTTTAGAGAAGCACTTGTGGCCTGGAGGATAAATACGATATATAAACAGTCAGTGTTGACGGCATTATGTAGACATGACAATTCTGACGCAGGCGTACTGCTTTTGAAAGCAACAGTGCCGGCATTATAACGTTAAACATGATCATAAAGCCTCATGTTTACGTTATAACGCCAACACTGTTAAAATGTTAATAGAACATTACAACTGCGTCGGCTTTTTGTCTGTCAATAGCGTTACTCGTGCTTTTCACAAACTGACTACTTCCCCATGCCTGTTCTGGTAACAGTTCATCGATTCCCCCCCTGGTTTGGGGATTGCACAGAGTAGAAAGTGATCCTGGGGCTGGGGATCTATAATCAGAGGCCTTGTATCCTCCCTCTCCATGAGGAAGATTTAACCTTTGGAAATGTACATCTTTATAATGCGCTAACCTGCTTCCCCAGAGCTGTTCTCAGTGACTACGCAGCCATCAGACAGATGGTGATATTTGGTTTCCTGACAGTTTTAATGAATTGTGATCGAACAGATAAGAACATTTGTTTCGCTTAGCAAACTTCCTCTCCTGGCTCATAATTAATGAAGAGCTGGTTGAACTTTACCTCATAGGTGCAACGATGTGAGGGGAGGGTGGGTGTTGGTGAGTGGGATGGAGATAACCAGCCCTGAATCATTACACAGCAAATATGTCTTTTCCTGCAAACTGCAGCCAGCAAGAATTATAACCCCCCCTGCTGCTATCCTTGTTTACACATATTTAATTTTGAATTAATAATGTAATAATAATAAGTTTTATTTATAGAGCGCTCTTTCCCCAACAGGACTCAAGAGCCTAATGTTCGTATTGGGCCTGGTTCAGAGATAGAGGTGAATGTCACAGCAGCTGGGAATTTGTATGCAGCAACTGTGGCAGCCACCTGGATTTGCACTAAGACGCCCATCGGCAGCCTTGCGAGTTTGCGTGTCACTATGTTCGCGCAGCTAGGCCTCAGGAAGTTAGACCTAGGAACTATTGCAGCTGCGTATGGGATCGCAGGCTGAGACATTCTCCGAAAACAGTCGTGAAGCATCTGCATTAACGCCGCTCGGTGACTGTCAGTTACTTTGCAAATTAATCCTCTCTGCAACTGCGGCCACAAGATCATTGTAGCACATGGCCGATAATTGCTCGGCTGTGTAAATTTGGGTGCATAATCCTTTTTTTTTTTTTTTATTAATTTTTTGTACATTTTTTTTAAACAGAAAAAATCTAACTTTATTCTTTAGGGTTCATAGGAATCCACAGGGATATCATGGAGCGTAGATGGCTGGAGTGGACAGGGCACCAAACGGCTATAGCTTCTCAGGTGATCTTGTAGCGTGATCTATTTTATAATGCCTCATGTGACACAAATGACATCACCGTCATCAAAATGCTCTCCAATTATGATATATTTTAATATTTGACACACTGTTTTAACATAATATCATTCCTCCTCTGATGTCTGTGGTAGTATACGACTAGATAAAAGACCAATAGGCACGGTTATTTAGCATGTCCAGTATTTGACGCCTCTAACTCGCTACGGTGTATGCTGGCGCTGTGTAAGTGATGGCTAGTGATATTGTGTACATTTGTCTTCTGCACTTTTCATTATTATGTCAGTTATGATTAAATATACAGAAACTGGCTTCTATTTTAATTACCCTGGACTCTTTGCTAGGTCACTAGTCGTTAGGAACGTACTGCAGAACAGACATTTATTCGTGGTGCTCTATCACTTGAGCTGTGGTGCAGGTTTTCTGATAACAAACGGCGGTAATTGTAAAAGTCGTCACTTTCCGTCCCATTGTGGAGCCGCGGCTGATTGAACGATCGCATGCTTGAAGTGATGCAGACTGACTTTATCGGACCTCAGACGTGCATGTTGTGAAAGGATGAGATAATTTGCTGCTCAGTTGTTAATCAGGATGACCCATCTGCTCGGGTTAGGGAGATGCCACTTCAAGTTATGCTAGAGATTGGTCACCTGCAGTCTGCCAAAAGTTATACAGTTCAGGGGGTGGGGTAGGGACATGGAGGCTGAGAAACATCCACCCTACATTTTTATGTACTTTTAAGCACTTGCATGGTGTTGGGAGATATGTAGTCCTGTCTACATAGCATTTTGTATTTTTATCTTGCTTTACAGGAACTGATGAAAGCATTGTTATTTTGGTCAGATCTGCATCTTTCTCTGTTTATTAGTGTGTGCGTTACCTGCAGTGTCTTAGGCCACCATTATACGGGCAGAACCAGTGTTCCCGTGAGTGCAACCTGCCCGTTCACTAGGGACCTATAACAGTACTGTGCAAGGATTATTGAACAGTCTGGAATCTCTTTATTTGGCGCCCCGGTGCACGGGGACCAGAGTTGTGCATACATTTATCTAGGCTTACATGTACATCCTGGTGAGTAAAGCCCAAATCATCGGAGCCATACATGTACCATGGCCCTGAACCTTGAGGAGCAATTGGGTAGTTTGCAGGTAATTCTATATGTTATTAAATAAAGTACAACGGCTTCCTGTGGCTCCGGCAGAGAGTGTGGCTGGTTAGTTGGGTAAACAGTAACTAGGTTGACAATCATTAGGTAGACCACTATTGGTCGACAGTGACTAGGTCGACACCTGAAATAGGTTGTTTTTCCCCAATTAGTGCACCGTGTCCCCTTGCATGGCTCACGCTTCGGGCAAGGTTACTATTCCCAGTCGTAGTCCACGTGGATCGTAAAGTATGAAAAAGAAAGAAAAAAATTGGAAAAACTTATGTCGACCTTTTCATGTGTTGACCTAGTGACCATGTTGATCTAATGACCATGTTGACCATTAGTGGTCGACCTAATGCATGTCGACCTAAAGACCGGATACCCCAACAGAGATGCCTGCATTCCCCGGCGACACTGTGCGGAAGGGGGTCTGTGCACCTGCGTCAGGGGTATACCTAGCATTTCTGATGCGCTGAGCTGTCTCCAGCCCCTTCCCTAGAGACGACCCTTCAATGCTGTGCGCTCTTGCTTGCAATTGGGAGGTATGTCGCATTTACTACTGGTCATGGTGAATAGGTTCCGCATGTGATTGTGGTGGTGAAGAAGCGATTTGGAGGGACCACTTGCCCTTCCTGGCTCGCACAAACTTTGTAGGTATGATCAGGTCATATTGCTTTAAAGATAACCAATTGTCCACACACCAACTTTAAACAGAGTAAGTATAATCCCCTTGTAGCGCTGGCTAGCCCATAGGAGGGGTGGTATTAGAGTGGGAATAGAACCCGTTGCGACCGCAGGTCGCCACCGAGCCCGCAGCGTGGCCAGTGCAGCGAGCCCGCAAGGGGCTTGCTGCACTCGCCCCTCCCCGCCGGGATCCCAGCATCTGTATGCTGCCGGGATCCCGGCGCCGGTATGCTGACCACCGCCGGTCAGCCATATTAAACACCATAGGAGCACACATTGGCAAGTACCTTATATCGCTATCAAAGGAGTGCCGGATCTGTTGTATGTGTGTGTGTATATGTGTGTATGTATGTATGTATATATATATATATATATATATATATATATATATATATATATATTATACACTGCTCAAAAAAATAAAGGGAACACTTAACACAATGTAACTCCAAGTCAATCACACTTCTGTGAAATCAAACTGTCCACTTAGGAAGCAACACTGATTGACAGTCAATTTCACATGCTGTTGTGCAAATGGAATACACAACAGGTGGAAATTATAGGCAATTAGCAAGATACCCCCAATAAAGGAGGTGTTCTGCAGGTGGTGACCACAGACCACTTCTCAGCTCCTATGCTTTCTGGCTGATGTTTTGGTCACTTTTGAAAGCTGGCGGTGCTTTCACTCTAGTGGTAGCATGAGACGGAGTCTATAACCCACACAAGTGGCTCAGGTAGTGCAGCTCATCCAGGATGGCACATCAATGCGAGCTGTGGCAAGAAGGTTTGCTGTGTCTGTCAGCGTAGTGTCCAGAGCATGGAGGCGCTACCAGGAGACAGGCCAGTACATCAGGAGACGTGGAGGAGGCCGTAGGATGGCAACAACCCAGCAGCAGGACCGCTACCTCCACCTTTGTGCAAGGAGGAACCGGAGGAGCATTGCCAGAGCCCTGCAAAATGACCTCCAGCAAGCCACAAATGTGCATGTGTCTACTCAAACGATCAGAAACAGACTCCATGAGGGTGGTATGAGGGCCCGACGTCCACAGGTGGGGGTTGTGCTTACAGCCCAACACCGTGCAGGACGTTTGGCATTTGCCAGGGAACACCAAGATTGGCAAATTCGCCACTGGCGCCCTGTGCTTTTCATAGATGAAAGCAGGTTCTCACTGAGCACATGTGACAGACGTGACAGAGTCTGGAGATGCCAAGGAGAACGTTCTGCTGCCTGCAACATCCTCCAGCATGACCGGTTTGGCAGTGGGTCAGTAATGGTGTGGGGTGGCATTTCTTTGGGGGGCTGCACAGCCCTCCATGTGCTCGCCAGAGGTAGCCTGACTGCCATTAGGTACCGAGATGAGATCCTCAGACCCCTTGTGAGACCATATGCTTGTGCGGTTGGCCCTGGGTTCCTCCTAATGCAAGACAATGCTAGACCTCATGTGGCTGGAGTGTGTCAGCAGTTCCTGCAAGACAAAGGCATTGATGCTATGGACTGGCCCGCCCTTTCCACAGACCTGAATCCATTTGAGCACATCTGGGACATCATGTCTCGCTCCATCCACCAACGCTACGTTGCACCACAGACTGTCCAGGAGTTGGTGGATGCTTTAGTCCAGGTCTGGGAGGAGATCCCTAAGGAGACCATCCGCCACCTCATCAGGAGCATGCCCAGGTGTTGTAGGGAGGTCATACAGGCACGTGGAGGCCACACACACTACTGAGCCTCATTTTGACTTGTTTTAAGGACATTACATCAAAGTTGGATCAGCCTGTAGTGCGTTTTTCCACTTTCATTTTGAGTGTGACTCCAAATCCAGACCTCCATGGGTTAATAAATTTGATTTCCATTGATAATTTTTGTGTGATTTTGTTGTCAGCACATTCAACTATGTAAAGAACAAAGGGGCAGATGTATTAACCTGGAGAAGGCATAAGGAAGTGATAAACCAGTGATGTGTGCAAGGTGATAAAGGCACCAGCCAATCAGATCCTAACTGTTAATTTACATATTGGAGCTGATTGGCTGGTGCCTTTATCACCTTGCACATATCACTGGTTTATCACTTCCTTATGCCTTCTCCAGGTTAATACATCTGCCCCAAAGTATTTAATAAGAATATTTCATTCATTCAGATCTAGGATGTGTTATTTTAGTGTTCCCTTTATTTATTTTTTGAGCAGTGTGTGTGTGTGTGTGTGTGTGTGTGTGTATATATGTATGTATATATATATATATATATATATATATATATATATATATATATATATATATATATAATTACTATTTTATTTTTTCTGCTAAGAACAGGAATCCAAGTAATTGTAAACTTCATGTTCACTATCTGCTGTGATCGTGGAGACCATTGGAGTATACACGGTTCATCTGGAGCCGCCTGAAGTCATAATCCTTTTATATCTTACATGATGCATGTAAAGTCCAAATGTGCTTTACTTACTCATCTTGCTGGAGACCCTGCCAGGGCGGAGATGCACATTTATTTTTTTTCTTGCTTATCTTTTAGTTATTTGTGAGCTGTGGGTTTGTTTTTTCAGTTTCCTATTTTAGGTTGCAGTAAAGGAAAGTAAGCCTGTAGCAGGCATGTTTGGCCAAGAAATTTGTAGGTAACATGATCCACCAGTGGCCAAGAGATGATGAGAATTGTAGGTTTTCCTGACAGCACTTATGCTGCTTTCACATCGCAAAACCTGCTTTTGAAATGGTTCTTTAAACGGTTCTTAAAATGGGTCTGAGCAGTTAAACCCCCTTCACATCGCATGTTGTAACCAGTATATTACCATTTCATTACCGTTTTGGTACCTTTCACACTGAACCCGTTTCACCCATAGAAAACAGTGGTTGTCATTTTAAATGTTTATTTCCTGCTTCTGCCTGGTGACATCACACATGGAGACAGCCTATCACCTTCTGTGGCTTGCAAATACCGTTTCAGACCCTTTCACACTGCACAATTAAACGGGTCTGAAACGGGTAGGACCCTGCTTTTTTACCGTTTCAAAATACCAGTATTTTGTAAACGGTAAATTGAAGGTGACCCTTTCACATCGCAGCTCGAACCGTTTAGGAAGCCAGTAAAAACGGCAAATTACCGGGTACAAGCTGCGGTGTGAAGGGGTATAAATGTAAATAGTGAGTCGCTTTATTTCTGAGTGGCGTAACGTCACTTTACTTCTGCTCTCCACTGCTTGCGTTTAAGGGAACAGTGCAAATGGGATCCTGCCCTGATCAGGCCTGGCCAACCTGTGGCTCTTCAGCTGTTGTGAAACTACACATCCCAGCATGCCCTGCCACAGATTTAGCATTCTCTAATAGCAAAACTATGGCAGGGCATGCTGGAACTTGTAGTTTCACAACAGCTGGAGCCACAGGTTGGCCAGGCCTGCCCTCATCTGTCACCATGATTGATTTTACTGAACACAAGCCATATTCCACAAATCATTAATCTGCTCCCCATACTGGCTGCTTGTCAGGGCCGTATTATTCATAAGGCTTACTAGGCTGAAGCCTAGAGAAAGGGAGGGGGGGGCTGCCGCTCACTTCACACAGCCGTGGAGTGAGCAACCTGACTGGATTTGTAATGCATCTGTCGCCAGCACTCTACACATGGAGCGATGTATGCTTGATTTCTAAGCAATCTCATCAGATTGCTTAGAAATCAAGTAAAAATCGCTCCGTGTGTACCCCCCTGTAGTCAGCTGAGGTTTGTTTTGAGACAATGGGGGCAGGGGTGGAGACAGCGGATAAATAGCGCACTAGCGTCAGGGTTGTGATGTCATGCCACCACCTCCCATGAGCAATACATTCTAGTCGTGACCTTGATCGCGTATACTGAAATGTTCCCATGGGTCGCTGGGACCGGCCAAAACATTATATACATATTTAAAAAGAACAAAATGGCAGCCAACATGTACAAGCACAAGTCAGGATTTCAAAAGAGAGAGAAAAAAAAAAGAACGATTGTGCTGTGAGAAAAGAGGTCAGCAGACCTTATTTCAACTGGGTATTGGTGGCTGTGGGAATACTGATAGTGTAAATGGTGGTATAAGCTCTGCTTCCCAAACGTCAGCTGTAGTGGGGTGAAAGATTGAAGTGCCAAGGGGGCCTAAAATACCTGAGAGCCTGGTCATGGGTTAATTTGGCCCTGCTGCCTGTTAAATTGTTTTGTAAGGTATGGAGGGGAATATTGAGGCTCAGGCTAATGTCTTTTTAAACTGTATTGATATTTGTTGGCAGAAGTAGCTGCTCATGAGTAGATTGGTTAAAATGAACTTTATCATTATTTCCCTCCACCCCCCCCCCCCCCCCCCCCAAAAGGCAATAGAAAAATACTAATAATTTGAATAAAACAAATTGGGGGAGATTCAAATGTTTGAAAAGTCATTTGGGAGTCTGTTTTTTCCTATCTAATAGACGGGGGGGAAAAGATACCTAGCCGACTTTTCAAACATTTGAATTCCACCCACTTTGTTTAAAATATTGTGTGTAATTTACGTCTGTAATTATATAGCTTGCTTGCTATTTCTGTGGATTTTTGTTGGCTGGTTGCTATTTTGTGTGGAATCATGTATATACAGGTATTTCATATGTGGTGTTTAATATTTGGTTCTACTGCTGTATATTGTCAGTACAAATCTAAGAATATGATATTGACACTGAATAATTGCTTAGGCTATGCAGCTGTTGTATCAACTACTTTGGGTATGTGTGAGGAATTTGGACCCCAAATTTTTTATGTGGACTCAGAACCAAGTATCCTTCATGGCTTCTTCTAGTTTCTCTAGCATTTGTCTCCTCTAAGGCGGTGGCCATTTTGGGTGGGGCATATTTTCATGGGGATGACTAGGCCGCATGGAATACTGCTGCTGACACTGGCAACGTCGCCTTGTGCGATTGCTCGGTCCTAGAAACGGCCCTGATGTCACTGCCCCTGTCGCATGAAGCCCTATCCTTGCTAACGCATCACTCCTCTCCTGATATACTGTGTGCTGCTGGGGTCCCTGCTCCTCCCACTATGTAACTCTCAGACTGTGGCTTCCTGCTGCCTCCATTCCCCTCCTCACATCAGGTCACAGGCCTTGTCACATGCAGCCCTGTCCTCCCACAAGATTATCACTTAGCTGAATTACATTTTGATGACCTGACCTCGTACACACAGGCACACATTGACTAGCAGAAGATAGGATAATGGGATAATAAAACAATTGGTGATCATCCTCAAATAAACCAATCAAAATCTGTAGGATAGAGTTGTTGTTGTTGTTGTTGTTGTTGTTGTTGTTGTTGTTGTTGTTGTTGTTATTATTATTATTATCCTTTATTTATATGGCGCCACAAGGGTTCCGCAGCGCCCGATTACAGAGTACATAAACAAATAAACAGGAAAACAGCAACTTACAGTTGATGACCGTATAGGACAAGTACAGGGTAAATAAACATAGTTACTTATTCCAGTGTCATCTGCTGATGTATCAGGTGGCAGAAGACTGATGGAATTGGTGCAGTTGGAGATTATTAAAGTAAGACAAAGGATAAGCACATGAGGGAAGAGGGCCCTGCTCGTGAGAGTTTAGGATTTTATCAAACTGTCTTTCCAATTCCGATAATAAACCCTCTGACGTTTTTTGTGGAGGACCTAACCTTTATAGCAATTTGTTATTGAACCAGGTCTCTTCATTTTCTCTATGTGGGGGCTATTTACTAACCCTGCTCACTCTACGTGCACTATATAACCTTATAGCAACAAACCCTATACCTCCTTTATCTACCATACATTAGACCAGGGGTGGTCAAAAACTAATACAGATTCATATTAGGCTGCAAAATAATCTCCATTATTCAAATTACGCCACACAGTAGCACCACTTATACACACTACACCAGGTAGAGCCCCTTTTACACATATTACGCCAGGTAGAGCCCCTGTCACACATTATGCCAGGTAGAGACTAGAGATGAGCGGGTTCGGTTTTACTCGGTTCTCAAAACGGCATCTAATTGGCTCACGGATGTCACGTGTTTTGGATAGCCAATAAGGGTCGGTTTTGAGAACCGAGTAAAACCGAGTAAAACCGAATCCGCTCATCTCTAGTAGAGACCCATTTTACACATTACGGCAGGTAGAGCTCCCTTTTACACATTACGGCAGGTAGAGCTCCCTTTTACACATTACGGCAGGTAGAGCTCCCTTTAACACATTGCGGCAGGTAGAGCCCCCTTTTACACAGTACGGAAGGTAGAGCCCCCTTTTACACAGTACCGAAGGTAGAGCTCCCTTTTACACAGTACGGCAGGTAGAGCTCCCTTTTACACATTACGGCAGGTAGAGCTCCCTTTTACACATTGCGGCAGGTAGAGCCCCCTTTTACACAGTACGGAAGGTAGAGCCCCCTTTTACACAGTACCGAAGGTAGAGCTCCCTTTTACACAGTACGGCAGGTAGAGCTCCCTTTTACACAGTACGGAAGGTAGAGCCCCCTTTTACACATTATGACAGGTAGAGCCCCCTTTTACACATTAACATTTTATTGGGATAATCATTGCGCAGCAAGCAAATTATCCAGTGTCTCATGGCCCCTGGGGAAAGGGGGACAGCACTTTATAAAAGTGTGCTCACTTACCACTGAGGGATATGCAGAGATAAAGGCAGGGGAAGAAAGCGTTGTTGGAGGGCCGTCTGACAGATCTGGCTGCTGCTGTCGCCGCTAATGGGGATCTGGACCCCGCAGGAGAAGCAGGACCCAGAGAACCTGGACACAATTACCAGCTTCCATCCCTACCTCCAACTCCCCCCCCCACCCCCTGGACCAAATTACCATCTTCACTTCCTGACAAATTACCAGGAACCTCGCTGCAGTATGTCAAGTCCAGAAGAGGATTAACAGATATTGCTATAGCTAGGGTGCTATTTGAAAATGGATATCGTTATACAATTTCATAAAAAAATTGTAAAAGGTCTACCTTAGGTTCCAGATTCATGCGCTGCCGCTGTGTATTCAACTTTCCTGCTGTTTCCTGCTTGCTACATTCCGCCCGCATCCATACTCTGTCTGGCCCGTCCTGAGCCCACCCCTAGTTCCGTAGTAAAGCTGGTCGGCTGACATGACGAGTCAGGTGATGTGGCCGCGACTTCAGTGGCGTCGGCAGCTTGGAGGTACTGCAGAGCAATGATAAGCAGCTCCGCCGGTCGGGCCGCTTGTCATTGCGTTCTGGTGGGAGGCAGTGGGCCGGGCAGGATCGGTTTGTGGGCCGGATCTGGCCCGCGGGCCGTATTTTACCCACCTCTACATTAGACAGAAGCTGATGGCTTGCTGTATATTAAGTGCTGGTTTTCTGCAGTGTTGGTAAGTGACCCTCTCAATCCTATACCCCTTTTCCACCTACTAAGCACGGGTCGCAGCCGGGAGCCTGATACGGGTGCTACCCAGCTGTGGCCCGTGCTCAGCCCCCTTTCCCACTGCGCTCACCAACCCGGCATATTGCCGGGTTGGAGACGCTGCTAGCGACGCGGCAGGGGTGGCGCTGGGAGATCACATGATCTCCCAGCGCCGCCCTTCCATAGACTGTGAACGGGAGCCGTGTCGCATTGACACCGCTTCCGTTTACACTGCACAGCTTACCAGGTTGAACTCGTGTTCAACCGGGTAAGCTACCCGGGTAGGATTCCCAGATCACTTGATCCGGGTTGACCCTTTTCCACTAGCAAAAAACACGGGTAAATCCGCGCCCCCGTGCATTTACCCGTGTTTTTTGAGCTAGTGGAAAAGGGGTATTATATGGGAACTTTGTGTGAGGCACATTCTGCATTTTTAATCTGCTTCCTAATGGCATATAGGAATAGAAGGAAATGTTGTTAATGATTATCGATCTGTGGAGTTTATAGATAGCCCTGATTTATAATGGGCTGATCCTAAAACATGACTGCTCAACTATGATTAACAAGTGGCTTCATTTGTGTTTGATGTTGGTAACTAAATCCCTCTTACATTCTGTTTGACTGTTATTGAATTTCCAATCCTCTGACCTTACTCGTCTCTTTAATCTGCTGTTGCTGCACTAAGTATACTGCGTTACTGCAGGGGCCGCTGGCTTGTAGAACTGAATGTGTTAATGAAATCTCATTAACCTTTCTAATGGTGGGAGGGGGTCGCTCAATACTGCCCAAAACAAGTATAGAAATGGAACATAGAAGTGTATGTGTGCATTTATGTATATATAACTATATATCATTTATGTATGTCTGGCAATGAAGTGTGTGGCAGTGGTAGTATTTTCGACCGTGATATTCGGTGAAAAATACAGAAAGTGCCACGTCCATGCGTACGAAAAGGTTCATTAGAATATGCTTTTCTGTCTACTGATCATCCAGACCTTGGGTGCTAATACGTAGCTTTCCCAGAAAATGTGCAGTCACAGATTCTTAGCTCGCCCGACGGGTGTGGATCATAGGGCCAACAGTCATTAGGTTGACCACTATTGGTCGACAGTGACTAGGTCAACACCTGAAATAGGTCAACATGGTCATTAGGTCGATATTGACTAGGTCAACATGGAAAAGGTCGACATGAGTTGTTTATTTGTTTTCTTTTTTTTGTGTCGTTTTCTTCGTAAAGTGACCCAATTAGTGCACTGTTTCCCCTCGCTTCACTCGCCGTTCTTCGGATAAGGTGCCTCGCTCCGCTACCGCTGGTTACGATTCCCAATCGTAGTCCACGTGGATCGTAAAGTATGAAAAAGTTAAAAAAAAATTTTTTTTTTTTTTTTAAACTCATGTCTGCCTTGCCCACGTTGACCTAGTGACCAAGTCGACCTAATGCATGTCGACCAATAGTGGTCAACCTAATGAGTGTCTACCTAAGTGCTGTCGACCTAAAGACCGGATCCCCACCCAGGATAGCAAATATTTAAAAGAAAAAAAATAATAATAATAGTGTAACAATAAAATATGGGGAAGGTAGCTTGCTTTCAGATTGTAACCTGCGACGTGCGTGTATGTCGGGGCTGTTAATCTGCGCACCAGATAGCAAAAAAAGGTATAATTTTGTGGTCCTCCACAATTTTACATGCAGAAATGTATCTCTGTATCACTCACATAAAAATAATGGAAAATGCCATATAGTGAGTATTTTATTTTTTTGAAATATTATTTTAAAATCACTAAAATCAAGTTAATTGGAATTGATCTGGATTTTTAGATGGTGCTCTCCTGCACTAGACAGTCACTCTCCTTGAGGATCCTGGAGTGGTTCAAATTGGGTAATGGGAATGGAGTCTAAAGTGCTTAACCAGCACAAAGGAGGAGGTTCTTGAGTACAGTATGTTGTTTGAGGAAGAAACCCTACGCGTTTTATCCTTACAGGACTTCTTCAGGGGAACATATTATATTGTATGCTGGTACGTGTTCACTTGGCACATTGTGTATTTCCTATTAAATATTAACATACTAAATGATTAGGTGCTTCTTTATTTCTATTTCCAGAGATTGATTTACTAAAGCACAAGCAGCCACCTAAATACTATATAAGAAGTGATTTTTGTCTGTTCATATTATTGTAATTTTAAATTACATGTACTGTATAGTTATCTGTGATACTAAGTACTTTAAATTGTATCACAAATATTTGGTTAATCGCAAAACCTTTCCAGCACATCAATGCGTATATATCTTTATTTCAACTTCTTTGATATTTCTTTTACGTTTAAAATTTAGATCACATTTAAAGGTTTCTTGTGCTGTGGGGGCTTAGGGAGGCTGTATTCCATCAAATCTACAAATACTAGTATTTATAAATGACTCTTAAATAAGGCGAACACGGCAAATCGTTTGTGGCCACCAGATGGAGATATACCGATCGGATGTGGACCATCAAATCGACAGTGTCTAGGTCGACAATGTTTAGGTCGACCACTATAGGTCGACAGTCACTAGGCTGATAGTGTTTCTAGGTCGATAGGTCAAAAGGTCGACATGGTGGTTGGTTTTTGTTTTTTTTTTGTCGTTTTCTTCGTACAGTGACCGGGCAGCCGAATTAGTGCACCGTGTCCCCTCGCATGGTGAGCGAACTTCGGGCAAGGCAGATTACTGTTCCAGTCGTAGTCCACATGGATCGTTAAGTATGAAAAAGTTAAAAAAAAGAAGTTTTTTTTAAAGAAAAAACTCATGTCGACCTTTTGACCTGTCGACCTAGACAGTGTCATCCCATACCGATCTTACATACAAAAGTATATAATGTATTTATGTTGCTGTGTAGTGTGACCATACTAAGGCAGGATGCATAAAAAACAGAAACCTGAAATGCAGCGGAACTCTTTTCTCTAAATAATATCCTTTCACTTTAACTAAATGGAAATACTGTACATTCTTATGGATATATATATATATATATATATATATATATATATATACATACATATTAAAACGGCATACTGAACAATGGTTGCCTGTTACAGCTCCATCAGCTAGTTTGAAGTTGAATCGTTCTTTCAGATGAGTTAATTGAATGTGTAGTGTACTGTGGGTAGTAACACCTACTTCATATTTACTTTTCTCTGACGTCCTAGTGGATGCTGGGGACTCCGTCAGGACCATGGGGATTAGCGGCTCCGCAGGAGACAGGGCACAAAAATAAAGCTTTAGGATCAGGTGGTGTGCACTGGCTCCTCCCCCTATGACCCTCCTCCAAGCCTCAGTTAGGTTTTTGTGCCCGTCCGAGCAGGGTGCAATCTAGGTGGCTCTCCTAAAGAGCTGCTTAGAAAAAGTTTTTAGGTTTTTTATTTTACAGTGAGTCCTGCTGGCAACAGGCTCACTGCAACGAGGGACTTAGGGGAGAAGAAGTGAACTCACCTGCGTGCAGGATGGATTGGCTTCTTAGGCTACTGGACACCATTGGCTCCAGAGGGATCGAACACAGGCCCAGCCATGGAGTCCGGTCCCGGAGCCGCGCCACCGACCCCCTTGCAGATGCCGAAAAGTGAAGAGGTCCAGAAACCGGCGGCAGAAGACTTTTCAGTCTTCATGAGGTAGCGCACAGCACTGCAGCTGTGCGCCATTGTTGTCACACACTTCACACCAGCGGTCACGGAGGGTGCAGGGCGCTGCAGGGGGCGCCCTGGGCAGCAATGAGAATACCTTGTTCTGGCTAAAAAATACATCACATATAGCCCCTGGGGCTATATGGATGTATTTAACCCCTGCCAGGTCTCAGAAAAACGGGAGAAGAAGCCCGCCGAAAAGGGGGCGGGGCCTATTCTCCTCAGCACACCGCCATTTTCCCTCACAGAAATGCTGGTGGGAAGGCTCCCAGGCTCTCCACTGCACTACAGAAACAGGGTTAAAACAGAGAGGGGGGGCACTTATTTGGCGATATGATTATATATATTAAGATGCTATAAGGGAAAAACACTTATATAAAGGTTGTCCCTGTATAATTATAGCGTTTTGGTGTGTGCTGGCAAACTCTCCCTCTGTCTCTCCAAAGGGCTAGTGGGGTCCTGTCCTCTATCAGAGCATTCCCTGTGTGTGTGCTGTGTGTCGGTACGTGTGTGTCGACATGTATGAGGACGATGTTGGTGAGGAGGCGGAGCAATTGCCTGTAATGGTGATGTCACTCTCTAGGGAGTCGACACCGGAATGGATGGCTTATTTAAGGAATTACGTGATAATGTCAACACGCTGCAAGGTCGGTTGACGACATGAGACGGCCGGCAAACCAATTAGTACCTGTCCAGGCATCTCAAACACCGTCAGGGGCGTTAAAACGTCCTTTTACCTCAGTCGGTCGACACAGACACGGACACTGACTCCAGTGTCGACGGTGAAGAAACAAACGTATTTTCCTTTAGGGCCACACGTTACTTGTTAAGGGCAATGAAGGAGGTGTTACATATTTCTGATACTACAAGTACCACAAAAAAGGGTATTATGTGGAGTGTGAAAAAACTACCTGTAGTTTTTCCTGAATCAGATAAATTAAATGAAGTGTGTGATGATGCGTGGGTTTATTATTGGCGGTATACCCTTTCCCGCCAGAAGTTAGGGCGCGTTGGGAAACACCCCTTAGGGTGGATAAGGCGCTCACACGCTTATCAAAACAAGTGGCGGTACCGTCTCCAGATAGGGCCGCCCTCAAGGAGCCAGCTGATAGGAGGCTGGAAAATATCCTAAAAAGTATATACACACATACTGGTGTTATACTGCGACCAGCGATCGCCTCAGCCTGGATGTGCAGCGCTGGGGTGGCTTGGTCGGATTCCCTGACTGAAAATATTGATACCCTTGACAGGGACAGTATTTTATTGACTATAGAGCATTTAAAGGATGCATTTCTATATATGCGAGATGCACAGAGGGATATTTGCACTCTGGCATCAAGAGTAAGTGCGATGTCCATATCTGCCAGAATTTGTTTATGGACACGACAGTGGTCAGGTGATGCAGATTCCAAACGGCACATGGAAGTATTGCCGTATAAAGGAGAAAAAGACAACGTCTTTTCAGCCTCAGTCCTTTCGTCCCCATAAGGGCAAGCGGGCAAAAGGCCAGTCATATCTGCCATGGGATAGAGGAAAGGGAAGAAGACTGCAGCAGGCAGCCCATTCCCAGGAACAGAAGCCCTCCACCGCTTCTGCCAAGTCCTCAGCATGACGCTGGGGCCGTACAAGCGGACTCAGGTGCGGTGGGGGGGTCGTCTCAAGAGTTTCAGCACGCAGTGGGCTCACTCGCAAGTGGACCCCTGGATCCTACAAGTAGTATCCCAGGGGTACAGATTGGAAATTCGAGACGTCTCCCCCTCGCAGGTTCCTGAAGTCTGCTTTACCAACGTCTCCCTCCGACAGGGAGGCAGTAGTGGAAACAATTCACAAGCTGTATTCCCAGCAGGTGATAATCAAAGTACCCCTCCTACAACAAGGAAAGGGGTATTATTCCACACTATATTGTGGTACTGAAGCCAGACGGCTCGGTGAGACCTATTCTAAATCTGAAATATTTGAACACTTACATACAAAGGTTCAAATCAAGATGGAGTCACTCAGAGCAGTGATAGCGAACCAGGAAGAAGGGGACTATATGGTGTCCCGGGACATCAGGGATGCTTACCTCCATGTCCCAATTTGCCCTTCTCACCAAGGGTACCTCAGGTTCGTGGTACAGAACTGTCACTATCAGTTTCAGACGCTGCCGGTTGGATTGTCCACGGCACCCCGGGTCCTTACCAAGGTAATGGCCGAAATGATGATTCTTCTTCAAAGAAAATGGACGATCTCCTGATAGGGGCAAGGTCCAGAGAACAGTTGGAGGTCGGAGTAGCACTATCTCAAGTAGTTCTACGACAGCACGGGTGGATTCTAAATATTCCAAAACCGCAGCTGTTTCCGACGACACGTCTGCTGTTCCTAGGGATGATTCTGGACACAGTCCAGAAAAAGGTGTTTCTCCCGGAGAAGAAAGCCAGGGAGTTATCCGAGCTAGTCAGGAACCTCCTAAAACCAGGAAAAGTGTCAGTGCATCATTGCACAAGGGTCCTGGGAAAAATGGTGGCTTCTTACGAAGCGATTCCATTCGGCAGATTTCACGCAAGAACTTTTCAGTGGGATCTGCTGGAAAAATGGTCCGGATCGCATCTTCAGATGCATCAGCGGATAACCCTGTCTCCAAGGACAAGGGTGTTTCTTCTGCGGTGGCTGCAGAGTGCTCATCTACTAAAGGGCCGCAGATTCGGCATTCAGGACTGGGTCCTGGTGACCACGGATGCCAGCCTGAGAGGCTGGGGAGCAGTCACACAGGGAAAAAATTTCCAGGGAGTGTGATCAAGTCTGGAGACTTCTCTCCACATAAATATACTGAAGCTAAGGGCAATTTACAATGTTCTAAGCTTAGCAAGACCTCTGCTTCAAGGTCAGCCGGTATTGATCCAGTGGGACAACATCACGGCAGTCGCCCACGTAAACAGACAGGGCGGCACAAGAAGCAGGAGGGCAATGGCAGAAACTGCAAGGATTCTTCGCTGGGCGAAAAATCATGTGATAGCACTGTCAGCAGTGTTCATTCCGGGAGTGGACAACTGGGAAGCAGACTTCCTCAGCAGGCACGACCTCCACCCGGGAGAGTGGGGACTTCATCGGGAAGTATTCCACATGATTGTGAACCGTTGGGAAAGACCAAAGGTGGACATGATGGCGTCCCGCCTGAACAAAAAACTGGACAGGTATTGCGCCAGGTCAAGAGACCCTCAAGCAATAGCTGTGGACGTTCTGGTAACACCGTGGGTGTACCAGTCGGTGTATGTGTTCCCTCCTCTGCTTCTCATACCCAAGGTACTGAGAATTATAAGACGTAGAGGAGTAAGAACTATACTCGTGGCTCCGGATTGGCCAAGAAGGACGTGGCACCCGGAACTTCAAGAAATGCTCACAGAGGACTCATGGCCTCTGCCGCTAAGAAGGGACTTGCTTCAGCAAGTACCAGGTCTGTTCCAAGACTTACCGCGGCTGCGTTTGACGGCATGGCGGTGGAACGCCAGATCCTAAGGGAAAAAGGCATTCCGGAAGAGGTCATTCCTACCCTGGTCAAAGCCAGGAAGGAGGTGACCGCAAAACATTATCACCACATGTGGCGAAAATATGTTGCGTGGTGTGAGGCCAGGAAGGCCCCACGAAGAAATTTCAACTCGGTCGATTCCTGCATTTCCTGCAAACAGGAGTGTCTATGGGCCTCAAATTGGGGTCCATTAAGGTTCAAATTTCGGCCCTGTCAATTTTCTTCCAGAAAGAATTGGCTTCAGTTCCTGAAGTCCAGAAGTTTGTCAAGGGAGTATTGCATATACAACCCCCTTTTTGTGCCTCCAGTGGCACTGTGGGATCTCAACGTAGTTCTGGGATTCCTCAAATCACATTTTAAACCGCTCAAATCTGTGGATTTGAAATATCTCACATGAAAAGTGACCATGCTGTTGGCCCTGGCCTCGGCCAGGCGAGTGTCAGAATTGGCGGCTTTGTCTCACAAAAGCCATATCTGATTGTCCATTCGGACAGGGCAGAGCTGCGGACTCGTCCCCAGTTTCTTCCTAAGGTGGTGTCAGCGTTTCACCTGAACCAGCTTATTGTGGTACCTGCGGATACTAGGGACTTGGAGGACTCCAAGTTGCTAGATGTTGTCAGGGCCCTGAAAATATAGGTTTCCAGGACGGCTGGAGTCAGGAAAACTGACTTGCTGTTATCCTGTATGCACCCAACAAACTGGGTGCTCTTGCTTCTAAGCAGACGATTGCTCGTTGGATTTGTAGCACATTTCAACTTGCACATTCTGTGGCAGGCCTGCCACAGCCTAAATCTGTCAAGGCCCATTCCACAAGGAAGGTGGGCTCATCCTGGGCGGCTGCCCGAGGGGTCTCGGCATTACAACTCTGCCGAGCAGCTACGTGGTCGGGGGAGAACACGTTTGTAAAATTCTACAAATTTGATACCCTGGCTAAAGAGGACCTGGAGTTCTCTCATTCGGTGCTGCAGAGTCATCCGCACTCTCCCGCCCGTTTGGGAGCTTTGGTATAATCCCCATGGTCCTGACGGAGTCCCCAGCATCCACTAGGACGTCAGAGAAAATAAGATTTTACTTACCGATAAATCTATTTCTCGTAGTCCGTAGTGGATGCTGGGCGCCCATCCCAAGTGCGGATTGTCTGCAATACTTGTACATAGTTATTGTTACAAAAAAATCGGGTTGTTATTGTTGTGAGCCGTCTGTTCAGAGGCTCCTACGTTTGTCATACTGTTAACTGGGTTCAGATCACAAGTTGTACGGTGTGATTGATGTGGCTGGTATGAGTCTTACCCGGGATTCAAAATCCTTCCTTATTGTGTACGCTCGTCCGGGCACAGTATCCTAACTGAGGCTTGGAGGAGGGTCATAGGGGGAGGAGCCAGTGCACACCACCTGATCCTAAAGCTTTATTTTTGTGCCCTGTCTCCTGCGGAGCCGCTAATCCCCATGGTCCTGACGGAGTCCCCAGCATCCACTACGGACTACGAGAAATAGATTTATCGGTAAGTAAAATCTTATTTTTCTCTAACGTCCTAGTGGATGCTGGGGACTCCGTCAGGACCATGGGGAATAGCGGGCTCCGCAGGAGACAGGGCACATCTAAAAAGCTTTTTAGGTCACATGGTGTGTACTGGCTCCTCCCCCCATGACCCTCCTCCAAGCCTCAGTTAGGTTTTTGTGCCCGTCCGAGAAGGGTGCAAACTGGATGGCTCTCTTAAGGAGCTGTTTAGTAAAGTTTTTTTTTAGGTTTCTAATCAGTGATTCCTGCTGGCGACAGGATCACTGCAACGAGGGACTTAGGGGAGAGACTTGCAACTCACCTGCGTGCAGGAGGATTGAAGTTTTAGGCTACTGGACACTGAGCTCCAGAGGGAGTCGGAACACAGGTCAGCCTGGGGTTCGTCCCGGAGCCGCGCCGCCGATCCCCCTTACAGACGCTGAAGAAAGACGGCGGAACGGAGGTCCGGAAACAGGCGGCAGAAGACTTCACAGTCTTCAGAGAGGTAGCGCACAGCACTGCAGCTGTGCGCCATTGTTGCTACACGGCTCACTGACACGGTCACGGAGGGTGCAGGGCGCTGCTGGGGGCGCCCTGGGCAGCAATATAAATACCTATTTGGCAAATAAATACATCACATATAGCCATTAAGGCTATATGTATGTATTTAACCCAGGCCAGTTTTCCTAATAACCGGGAGAAAAGCCCGCCGTGAAAGGGGCGGAGCTTATTCTCCTCAGCACTCAGCGCCATTTTCCTGACCAGCTCCGCTGGTGAGGAAGGCTCCCACTCTCCCCTGCACTACAGAAACAGGGTTAAAGAGAAGGGGGGCATAAATTGGCGATATAATTATATATTAAGAGCCCATATATAGAAACAACACCTTCTAGGGTTGTTATATACATTATGGCGCTTTTGGTGTGTGCTGGCAAACTCTCCCTCTGTCTCCCCAAAGGGCTAGTGGGTCCTGTCCTCTATCAGAGCATTCCCTGTATGTGTGTGCTGTAGGTCGGTACGTGTGTGTCGACATGTATGAGGAAAATGTTGGTGAGGAGACGGAGAAAATTGCCTGTAATGGTGATGTCACTCTCTAGGGAGTCGACACCAGAATGGATGGCTTACTTATGGAATTACGTGATAATGTCAACACGCTGCAAGCCGGTTGACGACATGAGACAGCCGGCGGACAAATTAGTATCGGTCCAGGCGTCTCAGACACCGTCAGGGGCTTGTAAAAACGCCCATTTACCTCAGTCGGTCGACAGACACTGACACGGACACTGACCCCAGTGTCGACGGTGAAGAAACAAACGTATTTTTCCTTTAGGGCCACAAGTTACATGTTAAGGGCAATGAAGGAGGTGTTACGTATTTCTGATACCACAAGTACCACAAATAAGGGTATTTTGTAGGGTGGGAAAAAACTACTTGTAGTTTTGCCTAAATCAGATAAATTAAATGAAGTGTGTGAGGATACGTGGGGTTCCTCCGACAGAAAGTTATGGGCGGTATACCCTTTTTCCCGCCAGTAGTAAGGGCGAGTTGGAAAACACACCTTAGGGTGGACAAGGCGCTCACACGCTTATAAAAAACATGGCGTTACCGTTTCCAGATACGGCCGCCCTCAAGGAGCCAGCTGATAGGAAGCTGGAAAATATCATAACAGTATATACACACATACTGGTGTTATACTACGACCAGCAATCGCCTCAGCCTGGATGTGCAGCGCTGAGGGGGCTTGGTCGGATTTCCTGACTGAAAATTTTGATACCCTTGACAGGGACAGGATTTTATTGTCTATAGAGCATTTTAAGGATGCATTTCTATATATGTGTGATGCGCAGAGGCATATTTGCATTCTGGCATCAAGAGTAAATGTGATGTACATATCTGCCAGACGAAGACACGACAGTGGTCAGGTGAGGCAGATTCCAGACGGCATATGGAAGTATTGCCGTATAAAGGGGCGGTCCATTGGACCTGGTGGCCATGGCAACAGCTGAAAAATCCACCTTTTGTTACCCCGAGTCACATATTGGCAGAAAAGGACACAGTCTTTTCAGTCTCAGTCCTTTCGTCCCCATACGGGCAGGCGGGCGAAGGCCAGTCATATCTGCCCAGGGGGAGAGGAAAGGGAAGAAGACTGCAGCAAGCAGCTCATTCCCAGGAACAGAAGCTCCTCACGGCTTCTGCCAAGTCCGCAGCATAACGCTGGGGCCGTACAAGCGGACTCAGGTGCGGTAGGGGGTCATCTCAAGAGTTTCAGCAACACTCGCAAGGGAACTCCGGGATCCTACATATCCCAGGTGTACATTGGAAATTCGAGACGTCTCCCCCTCACACAATTCACAGGCTGTATTCCCAGCAGGTGATAATCAAAGTACCCTTCTTACAACAAGGAAGGGGGTAGTATTCCACACTATATTGTGGTACTGAAGCCAACCGGCTCGGTGAGATCTGAAATATTTGAACACTTACATACAAGCGTTCAAATCAAGATGGAGTCACTCGGAGCAGTGATAGCGAACCAGGAAGAAGGGGACGATATGATGTCACTGGATATCAGGGACGTTTACCTACAGGTCCAAATTTGCCCTTCTCACCAAGGGTACTTCAGGTTCCTGGTACAGAACTGTCACTATCAGTTCAGACGCTGCCGTTTGGATTGTCCACGGCGCCCCGGGTCTTTACCAAGGTAATGGCCGGAATGAGGATTTTTCTTAAAAGAAACATGGACGCTTTCCTGATAAGGGCAAGGTCCAGAGAACAGTTGGAGGTCGGAGTAGCACTATCTTAAGTAGTTCTACGACAGCACGAGTGGATTCTAAATATTCCAAAATCGCAGTTTTTTCCGACGACACGTCTACTGTTCCTAGGGAAGATTCTGGACACAGTCCAGAAAAACGTGTTTCTCCCAGTGGAGAAAACCAGGGAGTTATCCGAGCTAATCGGGATCCTCCTAAAACCAGGAAAAGTGTCAGTGCATCATTGCACAAGAGTCCTGGTAAAAATGGTGGCTTATTACGAAGCAATTCCATTCGGCAGATTTCCCGCAAGAACTCTTCAGTGGGATCTGCTGGACAAATGGTCCGGATCGCATCCTCAGATGCATCAGCGGATAACCCTATATCCAAGGAAAAGGGTGTCTCTCCTGTGGTGATTACAGAGTGCTCATCTTCTAGAGGGCCGCAGATTCGGCATTCAGGATTGGATGCCGGTGACCACGGAGGCCAGCCTGAGAGGCTGGGGAACAGTCACACAGGGAAAAAATTTCCAGGGAAGTGTGATTAAGTCTGGAGAATTCTCTCCGCATAAATAAGCTTAGAGCAAATTTATAATGCTCTAAACTTAGCTAGACCTCTGCTTCAAGGTCAGCCGGTATTGATCCAGTGGGATAACATCACGGCAGTCGCCCACGTAAACAGAAGGGCGGCACAAGAAGCAGGAGGGCAGTGAAAACTGCAAGGATTTTTCGCTAGGCGGAAAATCATGTGATAGCACTGTCAGCAGTGTTCTTTCCGGGAGTGGACGACTGGGAAGCAGACTTCCTCAGCAGGCATGACCTCCACCCGGGAGAGTGGAAACTTCATAGGGAAGTTTTTTCAACATGATTGTGGACCGTTGGCAAAGACCAAAGGTGGACATGATGGCGTCCCGCCCGAACAAAAAACGGGACAGGTATTCCGCCAGGTCATGAGACCTTCAGGCGATAGCTGTGGATGTTCTGGTAACACCGTGGGTGTACCAGTCTGTGTATGTGTTCCCTCCTCTGTTTCTCATAACCAGGGTATTGAGAATTATAAGACATAGAGGAGTATGAACTATACTAGTGGCTCCGGATTGGCCAAGAGGGACTTGGTACCCGGAACTTCAAGAAATGCTCACAGAGGACTAAGGGCCTGGGGAGCTAAGAAGGGACTTGATTCAGCAAGTACCATGTCTATTCCAAGACTTACCGCGGCTGCGTTTGACGGCATGGCGGTTGAATGCCGGATCCTGAGGGGAAAAGGCATTCCATAAGAGGTCATACCTACCTTGGTCACAGCCAGGAAGGAGGTGACCGCACAACGTCATCACCACATGTGGTGAAAATATGTTGCGTGGGTGAGGCCAGGAAGGCTCCACGACGGAAATTCAACTAGGTCGATTTCTACACTTCCTGAAAACAGGAGTGTTTTGGACCTCAAATTGGGGTTCATTAACATTTAAATTTCGGCCCTGTAGATTTTCTTACAGAAAGAATTGACTTCAGTTCCTGAAGTCCAGATTGTAAAGGATGTATTACATATACAGTTTTTTTGTGCCCCTAGGGGCACCGTGAGATCTCAACATAGTGTTGGGATTTCTTAAAATCATATTGGTTTGAACCGCTCAAATCTGTGGATTTGAAATATCTCACATGGAAAGTGACCATGCTGTTGACAAATATCTCACATGGGAAGTGACCATGTTGTTAGCCCTGGCCTCGGCCAGGCGATTGTCAGAATGGGCGGCTTTGTTTTACAAAAGCCCATATTAAAATTTTCCATTTGAACAGGACAGAACTGGGACTCGTCTCCAGTTTCTTCATAAAGGGGTGTCAGCGTTTTCACCTGAAACAACCTCTTGTGGTGCCTGCGGCTACTAGGGACTAGGAGGACTCCAAGTTACTAGACGTGGTCAGGGCCCTAAAAATATATATATATATATATATATATATATAGTTAGGACGGCTGGAGTCAGAAAGTCTGACTTGCTGTTTATACTGTATACACCCAACAAGCTGGGTGCTCATGCTTCTAAGCAGTCTATTGCACGCTGGATTTGTAGTACAATTCAGCTTGCACATTCTGTGGCAGGCCTGCCACAGACGAAATATGTAGATGCCCATTCCACAAGGAAGGTGGGCTCATCCTGGGCGGCTGCCCGAGGAGTCTCGGCATTACAACTTTGCCGAGCAGCTACGTGGTCAGGGGAGAACACGTTTGTAAAATTTTACAAATTTTGATACTCTGGCTAAGGAGGACCTGGAGTTCTCTCATTCGGTGCTGCAGAGTCATCCGCACTCTCCCGCCCGTTTGGGAGCTTTGGTATAATCCCCATGGTCCTGACGGAGTCCCCAGCATCCACTAGGACGTTAGAGAAAATAAGAATTTACTTACCGATAATTCTATTTCTCGTAGTCCGTAGTGGATGCTGGGCGCCCATCCCAAGTGCGGATTGTCTGCAATGCTTGTACATAGTTATTGTTACAAAAATCGGGTTATTACTATTGTTGTGAGCCATCTTTTCGGAGGCTACTTCGTTTTGTTATCATACTGTTAACTGGGTTCAGATCACAAGTTGTACGGTGTGATTGGTGTGGCTGGTATGAGTCTTACCCGGGATTCAAGATCCTTCCTTATTGTGTACGCTCGTCCGGGCACAGTACCTAACTGAGGCTTGGAGGAGGGTCATGGGGGGAGGAGCCAGTACACACCATGTGACCTAAAAAGCTTTTTAGATGTGCCCTGTCTCCTGCGGAGCCCGCTATTCCCCATGGTCCTGACGGAGTCCCCAGCATCCACTACGGACTACGAGAAATAGAATTATCGGTAAGTAAATTCTTATTTTTTCCCTTTTCTTTTATCATTTTAAACATGACATTAATTGGACCAACATGTCATGCAAACACCTCCCTCCCCCCTCCCATAGGAGCCTGTGGTCACTGCACTAAGGACTATTTGTTAATAAAGGATGGCAAACAAGGTTTTTTTTTTTCCATCGATGAGGATATTTGCATTGGTAACGTATTCACGGTTTTCTCTGCCATCTCTTTGTGTAAAGCGCACACAATCGGTTAGAGACACTGCTTCCCTACAGCACTGCGGTGTAATGGGTTCTCAATGGAAGTGATAGCAACTGCTTGATTTCATCCATAAAATGACACAAAATTTAGGTAATTTTTTTAATTCTTTTTAGTTAACTTGTATTACTGTCCTACAAGTAATACTGTGTATGTGCGTCCATGTGATAGGGAGTACAGAGTGTAAACGCCCCTAGGGCAGGGACTGATGTGAGTGACTGAGATGTTCTCTGTAGGGGGCTAATGTATTAACATTTTTACTTAAATAATGTGAAAAAAAATAATAATTAGTTTTTACACCATTTTCACAATATTTTCGTATCACCTGAATGTATTAAAGGGCTTTTGCAGCAGTTTTTATGGAAAAGTGCTCCAACCCCTTTAATTCACTTTTTTTAGTAACCAGATCGCATTTCCCATATTTATAAGTTTTTTTTAAAAAACAACACAGTGAGCCCTGTGATAATAACGCTGTCCTGAGACAGTGTTATTATCAGAGGGCTCACTGCGATATGCAGCCTGCTGCACAGGTTTCTCTGCACATAGGCAGAGAAGATGTGCAGGGAGCCCGCAGTGTGAGCAGCTATGTGTATCCGATGGACACACAAGCTGATCACTGTGAAAAAAATGAAATAAATAAACCTTAAAATTATATTTATGGGCCCTACAGACACGGCGATACGCCGCCGAGCTGCCCGACCGCCGATACGGCAGACGGGCGACCCAGCGGCGGGGGGGGGCAGTGACGGGGTGAGTGAAGTTTCTTCACTCTGCTCCATAGCAATGCAGATCGTCCATATTGGCCTGCATGCACAGGCGACAGGGCACCAACGATGAACGAGTGCGGGGCCGCGCATCGTTCATCGTTCATCGTTGGTGCCTCCAGGGACTTCACCTAGGAGACGGCGGCCTTTAAGCTCTTTTTCATGGCCGCCGCCCTACCAGGACTTCCATTGGCTCTTCTATCTTCAGGAGCTCTTCAATGTTCCTCCGCTGTCGGACTGACAGCCGCTTCCTCGCGCTGACTTATAGAAGTCAGCCTGAGGGGGGCGGGGCGATGATGCGGCAAGCCGTGATTGGCTTGCGGCAGCCATCTTTAATTTAAAAAATTATTCTGAAGTACCATTTTTGAAATGGGTACCGCTCCGCTGCCAAACTCTACAGAATGGCAGGCAGGGATCTCTGATCCATGCCTGCTGCCACTGACGTCCACACCTCCGCCACGCAGGGTCGGACTGGCCCACAGGGGAACAGGAGAAACCATCGGTGGACCCCACTGCCAGTGGGCCCTCCTCCTCCTCTAGGGATCAGGTTCCCGACTCTATCCTAGTGCACTTTAATTATGCATTATACGTATGTTACATTATACTTCACAAGAATATGGTTTATTATATATTTACCAAGGGGAATAGAACATGTACTCTGCAATGGTTAGCTAAACCTCTGTGGTGGCTGGCCACGCCCCTGTGGAGCCTGGCCACACCCTTAAGCATGGGCCCCTACAACAACATTCCCCCGGTGTGCTCTTCATGCTCCAGTCCGACACTGCCGCCACGTCCCGTCGCCACTGAGGCCTGCATCTCCGCCGCGTCCCCGCCGCATTCGCCCGCACCTGTCCCACACAGTGATGGCAGCGGATCCAGTGACGGATTCGCCGGTCAATCACATCTGGCCTCAATGACAGGGGCGTGCTTTCATGCGTTGAAAGCACGTCCCTGTATCAAAGCGGCTTTTACTGCCTATAGCTTGGCACCGCCCCCGCCCGGCCCCTGCTCCCGCACCTTTCCCATTGACAACCCATTATAACAGTAAAAATGATTAGATTAATATAAAGGAGATACTTATGACACAAAATATGTGTCATAAGTATCTTCTTTGTATTATTTTAATCATTAATGACCGGGAAGGCACTGCCTCCCCTGACTACACGTCCCTGGTTAGGGTTACACATGTACAATTGCTGGAACATATGGTAATGATCTACCTTGAGCAGAACCTGAAATGTGCCGACATCACGTAAACGGACCCATGTGTGGATCCCCATCATTGGGTGGAATTCAGTTAGAACAAGGGCTGTAGCTCCCCGGAGGAGTGCCAGCAGCTGTTCAGTTGCCTGCATGACACCCAGCACTTAAGTCAGGAGATGCCATTTACCACCACTAATGCTCAGGGCTTAACCCCGAGGAACAACTTAGTGCTGTTTTCTGCTCACACTGCAGGAGGCTGCGTGCAGACATCCTCGAGTCGGAGGTTTACAATGCAGACTGTTTAATAGCTTCAGGCGCTCATTCCGGGGGCTGCATCCCCTCAATTCTAATTGAATTCCCCCCCAGTGGGCACTCTCCCTTTCTCTTCTGCACATCTTGGAGGGGGCCTTGGACTGTACACCCTAATTCTCAGAGGTGCTATTATGCTGAGACTTGTAGTTCCACACAGAACAAAAAGAGAAAATGCAGATGCACACTGTATAGTACTAAGGGGTTGGGGCTGAATTACCGGGTGCTGAAATCCCGGCGATCAGCATACCGACCCCGCAATCCTGGCAGGAGGGGGCCAGTGCAACTAAGCTCCTTACGGCTCGCTGACCTCGCCACAGATTCTGTCTCCACTCTATGGGTGTCGTGGACACCCACAAGTGGGAATAGGGCCTGTTGGTAGGCATTCCGTGTGTCGGCATTTCTAGTGTTTGGGATCCCGGCGTTGGCATGCTGACTGCCAGGATCCTGAGCGCTGGTCAGCTAACCGCATCCCGTACTAATTACTGTTAATCAAAGTAATAATAATTAACTCTGCAGTCTAACAAAGAGCACAATTCAAATCCAAAAATATGGGCCCAACGACTGCAACCAGGTGACCTTGTGTGGTAGGTTCAAGTCCAGGGCATGGGACCCCCCCAATGCCACACAAGCCAACCGCTCCAAGGCATCATACTAGTGAGATGTTTAAGTGTTAAACAAAGAGCTACTGCTTCTTACTTAGGTAACACTGTGTTAAAGAGTATTACAAAGGCCAAAGGTAATAATTACAATGGTAAAAAGTGGTACATTGGTAAAAAAAATTATTAGCTGCTAAAAAAAAAAATGCTATATTGTTACAATATGATGCCCCAAAGCAGCCAGGCTGCACCAACCCAGGGGGTCCTGTGCCCCAAACTCACCACTAAACCTGCACGTTCTGTAAGCTTCCAACGAAATAATTTTAAAAAAATGTATTTTCTCTAACGTCCTAGTGGATGCTGGGAACTCCGAAAGGACCATGGGGAATAGCGGCTCCGCAGGAGTCTGGGCACAACTAAAAGAAAGCTTTTAGACTACCTGGTGTGCACTGGCTCCTCCCACTATGACCCTCCTCCAAGCCTCAGTTAGATTTTTGTGCCCGGCCGAGCTGGATGCACACTAGGGGCTCTCCTGAGCTCTTAGAAGAAAGTATATTTTAGGTTTTTTATTTTACAGTGAGACCTGCTGGCAACAGGCTCACTGCAACGAGGGACTAAGGGGAGAAGAAGCGAACCTACCTACTTGCAGCTAGCTTGGGCTTCTTAGGCTACTGGACACCATTCGCTCCAGAGGGATCGACCGCATGGAACTGGCCTTGGTGTTCGGTCCCGGAGCCGCGCCGCCGTCCCCCTTACAGAGCCAGAAGCAAGAAGAAGTCCGGAAAATCGGCGGCATGAAGACTTCTGTCTTCTCCAAGGTAGCGCACAGCACTGCAGCTGTGCGCCATTGCTTCTCATACACACTTCACACTCCGGTCACTGAGGGTGCAGGGCGCTGGGGGGGGGCGCCCTGAGCAGCAATAAAAACACCTTGGCTGGCAAAACAATCACAATATATAGCCCCAGAGGCTATATATGTGATAATTACCCCTGCCAGAATCCTTAAAAAAGCGGGAGAATAGTCCGCGAAAAAGGGGCGGAGCTATCCCCCTCAGCACACTGGCGCCATTTTTCCCTCACAGTTCCGCTGGAAGGAAGCTCCCTGGCTCTCCCCTGCAGTCTACACTACAGAAAAAGGGTAAAAAAGAGAGGGGGGCCACTAAATTTAGGCGCAGTAAATATTATAGCAGCTATAGGGGACATAATTCCGTTAGTCCCAGCAGTATATAGCGCTCTGGTGTGTGCTTGCATACTCTCTCTCTGTCTCCCCAAAGGGCTTCTGTGGGGTCCTGTCCTCTGTTTAGAACATTCCCGGTGTGTGTGCGGTGTGTCGGTACGGCTGTGTCGACATGTTTGAGGAGGAAAATTATGTGGAGGCGGAGCAGATGCCTGTAGAAGTGATGTCACCCCCTGCGGGGCAGACACCTGAGTGGATGGTTTTATGGAAGGAATTACGTGCAAGTGTCGACTCCTTACACAAAAAATTTGACGACATGCCAAATGCGGGACAGCCGGCTTCTCAGCTTGTGCCTGCCCAGGTGTCTCAAAGGCCATCAGAGGCTCTAAAACGCCCGCTACCTCAGATGGCAGACCCAGATGTCGACACGGATACTGATACCAGTGTCGACGACGATGAGTCTAATCTAATGTCCACTAAGGCCATTCGCTGCATGATTGAGGCAATGAAAGAGGTGTTACACATTTCAGATTTAAACCCAGGTACCACAAAAAAGGGTATTATGTTTGGGGAGAAAAAACTACCCGTAGTTTTTCCCCCATCTGAAGAATTAAATGAAGTGTGTGAAGAAGCGTGGGCTTTCCCTGATAAAAGATTGATAATCTCAAAAAAATTACTAATGGCGTTCCCTTTCCCGCCAGAGGATAGGGCACGTTGGGAAACACCTTCTAGGGTGGATAAAGCGCTCACACGTTTGTCTAAAAAGGTGGCACTTCCGTCTCCGGATACGGCCGCCCTGAAGGAGCCTGCGGATAGAAAACAGGAGGCGATCCTGAAGTCTATATATACGCACACAGGCATTATACTTAGGCCAGCTATTGCGTCAGCATGGATGTGCAGTGCTGCTGCTGCGTGGTCAGATTCCTGTTTGTCAGAAAATATTGACACCCTTGACAGGGACACTATTCTGCTAACCATAGAGCATATAAAAGACTCAGTCTTATACATGAGAGATGCACAGAGGGAGATCTGCCGGCTGGCATCTAAAATAAGTGCATTGTCCATTTCTGCTAGGAGAGGCTTATGGACCCGGCAGTGGACAGGGGATGCAGATTCCAAAAGGCACATGGAAGTTTTGCCTTATAAGGGTGAGGAGTTATTCGGGGATGGTCTCTCGGACCTCGTTTCCACAACGACAGCTGGGAAGTCAGCATTTTTACCCCATGTTCCCTCACAGCCTAAAAAAGCGCCGTTTTATCAGGTACAGTCCTTTCGGACCCAGAAAAACAGGCGAGGAAAAGGCGGGTCCTTTCTGTCCAGAGGCAGAGGTAGGGGAAAAAGGCTGCAACAAACAGCTAGTTCCCAGGAGCAAAAGTCCTCCCCCGCTTCTTCCAAGTCCGCCGCATGACGGTGGGGCTCCACAGGCGGAGCCAGGTACGGTGGGGGGCCGCCTCCAAAATTTCAGCGATCAGTGGGCTCGCTCACAGGTGGATCCCTGGATATTTCAAGTAGTATCTCAGGGGTACAAGCTGGAATTCGAGGCGTCTCCCCCCCCCGCCGTTTCCTCAAATCAGCCTTGCCAGCAACTCCCTCGGACAGGGAGGCTGTGCTAGAGGCAATTCAGAAGCTGTATTCCCAGCGCGTGATAGTCAAGGTGCCCCTACTTCAACAAGGACGGGGTTACTATTCCACACTGTTTGTGGTACCGAAACCGGACGGTTCGGTGAGACCCATTTTCAATTTGAAATCCTTGAACACCTACATAAAAAAATTCAAGTTCAAGATGGAATCGCTCAGGGCGGTTATTGCAAGTCTAGACGAGGGGGATTACATGGTATCCCTGGACATCAAGGATGCTTACCTGCATGTTCCCATTTACCATCCTCACCAGGAGTACCTTAGATTTGCGGTACAGAATTGCCATTACCAATTCCAGACGCTGCCGTTTGGTCTGTCCACGGCACCGAGGGTGTTTACCAAGGTAATGGCGGAAATGATGATACTCCTTCGAAAAAAGGGAGTTTTAATTATCCCATACTTGGACGATCTCCTAATAAAGGCGAGATCCAAGGAGCAGTTGTTGGTAGGAGTAGCACTATCTCAGGAAGTGCTACACCAGCACGGTTGGAATCTAAATATTCCAAAGTCACAGCTGGTTCCGACGACACGTCTACTGTTCCTGGGAATGATTCTGGACACAGTCCAGAAAAAAGTGTTTCTCCCAGAGGAAAAAGCCATGGAGTTGTCGTCTCTAGTCAGAAACCTCCTGAAACCAAAACAGGTGTCTGTGCATCACTGCACGCGAGTCCTGGGAAAGATGGTGGCTTCTTACGAAGCAATTCCTTTCGGCAGGTTCCATGCCAGAATCTTTCAGTGGGACCTGTTGGTCTCCAAGAACCAGGGTGTCTCTGCTGTGGTGGCTGCAGAATGCTCATCTTCTAGAGGGCCGCAGATTCGGCATACAGGACTGGGTCCTGGTGACCACGGATGCCAGCCTTCGAGGCTGGGGGGCAGTCACACAGGGAAGAAACTTCCAAGGACTATGGTCGAGTCAGGAGACTTCCCTACACATAAATATTCTAGAACTGAGGGCCATTTACAATGCCCTAAGTCAGGCAAAACCCCTGCTTCTACACCAGCCGGTACTGATCCAGTCAGACAACATCACGGCGGTCGCCCATGTAAACCGACAGGGCGGCACAAGAAGCAGGACGGCAATGGCAGAAGCCACAAGGATTCTCAGATGGGCGGAAAATCATGTGCTAGCACTGTCAGCAGTGTTCATTCCGGGAGTGGACAACTGGGAAGCAGACTTCCTCAGCAGACACGACCTCCACCCGGGAGAGTGGGGACTTCATCCAGAAGTCTTTCAAATGATTGTAAACCAGTGGGAAAAACCTCAGGTGGACATGATGGCGTCCCGCCTAAACAAAAAACTAGAGAGATATTGCGCCAGGTCAAGGGACCCTCAGGCGATAGCGGTGGACGCTCTAGTGACACCGTGGGTGTACCAGTCGGTTTATGTGTTCCCTCCTCTGCCTCTCATACCAAAGGTACTGAGAATAATAAGAAAACGAGGAGTAAGGACAATACTCGTGGTTCCGGATTGGCCAAGAAGAGCGTGGTACCCGGAACTTCAAGAGATGATCTCAGAGGACCCATGGCCTCTGCCGCTCAGACAGGACCTGCTGCAGCAGGGGCCCTGTCTGTTCCAAGACTTACCGCGGCTGCGTTTGACGGCATGGCGGTTGAACACCGGATCCTAAAGGAAAAGGGCATTCCGGAGGATGTCATTCCTACGCTGATTAAAGCCAGGAAAGATGTAACTGTAAAGCATTATCACCGCATATGGCGGAAATATGTTGCTTGGTGTGAGGCCAATAAGGCCCCAACAGAGGAATTTCAGCTGGGTCGATTTCTGCACTTCCTACAGGCAGGAGTGACTATGGGCCTAAAATTAGGCTCCATTAAGGTGCAGATATCGGCTCTGTCGATTTTCTTCCAAAAAGAACTAGCTTCACTACCTGAAGTTCAGACATTTGTAAAAGGAGTGCTGCATATTCACCCCCTTTTGTGCCTCCAGTGGCACGCTGGGATCTCAACGTGGTGTTGAATTTCCTAAAATCACATTGGTTTGAGCCACTAAAGACCGTGGATCTAAAATATCTCACGTGGAAAGTGGTCATGTTATTGGCCTTGGCTTCGGCCAGGCGTGTATCAGAATTGGCGGCTTTGTCATTTAAAAGCCCTTATCTGATTTTCCATATGGATAGGGCAGAATTGAGGACTCGTCCCCAGTTTCTCCCTAAGGTGGTATCAGCTTTTCACTTGAACCAACCTATTGTAGTGCCTGCGGCTACTAGCGACTTGGAGGATTCCAAGTTGCTGGACGTAGTCAGGGCCTTGAAAATTTATGTTTCCAGGACGGCTGGAGTCAGGAAAACTGACTCGCTATTTATCCTCTATGCACCCAACAAACTGGGTGCTCCTGCTTCTAAGCAGACTATTGCTCGCTGGATTTGTAGCACAATTCAGCTGGCGCATTCTGCGGCTGGACTGTCGCATCCTAAATCAGTTAAAGCCCATTCTACAAGGAAGGTGGGCTCATCTTGGGCGGCTGCCCGAGGGGTCTCGGCTTTACAACTTTGCCGAGCTGCTACTTGGTCAGGGGCAAACACGTTTGCAAAATTCTACAAATTTGATACCCTGGCTGAGGAGGACCTTGAGTTCTCTCATTCGGTGCTGCAGAGTCATCCGCACTCTCCCGCCCGTTTGGGAGCTTTGGTATAATCCCCATGGTCCTTACGGAGTTCCCAGCATCCACTAGGACGTTAGAGAAAATAAGATTTTACTCACCGGTAAATCTATTTCTCGTAGTCCGTAGTGGATGCTGGGCGCCCGTCCCAAGTGCGGATTGTCTGCAATAATTGTACATAGTTATTGTTCACTAACGGGTTATTGTTATGAGCCATCTGTTGAGAGGCTCAGTTATGTTTCATACAGTTAACTGGATATGGTATCACGTGTTATACGGTGTGATTGGTGTGGCTGGTATGAGTCTTACCCGGGATTCAAAATCCTTCCTTATTGTGTCAGCTCTTCCGGCAAAGTATCCTAACTGAGGCTTGGAGGAGGGTCATAGTGGGAGGAGCCAGTGCACACCAGGTAGTCTAAAAGCTTTCTTTTAGTTGTGCCCAGACTCCTGCGGAGCCGCTATTCCCCATGGTCCTTTCGGAGTTCCCAGCATCCACTACGGACTACGAGAAATAGATTTACCGGTGAGTAAAATCTTATTTTTTTTCCATTTTCCTAAACTACAAAACAAATCTCACAAAATGACGTCTGTTCCCAACAATGACACTCAAACCCTACATTTAGCTAAAAAATGCCCCATATGGCCTCATTCCACCTAGCTCTTCCTTAGGCATACCAGGGACTATCCACCATTTATTATTTATTAATGCTCACTAGTTCCCAACTACTACCATGCACATGACTTATCGTTTAGCATTCGAGTCTCTCCTATGGAGGATGGGCATAGATTAAGTGCTGCTGATGTGTACTTTAATCTGCACTCCCTGTTTCTCCTGCGGTCACATGATGAAGCGTCCAATTGGCTCCTCTTTCCCAGGTCGCTTCACTCGTGACCTCTGCTCTGACTTGATGAGTAGCTTTCGTAGTGGGAGGAGCATACACCTGGACAGAGCTGGGCACTCGCATCAATGCCCTTGCGGCCATATTTCCCACCGGGCATTTTACAATGTATTGAACAGTTCATCCATCGGTCTATTCATCATGAAAAATAATAGAACACAAATTACTTTAGAAATTCAAACCTTTGGTACATAGCATCTGACACATGGCAATGACTTCATATTAAAAGAGCTACAGGAAGCCATGTTTCTAATATGTGCCGTGGTTCTATTTCATGTAAAAAGGTTTTATTACTTGTGATCATTTTATTTTCTCTTTTATAAATACTCGGTACAACCCAAGGGTTGGTGCCGTTGGACAATGGCCAGTGAAAACTGTGTTAAAACTCTTTGATTCAACAAGAAGCTGGAAACCTACTGGCCCATGGTGACTTAATATCACACAGTTGCTGCAGATACCCTTCTGTAAACTTCTGGTGTCGTACTTTGCTTTTTGTGTTACTGTCACCTATGGACAGAAACCAGTCTTGCCATTCTCTTTTGATCCCTCTCGGTAACAAGAATTTTTTATTTTTTTTGCAGGGTTTGGTAAGATCACTAGAGGATCTCAACCAAGAAGGCTTCCTGGGTGGCGCACTCTTTTGATGATCATCAAAAGAGTGCGCCACCCAGGAAGCCTTCTTGGTGGAGATCCTCTAGTGATCTTACCAAACCCTGCAAACTGAATATTGTATTTGCTTTCAGGTGCACCTCCAACCTGTCTTAATAATTTAGCTCTCGTATTAGAAGAATAATAAATCCCTTTTCTTTATATTGGTTGGTTACGATTTGGAAAACTAATTTTTGAAAAATAATAATAGATACCTGTGCATAGTCATTTTGGTCTGGTACTGCCCACGTAGTAGTAACATGACTTTTTTACCCACGCAACTGCCACTCACTGGATGTTCTACACGCCATTTTCTGTGAACTTTTGAGACCGTTGTGCATAAAAATTCTAGTGAACCAGCAGTTTTAAGAGATACTCATTCCATGGTTAAAGTGACATTGATCACATTACTTACCCATTTAAGTGTTTGGTCTGAACAACAACTGAACCTCTTTACCATGTCAGCATGCTTTTATGCCATCACGTTTGGCTTAGTAAATACTTACATCAGTGAGCAAGTGTCCCTAATAAACTGTCTGTGTGTGTGTGTGTGTGTGTGTGTGTGTGTGTGTGTGTGTGTGTGTGTGTGTGTGTGTGTGTGTGTGTGTGTGTGTGTGTACATATATTTTCCGTGGAGCAATCTGCATGTGGCTAGTAGATTACCAGAATGGAAATTCTTCAGTTTCTCTCACCTCTACTATGCCGTGTGCAGAACCGCGCACTGTCAGTGCTGTAGACAGATGCATAATTTAAGTCATGGCGTGTTATGGTTATTACTCGTGACTGCAGTTTAATATTTTCTCCTGCTTCCATTTGAATGTCTCATAGCTGTCCCAATACATTCTACACGGACACATTCCACATAATTTAATCCCTGCTTAATGATTTATTATGCACAGGTCATAACTGAGAATGTTAAAGTCACTTGAAGGACCAATCTTCTATTTTTCTGCTGCCATCCTGTAAATAAATGGGTACAATTTCTGCTCAGTCATGTCACACTTACTCAATGTCATTAAGTCCTTTCTCCTCTCAGACCGATGATACTTTGAGTCGTCCTGGAGGTAATTTGCGTCCATCAGCCTGACATTTAAGAGGGGGGAGCAAATTATGCATATGAAAGGGAGAACTGGAGTTACACAGCAAATTGTCCACTTTCATTTCAGAAAAGTCACATTGGGTGTGTAGGGGGAAATATCCATTCTGTGTATAATGTGTGATAAAAGTACATTTGAATATGTTGTAACAGAATTGTTTATTATATCTATTAAAAATCTATATATAAACTCCCATGATGCATCCCATCTCGTACATGCAAGTGCACTGGGAGCTGAAGTGGACAACAACCCCTCAACGGCTCCGTATGCTAGTCTGGCAGGGCAGGGCAGACCCTAGCACATGGGTCTTCAACATGCGGCCCTCCAGCTGCTCTGGAACTACACATCCCAGCATGCCCTGCCTCAGTTTTTAGCATGCTTTAATAGCAAAACTGCGGCAGGGCATGCTGTGGGATATGTAGTGCCACAGGTTGAAGACCCATGCGGAGATGATCAGCTGGTCCTGCTGTAAAGTAATTATGCATCGGGGGAGGAGAAAAGTGAAACAGTGGGCAGAGTGGAGGACGAGCAGTGGGGTGGGGTGGGGTGGGTCTTTGAGAATGACAGCAGTGGCGTAACTAGACATTTTTCTCCCCCAAGCCAAAAAAATTCTTCGGCATCCCCCATCCCCCATAATCGGCACTAGTAAAGGGACAAATATGCGCGCACTAAAGGCGTGCGCCGTAAAAAGGGGCATGGCTTAGTTGAAATGGGCGTGACTTTGCATAAAGGGGCGTGGTATTGCAGGAAAAGACTACCTTATACCCCAGTTTTGCAACCTGCACGCCCAGACGTTAGCCACCACAGGAAAGAAAAATAATCCTGATTCATGCCCCTTACATTATTTGTCATTTTTCCTCCTTATAGTAATGCCCAGTATACATTATGCCACATACTGCAATGGCCCTTAGACATTATGCCACACACAATAATGCACATGACACAATATGCACACACCATAATGCCCTGGTAGCGTCTAGATTCCCTTCGTGCAGAGGACATTTCCCATAACCCCCTGGGTCCATGTCACAATCTATTTGGAATAGAAAAGTGTGGCGAGCCCGATGCGTGGCGAGAGTAGCGAGCCCGCGAGGGTCCAATGCTGCATAGAAAAAAAAAATACCCGAAACGATCGGAGAACGAAGAAAACATTTAGGAGCTGTAAGGGCGGAAGTTCTCTCCTGCTCTCTCGTTTTGTCACGTCCAGGTCCTTTACACGAAGGCAACATAGACACAACCCCCCCGACACATTATGCCACACACCGTAATGCCTGTGACACATTATGACAGGAATCGCAATGCCCGTTATACATTATGCTACACATTGCAATGCCCCTGATACATTATAGCACATACAATGTCTGTGACACATTATGACACACACCGCAATGTCCGTGATACATTATACCACATACCACAATGCCCGTGATATAGTATACAACACACCGCAATGTCCGTGATACATTATGCCACACACTGCAATGCCCCTGATACATTATAGCACATACAATGCCTGTGACACATTATGACACACACTGCAATGACCCTGAGACATTATACCACATACCACAATGCCCGTGATATAGTATACCACACACTGTAATGCCTGTGACACATACCGCAATGCCCGTTATACCCTATGCCACACACCGCAATGCCCGTTATACATTATGCCACACTACAATGCCCCTGAGACATTATACCACATACCACAATGCCCGTGATATAGTATACCACACACTGTAATGCCTGTGACACATACCGCAATGCCCGTTATACCCTATGCCACACACCGCAATGCCCGTTATACATTATGCCACACTGCAATGCCCCTGAGACATTATACCACATACCACAATGCCCGTGATATAGTATGCCACACACCATAATGCCTGTGACACATTATGACACACACTGCAATGACCCTGAGACATTATACCACATACCACAATGCCCGTGATATAGTATACCACACACCGTAATGCCTGTGACACATACCGCAATGCCCGTTATACCCTATGCCACACACCGCAATGCCCGTTATACATTATGCCACACTGCAATGCCCCTGAGACATTATACCACATACCACAATGCCCGTGATATAGTATGCCACACACCGTAATGCCTGTGACACATTATGACACACACACCGCAATGTCCGTGATACATTATGCCACACACCGTAATGCCCATTACACATTAAGTCCTACAGTAAGGCTTCTAATTACTTTTAAATTACCTGCTCGTTGCCAGGGGTTTCATGCTCTTGGTTCCATGCACGGTGCCAGGGGTTTCATGCTCGTTGCCAGGGGTTTCATGCACTGGGTGTCATGCTCGTTGCTAGGGGGTAGTGCTTGTTGCTAGGGCTGTGCTCCCAGTGCCAGATATGCCCCCACAGTGTCAGGTACTCACATGCCCCCAGTGCCAAAATATAGCCCCCCCCATGTGCCAGGTACACACATACACCCCCCCCCCCCCCCCCCCCCGGTGCCACATATGCCCCCAGTACCAGATATTCCCCCACAGTGCCAGGTACTCACATGCCCCCAGTGCCAAATATAGCCCCCCCGCATGTGCCAGGTACACATATACCCCCCAGTGCCACATATGCCCCCTCAGTGCCACATATGCTCCCCCTCCCCCAAATATGCTCCCCCAGTGCCAGTTCAATTTCTCCTCCCCGCTCCCCTGCTGTTTTGTAATGGAGGGACACGGAGGGCACAGCGCGCGCCTCTCCTGTGTCCCTCCTGGGTCTCCGGCGGGTGTGTTAAAGGAAGTGCCGGTTCGTGAGCCAATCAGAGCTCACGAACGGCACTTCATTTATTAGACCCGCCGGAGACCCAGGAGGGACACAGGAGAGGTGCGCGCTGTGCCCTCCGTGTCCCTCCATCACAGCAGCGGAGGGAGAGGAGACAGCAGATTGACATGCGGATACTCGTCCGCATGTCAATCTGCGCTAAATAAGTGGCGGCGCCCCCGCAGCCCTGCGCCCCCAAGCCACCGCGAGGGCTGCGGGGGCAGTAGTTACGCCACTGGATGACAGGGGTGGTGGCTGGATGGGTCCTGGAAGGGTCTATACGGGGCTGGGGCAGAACAGGGCGCAGACCGTGGTGACCTTGCATTTGCTAGGTCCCTTTACTGTTATAAGTTTATACTTTGCTACATTGATTCTTCCGTATGGCCCTCTGCACAGTATAACTTCTTATGTATGATATCGGAATCTGTATGTTCCTCTATACCAGTGTTTTTCAACCACTGTGCCGTGGCACACTAGTGTGCCCTGAGCAGTCTCCAGGTGTGCCGCCATAGAAGCAGAGCCAGGCCCGTCACTGTTTTGCCGCTACTGAGGCCCTGGATCGATCAATACTGGTGGGTTTAGTGGTTGCAGAGCCAGTTCTAATTTTGGGCCCAGGCAGTGTTGGGCTCTTCTGGCTTTCTCAGATGTGGCTCAGGCTTACCCATGGAGAAGCTAGGACACGCAACTGCACCAATCATCATTATTATATTTGAGTGTGCCTTGGCAATATTTAAATCTTGTTCAGTGTGCCGCGAATTGTAAAAGGTTGAAAATCTCTGCTCTATACAGTGGCTTGTACAGTATTACTGTGCTGTGTTACAAACAAAGCTCTGTTGCTGTTTAGTATTCTTTGTTGTACTGTATAATTTATGGCCTATTTATATAACACTCTGTTCTGGTCATGTCGGTGTTGCTGACTTGATACAATGGCATTATTGAAGCAAGTGCAGGGAAAAGCTCTACGGAACATAATCCCCTTTCTTCCTACCTGCTTTGATGTTCCATGTGTTACTGCAATAAGTAACACTTCTCTTTTTTTTCTCTCTCTTTTAATTTAATTATTTTTGTTAATTGCCTGGCTGTGATTTTCAGGGCTGCACAATGGGCCTAATTCAGACCTGTCGCTCGCTAGGTTTTTGTTTGCACTGCTGCGAACAGATAGTCGCTGCCCATAGGGGAGTGTATTTTCGCTTTGCAAGTGTGCGAACGCATGTGTAGCAGAGCTGTACAAACAGATCTTGTGCGGTCTCTGCGCAGCCCAGGACTTACTCAGCCGCTGCGATCACTTCAGCCTGTCCGGGACCGGAATTGACGTCGGACACCCTCCCTGCAAATGCTTGGACACGCCTGCGTTTTTCCAGCCACTTCCTGAAAACGGTCAGTTGACACGTACAAACACCTTCTTCCTGTCAGTCTCCTTGCGATCGCCCGTGCGAATGTATTCTTCGCACAAACCCATCGCTGAGCAGCGAACTGCTTTGTACCCGTGTGACACGCCTGCGCATTGCGGTGCATGCGCAGTTCTGACCTGATCACAGCGCTGCAAAAAACGCTAGCGAGCGATCAGGTTTGAATTACCCCCAATATCATTAATAGATTTGCATGGGCCAGTTCGCTGTACCGAGCAGTAAATTGTAACTAAAGCATCTGTGACATTGTAACATCCTTTCATTATTCAGCTGTAAAGGGCCCCATACACTAGAACAGGCTTGGCAACCTTTGTCTTTCCAGCTGTTGTAAAACTACAAGTCCCATCATGCCTTGCCACAGTCTTGCTATTAGGGAATGCTAAAACTGAGGCAGAGCATGTTGGGATGTATAGTTTCACAACATCTGGAGAGCCACAGGTTGGCCAGGCCTGCACTAGAACGATAATGCCCGATTTCAGCCAATTTAGGGCATTCGAGCCGATATATCGGGGGAAATCGGGCATTTTGGATGTGTTTCTGATCCTATCTGATCCGATGTGCGTTCCCGTGAGGGTCGGATCTGCTCCCCTAGATCGTTCGTGCTGCACTCGTGATATGTCGGTTCCCGCAGGCATGGCTGGAATCGCATACGATATATCGCATGCAAAATGTACCAAATCGTATGGAACCACTCCCGGGAGAGCTCAAGGTACATCGCCTCCGACTTCAGCCTCGGACATATCGTTGTAGTGTATGGGGCCCTTAAGAGTTGTGCATAATCGAGACCCATCGCCACAGGGTTGTACTGAAGCAATGCCGACCACTGTGCTACCTAGTAATGACACTAAAGGTATGTAAATCATTTATGGGATTATCTTTAATAAACAATAAGTCAGAAGGTAAGTAAACAATTTGATTGGAATATATTTAATCATATCAGTTTTAAGGTTTTGTTTTTTGGGTGTGTAAAGAATTACAGCGAAAAAAAATACTTTTAGAGTGGTCCATATGTATCAACCTGAAGAAAGGATAAAGAAGTGATAAGTGCAAGGTGATAACGCACCAGCCAGTCATTACGGATTTGAAAAATGACAGCTCGGAGCTGATTGGCTGGTGTGTTATCACCTTGCACTTATCACTGCTTTATCTCTTCTCCAGGCTTAATACATCTACCCCACTGTCCTGTACGCAGTGTTCCTGTCTGTCATTACATGTCAGCCTAAAGTGACCTAAATAAGGTTTCCCATAGCATCTTTAGTACCGGGGCAGGTGCAGGCATCGGAGCGCTACACCGCAACAGTCTGTCATGCTCCAGATAGCCGGTGTGTACGGTGTAGCCACAGAGGACGGACCTTGCAGTTGTTACAGGGGAAGTTACGGCTCATGCAGTGACGCTTATTATTTGCATATTGGGGGTCATTCCGAGTTGTTCGCTCGTTGACGTTTTTCACAACGGAGTGATTAGGTGGAAAATGCGCATGCGCATGGTACGCAGCGTGCATGCGTTCAGTAATTTAACACAAAACTTTGGACATTTACACAAGCTCGAGCGACGTTTTTTCAACGCTCGAGTGATCGTAGTGTGATTGACAGGAAGTGGGTGTTTCTGGGCGGCAACTCTGCGTTTTCAGGGAGTGTTCTAAAAAACGCAGGCGTGCCAGGTAAAAACGCAGGAGTGGCTGGAGAAACTGGGGAGTCGCTGGCCGAACGCAGGGCGTCTTTGTGACGTCAAACCAGGAACTAAACGGACTGAGGTGATCGCAATCTAGGAGTAGGTCTGGAGCTACTCAGAAACTGCAGGGAATTATTTAGTAGCAGTTTTGCTAATCTTTCGTTCGATATTCTGCTAAACTAAGATACACTCCCAGAGGGCGGCGGCCTAGCGTGTGCAATGCTGCTAAAAGCAGCTAGCGAGCAAACAACTCGGAATGAGGGCCATTGCCCCCTTGGGGCAGCAGCAAAGAAAAAAAAACACAACTTTGTATATGGAGCAAACCATGTAGCAATGCAGGGGCTGCAAATACATTTCTAAATATTGACATAATTTGCATGCAGCCTAGCCCAGAAATGCTCCACACTACAATATAGCTTACAGTTTGGCCACGCCTCTTCCAAATCTAATCTCTCTGCACATGTGACACATTCCCCCCCTGCAGTGCAGCATGGTTTTACCCAGGTGCAAAGTTACTTGTGTCATTGGCTGTATCATCTCTGCAGTCACCGGCTGCTGGTGGGAATAATCACTTTATCCTTTATTTCGGTTGTATCCTAATTAAATGCACATATTTGTCATCCCTGTGTTAATCTGTGCCTGCCCATTACTTATCGCACATGGCACTCCCAAATGCACTGGGTTTAGATGCATAAAGCGGCTAAGTCCGTGCAAACTATTGGGTGTACTGCGTTTGGGCGCCCAAAAGACCGCCTTTGTGTGAATTTCTGCTTGCTATTTCAGGAGGGTGCCAGCAGAAATGTACGGGTGCCAGCAGCACATACAATTGACGAGCGCAACGGGACCTGCAGTTGTAATAAAACAATTGAATCCCCCCCCCTCCAGTTACGTAAAATGAGAAACCTGTATTTCTATGGCTTGCCAAAAGAAAAGAATAATAAATAATGATGATGGAAGCCCCGCGGTTATCAAAGACATTTGTTCAGGGGAAAAAAGTTACTTAAAAGTGAAGTGGTGAAGGCTGGTTTTTGTTATCCCAAGAGTTGCCAGTGTGGCCTATGTGTGTAACCCTTTGTCACGATCCGGGTATCTGGACGCCATTACTTACCCTTCAGATGCCTCCTAAGGCGGGCTCAGCGTTCCAGGACCAGATTCCGCTGTTCCTGAGTTTCCACATGCAGAGTGTCAGAGTGGTGTTTTCATCAGCCGCGGCCTCCGCTGTGCCCGCGTGGTTAAATGTGCATCTATCAGCCTGGCGTCTCCTGTCTCCGGTGGCCGGCGCCGCCATTACTGTTTCCCAGACCACATGGATTACAAACCAAACTTCCCTCCAAGTGTCTGCATGGGCGCAGCCATCTTGGATTCTGTCATCTGATCATTTCCACCAATCTGCTGTTTGTATTGTTGATTTGCATAATTGCCTAGCCAACCCCTTCCTTGCTGCAGGTATAAGTAAGCTGTGCCTGAGCAAGGAAGACGTCAGTGCTTTGGTTGTCAAACCTAGTTCCTGTTTGTCTCTCTTCTATGATTGTCTTCCAGGTTCCAGCTCCTGTCTCAAGACTTCCACCATAGAGACCCGCACCAGCATTCCACCTGCGGTGTAGCCTGACTCTCCAATCCATTGTGGATTCATCTGTTTCCAGCTACAACACTACCTGCTTCCAGCCTCAGCTTCCAGCAGAATACAGCTTCCCTTAAAGGGCCGGTGTCCTTTCTACACTTTACCACTCTCCACCGGAATTATTATTTCTCCGCTCCCAAAGTTCATTTATTATTTAACTGGTTCCAGCCAGTATCCACTCCGTGCTAACAACAGTCTGGTTCCAGCCAGTATCCACAGCAGCTGTTTTACCTTCAGCAACCCAGCTCTTCCTGGAACACCAGCTGGTACAATCCTGGGTTATCTCCATTACTACAGCCGGGCCTGGTAAGGACTTTCCATCTAGAAGATCATAAGAACTATCTCACACTACCAGTGCCCTGTGGCTCCTGCCATGCTGTAGTACTCAGGAACTGTATTTATTCTTTGCTGACTTTTACGTTTTCTTTTATTGCTGCTGTGATGCGGAGTTGTCATAATAAACATCATTGACTTTTATCTAAGTTGTCGTGGTCACGCCTTCGGGCAGTTATTATTCACGTTACTTACATGTCCAGGGGTCTGATACAACCTCCCAGGTTCCGGTACATCTCAGCCCCTACAACTGAGGCTGCCTCCCGTCAGCTCAGGCCCTCAGTTGTGACACCCTTTTCCTGAATAATGGTGGAAATGTTGGGTTACTGTAAGCAAAACTGTCAGGCCATAAAAAAAATGTCCCATACACAGAGTGTAATGTCAGGGCGATCAGTTTTATGTTCCACTCCTATTTACCATCCTCTCTGGTCTTGTTTAAAACCCATCTGCTGACAAATAGCATAGCTTGCTATCTCATTGTTTCTACTAACCAACCCTAAAAATTAATCCTACCCACCAAACCACTGGTCTGCCCTTGCTGCAAACAGCTGGAGTAACGCTCTGGACAGTTTTGCCAGCCTTATTGTAAGGGTAGCCCTCCCATATGTGGTTGGAAATTCACGTATCATGACCTGAAGGTGCCTCCTGCTTTGTGGCGCGCAGAGTTCCGCATGACTGAGTGCTAGAGATGAGCCATATTTCTGTGCTGGAGGCTGTCCTTGCATTGTGTGCATTCTGTTAGGTAGCCTTGCTGCCTGGAAACCGCTGGCCTGGTTGAGTGACGTGAAGACGGCTAAGTCGGCATGGCATCCTCATAACCAAGATACAGTTGTCTGTTCAGACCACAGTTGTGTCACTCAGCCTCGTCAGGGACCTATGAATATTCAATGAGATTGTCAATGTATTACTAGGAAAGAGATTGCGTTATGCTCTTGACAAGCGTCTTGTCATCTTCTTGCTAAAAGCACTCTTTTGGTTGTGAATTGACCTCAGGTTATTTTAGTAGGATTTGATTTTTTTTATTCTATGCTTAGCAGAGACTTTTAACTTTTCTTGTTTTCAGCTCATTGTCTTATTTCCTGTGTTTTCTGTTCATGTCCGTTCTCTAATTTTAAATGCGTTATTAAAATTGCTTTGACGGTGCAGAGTATGACACTAATATTTCTGCTTTATTCTCCAGCTGGTTTTGCATAATTTTAGCCCATTGGCACTGTGTCTTCACTATAAGGTTGGTAGTTATGCCGTGATGTTATCCAGGGGGTGTGGGTTTTGCTAACCGTCACTGGATACCAAGTGGTTCTCCGCAGCTAAATTTCTCACGCACAGTTCTTGCCCTCTTCTGCTTCTCCTTATTTTTGGTGAGGTCTCCACCAGGTTTCCAGAAATGAGGGACACCCATCTTGTTGAGACTTACAGTGACTCTCTGCCCTACAGGAGATGCGGAAGAGGACAATGAAGAGTGGGTGTCATTTGGTAGAACCTTTTGTGCTAACACAGCAAATCTCTTTCCTGCCTTGGGGGGTGGTCTGCCCTCTCTGGTGTGTGGTTGGTGTCTGATTCCCTAATTTAGGATACTCCTGGACATTCCAGAAGAATATTTAACTATGGCCCTCATTCCGAGTTGTTCGCTCGCTAGCTGCTTTTAGCAGCATTGCACGCGCTAGGCCGCCGCCCTCTGGGAGTGTATCTTAGTTTAGCAGAATTGCAAACGAAAGATGAGCAGAATTGCTACTAAATAATTCTTTGCATTTTCTGAGTAGCTCCAGACCTACTCCTAGATTGCGATCAGCTCAGTCCGTTTAGTTCCTGGTTTGACGTCACAAACACGCCCTGCGTTCGGCCAGCCACTCCCCCGTTTCTCCAGCCACTCCTGCGTTTTTCCCTGACACGCCTGCGTTTTTTAACACACTCCCGGAAAACGTCCAGTTACCACCCAGAAACGCCCCTTTCCTGTCAATCATTCACTGATCAGCAGTGCGACTGAAAAGCGCCGCAGGATCCACAGCAAAACTGCTAAGTTTTTAGTTAAATAACTAAGCGCATGCGCCCTGCGTGCCTTGCGCATGCGCAATTGGCAACAAATCGCAGCATAGCGAAAATTGTCAACGAGCGAACAACTCGGAATGACCCCCTACGTGTGCTACCTGTGATGACCATACACAATAGTGGGCAATCGATTCCTCAGGATGCGGGATATACTGCATGCTCTTATCTGTTCAGGTGTGATACGGCTAATAAACTATAAAAGTTTTCTTCGTTGTGCACTCAACCAATGTTAATCTGTCTCCTAAATGCTGCTAGTTTTTATGCATATACCTCTGCTGGCACGTTAGATCACTTTATTAAAAATCATTTGGATTTCCCCCAGTATTTCATAAACGAGTCATTAGGCAAATGGCTCACTAAGCTGTAATGGGCTACTTTTGCACAGGAATGTTGCCAACAGAGGATGTAGGCTATTTGGCTTACATTGTTATTTTTATTTTTGGAAAAATGTTCGAATTTAGCTTACTAAAAATAATTTTATATATACATTTATTTTAGAGAAGCAGTAGAATATGGCAGTATGTTTTAGTTTCACTATTTGGCTCCTATTATGATGTTGCAATGACCCCTAGCCACCAATTTCACATTGGACTGCTGGAAAATGAGCTAGAATTTGCTTGTGTTGATTGCACCGTTTTCACCAAAACATTTAGATTGTCTGTATTATGCGCTGTTAAGCGGAAACTATTAATTGGTTGCTTTTCTCAATTTTTTTCAAATGTTGGCAGGAGGTATGGAATGCGGAAGGTTATTTGCCTATTGGTGTTATGCCTATCCGTAAAGACCAATTTCTGTTTTTCTTAGGACCATTTCCGTTTAGCCATTTGAATTTAGGGCTGTTCAGAACTTATTGAGTTTGGAGAGAGTTAAAGCATCAACCAATTAGTGCCTGTCATTTTTAAAATACAACCTATAAGATGATCATCAGAAGTTGATTAGTTAGCTCTTTATCTCTCTCTGCTTTATATCCCTCCATGGTTTGATAAATCACTCCCCATCTCTCTTAAAGAGAGATGTACAAAGCCTTGGAGAGTGATAACGTACAAGCTAATCAGTTCCTAACTTCCATGTTACAGGTGGAATTCAGTCTCTAGGTCTACAGTAACTAGGTTGTCACTATCTAGGTCGACCACTATTGGTCAACAGTAACTAGGTCGACAGGGTCTCTATGTCGACATGTTCTATGTCGACAGGTCAAAAGGTCGACATGAGTTTTCCACATTCTTTTTTTTCTTCTTTTTTTGAACCTTTTCATACTTAACGATCCACGTGGACTATGATTGGAACGGAGCGAGGCACCTTGCCCGAAGCATGGTGAGCAAAGCGAGCCATGCGAGGGGACATGGGGGGTAATTCCAAGTTGATCGCAGCAGGATTTTTGATAGCAATTGGGCAAAACCATGTGCACTGCAGAGGAGGCAGATATAATATGTGCAGAGAGAGTTAGATTTGGGTGGGGTGTGTTCAATCTGCAATCTAATTTGCAGTGTAAAAATAAAGCAGCCAGTATTTACCCTGCATAGAAATAAAATAACCCACCCAAATCTAACTCTCTCTGCACATGTTATATCTGCCTCCCCTGCAGTGCACATGGTTTTGCCCAATTGCTATCAAAAATCCTGCTGCGATCAACTTGGAATTACCCCCATGGTGCACTAATTTGGGTTCTGGTCACTCTACGAAGAAAAGGACACCAAAAAAACAAAAAAACTCATGTCGACCTTTTGACTTGTCGACCTAAAGACCCTGACGACCTAGATACCCTGTCGACCTAGTTACTATCTACCTTTCATACCACACCCGTTACAGGTAGTGTTTGAAAAATGACTAGAGCTGACTGGTTGGTACTTAATCTCCCTCCACTTTATCACTCTCCAAGGCTTAGTACATCTGGCATTGTCTCTAATTCTAATAGGTTCAGTTACCATATCCCCAGGTGCACTTAGAACAAGTTGGGTTGGGTTTAAACTCTTCGTATATGGCATTCCTGGTTAGACTTCACAAGGCCAACAATTATTTAATTAATGCATCACAAACACACAAATACACTTTAGGTAGGCATCAGAAAACACAACTAAACTTACATGGACTGTGTATTACAGAGCTATAGATTTCTTCTGTATTCACCTTCATATGCAGTCGTTAGAAATGTAGCCATTTGCTGGACAGCTATGACATGAGTACTTGTCAGAATTAAGGAAAGGGTGACCAGCCCATGTACTGGCAGGAGCATGCACAGTATGCACCAGAGAAACATCCTGTGACCTCATCAAGCTGCCAGCTTTCAGTACATTGGCTCTGAATGATCACGTGATCTTAGTGTTACAGGTACATGTGCCCACACTTCACTCAAACTGAAATAAATCAGAAGTAGTGGTCATTTTGCAAGTGGGTTTTCTCATTAAGGGGCCAATTTATCAATGTGTGATAAAACTCGCTGTGAACGATAACTCGTTTTGTATGATAAATCGTGCTTCAGCCAATCAGCTCCTAACTGTCATGTGTTTGAAATATAATAATTGGGAGCGGATTGGCTGGAGCACCATTTATCATATGCAACAAGTTATCATTCACAGTGAGTTTTAATCACTCTTTGGTAAATGAGCCCTTATATATCGCTTGGTACTGGAAAAAAAAAAAAGAAGGTATCTATATGCAGAAGACACCGCAGTCCATGCATTCACACCCTCATAAGAAATGTATTCAAACACACTAGACCAAAATTGGTTCGCTATGGAGCAGCTCCTCCAAATACCACTATTGTATATGTCAGTACAGGCTAGGACTGGCCCACAGGGGTACAGGGGAAACCACCGGTGGGCCCCACTGCCTGGAGCCCCTCCTCTTGCTCTAAAGATCAGTTTCTAGACTGTGCACTTGAATTATACATATGTTACCTTATACTGGACTATTGTGTATTTTCTACAGTGCATTGATTTTATTAATCTGGTACATTATCAGGCATGCAGCAGCTGAATTTACTGTATATATTTATGAAGGGCCCCAGATGTTACACACTCTAATGGTTAGTCAACCAATGAGGTGGCAGGCCACACCCCCTCAGCAGACTGGTCACACCCCTAAACATGGGCCCCTACCACTGCATTCCCCCGGTGGGCCCTACATGCCCCAGTCCAACACTGTGTCAGTACACTGATTAATGGGAGTACTTGATACTTATATAATCTTCTGATCTTTTGGAAATCTTAAACGATCTAAAGACATAAATCTGTCATCTGAATTTCCTACATCTAGTGAAAAGTCGCCTATTGTGGGACTGAGTGATATTTGGAACGACTTATCGGTTGCAAATCCATTTTATGAAATGTTCTGGTTCTACTGAACGAGGAACAAAATCCCACTTATTCTGTGCTGTGGGCTAGGAGCCTTCAGTATTGTGCGAAGAGGAAACCTTCCGTGGCTCTCGCACGCCGGACGCTGCCTAATCATCTATCTCCCTGTCTCTCACCCCTGACTAGGGGGACTGTACACTGAATGTACCAGATTATGGAAAGTGGAATAGCTGGAGGTTCAGGCATTTTTTGTATAAAATGGAATCCAACAGTTGGAACATAAGCACTGAGGAGGTTATTCTGAAGGCCCTACTCAGGCAGTCTCTGTAGATATGTTGGCAAGATGTCTGGGATATGAAGGTGTGTGGTCTACTGGTGTATAGTGTTAGCGGCAGGGGAATATTAGTTTGCGACTGTAGGACTTCCCTCAGTTCTACATACAACTACTGAGAGCAACAATTTGCCCATTTATTTGTAGACCTTGTAAGGCCGAGAACATGGCTTTCATAGCTCAATAGTATTTGTCATAATTGACGATTTTGTTAAGATGACCTACAGGAGATTTGTATAAGGGGAAGTTCAGGTGGGAGGTGTGGTACCAGGAATTGTATCATTGTGGCACCACCCCCTGCAATGTAATTGGCCACAGGGCCATGATAAGGCGATTTCATAGCAAATGTAATTCTTACAGTCACCTCCCACCCACTTTACTAGTTCCATATCGCAGACATCCTCCGTCGTGTGATTAGGTGAACAGAGTGGACCCTATGCCGGATTGAGTACCATATGGTGCGCAATTTCCCACGTGGCCGCTCAGAGTGGCCAGAGGGGCAGAACAGGGAAGGGTAATGACTGTCACATGTATCAAAGTTGAATAAGGGTGTGGTCACACACACGGCTCATGCAGATCAGTGATTATGTGACTGTGCGCCTGATAAGGGGCCGAATGCAAGTTCACTGATGATGACTTGTCATATACCAGGTGCATACGCTGCCAGGTCTGAGGCATCTCAGGACGTGTATGGCTCTGTATACTGTATGAGCAGAAATACACTATTTTTTTTTAGCAGTTTCAGCACATTTTGCTACCAAATCAGCATCAATCCCTATAGTTGTATGTATATATCCATAGCTACTTCCCTCGACTGTCTTGCTGGCTGAGTCCCATATTGATGTCATCGGAGAGACAACCGAACACGATCCCTGAGCTGCTTGTTCTTTTCTTGCAGAGTTGTGACATTTGCAGTTGGAGGGGCTCCTCGTTCTACTATAATTGTATTTATAATTGTTTTTGTTTCTTTTTGTTATCATTCATTTTAATGCTGGATTTCAGTTCAGAAAAGACCGTTTTAAAATCTTAAAACCTTAAATTCTTTTTAGCCTACATCAGGTAAAATATATACTTTTTTTTTTTTTTCTTAAACAATTTATATAATGACCCAGTTTGAGCAGTAATGTATAACAAAATAAATTGGATTATTGACCGGGATGAGTAAATATGGCTCTATATAGCGCAGTTCCTTTTTGCCTTGCGCGAAGAACGTATTCGCAATGATGCTGCACCTTTTCATAATGACAATCAATAGGTATATAATGAATTAAATAAATTGTTCAAGCCGAGCATCGCGTCTCAATGCAAAATCCTAGGTCTCTTAATAAATGCTCTATCTGGAAAGGTGTGTGTGTGTGATGCCCCAGTATTAAATTAAAGGTTAACTCAAGTGCCCATATATTATACATTGGTGACGGTGTGCATTAAGGATTGCCCCAAGTGCCCATATATTGTACATTGGTGACAGTGTGAACTAAGTGGCGCGTGGGGCGATCCAAGAAACCCTCTCACGTGCCAGCACTGAACTGCCTTTCTCGTGCCGCAGACAAGGGACTCATGGCCCCGGCGGAGAGGATCCGGGCACTCACGGACAAGGAGTTAAAAGAGAGAGCTGTGCCGGCGGTTGGGGGTGGATGGAGCGCGGACAGAGTGGCGCAGGAGGAAAACTTACCGAGCTCCGGGGAGCGACAGCTTAACCTCCGTCCCGTCGAGAGTGAAGGCGCCTGAAGCGGAAAAGCTCGGGAACTAGCAGGAGGTGGAGACAGGGCGGTATCCGCTGACGCAGAGGGAAGGACCGTCCCTGTCATCCAGAGTGTGGCTAAGTCGAGAGTGACAGGGGGGCAGCTCTGAGGAGCAGCGGAGAGTGGAGCTGGTGACAGAGGCCCCGCAGCAGCACCGCAGCATCAGCCTTTATCCCCGAGACCGGAGGTCGTATAAACTGCACTGACAGGAGCTGGATAACGTCAGGAGAGGTACTGTAATAATCCTGCCCCTTACCACCCCACACTGACCGGACTCTGTGTAATGCAGCCCAGTTAACAAGACTAGAGGATATACAGCCTGAGGGAGTGAGACAAGAAAGTGATCAAGTCACTCTAGTTATCCAGGAGTCTCAGCCCCAATAGTTCAGCTTACACCTGCCAACTTGTAGGGAGAGAACCTTAACACTGCACGAACTTGTCAGTCAGGGGTGAGATACAACGCTCAGCACTCCGATCTCACCAACACCAGTGTTAGAGCTCCCATAGACCTATAAAACCGCGCACCAGTGTATGTGATCGCCCAGCTCCCGGCTGGCCAGCAACTTAGAGAGGAAACCAGCGTAGAGACAGTGCAAGCCAAAGTGAGTCCTGCATAACATTCCCCTAAGGAACAGTGTCTATATCCTCTTCAGAATAGTCTCCCGGAAGGCAGTCAGTAGTCATGGACTGATTTTTACTCAACTTAATAGCCCTGTCAGTGAGAATAGAATCACCACAGGACTCGCAGGATATAGAGGGGATAATTCCTCTGAGATTATACAGCCACAGCTCATGGTCCTTAACCATACCGGATATCTGCAGAGTAAGGTACCCAACGTGCACCACCGTTAAAGTCACCAGCTGAACTGGGGTTGAGGGAGAATTTAGGGAAACCGCATTATGGGGCCAATATCTAAGATCGAGTAAAAGTTAGGAATCGTTTGATGGGTTGCTCTACCAGGCCATAGGAAATTGTTTATTGTATACAAGTATCGCTTGCTATTGAAGTGAAGTGTATTAACCCATAATTTATGCAAAGATACTAACCATAAGTTACTTCTAGATGTGCAGTCTACAGTTATAGATGTAATAGTAAAGTTATAATTTAGAGGTTCAAGTCTATATGGGCGAATAGAACGCTGTATGATAAGAACGAGGTCGACAACCATCTGTTCCAGTACAATAAAATATCTTTAATGATTATCGGTGTCAAACTTCTTGGACTTTGCTGGTGTCTCTGGTAAATACGGAGGAGGGGCCAGTTCGGAGAAACATTCTTGTTCCCGCTGTTCGGGCCTCGACTATTAACCCGTCTTTGGAATCGTAGAGGGACCTGTGGAGAAAAGGTAAAGTCCTGTTATACCTACCTGGTCATTACGATAACTGGCGTCACGAACAGGATTCCATTGACTGGAGTAGGAAGAGTCCGAAAGGAAAATGTCTAATGAACAATAACTGTTAGCAGATACGTCTAACCGCGACGCAAGTGAAGCCCCAAAGATGGCACAGCTAAATCCAATTACCTTGCCCTACTATTTCGGAGCACCATGGCTTCCCACGTATTCAGGGGACGTGCTTGACTTGGGTGGGAACAATCTTGCAGAATTCAAACATAGGATGAGACTAAGACTAAGTGACTAAGAGACTAAGTGGCGCGTGGGTCGTCCCTGGCTATCAAATCGATCTGTGGGTCTTCTCCCGCGTTGTGATGGCGTCCTCCAATCACTAGAAGTTCTTCTTTCTCTTGACCATCGTGACCCCTGGGGACCGGGGACCTGGTGTTTAGCTAAGTTCCGTACCTCTTTGCACACTTCCGTCATCCCCACAACCAACTCTTCCATTTGACCTCGGAGTGTCTGTATGGGATCCGTCGCAGGGGTTTGGAGGTTCTGGATGGCTGGATCCGAATTCTTATGGAGCTTTTGTATAGTTGTCACGTGATGCCCCTCCTGATAGCCAGGCATTTCGGGGAAGCTGACCTCTGGCACCAGATTAGGCCCGACTACTTTGATGGCCGCCTCCTTAAAATCTAGAAAAGATTGGGCCGGTTGCTGCAGTCTTAACAGTCGCAGCTGCGCCCGTGTTCCCTCTGCACTAGCTCCCTCAATAAGCTGCGTTACCAGAGTTTCATCGACATTTCGAATTTCTTTATCGTCGACTACCTGAATTGCTTTCAATGCCTCTTGTAAGCTTAGAGCATAGTCGCGTAAAGTTTCGGTTGGTGACTGTTTGCGGCCATAAAATCGCATTTTTAAGTCGGAAATGGTTTTTACCTCGAAGGTGGTGGTTAATCTTTGGAAAATCTGGTCGACCTTCTGTCTTTCTTCCTTTGGCCACGATCTGACTTCCCGGAGGGCTGACTCCTTAAGTTGTCCCAACACGATCTCGACCTGCTGTTGGTCAGTAAGCGGGTAAAGACGGAACATAGATCTCATCCTATGTTTGAATTCTGCAAGATTGTTCCCACCCAAGTCAAGCACGTCCCCTGAATACGTGGGAAGCCATGGTGCTCCGAAATAGTAGGGCAAGGTAATTGGATTTAGCTGTGCCATCTTTGGGGCTTCACTTGCGTCGCGGTTAGACGTATCTGCTAACAGTTCTTGTTCATTAGACATTTTCCTTTCGGACTCTCCCTACTCCAGTCAATGGAATCCTGTTCGTGACGCCAGTTATCGTAATGACCAGGTAGGTATAACAGGACTTTACCTTTTCTCCACAGGTCCCTCTACGATTCCAAAGACGGGTTAATAGTCGAGGCCCGAACAGCGGGAACAAGAATGTTTCTCCGAACTGGCCCCTCCTCCGTATTTACCAGAGACACCAGCAAAGTCCAAGAAGTTTGACACCGATAATCATTAAAGATATTTTATTGTACTGGAACAGATGGTTGTCGACCTCGTTCTTATCATACAGCGTTCTATTCGCCCATGTAGACTTGAACCTCTAAATTATAACTTTACTATTACATCTATAACTGTAGACTGCACATCTAGAAGTAACTTATGATTAGTATCTTTGCATAAATTATGGGTTAATACACTCTTCACTTCAATAGCAAGCGATACTTGTATACAATAAACAATTTCCTATGGCCCGGTAGAGCGACCCATTAAACGATTCCTAACTTTTACTCGATCTTAGATATTGGCCCCATAATGCTGTTTCCCTAAATTCTCCCTCAACCCCAGTTCAGCTGGTGACTTTAACGGTGGTGCACGTTGGGTACCTTACTCTGCAGATATCCGGTATGGTTAATGACCATGAGCTGTGGCTGTATAATCTCAGAGGAATTATCCCCTCTATATCCTGCGAGTCCTGTGGTGATTCTATTCTCACTGACAGGGCTATTAAGTTGAGTAAAAATCAGTCCATGACTACTGACTGCCTTCCGGGAGACTATTCTGAAGAGGATATAGACACAGTTCCTTAGGGGAATGTTATGCAGGACTCACTTTGGCTTGCACTGTCTCTACGCTGGTTTCCTCTCTAAATTGCTGGCCAGCCGGGAGCTGGGCGATCACGTACACTGGTGCGCGGTTTTATAGGGCTATGGGAGCTCTAACACTGGTGTTGGTGAGCTAGGATGCTGAGCGTTGTATCTCACCCCTGACTGACAAGTTCGTGCAGTGTTAAGGTTCTCTCCCTACAAGTTGGCAGGTGTAAGCTGAACTATTGGGGCTGAGACTCCTGGATAACTAGAGTGACTTGCTCACTTTCTTGTCTCACTCCCTCAGGCTGTATATCCTCTAGTCTTGTTAACTGGGCTGCATTACACAGAGTCCGGTCAGTGTGGGGTGGTAAGGGGCAGGATTATTACAGTACCTCTCCTGACGTTATCCAGCTCCTGTCTGTGCAGTTTATACGACCTCCGGCCTCGGGGATAAAGGCTGATGCTGCGGTGCTGCTGCGGGGCCTCTGTCACCAGCTCCACTCTCCGCTGCTCCTCAGAGCTGCCCCCCTGTCACTCTCGACTTAGCCACACTCTGGATGACAGGGATGGTCCTTCCCTCTGCGTCAGCGGATACCGCCCTGTCTCCACCTCCTGCTAGTTCCCGAGCTTTTCCGCTTCGGGCGCCTTCACTCTCGACGGGACGGAGGTTAAGCTGTCGCTCTTTGGAGCTCGGTAAGTTTTCCTCCTGCGCCACTCTGTCCGCGCTCCATCCACCCCCAACCGCCGGCACAGCTCTCTCTTTTAACTCCTCGTCCGTGAGTGCCCGGATCCTTCCCGCCGGGGCCACGAGTTCCTTGTCTGCGGCACGAGAAAGGCAGTTCAGTGCTGGCACGTGAGAGGGTTTCTTGGATCGCCCCACGCGCCACTTAGTTCACACTGTCACCAATGTACAATATATGGGCACTTGTGTGTGTGTGTGTGCGCGCGCGCATGTGCACTATTCCAGCTTTATCCGGGAAGGGAGAAGATGAGCAAGTGGTGGCCTCCAAGTTTTTAAATGTCCTACAAGATGCCAAATCCATTGGCTCTTCTGACTGTGGAAAGCTAAAGGAAGTCCTGATGAATTGGACGAACTTGCTAGGGATCTGGCATAGGACAGAGCACAGCACTGGCTCTATTGTCACGTCTCGTTGTATTTGCAGAGTATCAGCCTTCTGCTTATCACACGGTGAAGTCGGATGAGTTTTGCTTCTTTTATGGTTCATGAATACACAGGCATTAAAGATTTGACCATTAGCTCTACAGTTGTTGTGGGGCTACAAGTACAAGCATGTCCTGCCAGAGAGTATGCTGAGACGTGCAGTTTCACAAACAGCGGTAAGTGTATGGGTTTGGGCATACGTGACCGGCGGTAAGGAGACCACCGGTCAGCATACCTCCTTCTGGATCCCGGCAGGTGTTGGGCATGTTGCAGGAGCGTACCTAGCTTCTATAAAGGGGTCATTACGTTCACTCGCAGGGTACGACGAACCTGCTGAATTATAGCTTTGTCTGCCCAATATTAATTTTTAGGCCCTCTGGAAAGCCCTCCTGTCAGTCCTATTTACATGGTTTTTATTTTTCTTTACAGTACAGACACGTGGCAGGAGTGGCTTTAACCTCATTGAGCTTTGGTATGTCATTAAGTTGGTGGCAGCTCCTGAAAATTGGGACAGCACAGGCAGAGGCGTGGCAGCATGTATACAGAGGGACAAGATAAAACTATGTCTAGCATATGGTTACTGCTGAACACTCAAACATCCTACAAAACAGAAGGTCAGTAGGGTTATAGAACTAAAGGTGGGAAAACATTAAGTTCAGCATCTGGAGATGGAAAGTCCGTTTAGCAAACTATATATAGACAAAACAGACTTGTTGTACAGTTTGGAGGGTATGCAATTAGCCGTGATAATGCGATCCGCGATCGCGGCTTAAGTTGTCACACCTATCCTGAAAAAAAACACTTATTGACATTTTTTGCACCTATTCTATTCTAAAATGCTGAAAACAGGATTTGCGCAATAATTCCAGCCGGCAAAACCGGAGATAAGTATAGGAGAAAATGGGAAAATATGCCTGTACCCCAAAAATGCCAAACTAATATAGGAAAACATTATTGAAGTCTATTAGTGGCCGTAGTAAAACTATTTGGTGTAATTAAATTATGTCAAATAGCTGTTTATATGCATTTTTTTTAAATGATAGAAATTTTTTTTTCAGCAAGTCAAAAAACACTTGTCCTACTGATAAAGCACCCCAGTATACCTGTCCCATACCTTGTACCACAATTTCCATCACTTCGCATTTTTTAACCCCAAAAATGACATGTCAATTGAAAATTATTAAAAACATCTTAGTGCCTAATTAGTCGTTCATGGGGGTGTCCCAAGGGTTCTGAACCAAATCTCCATATTTTTACCTTTTAAAATAGGGATTTTGTACTTCTTATCACCTGCTCAGAGATGAAGATAAATCTGCGAAAAAACCCTATGGAGACTTTTTGCCAATAACTTTTGGCAGCTAATTGAATACTGAGTTATCACAAATAGGATAAAAAGCCCTGGTTTTATCTCGCAACCGCGTTATCGCAGCAAATTGGATACCCCCTATATTGTAGTCTGTTTTATACAGTGTTTGCTTAGTTTAGTAGATAATTTAAGGCCCAGTCTTTCAACATTTTTTGTTTTGCATTTATTTATTTTAATTTTATTCTATTTGTTTATTTTTACGTCACTCACTGCACCTCTGTGAATGCAGAAAACGATGCGTGCCATTGACTGCAAATCTATATAAAGAATAGGTGTGATACTGTCCTAGAGGAGGGGTCATTGGAGCACCTATTTGTTTTAAAAAGGAATAAACAAGTGATACATTTTCCTTTTTTATTAGAACAAAACAAAATCCCAAAACATCTATTGTAAGTCTTTGTACCATTACCTCTTGCTAACCCTTTCCTCAGTGTGAGGCTGCCCTAGCCTGGGGATAATTAGGAATGACCTAGTTCTCTATGAAAACTAAGCCATGGAAGCATTAGGCCCAGATTGCTGGCCTAATTGCTTAAAACCCCCCCCCCCAAAAAAAAAACAAAAATAAACAAACAAAAAATACACTTCCATACAGATTTTAACTCCTTGTGTGCCAGCAGACTTTTAATCCATTGGTGTTTAGTGCTTTTAGAACATCCTACAGATAGTCTTAATTATGACCCAAACAGATTTGAAGCTAAAAATGAAAAGCTGCTATTCTCACTTTTTTGGCTGGATACATTGTACTTTTTTTTTTTAACGTTGTTGTTTTTTTTTTATTTTACTTTCATTAAACTAAAAGGTGTAAATGGACAAGTGGTGTAATTGGATATTTGGAGCACACCAAGTTTGAATTGTTCAACTCCATAGTATGAATAGTTGTGTAAACAGGTGCAATTGGGAAAATGCTAATTTTTTTGTGAGGAGTTCTTGGACATCATGGGCCACAGAAGGTTTTTCAGACTGATGATTGAGTATCTGTTCTCCTCAACATTCTCCACTAGGGGAAAGAGGTCATCTGCCACTATAAAAACCTGGGAATGCTGCATTTTCTTCATGATCATTATTATCTGCAATAGACACAGGAGAGCGCAGAGCAAGTGAGTGAAAAGTGTTCAAGAAAAATGATTGCAGAGCTGTATGCAAAGGTGAAAATAATTCAAGGAGCATGGACAAGTCATCTTTTCAATTGGCTGTTGGTAGTGAGGGCAGTCAAGGTGGAATGTAAAGGAAGGAAGGAAGCCAGGTTGCAGTAGGTCTAGATTAGAAGTTAGTGGAGGATTAATGGGCCTGGGGCTGCTGAAGTGGTTTGGAAGCAAAGTGGATGAAAGAACAGAAAAGTAACCAGCAAGAAAGAGAGAGTTTCTTGACGATATTATAGATTAGCACGTATATCAAGGGGTGTGGTTCGTTTTATCGACAGTGTCTAGGTCGACAATGTTTAGGTCGACCACTATAGGTCGACAGTCACTAGGTCGACATGGATGGAAGGTCGACAGGGTTTCTAGGTCGACATGTGCTAGGTCGACAGGTCTAAAGGTCGACATGAGGTTTTTTTTTTTTGGTGTCGTTTTCTTCGTAAAGTGACCGGGATCCCAAATTAGTTCACCGCGTCCCCTCGCATGGCTCGCTTCGCTCGCCATGCTTCGGGCATGGTGCCTTCGCTCCGCTACCGCCTCGCTCGGCACACTTTACCGTTCCAATCGTAGTCCACGTGGATCGTTAAGTATGAAAAAAAAAATGTGAAAAACTCATGTCGACCTTTAGACCTGTCGACCTACCACATGTCGACCTAGAAACCCTGTCGACCTTCCATCCATGTCGACCTAGTGACTGTCGACATACAGTGGTCGGACCTAAACATTGTCGACCTAGACACTGTCGATCTTCAGACCGGATCCCATATCAAGATGGAAGGGAAATTGTGAGTGGAGAGAAACGGGATGAAGATGTGAGCTAAATGTGATCAAGCCATGGTGTGGGTAGGTAGAGAGGATGGGATGGAAACTGGGTTAAGGGAGGAGGTTGAGTGGTAAGGGACAAAAGATTAAGTGCTCCAACTCTTTTCTCTAACTAGAGCGCAAGGAAGGAGAGTGGAGAAGACCGTGGAGGAGAAGGTGGCTGTAGGGTGTTGTATTTGGCGAGCAGAGATTTCGTCAACATTGAGGTTATTAGAGCTGAGTCCAGTCAGGGACGTAGAAGGCAGCAATTGGCAGGAGGGTAAGTTGAAGGTGTCAATGAGCTGATGGTGTTGGTTCACTGAGTGGATATGTGTGATTTAAAATGGGTTTGTTTTGTGAGAGAAAGGGCACCATAATAAGGTAGGATAAATATATAATGGAGAAAGTCTACGTTTGTGTGAGATTTTCTCTGTTTGTGTTTGGTGGCAAAGGAGATCTTTGTCAGGGTGTTTGACATGCAAGAGATGGGGATAGATTTGCTAAAGCTTCTAAAATTGAAAAGTTGTGATGTTGCCCATATCAACCAATCAGATTCTTTGTCATTTTCTCTGTTGCTTCTTAGAAAATTATAAACTAAATCTGCTTGGTTGTTATGGGTAACAACATATTTATTTTTTTAGTAGCTTGAGTAAATTTACCACATGATATGAGGTGGCTGGAGATGCTTTGTCTAGGACTGCTGTGATAATGTTGTGGGCACTCCGCTGCGGAGCACACGCATCGCGAAGAAGTGCAACGTACTTCTGCAGAACTGACTTGCGCTCGGCTCTTTTAAGAGCTTTGCTGTGTCATTATGCGTGTTTGGTGACCTTTGGGTAGCATCCACTAGTGGACACTGGTGCGTATACGTTGGGGTATAGACGGTGTGTGAGTGGAGCCTTGCACTTTAAATTTCAAATAAACTAATAAATAGTAGTACGTTTCAATTTAAACCAGGAGAGGGCAGAAAAACTTTCACTATACCCTACATTTGTGTCTGTACAGCATGATGCTTTGGGAGTTGTGTGTTGTTTGTTTTGTTTTTACCAGGCACGCCTGGCTAAGCAAAAATTCAGGTTCTTTATGGCCTAAAGATATTTCAGCATTTCCCTTTTCCCTGTTATAGTGACAGTCGGTGTTGTGTAGCAGGGTGTGGGTGCAGCTGTGCAGGGAAAGATAATGGTTCTTTGAGTTTTTTGGCAAACGAGGACTCTTCATCTGTCATCTGAGGTTGGAGATGTTATGCAGATCCAAACTTTTTTTTCTTGTTTTTTTTTTTTTACTTCCTGTAACATATCAACATCTGACACACACAATACATCTCATTGTACTACGCATGATCAGACTACATACATTGCTTGCTTTTGTCTTCTGAAAAAAAAACCCAAAAAAACAAAACATAACGAGAAGAACCCTAAAAGTGATGACTTGCAAGTTATTATTATTATTTTTTTTTAAATGCCTTCCTCTACTACAATGTAATTCTGCTGTCAACAGTGGTTTGAAGGCTATTTTTAGATTAAAAAAAAAAAAAGTCTTTATTTGATTTATCGCTTTCAGACTCTTATAAAATGTAGAGTCCTTTCTTTTTCTCTCCCCCAAAATAAACCTTTTCTTTATTGAAGCATGAAATCAAAAGATACATGTACCAAAACATTTATGTAATTCTTATTTCTTTATAAATATAAAAATTGTCCCGCCTCCAAACTAAAAAAGAAGGGGGGGGACGGGACACACAAACTAATGGCCCCCATACACTCATACGATATGGCATACAATCATGCGATTTATTTCGATCGCATGATTGTATGCACATATTGTGCACCATGCGACGCGATGCGCGGGCACGCCGGTCGAATCTCGCGTCTCGGTATCTTATGTGCACTTAATATTTATCGCATCGCAGTGCGGTTGCATGTGTTTTTTTAAACACATGCAATATATCGCACTGCAATGTGCACCCGCCAGGAGCGGCCACAGGCCACTCCCACTTGGCGGTGACGTGCCCATCACGTGATTACCATGCGATTTATCGCATGATCACATGTTAATCACTTTGGCAGTTCAGGTGCGATTTCATCACAACTGAACTGCCGGTGCACAAGTGTATGGGGGGCATAACAGGGATATTCAATTAGCCCCAAAGGGACATCGGGTGTAAAAACCCCAGCTGTTTCTTCGGGTTTTGCGATTGGGCTATTCGATTAGCTCGTCCGTTAAAAAGTGCATTTTCACCCGAAAACACACAGGTTCAGTAAAACCTGTTTGTTTTTGGGTGAAATCGCCCTGTTTTCGAATGAAAACTGGGCTGTTAACGGGGATTTTGCTTCACCTGCCGGAGGCAGGTGAAACAAAATTCCCGATAAACAGCAGCACGTGCCGGCTTATTAGGGCTAATTAGATAGCGCCCCCCTTCTCCGGCTATACTTTGCACCCAACAGTATGTACGAGTAATTGAATATCCCCATGTGTCTTTAACGGACCAACCCAATTGTAAATGACTAGACGACTGATGCAGAATAAATATTTATGCAGCTGGAGAAAAGGAATCCGAAGTAGTATTGGGAGATCCTGGGCACACATTCTCGTTTTGTACCATTGCATATATTTTACACTTCTCCAGAGTCTGTCCGGAATCAATGGAGAAAGTGTATCTGTGATGCCCTACCATGTCTCAAAACTAATCCATTTTAAAAGCTATGAAAATGTTCATAGCCGATGTACGAAACACTTGAATTCTGCCAAAGGAGGTGAGGAGCAGCTAGTCTTTTATTATATAGGATGGGGTAAGTGGTGTTCTTGTGACTAGCCGCTGATAGAAAAATGTAACATTGGAATATAATTTTATCCACCTAATTATGGTGTATGAATCCATTTTTTTTATACTTTAACCAAACAGCTGCATCGCCCGTTCCAGTTTTTCAACAATCTGGGTAGGTCGCAAATTTCTGTGACTGGATATTTTTTTTCTTTTTTAGAAGAATGAAAACCGTATGTAAATTATTTGTGGGAATACCCCTCTTTCACACTTACTTCAAAATCCCATATTTGTGCACATGAACGTACATCAACCCGGGATTTTGGTATGTGTGAATGGAAACAACCGTGGACGAGGCCCAGGGAACCGGGAATTTGACGGCTTGCTAGGGGTGTAGTATGGTATGCCGGCGGTCGGGCTCCCGGCGACCAGCATACCGGCGCCGGGAGCCCGACCGACGGCATACCGACAATGTGGCGAGCGCAAGTGAGCCCCTTGCGGGCTCGCTGCGCTCGCCACGCTGAGGCCACGCTGTGGCCACGCTATTTTATTCTCCCTCTAGGGGGGGGTCATGGACCCCCACAAGGGAGAATAAGTGTCGGTATGCTGGCTGTCGGGATTCCGGCGCGGGTATACTGTGCGCCGGGATCCCGACAGCCGGCATACTGAAGACCACACCTTGCTAGACCTGGCAAATTCCCGGGTCACATGTGTGAAAGGGGTATTAGGGACTTCTAATATTTAGGCGATTTACAAAGACCCCAGACTAGGGAGGCCAATCCCCGGCGATTTTTTTTTTTCAATCCCGGGAATCGGGGATACCCAGTATTGGCTTACAACCGTGTCCGGTCGTCCCCCACGCCCGGCCCCGCCTCTCCCCACCCGCCCCGCAGACATAAATAAATGTACAAACCTGCACAGCCGGGCAGCGGGTGAGTGCAGAGGGAGCCGGCTGCACGCGGTGAGTGCAGGGTGAGCTAGGATGAGGCAGCAGGTGAGTGCAGGGGGAGCCGGCTGCTCGTGGTGAGTGCAGGGGGAGCCGGAGGGTGAAGATCGCCGTACCTTCCGGCTCCGGCTGCTGACAGCGCAGCGTGACCTCACAGTCACAGGTCACGCTGCGCAGGGGGAGCTGGAAGGAGGGAGCCGGGCATCGTCTGAGTGTCCTGAGGATGCTCAACGGTGATTCCTCAATCCCCGGGATTGGAGCTTCCAATCCTGGGTTTGAATCCCGGCCGTTTTTGCACCTAAATCCCGGGATTGGCCTCCTTACCCCAGAACTACTGGTAAAGCATCCTGTACATTTTACTAGAGGAGTGGTCTGGATGTGGGAGAGTGACCTCCCCGAAATTTGTGAGTCCTTAGATGTTATAAGAGAGCAGGCGAGTATGTACTGTATAATTATTTCTCCCTGATATTCTGCACTTGCAGGGCATGCTAGTACTTGTAGTTCCACAACAACAGACACTCTCGCCGTAGCTTGCCGGCTTTTCCAGCAGCTTACCTACTCTAACTACTAATATTAATGGTAAAGTAGCTGAGTGTGTAGATTTTGTAGCTCTCTGTTCTTGTATTTGATAGAGTAGATTCATTGCAGTTTTGCACACATTAAATGAACGATCGTTACGATGAACCCAGGATGCAAAAAGGATGCAAAGCTGACGAGGTGAGGAATTTTCTGCTATTCATTGTGGGTAAGCGATCCCGAGCAGGTGTGTGCTAACCATCCTGTCCCCTGTACATGTCCGTAGAATTAAATCAGGGTGTCGGTGAATGTAACCTATCGTTTCTGAGATAAATGGTCTGATGGATACAACTATGGTGGAATTCAAGATACAGTTCTGTTTTTATGTACAAAACTCTTGCAGACACCCAGATAAATGGGTGTAGTATGGTATGCCGGCGGCCGGGCTCCCGGCGACCAGCATACCGGCGCTGGGAGCCCGACCGCCGGCATACCGACAGCATGGTGAGCGCAAAGGAGCCCCTTGCGGGATCGCTGCGCTCGCCGCGCTGCGGGCACGGTGGCGCGCTACGCGCCCCATGCTATTTATTCTCCCTCCAGGGGGGTCGTGGACCCCCACGAGGGAGAATATCTGTCGGTATGCCGGGTGTCGGAATTCCGGCGCCGGTATACTGTGCGCCGGGATCCCGACATTTGGCATACTGAAGACCACCCAAATAAATTACACCTAGAGCTGCTTGAACAATTTGAACTGGTTCAGAAATTCCATTTCATTTTGGCCACTTCATGTTTTAAGGGCCCCATACACTAGTACGATTTTACACGATTTCATACAATTCCGGTATATCCGTCTGATATATTGTATGAAATTCTGTACAATCGTATGTGTTTTAGATTGTATCCAATCTGATGCGCGTCCCTGTGGCTGTCGGATAGGATCCCCTAGGTCGTTGGTGCTGCACTAATGATATATCGGAATTGGATGAAAAAAGTGTGTTTTTTATGCATGTGATATATCGCATGGGATGTATCACAGGGAAGTGTGACTGGCATTCTCAGGACACTCCCAGCCCCCCTAGCCCTCTATCCAGCCCATCAGATATATCTCATGGTACAATTGTATGCCGTACGATATATTGCATGCGATGTATAGCGGCTTCATCAATCGCATGCGATATATCTTATGCAAAAGTACCAAATCGTATGGAATCACTCCCGGGAAGGTGCCAGGGGAGTTCAAGGGAAACTGCATCCGACTTCAGCCTCAGACATATCGTTGTAGTGTATGGGGCCCTTTAGTCTCGTACATTTTAAGCTGATTTCGCTGTTCTCTTTGCAGTTGTCTTTCAAGATTCATACACATCCTAAATGATCAAATATGAAATCTAAAGCTAGCTGCACACTATGCAATTAAAAAAAATTTATTTATTCTTTTTGTATCGTATCTGCAATCGGCAGGGTTTATCTTCCACTTGACGGTCCTGATATCAGCGTCATACACGCTATACCATATAATGGTATAGCTGCCGATTTTCATGCCCATGGATCGATAACTTGCATATGTCTGCCCACAAGGAGGTAATCGGGAAAATTCGTAGCAAATATAAGGGGTAATTCAGAGTTGATCGCAGCAGCAAATTGTTAGCAGTTGGGCAAAACCATGTGCACTGCGGGGGGGGGGGGGAGGGGGGCAGATATAACATGTGCAGAGAGAGTTAGATTTGGGTGGGTTATTATGTTTCTGTGCAGGGTAACTACTGGCTGCTTTATTTTTACACTGCAAGTTAGATTTCGGTTTGAATACACCCCACCCAAATCTAACTCTCTCTGCACATGTTACATCTGCCCCCCTGCAGTGCACATGGTTTTCCCAACTGCTAACAAATTTGCTGCTGCAATCAACTCTGAATTAGGCCCATGGTCAGATGTACCGTATGTTGAGATTGCCATATCGGGACCATCTTCTGGTAAGCCAGACCAATTTGATAATCAAAACCGAGCGTTTTAGGCAGCTCTTGGACCATTTTATCTGTGTTTGACCTAAATAGCCATGCCTATATGCTACACCAAAACACATAATGATCAAATTATTGTCAAATCGTCCCAATAATTGTTTATTGTGTATCTAGACTTTAACGGTTTTTTTTTTTTTTTAAACCGTTCAAACTGTGTTCAATCCTGAGGTAACCAGTTTACTTTGGTACTGTTTAAAATGCTGTGTAATGTAGCCACTAAGGGTCTGATTCCGCAATGGATGAAAATGCAAAGTCGCTTGCAAGCAGCTTTACTTTTCCGTCCAATTATAAGGAGGGACATGCAGGAGACACCTCAGTAGAAGAGACCGACGTCGCCAGCTGTGTTCCAACATCACGACGGTCGGCTTAATCAGCTGCCCGACGGAAGTGGGACTTTCCCCTCCCTGAAAACGAGGGTGACACGCCCCCATTTCTGGGAATGTAGGCCTCCCCCTGCCCATCCCCTCAATCAGGCAGCGGAAGAGGGGAACTGCGGGCGACAACCCAAAACCCGCAGAACGGGCCTTACGCAGCCGCAGATCTGTAATGTGTTGCGCTATATAAGAAACTATTAAATAATTACACCTATTGCATGGCCATCCTATAGGTGCCGCTACAGCAGGGCTGGCCAAACCGGTCCTCGAGATCTACCAACAGTACACATTTTCCAGATCACCTAGCTGGTGCACAGGTGTAGTCATTACTAATTAAGATGTGCTGCATTCATTCCTAACTGACAATTCTACAGATCTCCAGGAGGTCTGGAAAACATGAGCTGTTGGTAGATCTCGAGGACCGGTTTGGCCAGCCCTGCGCTACAGGATCACTCCAAGGCAGTGGTTCCCAAACATTTTTTGAGTCACGGCGCCCTAGAGTCTCAGAATTTTTTTCACGGAAGCCCTAGGCCAAATGTTTCAGATGGAGAAATGCAGAAAAAAAAATATTAAATTAGGGTCAGTTATGTGGTGAGGGACAGGATTCATTCCTGGTTTTCCACGCTTTATGATCGGAAGTGACGAGCAGTGGTTTTGCCTATTACATTGACTACAAATAATTGAAATTGATCCTGGACCCAGGGCCGTAACTACGTGTGTGCCAGGTGTGCCTGGCACACAGCTCAGTTGCCTTGAGGACGCAACGGCAAGTGGCATGTAATGAGTCAAATTGACTCATTACATGCCGACTCTCCTGTGTGCGCCGCGCTGGGGAGGAGAGCAGCAGCGAGCAGCAGCAGAGAAGGAGGGAGGGGGACTGGAGCCGCAGCAGCGCTATGACATTGGTAGTAGCGCCGCTGCAGCTGTCCCCTCTCCTTCCGTATTGGCTGCCCGGCGCTGCTGTGAATGCTGGGATGCCTGTTTTTTGCACACAGCACTAAAATGTCTAATTACGGCACTGCCTGGACCACTAACCCAGGCCACCCCTGTAAGTTCCCCAGTTTGAGAACCACTTCTCCAATGTAAAGAAGTAGAACTTTGGAGCGCTAACACTGCTTGATACTAATAATTGTTAGCATTTCCAAAGGCTCAACGGCTTTTTTTTTTTTTTTTTTTTTTTTATCTCGTGCAAGTGTGATTTGCATTTTCTATTTACATAGGGACATTTCCAGCAGTAATTTATTCAAACCCATTTATTCATGCTACTTAAATGTCATAGGGTCAGTTAAATGCTAAAATAATCATTATTTTATCGCTAGATTCTTCTCCGAAACACTAGCCTGGTAAGAGGCCTATGTGTTGTTTTTATTTCTGAAAAATAGTTCAGCACTTTCCAATACAATACTGCATGACTTGTTTTCAGTGATTTTATGGCCCGTTTGTCGTTGGCATTTATTTATTTATTTATCTATGTTTCTATTACGGTTTATCGTTTCCTATTCATATTAGTGTCACTTTGTAAGGTGCTGTTTTGTGGGGTGTAGTATGGCTGACCGGCGGTCAGGAGACCGCCGGTCAGCTTACCGACGCCGGGATCCCGGCAGCATATCGACGCCGGGATCCCGGCGGGGAGGGGCAAGTGCAGCAAGCCCTTTGCGGGCTCGCTGCGCTCGCCATGCAGCGGGTTCGGTGGCGACCTGCGGTCGCCACGGGTTCTATTCCCACTCTATGGGTGTCGTGGACACCCACGAGTGGAAATAGTCCCTGTTGGTCGGCATGCCGACCATCGGGATAGTGAGCCGTCGGGCTGGTGGAGGAGGTCATGTGACTGTCGGTCAGGTGACCGGCGGTCACATGAATACCACCCGTTTTATGTGATGCAGAAAATTATATTTTATATAGTATATAATTTCAGTGATTAGAGTGAAGTGTGTGACTTTAAGTACACATCCCCACGTTGTCTTGTTATGGGCCAGAGAAACTTATAGGGCATCCTATCCGTTTATAGAACAGCAATTACGAATTGGACCAAATCTGTTTGTGGTCTTTGGTTTACATGGACTGCAGTTTTGAGTATAAGACAGGAGGGAACAAGAATTAAAAAAATAATGGGCACCAGCAAATTTATGTTTTATATATATACTGTGTATATGTATGTGTGTGTGTGTGTGTGTGTGTGTGTGTGTGTGTGTGTGTGTATATATATATATATATAAGATAATGTAATGGGCGGCACTCCAAAGGATTTTCAATAAATGCAACAGCTCACCAGGCCGATTAGCGTTTCAACGTTTCAGGTGTCTTTATTCACACCTTTCGTCAGGATACTATATATACTGTGTGTGTGTGTGTGTGTGTGTGTGTGTGTGTATTTCTTTTTTAACTTTGATTAAGGTCAAAACATTGCAACAAGGGTGGTGAATTACTATGTAATACACTGTTACTTTTTTATTTTTAGCATTTGTATTCAGTTAAGAAAATTTTAGTGTTGACCGTTTTTTTTTTTTTGTTGTTTGTTTTTTATTGGGACGTTGCAGCGGCCCATCTATTTTTTATTTTTTTATACTTGATATAAGAAAATATTGGAAAATTGTGATTACCTCCTTTTTTTTTTTTTTTTTTATATAGTCTCTGTATATCCATTTAAAGATCTATGTATCATTAACCTGCCTATAATACTGTATATCATTTGGCATCTATCAGGGATGTGATGAATTTTTTTTTTTTTTTTTTCTTAAATCGAACCATAACCTGTATTTAACATGTTAATCCTATTGGTCAGTCATTAGAGATTTATAGGGAAAATGCATAAACTAAATAAATGGTTATGATAAGGAGGATCTGTGTGGAGGATACAGCTCAGTAGCACTGTGATGTAAGTTTAACCAGTGATTAAGTAGTGAAAACATTGTGGCTTTCGACATAAAGGTTCATGTTTGTCAGTGGAGAAATGTACTTAGCTCTCTGGAGGTCACAAGGAGGTTAAATGAGATGGTTGTGTTATTATTAGTGTTTGCCCAACAGAAATTAGATGGATTCAGCCAGATCCGCAAAATGGGTTTTCTGTTTGGCTGCAGTGAAAGTACAGGAAGCGTCCACAAATTATGCATAATAAAGGTTTTGCATGGTACTAACTTTAAGTACCTTTTAAAAACCTGTCAAACCCTTTCCCCAGTTTTACATTTACAGGGATTTTATTCAATGCATCGTAGAAATGAGAGTTCTAAATTGGCTTCCTCCCCTGGCGTAACATGCCTCTCTGGTCTTGGATTCTAAGCAAAGCAAAAAAATAATAAATAAAAATGTACCTTTGCAAATGTATTTATTTATTCATTTGTTTATTTGCATGCAGGGTAAATACTGGCTGCTTTCACATGTAGCCCATACATGCTGGACAGCTTTATTTTTACTCTGCAATTTAGCTTTCAGTTTGGAAATATAATTTCCTCTGAAATACAGTATAAGAGAGAGATCTATTAACCCGTCGTTTGTCAAAGCTGCCGCTGGCGGGTTTGACTGATGGATTTAAATCGACAGCTGTTTTAGCATTTATTT